>NC_045970.1:27065578-27679150 GCF_010909765.2 Amblyraja radiata | reverse complement strand
TTAGCTATTTTAAACATCTTGGTCTGCTTTTATATATTCATATACCTTGTATTTCTCACTTTAATGCTGCTATTAAAACATTTATTATATGGGAAGGGATTATTAATGAGTTCTGAGCAGAACGATGTTTAATCTTGTTTCAGCGAGGAATGTTCAGTCAATAAGAAATATACACAAGGGGACAGGTGCAGGTCACTTAACAAGATCTCAATGTTAGTCCTGTTGCTTTTCCTCAGGCTAAGTCGGCGAGTATGACCAACATTCCTGATAATTCACCCGTGAACTCTGCTGCAACATTAAAGAATAGACCTTTATCGATTATGCAGTCTGGAAAGGGGACTGTCCTACAAAAAGCAAAGGTACAATTTTAACTCATTGAAAATTATTAACGATTTCTAAGCAGGAACCTGCTTATCAATTAACACGGTTTGCACCTTTTTGTTTCTGCCAGGAATGGGAAAAGAAAGCTGCCAGCTAGAAAATAATTTGGAGTAGGATGGACTATAATAGCGAGAAAAAAACCCATAGCGTTTGGAACAGAGAGATATTTTTGTTCATCTATTCATGGAAGTCAGATATAGTAAGCCACTTCTACTTGGCACGCTTCTTCATAAAAGAAACGTTCTACTGCCCGAATCTTCAACATGAACTCATATACTAACATCGTGGACCGTTACTACAAATCATCTGAAGATTTTGAAGGTTCTTTATTTCACCTTTGAAAGCCGAATGCTTAAGAAAACCAAGTACACAACTTCCAGCAGAGTTAACTGACAAGCAAATAAATACTGTCTTAACAGACCTTCTTTTTCCTTTGGAGCTTACAGATGTATGACATAAGGAATATTGTCTTGCAATTTAAAAATTCCTGTTTATTAAGATACCTTTAAAAAGGTGATGGTTGAGTGACCAGTGAAAGGTGTCAACAAGCACACCACACTAGTGCTGAATATTATTGGATACAATGGTGTGGTGGTTACCTTGTTGATCCAAAGGCCAAGACTGACTGTTTGGACAAATGAGTTTGAATCCAACCCAATTGTGCCAAGAAATTTATTTGACTAATTGACATCAGTTATAATATCTGCAAAACAGAATGATTTTCTTTTCCTAAAAGAGAGCTAGTCCATTAATGTCCTTTAGGGAAGGAATAGTGTCAACCTTATATTGCACATGTGTAGAATGCAAAATGCTGGAGCAACTCAGTGGGTCAGGCAGCATCTGTGGAGGCTCATGTTCCCATCTTGTTCATGTGTAACTCTGCAACCACATGGCAACACTAACCTGCCCCTTGAAATGGCTGACAGAGGCACATAGTTAAAGGGGAATTTGAGACGAGTAGTGAATACTGACTTTGCTGGTGCTTTTCATATCCAGTAAATAAAAAAAATTATAATTTTGGACCTAAATACAAAATCCCTGCTGAAATTCCAATCTTTAATATTCCAACTAATCCGCCTGTAATTCCCGAAGATGGCAAAGCTGGCAGGTACAGCTCCATAAAGAGCAATGTGAAGTCTAAGAGTAGGTTAAATGAGCCATGCCTCCTATTAAATGATTAACAGCAAGGGTAAGATAGGAGTCAGGAACAGAAAGCTTGTCAGTTTATACAGATCAAATTGAACCATTGATTTTGTTTAAGAAAGAACTGCAGATGCTGGAAAAATCGAAGGTAGACGAAAAATGCTGGAGAAACTCAGTGAGTGAGGCAGCATCCACTGAGAGAAGGAATTGGCAACGTTTCGGGTCGAGACCCTTCTTCAGATTGAAGAAGGGTCTCGGTAGATTCTTCAGATTGAAGAATCTACCATTGATTTTGTTGGTGAATTTTGGCATATGCAATGAGTGGCACAGGAGAAACTTATGTTCAATAAGAGATTTTCACAAAGGCCAGCCAATTAATTAAAATAGCTTCTTTTTTAAAAAGTTTCCATTTCCTGCCATCTTTAATAGTACTTAACCAAATTGAGTTTGTGTTTGGTTTATTGTCACGTGTACCGAGGTACAGTGAAAACCTTATGTTATGTGTTAACCAGTCAGCGGAAAGACAATACATGATAACAATCGAGCCAGTCACAGTGTACAGATACATGATTAAGGGAATAACGTGAATAATATTTAGTGCAAGATAAAGTCCAGCAAAGTCCATTCAAACATAGTCCAAGGGTCTCCAATAAGATAGATAGTAGTTCAGGACTGCTCTGTAGTTGTAGGTAGGACGGTTCAGTTGTCTGATAACAACTGGGAAGAAACTGGCCCTGAATATGGAGGTGTGCGTTTTCACACTTCTATACCTTTTGTATGCCTTTTGCCCGATGGGAGGGGATTTCCAGCAAAACTGTCTCTCAACAATTCTGTTTATAATCCGAAATTTCTGACATGCAATCCTGAAATTTATGAAAATATGGCACTTTTTAAAAACATGTTGTTTTTTTTCTCCCTTTTTGCAACATTGTAAATACATTTACTTACCTGTGAAATGTTACAAAAGCACGTTTGTTATATACCAGCAACAAAAGTATGCAGGGAGAATTACTTATGTCAGATCTCTTGAAATAAATAATATTTCCCCATTATGTAACTCTGCAACTGGTGTACTTATTTCAGACAGGTGAACCACACTGTTCGAATTCAATGAAGGGCAATTCCCAAATAAATTAAAGGATATTACTTTGCAAACCAGGTTAGTGATGTTATGGACACACTTGCTCATTTATAGAATTTTATTGATATTTCAACAGTTGTTGGGACCGCTTTCCTGCTGGCATATCTCTACATTTGGTTCAATTAATACATTTAGAATTTCTTAAAACTTATGTATCTTAACCGTTAGATTTGTTTACTGAAACTCATGCAACTAAAAAGTCCAGAATTATAATTATGAATACTTTGTCTTTGAGGGAGCTGTTTCTTTCTGTTTCTGTCTATTCAATAAATTGAAAACAACTTGTTTAGGACCTTTAACATCAAGGGGGGGGGACAATGGTTCAGCTGCTGCCTCGTAGCACCAGGTTCAAACCTGACCTCAGATGCTGTGTGGAGTTCCCGCGTTCTCCCTGTGATGGTGTGGGTTTCCTCCAGATGCTCAGGTTTCCTTCTTCCAGGGGGAATAAGTGAGAATGTTGGAAGAATAAAACTGTACGATTCATGTACATAGCTGCATTAAGGGCCACACAGTGGCACAGCTGGTAGAGCCGCTGCCTCATTGCTCCACACACTCGCATTCGTTCCCGACCTCAGTTTGCACGTTTGGAGTTTGCACGTTTTCCCTGTGACTGGATGGGTTTCCTCTGGGTGCTTTGGTTTCCTTGCAAGCAGTGCGAATTTGTAGGTTAATTGGTCAGTAAATTGTTCCTTGTGTAGGGAGTGGAGGATTGAATAGGATAACATATAACTAGTGTGAATGGGTTGGCTTGTACTCGGTGGGCCAAAGGACATGTTTCCATGCCGTATTTCTAAAATACGCATACAAATGATAAAATTATCCAATATATTTCCTAGGATCAGCAGCAAACACAATTCAACACAATTAGTCATAGGGGTGGGTTTTAAAGAGTATCTTTGTGGAGAGAGGTAGAAAGGCCGAAACCTTAGGTAGTGTATTACAGAGCTTGGTAACCAGGCAACATAAGCAATGGCCACAAATGGTGGAATGATGGCAATTTGGTATGTGGAAGGGGCAACCGCAGGGTTAAGAGTCAGAGAAGGCTACAAACATGGCCAAAGAAAGAAGTAAAAGCAAAGATAAGGATCCTAAAATTGAGGTTTTCCTAGACTGGGGCTAGCACAGGGTATAACCTCAGCAGTTAATGGATGAAATGCAGATGGTGTAAATATTGGCAACTGAGCTTTGATAAACAAGTATCAACAGAATATGCAAGATGTGAAGTTACCAGGAAACTGTTGCAATTGTGCAGTTCCAGATGTAGCAAAGACAAGGGTGAATGATTCAGCCCAGAATGTTTCAAATAAAATAGAGCTCTCGTTTGTGGAAAATTGGATTGCAATCGTACTGTTTCATTAAATCATGGATACAGATTCACTATTAGTCTCCAAAAAACATTTGAACATGAGCTTAACGGAGAAAAACAAGTATACTAGATAGTGGAAAGTGATTTGGTCCAACAAGATTGCTCTAGAGAGATTGGATTAAATGACTTATTGCTTCATCACCCTATTCTGGAACTCTGCACTTCCTTCCATCAGGGCCCCAAATTTCTAAAGGGCCAGACCCACTTGGGCGACCTAATCCGTGAGTTCTGGCGAGTTTTTCCCTCAACTCATACTCGCAGCATGGTCGACATGAGGTCGTAGGAGGTCTTCGTAACTCTCCTTCATGCTCAAATGTGATCTCCGCGTACTCGAGGCCTCAGCTAGGTCGCTGCGTTTTTTCCAATATGTTAAAAAAATGCCCGCGAGTAAAAATAGGTCGCCATGGAAAAAATCAATACTTTTTTTACTCATAAGTTTAGTCATATTAGGTTATAGTAGGTTGTCATGTTATTCACAGGTAATCGAGGGTAGTTGAAGGTAATCGAAGGTAGTTGCAGGTAGTCGTAGATAGTCGAAGGGAGGTCGAAGGAAGGTCAAAGTAGATTGAAGGAGGTCGTCTTCACTCTCCACCACTCAGTGTCCAATTTTCCTGAAGTTAGTTGTAGCTAGTCGAAGCTAGTCTTCTACATAGTCGAAGGAGGTCTTCAATATGTCATTTTTCAAACTCTCCTAAACTCTTCTAAACTCACCAATTAGGTTGCCCAAGTGGGACAGCCCCTTAAGGTTAATAGCATTCTGGTGAAAACACAATGGTTAATACACAGTAATCAATTTTATTTCAGAGCAAACATCATCTTCACTTTTCTCCAATTAAAACCTTGTCATGCTATCTCTCCATGATAAGTCGTTCTACGTGTCTTCAGAATGATAAAATTCAATTTATTTTCAACATTTCCAAGTGCCTGATATCTATGTAGGCCTCCGAGCTTTTTCTCTAACCAGCCAGCCTATCATGGAAGGCTAGAGCAAAACTTACTTCACGAGTAGACTAGGAGTGCAGAGTTTTCATAGACAATAGACAATAGGTGCAGGAGTAGGCCATTCGGCTTTTTGAGCCAGCACCGCCATTCAATATCATCATGGCTGATCATCCACAATCAGTACCCCGTTCCTACCTTCTCCCCATATCCACTGATTCCACTCTCCAACTCACCAAGTCATTATTATTGCATCTCTTGCCTCCTCCAATCTTAAACTGATAACTGCCCTTTTTAGAGACAAGCAGTAGTTTGCCAGCAGTTGAAAACTGTCAACATGGTGCAGTGGTGTAGCTGCCTCACAATCTCAGTACAGACAGCACCCGTTGTCAGAAGGAAACCTGGGTGTCTGGCACGGTTAGGCAACAACTATACCGCTGAAGAAAAAGGTTGGGGCCTTTCTGCCCAATATCATGGCCCTAGGTGTTTGGTAAACTCAACCAGTCGCAGCAAGACCGGCAAAACCAGAACTCGTATACGAGTAGGACAAGTGATTGCCTTTGCTGCACATCTCATGTGTACTGCATTAAGATGTCTCGAGTGCCCAGATTTGATATAACATATCACAGAATGTGGAGATAGCTTTAGGCAGCGCAGAATGGAGCGAGACCAACCTGCATTGTCTGCTTTAGATACACGAATTCTCCACAAATTACTTTAAACCCATGCCAAAATGAACAAATATCACGAGACGATTTCACGCAAACTTCATTTAGACATCAATTGCTGGGCCAATCAACTGTATAAAGGACAGGAACCTATCAACATGTTCTGAAGGTTACACTTACCATTAACTTAAAATTATAGCAGGTAACATCAGTGTTTCATAAAATTAAAGCAACCCATGAATGAAGTTGCATGGCCTTATTTGACTGGCTGAAGAAGAAACTCATCTGTTGCCCTTGGATTCATCAGTCGAAAGTCATTAGGACATTTGATGAGTTGAATCTGGTCTCCTCAGTGCCAAGTCTGTCCTCCACATGTATGTGACCAGCCTGTCATATTTATCCTTTGAAGCCTGGAGCAGCACCATATGAGTTGTTGGTTTTGGACCCCAAACTCCCAAGTTGCTGGCAGGAAACATGAGTTGCCGCAGCTGTGATTCAATGTTCATTGTTGCTCCAAACAATGTCAGCAGTCAGTTTGTGGAGCTGGGGATCTGAATCGTCATGGATTGAAAGATTGAAGAATCTGAATGGATTGAAGGATATGGCACGGAAACAGGCCCTTCAGCACACAGAATCCTCACCAACTACTGATCACCTGTTCACACTAGTTCAATGATTGAATGATTCAAACATTCAATGGTACTTAATTGTCACATGTACCTAGACACAGTGAAATATTTTGTTTTACATACAACCCAGTAACATCATACAGCCGACGTCACCGAGGCAGTACACAAGAGTTGCCACGTTTCTGGCGCCAACCAAGTTACATAAAATTAATCAAACAGACTTACCTTCTGTTTGGTGTGGTGAACCAGGCCTGGCATCAGGGAGCCCTCCGCCAAGTCCCCCCTTCATTCTCAGCGGCCCCCATCGTTCTTGCCGGCCCCCACTTTTTCTAAATTCTACGTAATCCCACTTTCTCATCCACTCCACGTGCACTAGGGAGCAATTGACTGAGGACAATTAACCTACAAAACCTGCACCTTCTTTGGGATGTGGGAGGAAACCAGAGCACCCAGAGGAAACCCATGCAGTCATAGGGAGAACGTGCAAACTCCACACAGACAGCACCCGAGTCAGGGTTGAACCCGGGTCAGTCAGGCAGCAGCTCTTTCGGCTGTGCCACAGTAGGAGAATTCTCCTTAAGCGAAGCAGCTCAGATTAAGTGTAAAATGCTATAGTGTCTAAAAGTTTCCAAATTCTCCCAGTTAGCGGGGTCCTTTGAAGTAATGTGTAAAAGAGCAGAATCAATCATTTCAATGCATTTTCAAATGAAACAGATATTCACAGAATCATAATATGGATTTATTATATGAGGTAGCCCATATCATTGAGATCACTTCTGTTCAATATGTATAAAAAAATTAAGTTCATAAAAAGTGAGAGAAACAAAACACTGGATGTAGTGCACCCTCTAGTGTTGGTGGTGTAACTGCATTCTGTAAAAACAAATGTGATTTCAGTCTTGCTTTGGAGGAAATGTTTTAATCAAATGATCCTGAGACTTTGTACTTTTTTTGCGATGGAACATCTCTTGGTATTTTGCAAAAAGATTACATAATGAGGTTTGCGAAGGATATCTGCTAACTCAAATCTTATGTACTTGATAAATCATGTTGGGTTATTTAATTATGCCACAGTCAAGAATATTTCCAATGGATAACATAACCAAGATTATTTGAATATGTCAACAAGCTTTTACCTGCACTAGGAGAAAAATATCTGCTAAGTACACAGTGATGTTAATTATATCCTATGCTGTCATTATTGCATTTTACTACAGCAGTAAAATAGAGCATATTTTAATATATATTTAAGATATTAGCACATATCTGAAGAAGGGTCTCGACCCAAAACATCACCCATTCCTTCTCTCCTGAGATGTTGTCTGTCCCACTGGGTTACTCCAGCTTTTTATGTCTATCTTTGGTATAAACCTGCAGCTGCAGTTCCTTCCTGCACAGAGCATATTTTAAAACAGGTTTTTAAGTTAGGTTTGGTGAAAGTCCATCCAGGTCAATTAGCTAAAGCAACAAGCTTCACTCCTTCCACCTGCCTCTGAATCCAGCTCAATAAATGCAATGGGATTACTCACTGTTAGGATTGATTGATGCTTTGAGAAATGCCAGGTAGTCTTAATCCAGAAGCCACACAGAACAGGCAGAGACTGGAAATAATTCCCAATGCCACAACGAGGCCCAATTATGAGGGGAAATGGCATGGAATGTGACAAGGAATGTTTTTTTAATTAAAGTGCCTGTTCACAAATAGTATCTGAGCTTCTAATTGACTAGCTTTTTCTTGGCACATAGTTAAAATCAGCGCTGAATGTTGGCTGGGTCTTCCATTCCCCAGCAATGAGACTTTTTACACCACCAAAAGAAACGTTTTTTAGTTTTCGTTTTTTTTGGTCACACTGCTTTAATAGAGGATTTTACTGATATGCGTTACATATATAATAGAACAGTAGAGCATAAGAATGGGCCCTCAGGACCACAATATTTGTGCCAAACATCATAATGTTTGATAATACTTTTTATTTGCCCTTCAGTTACAGATGATGCCTAAAATTATACTTCAAGCTCAAGTTCAAGTGAGTTTATTGTCATGTGTCCCTGTATAGGACAATGAAATTCTTGCTTTGCTTAAGCACACAGAAAATAGTAGGCATTTACTACAAAACAGATAAATGTGTCCATATACCATGATATAAATATATACACACATGAATAAATAAACTGATAAAGTGCAAATAGCAGAAAGTGGTTATTAATAATCAGAGTTTTGTCCAAGCCAGGTTTAATAGCCTGATGGCTGTGGGGAAGTAGCTATTCCTGAACCTGGTTGTTGCAGTCTTCAGGCTCCTGTACCTTCTACCCTGTACCTGAAGGTACTTTTTTCATGAATAAGGGATTGGCTAAAAACAGTTATTTTGTAGCAACACAAAGAGGAGGCAGCTAAAGTGTGTAATTCAATCAGTAGACCTGCCTGTGTGGACCTGCCCTGGTAAACAGGAACAATAGACTGGAGACGTAACAGTTGCACTAATGTACTTCTACCAATGTTTTGCGTTTCTTGGCAAATTTCTTTTGGCAAAGCAACGTGCCTATTGTGCTGCCAGCCTTGCCTACGGGCCACACAGGCAGCTGTACTTTGTCTGTACACGTTGTCCTGAGGAATTCAAAGGCTCTAGTAGTATTTGCCTGTCAGCAGGGTTTCATTCCACGGGCTTGGAGATTGTGAAGTAAAATAAAATAAACTGCCAAACTCTGCATCAATATCGCAACCCATGACTCCCCCCCCGCCCCCCCCCCCCCCCCCCCCCCCCCCGCCCCTCCCCCTCCGCCCCTCCCCCTCCCTTCCTGGAAAAGATTACTATAAATGTATTTCTTCAATTATAACTATTTTTGCAGAAACACCTCTGCAAAAAACTGCAGCTGATTTCTCAAGATTGCAATGCTCAATAGGAATGTTATTTTATTCTATTTCATTTTATTCTGTTTGGTAGGTTGGAAAGATATCTCACTATTTAAAGTAGGCGATAATAGTTGGTTCAATTCCACAAGTGTTGATTTACCTGCGTTGTAAGGCATTTCATATTTTGGTAGCAAATTTCCCGCTGGTTGTTGATCCAGCAGCAATAACTCTGCTTAACCTGAATGTACAAATGTTTATCATAGTAAGAAAGAGCTCGGTTTCTGCTGCATCTTTCATGTCTTGTAGCCAGGGATGCACTTTTGAAATGTAGACAAAATTATAATAAGAGTACCTTGCCGCCAGTTTATGCACGATGCACTCTTCCAAGTGGCAGGGTGATAATGACTAAATAATGGGGTTTTACTCAGTAACATTAAATTAGACATAAATATTAGCCACAGCACTAGAGATAACTCCCTGCTCTTCTTTGAAATTGGATCAAGGCATATTTTATGTTTGTTTGAGCCAGCAGAAGGAGCCTGGTTTAATTTCCTATCCAAAATGACTGGAGCAGTTTAGATTTGTGATATGGTTTATTACTGCAACTGCCTTGATCTACATAGATGCATGGATTTATGTGGATTAAAAAGGTTAAGAGGGATATGGGCAAATAAATAGGACTAGCTTAGAAGGGCCACTTGGTTGCCTTGAATGAGTTGAGTCGAAGAGCCTGTTTCTGTGCTGTATGACTATCATTATATTAAACAGTATGTAAATAAAAGCAGAAGACATTGAAAATGCTCAACATGTCAGGAAGCATTGCGTAAGAGCAAAATAGAGTTAAAATGTCAGGTTAAAGACCTCATCAGAAGTGGGGAAGAGAGATAACAAGCTATGATAGCAAAGAGGGTGGGAGGTGGATGGACAGGGCAATGGGAATATCTGTGACAGGGTGAGCCTATAGTTGCCCTAATTTTAATCTGTTGAAATTATCAGGTGAAAAGGTTAATGATGAATGTCACTGAGAGAACACAAACAATGAATGTAGAAGTTGTGAACTTCAAAGCTGGGAGAATTATGCACTAACATTGTATCAGAGTTGGCGAGTTCTGATATAAACAGAGCAGGCAATTCACCTGAAGTTATTGAATTCAATATCATCCAGAATGCTGCAATATGCTCCGATGGAAGATGTTTTTTTTCAGTTACACATAACTAAATAAAAGTTCAAAAGAATTGCAAGTACTGGAAATCTGAAACATGAATGGCTCGGATAAATTGGAGCAGAATTCGGCCATTCGGCCCATCAATACGGATGTTCTCACTGAAATGAGGATTGGCAGTTCTTGACAGTGTGGAAGATAGTCTTAAGGGCCTGCCCCACTTGGGCGTTATTTGCACGGCATTTACGCTACATAATTTACGCGTCACGACACGCGTGGCGTGCATTACGCGCACATGGCGCATGGTGAGACGTGGCGGCATAGGCAGTGACGTGTGGTCGCGCGCGGCGCCCCAGGATTTTGGGATTCTCAAAATCCTCGCGCGCCACCTGCATGACGCGCAAATGACGCCCAAGTCGGACAGGCCCATAAGGCTGCAGAGAGATATCAATGTGTTGATGAAATGGGCTGAAAATGGCAAGTGGTGTTTTGACGTGATGCATTCTCATTCTGAGTACAAACATACACCAGGAATGGTAAGGTCTTAGGACGTATTGAGAAGCAAAGAGGGCTTGGAGAACCAAGTCCATAGATCCTTAAAGAAAACAATAAAGCTAGATTATGTGGTTAGGAAGGTGTTTAGGAGGTGGATTATTGAACACAGGAGTAGTGATGTTGTGCTTCAACCTTATAAAATGTTGGTCAATCCTTAGCAGAGTACTGCGAGCAGTTCTGCCACCACAATACAGAAAGGAGGTGAAAGCACTGGTGAAGGTACAGATGAGATTCACCAGAATGTTGCTTGGGATGGGGCAATTCAGTTATGATGAGAGACTGGAGCAGCTAGGTCTGTTTTCCCTGGAACGTTGGAGGTTATGAGGGAACATGAGTGAGGTATGTAAAATTATGAGGGATATAGATAGGGTAGATTAAAGGAAATTTTCCCCCATATCAGAAGTCGATAAAGCTAGAGGAAACAAGTTTAGGTCATGGAGGGGAAGAGATTTAGAAGGGATAAGAGGGGGACAGTTTCTTCTGTGAAGGATTTGCCAGATTACAGGAGATATTTGATAATTGTAGGTCCAGCCCAAGTCTTGATTTACAACGCATGTAACATGCTATTCCATGACTTTTAAGGGCATGTGCTGAAGATGCATTAAACTATTGCTTGCTGCTGAATCTATTACTTTTACCATCTGGCTCAGCTATGAAAAGAATTTCTGCCCTGCCTTAGTGACATTTGGTACCGAGTTGGCCAGACACAATATACCCTGTCCGTCTACAACTCTACATGAAAGGAAAAGCCTAACCAGTTTTTATTTCATCCATTATACCTTCTATATAAATGCTGTTTACTTCTGCTGGTATTGCAGCAATTAACATCAAACACTGCAATGGAGTTGCTCACAAATAATCCTTCGAAATTGGAGCACAACCAGAATTCGCTCATGGCTGTTTCTCCAAGCCCAGTTTAATAAACAAAGGTAGTGGTGATATTTAACAGCTCGTTTAAGATGTACTTTGCCCCCTCATTATTTCACAAATGTTCATTCCACCCATTCCGATAAATACTGTGAACTCATTGAGAACATCAATTGTAAGTAGGGTGTCCATCTGTTGTGGTCTTCTTGCCATTTTCTATCTCCAATCCACAAGATCATGGGTGTTCAAATCTTATCCTCAACACTATTTCCCCATTCTCCTCCATAGCGTTTGACTCCCATGTAGTTCAAATATCCATCAATCCTCACTTTGAATATGTTTAAGAAAGAACTGCAGATGCTGGAAAAATCGAAGGTAGACAAAAATGCTGGAGAAACTCAACGGGTGAGGCAGCATCTATAGAGCGACGGAATAGGTAATGTTTCAGATTGAGACCCTTCTTCAGACTGATGTGGGGGTGAGGGGGGGGGGAAGAAACAAGGAAGAGGCGGAGACTACGGGCTGTGGAAGAGCTGGGAAGGGGAGGGGAAGGGGGGAGAAAGCAAGGACTACCTGAAATTGGAGAAGTCAATGTTCATAACGCTGGGGTGTAAACTACCCAAGCGAAATATGAGGCGCTGCTCCTCCAATTTGCTGTGGGACTCACTCTGGCCATGGAGGAGGCCCAGGACAGAAAGGTCAGATTCGGAATGGGAGGGGAATTGAAGTGCTGGGCCACCAGGAGATCAGGTTGGTTAATGCGAACTAGATGGAGGTGTTGGGCGAAGCGATCGCCAACCCTGCGCTTGGTCTCACCGATGTAGTGCAGTTGACACCTAGAACAGCGGATGGAATAGATGAGGTTGGAGGAGGTGCAGGTGAACCTCTGCCTCACCTGGAAAGACTGCTTGGGTCCTTGGATGGAGTTAAAGGGGGAGGTAAAGCTACAAGTGTAGCATTTTCTGCAGCTCCAAGGGAAAGTAACGGGAGGGAGTGGTTTGGGTGGGAAGGGACGAATTGACCAGGAAGTTACGGAGGGAGCAGACTCTGCGGAAAGGAATATTTTGCTTGGGTAGTTTACAATGGTGAAATGGTGTGAACATTGATTTCTCCAATTTCAGGTAGTCCTTGATTTCTCCTCCCCTTCCCAGCTCTCCTACAGCCCAGTGTATCTGCCTCTTCCTTTCTTCTTCCCGTCCCCACCCCCACATCAGTCTGAAGAAGGGTCTCGACCCGAAACGGCATCTATTCCTTCGCTCCATAGATGCTGCCTCACCCACTGAGTTTCTCCAGCATTTTTGTCTACCCTCACTTTGAATATATTCACTGACTTTGCATCCACAGAATTCGAAGAACCGATGACCGTCCTTTCTCTGAAACAATACCCCTTAGACCTACATACCACCCCCTCACCCATCTCTAAAGAAATATCTTCTCAACACAAAGCCAGTCAATCTCCTGCAGAACGCCACATGTTTACATAAGCTTTCTTTGCATTTTTCTAAACCCCAATCAGTATCGACCCAACCTGCTCAACCGCTCTTCAAACGTCATTTGCTTCATCCCAGGAATTAACCTATTGAACCTTCTTTGTATTTCCTACAATGTAAGCATATCCTTCCTTAAATATGGAGAACAACATAGTGTGCAGTGCTCCAGGTGCAGTCTCAGCAACACCTTGTAACATTTCATTAAAACTTCCCTGCTCTTGTACTCTTTATCACTTTCAAAAAAGACCAATATTTCATTAGCCTCCCGAGTTACTTGCTGCACTTGCATGCCAAACATTTGAATTTCATGCACTGAGTCCTTCAGATGACTTTGAATCCATAAGGTTTGTAATATTACTATATTTAATTAATGTTTCACTCATTCTTCCAAACAGTTAACTTCAAATGTTCTCATATTATATTCCATACGTTAAACCCATTATGCTACTTCCCTGCAAAATGAATGTGTCGCAACAACAATTAATAAAAAGGAGTAAATAATAAGCAAACTTCAAGGTGATGTCCATATTTTAAAATACATTTAAGAGGCAATTATAACACTTACGTCAAAACATTAGAATTTGGTGACCATTTATTGATATCCAATATTATAGAACCCTTGAGTATGTTACTTGGGCTTTTGTTACAAGCCAGCTTGATTTCTTGGTGAACTTCTTGAAGATTTAAAACAATGAGTAAAAATCATAATGTGCTACGTCCAACATTAACAGGCAAACATAAAAAATGTGCAGAGGATAATATCAGGTGTTATGTACAAAATACTTAAACATTGTCATTACAAGATAATACATTGACACATTGTTCACAGGAATGTATTTACATTCTGACTTATACTAGACAGAATTTAATCCAAATTTTAATATGTCACAAGAAACCTACACGCTTCTAGTTTCAGTAAACTGATGACTATGCTTTAAAAAAAAACTATTATCAACACTAAGGTAAAATTCCAAACTTTGGGAAGAATATCTTCCATCTATTCTTCCATCGCCATCATTTCTAACACGTCATAATTACAGTTTGGGTGGTCTCCAATAGTACTGCACTATACTCTGTAGACCCAGGCAGAGTTTAACTTAATTATCTCAAGGGTTATCAACTCATCTGCTTCACTCATTACATTTTGGTGGGTAGCACATTATCCTTTTGGGAGCAAGAAAAAAAAATTGTGCTATTCACACCAGACTATTGTGCTCCTGTGATCCAGGGCGGCACGGTGGAGTAGCGATAGTGACCACAGACCCGGCTAGCATATGATGAGCATTTGACAGTACTGGGCCTCTACTCGCTGGAGTTTAGAAGGTTGAGGGTGGACCTCATTGAAACTTACAGAATAATGAAAGGATGTTTCCACTGGTGGGAGAGTTTTGGACCAGAGGTCATAGCCTCAGAAATAAAGGGCGCTCTTTAGAAAAGTGAGGAGGAACTTCTTTAGTCAAAGGGTAGTTAATCTGTGGAACTCATTGCCACAGAGGGCTGTTTTTTTAAGGCAGAGATAGACAAAATCTTGATTAGAACAGGTGTCAAAGGCTATGGGGAGAAGGCAGGAAAGTGGGATTAGGAGGCTGAGATCAACCATGATTGAATGGCGGAGTAAGTCTCAATGGGCCAAATGGCCTAATTCTACTCCTATAACTTGTATGAAATTGTGTGTGTGGGTTTGATTCTGTTTACAGGTGCTGTCTGTACGAAGTTTGTGCATTCTCCCCCTGATTGCATGGGTTTTCTCTGGGTGCTCTGGTTTCCTCCCACAATCCAAAGACGTACAGGTTTGTAGGTTAATTGGCTTCAGTAAAAATAGTAAATTGTCTCTAGAATGTAGGATAGTGTCAGTGTACGAGGATCGCTAGTCAGCGCAGACTCGGTGGGCGGAACGGTCTGTTTCCGCGCTGTATCTCTAAACGTAGAAGAGAAGGCAAAGTGACCGCTGAAGAGTAATGGGGATATTTCACTATTTATTTCAAACTGTGCCCCTGGATCAACCTGATTCACAATGCAGTGTTAATGCATGAATGTAAAGATGGGTTCTTTAGCTTACAGCACTTCAGCAGGTACCTCAGGAAAACAAAACTTCTGCTCCAATAAGCAGTATTTCCTCACTTCCAAAATTACTTCTGGATTTAAAATATTAATTACATAAAATCACATATCATGAAAATAGGGGCCCAATTGCAGCAGACGGGTCTCTTTCAAATTATTAGCTGCCCAGCTAAAGCTACTTCACTTGAAGACTGTATTACACCCTGCATTGCCACAGGGGACGATCTATCACGCCAACATTTTAATTCCAATTTTGCCGATTCATACTAATAAGCTGGATGCGTGATATTCTGTATTTGAGTTATCTCCATGCATGTTAACTCAGGCTAATAGCAGAGTGGAATGGTATTAGATTCAATTGTGTGCCCGGTCACCTATTCAACAAACCTACGGCTGTGCAGGAAGATGCTGGTTTAAACCGAAGATAGACACAAACAGCCGGAGTAACTCTGCAGGACAGGCAGCATCTCTGGAAAAATAAAATGGGTGACGTTTCGGGTTGAGACCTTTCTTCATGCTGTGATCTGGTTGGCATCTACACTCAACTCATTGGTTCCATTTCATTCCAAGTCAATGCTCAGGATGGATGGCTTATTAGATGATAAGAAAATATCATATTAGGTGAAACCCTGAAAACGATATGCAGCTATTTGATTTAAATGAGCAACCACAAGAGACATTTAACCTAAGTATTAGTATCATACAGCGTGGAGACAGGCCTGTCAGTCCAACCCGCTGGCCAACATGCCCCATCTACACCAGTCCCACCTGCCTGCATTTGACCCATATCCCTCTAAACCTATCCTGACCATGTACCTGTCCAAATGTCTTTTAAATGTTGTTATAGCACCTGCCTCAACTACCTCCTATGGCAGCTCATTCCATATACTCACAACCCTTTGGGCAAAAAAGTTGCCCCTCAGGTTCCTATTGAGTCTTCCACCACCCCCCCCCCCCCCCCCCCCCCCCCCTCCCCCTCCCCCTCCTCACCTTAAACCTACCTCCTCTAGTTCTCGATTCCCTTACTCTGGATAAAAGACTGTATTTACCCTATCTATTCCCCTCATGATCTTGTACACTATGTGATCACCCCTCAGCCGCCTGTTCACCAAGGAATAAATTCCTTGCCTGCTCAATCTCTCCCCAACATCCTCATATTACTGTTTCCATGACAGTTCTCTTAAATTCACTCTATATTCAATTTTTTTCTGGCAGTGCAAAGCATTGTGAATATGTCACTGGGTCTTTCTTCTTATATTATACCATCAATGAAAGGTGTCAATGGAGTCAGCAGGAGAAAAAGCCCACAAATAAGGAGGTCCAAGTGACCAAGACAAGAAGAGACATGAAGAAAGACAAATGCATCCGGAAAGGAAAGAGACTGGGATGCACTTCTGGGATCAGGCAATTGTGGTGGAATTCAAGCAGGCACACACCTTAATTTTTAATAAAATGGCATGCTAGCATTCCAAATGACTAGCATACACATCTGTGATGTAATTGCATAGCAATGTTAAGTGGTGCTTTCAACTCAATTCAGAATGCAATTCACTCGAGCCATTGTTAAATACCTATTACACGAACAACAAGCTTGGAATACAGATATTTTCAGCAATGTACAAAACAGATTCAAGATATACAGAGAAGAATACAAGGACTCTCTCCAAATTATTTACCATATTCCTCTATTCCCAACACTTCCATGTACCTTTCCAAAAGCCTCATCAACACCACTATCATATCTGCCTCCACCACCACCACTCCAGGCAATGCATTCCAGGCCCCCGCCACTCTCTAGCTAAAAAACCTGCCCCACACATCTCCATTAAACATTCCCCCACTCACTTTAAAGCTATGCTCTCTCGTGTTGCACATGTCCACACTTCCTGGACAAAGGGTTCTAACAGTCTACCCTATCCATGCCTCTCATAATTGCACGTACATCTATCAAGCCTCCCCTCAGCTTCTGAAGTTCTAGAGAAAACAGTCCAAATCTATCCAACCTTTCCCCATAGCTGAAACCCTCTAATCCAGGCAACATTCTGGTAAACGTTCCTGATCCAAATTGAATGAAAAGTGTCCACCGATGAGAAGAAATCAATCTCTTGATTTTTAATCAATTTATAAAATAATACATTAAAAAATTGGATTAAGGATATTAATATTGCTGGGGAAGTATGAGATTCCCATGAACAACCATTGCATAAATGTTTTCCATTGATGAATGTTTTTAATGTTAGCAGGGGAATTAATTTATTGCTTCAAACCTCAGATAAAACCCCAAATTAATTTAAATTTGTAGTCATGGATGGCTCTTACCTAAATGAAACAAATATCCACAATATGTTCAAAGGATCTGTCCTAGGTTTAAACCTTTTGATCATCAAGGTTGTTCCAATCACTTTCTTGTTAATAATAGCTTAGTTAACTAACAAGGGGTTGTTTGGACAAACTCTGTGATAGCTTGCAGTTAAATTCCTCCCTCTTTGCACATTTAATATTCATCACAGATCAAGGAACTCACCTGTGTGACAAATCCACTTGTTTAATACACTAAGATAGTAAAGGGTGGCAAGGTTGCTGCCTTACAGCGCCAGAGAACTGGGTTTGATCCTGACTACGGGTGCTGTCTATATGGAGTTTGTACATTCTCCCCGTGACCTGCGTGGATTTTCACCAGGTGCTCTGCTTTCCTCCCACACTCCAAAGACGTACAGTTTTGTAGGTTAATTGGATTGGTAAAATTGTAAATTGTCCCTAGTGTATGTAGGATAGTGTTAGTGTGCCGGGATCGCTGGTCAGCACGGACTTGGTGGGCCGAATGGCCTGTTTCCGCATTGTGTCATAAAACTAAACTAAATCTCCAACCTTCTTTAAGAAACAGAACTCCATGAACAAAACAAACACACTCAACATGCAATACTGCTCTGAAACCACAAAAAAACATGCAGTGTCGTGTGAGAAACATGGTTTGCATGATCAGTCAAATTTAACTTAACGCCACAATTGACAGGGCTATATTTCAAAATGAAGAACCATACTCTGATGGATGTAAACAAAAGTTTGAACATATTTTGCATTCCTGCTGGAGATCTGCATGAACAACAACCTTCGTTTGAGAACCCACGCAGTAACCTAATCGTAGAGTCAAATCTACCTTATCACAATACTTGCGTTAGAAATGTGGATAGCTTCGCAAATTGTCATTTACCAGTTGTTTTGTTTAAAACATTGTTGGAATCGAGTACAAGTGTACAGGCATTTTGGGATCCATTGAAGTGATTTTAGAAAAGCTCTGGGCCGTTGACACTAACTGGGCTTCTTGATATTTGTGCCATTTGTGATTGCATGCCCAATACAAACTATGTGAGACGGGACAGGATGAGTCCTGTTACAGTGAAGTACCCCTGTACTTTCGGTGCCTGTGCTTTCTGCGGGACCTTCTTCCTCGTCGGTTTAAGCGCCGCAGCTTCCTCTGCCTGCGATGCCTCCTGTGGTTTCTGGGAACATCTCCACGGGGCTCCGGGCTCCTGATTCCTGCAGGAAAAGCAATACAGTGAGCTTCGGGTTTTTCAGATTTCAATGCAATTGCCATCCAATTCTTTCATTTGGTCCATCACCATTAACATCAACAGTGAAGGGTGTAGGAAGGAACTGCAGATGCTGGTTTACGCGAAACATTGACACAAAATGCTGGAATATCTCAGCAGGTCAGGCAGTATCTCTGGAAAAAAGAAATAGGTGACGTTTCTTGACCCAAAACGTCACCTATTTCTTTTCTTCAGAGATGCTGCCTGAGCCGCTACTTCAGCATTTTGTATCTATAAACATTGAAGGGAATGCACTGTCACACCCTGGGTAGAATAACGACAAGGTCAAAGCATGCTGCAATAGAGGCCACATTCTGTAGTTAAAGGTAGACAAAATTGCTGGAGAAACTCAGTGGGTGAGGCAGCATCTATGGAGCGAAGGAATAGGTGACGTTTCGGGTCGAGACCCTTCCTCAGAAGTTAAATAACAGCTTTGCTCATACAGATTTATATGGTATTTGCAAGAGTTTAAGGCATTGCAAAACATCTTGGAGCAAAAAAATGTAATGTAGTCTATGTAGCCACTCACATAACAGCGGTCAATTTGCACGCAGCATTCAGCAATGTGACAATGGCCAAAGTTTGAGTAATGTGAGTTGAGGAACGAATATTGAGCAGGATGGTCAGGACAACTTCTCATCTCCAAGATGTTGCCATGAGATTTCTTACACCCATGTCTGAGGCCGTCATAACCAAACTGCCTGAGATCGAGAGAGGTGCTGGGGGAGGCTCCAAGAGGTTTGATCACCATTTGTGGCCTAAAGTCTTTAAAACGCGAGTCATCGGGGTTGTTAGCAGCTGCCTGGCCCTTGCAACAACTGTGGGGCAAGTGTAGAGGGTAACTAGTCAGGTCAAGTACATTCCAGCACAATGTCAAGTTGGCAGCTTTAACCCGGATGTCATTAATCTTATGGAGTGTTGATAGAGATACATCCGTCCATGGTATTGTGTACATGTGTTGTACATCGTTCCTTCTGCAATTCCGACCAACTGTTATTCCCAAATCATTCCAGAATGTGGGATTAGCCCCAAGCTTTATCTGAGCATTGACAAAATATTAATACCTTTAGATGAATTGAACGCAGCCACATATTCATCTACCTTCAGGACCATAAAGATAACTGCTGTTTGTGACTGTTGGATTCATAAATAATACATTTTTACAATTATATTTCTCTGTGGAATACATAGCTTCAAAAACATGATGACAGGGGGTTAGTGTTCTTTCATTTCAAATCATCACTCCAGTTTGAAGAAAAGTAGGCATCGGACTTCCACAGCACTTCACTCATGGCCTTTGACGGCTTGTGTTGTTTTTGGCTGTGCAAAGAAAAATCTCAGCCATTTGATGCCGGCCAATGAAACAAATAAACGCTAATGAAGTTTAACCAATGCAGCTTGAGAGACGAACATTGAATAGGGGCTGGAGGGGTTCCTGGTCGTATTACAGTTAGTAATATGAATATTTAATATCCACCAGAAACAATACCTCCAGTAAGTAGTGCCAACATGTCAGCCAATATTTGAAGCGTCCAGCAAGCAGTGCAAAATGCCAGCTACTTTCCCCAGCAGTAGAGCTAGACAAAACCACTTACTGTAATCATTTCTGCAACCTAAGAAACCACAGGAAGAGGAGACCAATAGGCCCATTGATTTTGATTCTTAGTCAGGGATCAAACCCAGCCTGCTTGCCTCTCCAGAAACACCTCTAGTACCTCCAGAGTGGATTGTAAAAGGCCACTTCCCCAGTTGCTTGTTACAGCACTCCATGACTTCAATGTGGCTTCAACCACTAAGTCTCAAATATTTAATAGATCTGCATTAGCTCGTGATGCTTTCTAGTTTTGGGGTGCTGCATCAAATTGAGATCCCGTCTTATTTTTTGGTTTTGCAGGGTCTTGTGGTGATGCATCTTCCTTTCACTTTGAAATCTTAAATAGCATCAAGTTTATGCCAATTTCCATCTTTGTTTTGAAAATGTTATGTCTCCAAAGAAAACAAGAAAAGTTTCACTTTATTAGCCTTTCCAGATAACCTAAACAATGTGTGGGAGAATTGCAATAGTGACTCATTGTCAACATGCCCTTATGCCTAAAACAACAAGGCCTCACATACTGTCAAGCAGCATGACTTCTCTGAGGGCTTGTTCTGTTTCAAACAGGCAGCTCGTGACAAGAACTGGCCGCTGACGAATAATTTCCTGAATCCCACACATGAACTCGCATAAATTATACAAGTTAACATGGAGTTGTAGCTTCCCGAAATGTGAACTGGTCATTCCATTCGGTTCCCAACTTCCCAATGGACTTACTTTTTATGTACTTCTACCGCCCATCAATCCTTAAAGAGCCAAAATATTCAGTCAGTGCTGACATTTTAAGTCTAGGACTTTCCATCAGAAATGTAGAATTTGTTCCAATCTCCTGTGTTGGTCAGAGATAATAAAGGTAAAGGCCCCGGGTGAGACTTGGCAAAGCAGGAAAAATGGGGGGCCGTGAGGCCAAAGAAAATAATATTACTGGCAAGATTGCCATCAAATTAGCTACAAGAATGTTTCAGTGACAGTGAGAAATTATTTTTAAATTAGGACTAAAAGTTCCTGTTGGATAAATCAAAATAAAGTATGAAGAAAATGTGTGTGAAAGAATAAAACATGGATAGTCCGGCAAGCTTTGGTGTGTTGGTGCTACAGGACTGGCAGGTATACCGGATGATTGGATGTTATTCCAAATAACACAGCGACACACTTTTGCTTGTTCCAGAATACATTTACCAATGAACCCAGTAGGCTTCAAAGGAGCACAGGGAATCGGGGTACTGTTGAGGTTTCAAGAGAGTGAGGGAAGCAGGGTCCTGGTGACTTTCTGGGGAATACAGGCGGCAGGGCCCTGGTGAGTTAAAGGGGAGCGAGGAAACCAGGGTCTTGGTGAGTTTCAGGGGAATGTGAGAACCAAGATCCTGGTGCGTTTCAAAGCAGAGTGGGCACCAGAGCTCTGGTGAGGTTCAGGGGGCAGTCAGACCTGGGACCCCAGTGGCTTCAGGGGAATGCGAAGACCAGGGAATCAGAGGAGTAAGGGAACCCCCAGAGCCCAGGTGAGTTTCTGGGGAAGGTCGGCACCATTTAAATGAAAAGCAGGCTTCAGCTTTTCAGAGCTGCTCAGTGGCACCACAGTAGAGTTGCTGCCTGACAGTGCCAGAGACCTGGGTTTGATCCTCGTTAAGAGTGCTGTCTGTACAAAGTTTGTACGTTCACCTTGTGAGTGCATGGGATTTCTCCGGGTGCTCTGGTTTTCTCCCACACTCCAGACATACGTGTTTGTAGTTTAATTGAACTTGTACCTGGAACTTGTAAATTGTCCCTCGTGTGTCAGATAGTGCTAGTGTATGGGGTGATCGCCGGTCTGCACGGACTTGGTGGGGCGAAGGGCCTGTTTCCACGCTGTATCTCTAAAGTAAAGTCTAAAGCAACGAGTTGTAAATACAGGTCCCTATTTATTTTGCAACCAGTTTCAAATTTCTGGCTAATCTTTGAATAGCTTCAGGTGTGGAGTTGATCAATTGCTTTGTTGATTCTTTTATCTTTTGTTTTGTATAGCTTTGTGCATTCTTCCTGCTTTATCTGTGCAGTTGCTGAGTTGAGGGCTGTTAACATTTACAAAGATATCACCACCAGTCCAGATCTGCCTTTGCACTGTAAAACTGCACCAGTTTGTCTGTTGCAGAGAGAAACTACACTCCTGCCTTATCCAGAGATAAGAAGACTGATCGGCAGATAATGGTGAAAGAGTTTATTGCACCAGCATTACTTCTCAGACCAAGGGATTACAAACAGTGCAGTTGAGCTGAAATAACAGAGAATACTTACTGTGTTCGCAGTGAACTCCTTCCCAGCCATTGCATTCACAATGATAACTTGCAAAGTGAACTATGCATTCCCCACCATTCATACATGGATTCGGCTTGCACAAATTCACTGGTTGCTTGGCCACTGTTAAGATAACACAGAAGATTTGTTAAACATAATGGCACAGAAATATTTTCTGCATTACCATAATTCCTCTTTTTCATCACCTTCTTGAATCAGCTTAGCTCCTACCCATATATTTCATTTCTCAATCATAAGCCATCTTTTTTACTCTTCATTGCTGTTCTTTTGGGCCAGACCCACTTAGGCGATTTTACAGGTGACTGTCAAGTTGCCGGCAGTCGCCTGAAAAACCGGCAACTGGAACGGTGACTGTCAGAATGGAACACACACACAAACAAACACATCGCTTCCTTCACCAGCCCATTATGCAGACGGGAGGGCATGGGCAAGCGGGGGGAGCGCTGTCTGAGTGGAATTCACACAGTGAAAAGCCAATGTGATACAGACACACACCGCGATGAACAGGAAGGTTAGCACTGTAATTAAGAAGTTAAAAAGCACAGTGTATGGTAAGTCTTTTAAAAGAGGGGGGGAGAGGGGGGAGAAGGAGTGGAGACAGCTTTTAAGAAGCCAGAGATACACGGCTGTGAAGCTCGGCGGACATTTATCATTACCGTTCGGTTATAATTGGCTCTGAAAACTACTGCTTACGTTTTTTTTTCCCAATGAGCCAATGAAATTCACTGGTCAGCACCGGCTACAACCTACGAGAACCTAAGAGAACCTTCGACCTCCTGGCGACCCACTAGGACCTCTTGGCGACCCACCTACGGCACGGGAATTCTCGCTACACTCCATGGCGGCTTCATTCTAGTCGGCGCTAATTTTCCAACACGTTGAAAATTTCACAGCGACAATAATGAGGCCGCGACTAGTTCCCAGAATGCGGGAACTCCTCACGACCATGAAAGCGACTCCCCGGCAACCACCCGCGAACATGTGGTGACTATATAGTCTCCTGCAGTCGCCTAAAGAGTCGCCTAATGGGCCTGTCCCACTTTTCAACATGTTGAAACATTAGCTGCGACTAGAATGAAGCCGCCATGGAGAGTAATGAGAATTCTCGTGCCGTAGGTGGGTCGCCAGGAGGTCCTAGTGGGTTGCCACGAGATCGAAGGCTCTGGTAGGTTCTCGTAGGTTGTAGCCGGTGCTGACCGGTGAATTACATTGGCTCATTGGGAAAAAAAACGTAAGCAGTAGTTTTCAGAACCAAGGATCTTTATTAAAGCTTTTCTCTGGTGCAGGTTGGGATCAATTTCTCAAAGCAAACTCTTCTCCAGACACTTCAGAGAGTCTTACCTTAATTAGCAATCATAATAATAATATTAATAAACTTTATTACGGACTCAAGGTCCAGACAAGGGGCAACATTACATTAAAAGCATTGCATATTAAATATCATAAAATACATATAAAATCTTGGTATGTCACTTATAAAAACATCATAATTTATATATTTTTTAAAAACACAATACATAAGTTAAAAATCCAGATTAAAAGAATGATCAATGTCCTACAACGAGACAACGATACCAGTGTCTCCACAGTTGGGATTCGTAGCGTGTAGTGCTAACCCTTATGTTTGACAAGGCCAGAATAAGCACATTTTTAGAGTCATTTATCCTGCAAATGAATTTATACATGTGATGTCTTAGGATAGCTTCTAAAGTATTGACTCCTGCAGCCACAAACATATTACTGGCACTACACCATCTAGGTTGCCTTAGCAGTGTTCTCATGGCATCGTTATATGCCACCTTTAGTCTCTGCATACTTGTCTTTCCATAGTTCGACCACTGGTGAGCAGTGTAGAGTGGTGTGCAGTATGCTCTAAATAGCGACACCTTCACCACATCTGCACACGCACCAAATTTACGCAAGAGAATATTCGCCTGTACATACAGCATGCGTCGTTGCCTATAAATATCCTCATCATCTGTCATTTGTTCTGTAATAATGTGCCCTAGATATTTTACCTTATTACAGACACCAAGATTATTGTCAGACAATTTAAAATCAGGATATTTTAGACATTTATCCTCTTTGGTTCTACAGATCATAACAGCACTCTTACTAGCATTATATTTAATATCATGTTCCACACCATACACAGAACATATAGTAAGGAGCTGCTGGAGACCAGCGTTAGATGGACTAAAGACCACAAGATCATCTGCATACATAATATGGTTCACTAGAATATAAAATACTAAAAATATTTTCATAAATTAAGTGTCTGAAAGAATAGTAAAAAAGCAATGGAGATTCTTTTAACCAGGGGCGGAAATCCTGGGGGGTACTGTCCCCCCCATGCTTTGAGAGGTGGGGAACAATCTCGCCCATGTTTTGTCATCCGGACTTTATCAGCCGCTTTCTAGGGGCTGAATCGGCCCATTGCGGCTTAAAATCAAACTGCTGCATCGAGGCGATCAAGGCTCCCGATGTTGAGGCCCCCGCCGGCCGCTGAAAGACCCCGTGAATGGGCCGGTTCAAGCCCACGGCCGAAGCCTCGCATGCATCTCGCTCTCTCCTCCAGCCCAGCGCGCCGCTTGACTCGGGGGAGATTCGGTACAGCGTGGAGTCGGCGCCCGATGAGCAGAGGGAACCGGGACCGGGTCGCCGCCAGGGATGCGGTTCTCTATCTGGAAGGCGGTGGGTCTGCTGCGGCTGCTGGCAGGTACACAGAGAGAGAGAGGCCACTCGGCCCATGCGTTGCTGCTGCCTCACAGCGCCAGGGGCACGGGTTTAGATCCTGACTCCGGGCGCTGTCTGTACGGAGTCCGTTTCTCCCCACTAGCGCCTTGTCTGATGTTGATCTCACCCTTGCTGCTGAATAGACCGTGCACCAGCACCGAGTGCTCGCTCCGACACCTCTCTCGTTTAAGTTTATTTTGACAGTGGGTCTCCACAGGGCCCACGGCTGAAGCCTCCGAAGCCTCGCGTGTATGTGTGTGAGTATGCGCATGCGCGCGCGGCCGCCAAGATAGTGTCCCCCCCATGTTTTGATAGCGATTTCCGTGCCTGCTTTTTAACAAGATGCATGTAATTACCTTCACATATCCTGTGAGCGATGCTTTCTTCAAAATATTTTAAATCCTCATAGGACGGCACAGTTATCATGTAATTAGCGGAGCCAGCAATCCTTAGCAATGATTCCTTCTGTGCATCACCAATTCCTACAGCAAAGACTGTGATGCCATTGTTCCTCAGAGTCCGTGCGGGGACTGCTGCATCATCGGTGCTTGCCCCGTCCGTAAGGACCACCACTACTTTATTCACACCAGGTCGAGCTCCCTTTCTGACACTCATGACTTCATCGTAAATGTGAAGGAGGACGCTGCCAGTGGAGGCAGTTCCGCCCAGATAAGGGGCTAAGCTGATTGCCTTCTGGAGGTTGGTGTTTGAATCCAACGTGTCAAGGCCAAAGATTGTCCTCGAACGGCTGCCATAAACCACAAGGCCGACCTGGGTAACATCAGGATTGATCTCAAACTGCATGATGCTGGTTTTCATAAAGTCTTTCACCTTATCAAAATTGTCCTTTCCAACTCCAGATGATGCATCCAATGCAAAGACGAGATCTAAAGGCTGGGATAAACATCCTGCAGAGGCAGAGAGTGAACACAAAATTAGAACATTCCCAGTAAGGTCATGATTTCCACTGACTATACTGTTCCAAAGCAAAAGGAGAGGGGGGGTGTGTGGAGTGGATGTGGAGCAGATGTTTCCAGTAATGGGAAAGTCTAAGACCTGAGGGCACAGCCTCAGAATAAAAGGGAGCACCTTTAGAATGGAGATGAGGAAGAACCTCTTTCGCCAGAGGGTGGTGAATCAGTGGAATTTACTGCCACAGACATTGGGTATTTTTAAAGCAGAGATTGATAGGTTCTTGATTAGTCAGGGTGTCAAAGATTACAGGGAGAAGGGAGGAGAATGGGGTTGAGAGGGAAAAATAAATCAGCCATGATCAAATGGCTGAGACTCGAGCCGAATGCCTAATTCTGTTCCTATGTCTTACTGTTTAAAAGGGACACTGGAGAGATTTAGCAAATGGCACGTTGGCCTTTATAACAAGAGGATTCGAATATAGGAGCAAAGAGGTCCTTCTGCAGTTGTACAGAGCCCTAGTGAGACCACACCTGGAGTATTGTGTGCAGTTTTGGTCCCCTAATTTGAGGAAGGACATTCTTGCTATATAGGGAGTGCAGCATAGGTTTATTAGGTTAATTCCCGGGATGGCGGGACTGTCATATGCTGAGAGAATGGAGCAGCTGGGCTTGTACACTCTGGAGTTTAGAAGGATGAGAGGGTATCTCATTGAAACATATAAGATTGTTAAGGGCTTGGACACACTAGAGGCAGGAAACATGTTCCCGATGTTTGGGGAGTCCAAAACCAGAGGCCACAGTTTAAGAATAAGGAGTAAGCCATTTAGAACGGAGACGAGGAAACACTTTATCTCACAGAAAGTGGTGAGTCTGTGGAATTCTCTGCCTCAGAGAGTGGTGGAGGCAGGTTCTCTGGATGCTTTTAAGAGAGAGCTAGAGAAGGCTCTTAAAAATAGCAGAATCAGGGGATATGGGGAAAAGGCAGGAACGGGGTACTGATTGGGGATGATCAGCCATGATCACATTGAATGGCGGTGCTGGCTCAAAGGGCCAAATGGTCTACCTGTACCTATTGTCTATTTGGTCATCTCTTCCACTTGTATACATGATAGCAACAAAAACAAACACATTTCAACATGGCCAGAAGAAAACAATTGTTAAGCCGGGAAAATGGATTAGGAGACAGGACCCAAGATTTGGGCTACACAGTGGAGCAGCCGTAGAGTTGCTGCCTTACAGAGCCAAAGACCTGGGTTCGATCCTGACTACGGGTGCTGTCTATACGGAGTTTGTAATAGTTTTCCTGTGACGTGTGGGTTTTCTCCGGGTGCTCCGGTTTTCTCCCACACTCCGATGACGTACAGGTTTGTAGGTTAATTGGCTTTTGTAAAAATGACTAAATTATCCTTAGGTAAATTATCCCTAGTGTGTAGTCTAGAGTTAGTGTATGGGGTGATTGCTGTTCAGCGCGGACTTGGTGGGCCAATGAGCCTGTTTCTGTGCTGTATCTCTAAACTAAACTAAATAGACTAGATACACTTAGATTGATAGAAATAAATCATGTATTTTCCCACAAAGTTGAATGACTGCAGGAAATAGGAGGAGGCAAGGATAATGTTGTGGAGAGGCTGGATGGCTGAGTGGGTAAGTGTCACACAGACACAGTATACACAGTATACAGGGAGAAGGGTGAGGGCTGCTTTGATACTGTGAGGCTGGTGCAAACGGAGTATTTCTGACTACACAAGGGATTGGGGTAAAAGGATTACTGAAGACCAAGAGGTATTTGCCAAAAGTAGATGGGTCAAGGATACTTTCCTTTTCAGAAAGAAGTTTTCTTGAGTGACTGTTATACACAGCCCTTTTGTTAAAACAGATTGTTTGTTTTTCCAAAGATTCATGTAACTTAGAATAAAGTTATAAAGCAAAACTGTGAAAGCATTCCTGGCAATTTCTTATCATGTGGGTGTTATAAAAGGTTGCATGTTTTGTCTGACAAGTAGAATATTTTGTCTAGGAGAAGCAATCTGCAAGATCCAAAGCGAAAAAGAGTGCATTATATGTAGTGCTAGGGTGAATTGTGATGGTATTTGCATTATTCAAAATCTTCTGCTTTAACCCTCTATAAAGTGGATGTACAATGAATGTAAAATAGAATACAAATAATTTACCCCCTTTCCTCTACCCCTGAACCACATCCCTGCCATCAACGTTACATTCCACTTCTTCTCTCCTCTCTCCCTCTCTTTGTCCGACACCATTGTCTCCGTTTCACCTCTAGCCTTTGTCACTTACTTAACTCATCTTACAATCAACCCCCCTTCATCTGTATCCACCTATCTATCACGCCAGGCCCCAACCTCGCCTCTCTTTTCCAGCTGCCTCCCTCCTACACCAAACAGTCTGAAGAAGGTGCACAAAATTGCTGGGGAAACTCAGCGGATGTAGCAGCATCTATGGAGCGAAGGAAATAGGCGACGTTTCGGGCCGAAACCCTTCTTCAGACTGATGGGGGGTGGGGGGGGGAAAGAAAGAATGAAAAGGGGAGGAGGAGGAGGAGCCCGAGGGCGGGCGGATGGGAGGGTGGGAGGAGACAGCTAGAGGGTTAAGGAAGGGGAGGAGACAGCAAGGGCTAGCCAAATTGGGAGAATTCAATGTTAATGCCATAAGGACGCAAGGTCCCCAGACTGAGAAGGTTCCTAATCCAAAACATCACCTACCCATTCCCCTGATGCTGCCTGACCCACTGACTTCCTCCAGCACTTTGTGTTTTGCTCAAGATTTCAGCATCTGCAGTTTCTTTCTTGTGTCTACAAATAATTCCACAGTTTTGATTAAAAGCTACAATACTGATTATTCTGCTTCCAAAATTTGGTTCCTAAACTGAAAAAGATTATGACATTGTGCCTTTATTACATCCAACAGCGGACAAATCTATTCCCCTTTATCTGTTCACTTCTTCCGTTTATATAGAAAATAAATCCTCTGTCCTCTCTTATCAGGTTTCCTGGTCTCCCAAGTGACAGCCCAGCTCATTGGGCTACATTACTACAGCCTGCAACTAATCACCAGATGTAGCCTACTGTCCCACTTAGGCGACTCTTTAGGCGACTGCCAGGGACTAGTTTTAATGGAATTCACCTACGACACCTGGCGACAACCCACGACAACATACAACAGCAAATTGTCGCCATTGTAGCCGGAAATATTTCACCATGTTGAAAATTTTGCGGCAGTCGCCTACAGTCGCCCAAAAAATCACCTGAGTGGACCAGGCCCATAAGTCTTTCTTCTCCACAGAGAAATGCACTCTATCTTACAACTCCAGTGAGCTCACTTAGTTATCATGTGTGAAACTGATTTTTCATTTATTAAGCTTATGGCACCTTAATCACTTAGTAATATAGTATGATGGAACAATTCATGGTGTCTTGGTATCTTCCATCTTGCAATCAGTCAAGGCAAATAAAGGGCCGTTTAGGAATGTACTTGGAAATACAAGGAACTGTAGATGCTGGATTATCAAAAAAGACACAAAGTGCTGGAGTAACGAAGCCAGGACAGGCACCATCTCTGGAGAACGTGGATAGGTGACATTTCAGGTTGGGCCCCTTCTTCAGACGGATTGTGGTGGGCCAGGGTTGGAAGAGGAAGCTGGGAGAGAGGTGGGGGTAGGACAAAGCCTGGCAAGTGATATGTGGATACAAGGAACTGCAGATGCCAGTTTCCCAAAAAAAGACACAAAATGCTGGAGTAACTCAGTGGGCCAGGCAGCATCTTTGGAGAACATAGATAGATGATATTTTGGGTCAGGACCATTCTCCAGATTCATAGATGATAGGTAGATACAGGTGGGTGTTGGGGGGGGGGGGGGGGGGGGGGGGGGGGGGGGGGTGGGGGGTGATAGGTAGATGAATGAACAAAGGCCAGTGTTGAAGAGACAAAAGGTGTTAGATAAGGATAGAAAAGTTACGACTTGTGAAAGTACTCCTACCTTGATTCTCAATGTTGCAAATTACTGTTTTTAGTTCAGGAATCTTATTGAAGAGTTGCTGGGGACTTGAATATGTGACAGTATGCTGAGGATTTCCTGTAATTGTGACTAAATCAGACTGAAGACTGTGGCTGCCAACTGCAAATAGAAATATTTCCCGTTCTCTGGCATACTTGGCTGACTCAGCGACGGAATCTTCGGCTTTTGAGTCTGTTAGCAGAATTAAAACATGGGGGTGGTCCTCCTGAATACGCGGAACTGTTGATCTTGTTTTAAATCCAACCTGGGTAAGGTATCGCAAGGCCTTGCCAGTCTTTGTGCTGCCCCCTTTAAACTGTATCGAGTCGATCTTACTAATAACGTCTGAAACATTCATGTGCAGTCCCATCGGCAGTTCCACCTGCACTCCCTCACTATACTGTGCCACTCCAACGTTAATTTGACTGTCTGCGGACAGTACAACCTGGAGAAATCTCTTCACAAAGGCTTTGTGCCGCAGAAATCCTTCAAGGGTTGTTTTTGACGAGCCGTCAAGTAGCAGTAAAATATCCACACTGCATTCAAGACCTGGCTGAGGAGCTGTTCAAATAAAAATAACACAATAACATGGAGCACAGTGTGGCAAAGCTGTACCTAATCCCACAAAACCATCATCCTATTGTGCATGCAAATGGACGATGTTTCACCCTAATAAAATAAATATTTAAAAATTATATCAAGATGAACTATTCATCAACAGAAAGTCAACATCAAGAGCACTTAAAATAGACACAAAATGCTGGAGTAACTCGGCGATGAAAATGGATGGGTGACGTTTCAGATCGGGACCCATCTTCAGACTATCCATTTTCTCCAGAGATGCTGCCTGACCCACTGAGTTACTCCAGCATTTTGTGTCTATCGTTATATAAACCAGCAGCGGCAGTTCCTTGTTATTACACATCAATAGCACTGCCCTGGAATAGTCAAATAAAACACTGAGTTACATATAGAAATACACTAGTAATATGGAAGCACAATTGTTAAAATGTAAGTCCAATTTCTACCTGAGTTCCATTAAGGGCATTCTTCTTTACAGCTCTTTCAAATTGGAGTTTCTTTGTATTTTCTTGTACTATTCTTACATTTTGATGCTGGTTTATGAAAGAGTTTAATTGGACTCTGACTTCCAACTTACAGAGCTCTACTATCAGATCATTGACTGACCTGCAGTCTTTCCCATTAGTGCTGTTGTGTAATATTCAACCAGTGAAATCATGTAGATTTTTTAAGTGCCAGAAGGAGCAGTAAATAAAAAGCCTCAGGCTGAAGAGATGAAACATAAAGAACATGTATTTTAAAAGAAAATGTCTTTCCCTTGCGGATTGAGACTTTAAGCTGATTGTTCTCCTGTGACTGTGATACATAAATGGCATCACATCGCACACTGCTCGCAGACATACAGGCAGACTTCAGCATGATACCAATCAATAAGCTGACAAAACAAGCAGCTGGTAGTTAATCAGATACATTTCATAAGTCAGTATTTTTCTGATCAGTGGTTTAAAAGGACACTAAAAAACGATTTGCCTGGGAAATCTCTGCCCCGATCAAGATTACATCCAGCTAAAGATTTTTTCCAAACCATAACATGTTGGTCTAATAGCAATCAATAGTGCATAGCCTGTGATTGAACTATATACACCAGGTGTATTTTCAGGTCATCATCCATTGGAAGTTTCCCCTGGCAATTCAGATAAGAGCGATATTCAATATAAAAAGAAAATCAAGAACAGACAGATGCCAGAGGTTATGGGGAGAAGGCAGGAGAATGGGGTTAGGTGGGAGAGATAGATCAGCCATGATTGAATGGCGGAGTAGACTTGATGGGCCGAATGGCCTAATTCCATTCCTATCTCTTATGAACTGTCTTTCATGCACATTTCTTACAGAGGACATTGGATAATGTTGTTATATTAATTTGTGATAAAACAAGGAGTAGTTTATTTTTCAATGTTAACTGTGATTGCTGATGCAGCAACATTGAGAACTATAACATTGTACCTAACTGAAGGTTTTGTAACTTTACCAGTAATTGTGTGTGATAATTTACATGTCTATGATTGTCTTTGTAGCCAATCAATCATAAAAAAGAAAGGGCATCAAATTGAAATGTCAACTTTGTTTTTCTCTCCATAGATGCTGCCTGACCTGCTAAGTATTTCCAGCAATTTCTGTTTTTATGCTGGAAAAACTCAGCAGGTCAGACAGTGACAGTGGAAAGATGGGCAGTTAACATTTCAGGCCGAACACATCAGAATTGAGAAAGAGAGAAACAAGTTAGTCGAGCTAGCAAAGAAGATGGATAAAGGTGATGGGTGGAACATCAGGAATTTCTCAGATAGGGTAAAAAAAAGTGACATTTAAGGAGCAGTTAAGATCAGACAAAGCTTCATAATTTGAATAATGTGTTGCTAATTTTGTACAGTCTGACTGCACAAAAAATAAAGGAAAATGGATGGTGGGGAATAATGGCTTGTTCCCGAATGTAGGAACATTTGTTATTGAATCCAGGAAGCAGTAACTTTCCCAGATGGAAGATGAGGTGTTGATTCTCGTGTTTGGTGCAGGAGGTCACAAATAGAATGGTTAGAGAGGGAGTGCAATGGGATCAGGACTACATTTTAGACAACTTGCTCTTTCTTTATAGTTACATGGGAACTGCTAGGGTATCTCTGCCTGCCATTCTCTTTTTCCCCATTCATTTTTTTAATATATAGCCAGACTACAACATTAACAATCCTGAATTTTATTTGTTTTACTTCATATTTCTGAAATCTGTGTTTTTTCTTTTATTTTCAATTTTTGAATTTCAAACAAAACCTACAAGCTGTCAGTTTGACCGAGCCAGATTTATGTATCTTCCAGCCTGAACATGGCATGGATTAGTGGCACAGCAATAGCAGCTGAACAATTTTACAGACATTTGTAGAAAGTATAAAAATAAATATAAGATCAATTTACCGCAATTAAAATCTTCTCCAAATGCTGCAGGGCAGACACAGTGGTACCTTTCAAAGTCCTCTGAGATGCAAGTCCCTCCATACTGACAGGGCTGTGAATCACATGGATCTGTAAAGGTTTTACATGAAATATTGTTAGGATGTTCAATGGTACTGCAGTACTGTGTTCTCTTTGAAAAGGAGCTGACATGTCACTGCTCACAAGTGGGCGACACAGTGGTGCATCGGTAGAGTTGCTGCCTTACAGCGCCAGAGACCCGGGTTCAATCCTGACTACGGGTATCGTCTGTACGGAGTTTGTACATTCTCCCCATGAGATCCGAGATCTTCGGTTTCCTCCCACATTCCAAAGGCATATAGGTTTGTAGGTTAATTGACTTGGTATAAATGTAAATTGTCCCTAGTGTTTGTAGGATAGTGTTAGTGTGCGGGGCATGCTGGTCGGTGCGGACTCGGTGGGCCGAAGGGCCTGTTTCCATGCTGTTTCTCTAACCTAAACTAAACTAAAGTGATTGATAAATATTCAGAGTAAATAACAGGACATGTATTGATTTATAACATAAAGAATGGCACGAGTCCTCATATCCCATCACCCAGATTAGATCGGGGTTGTAATCACTAGTAATCTTTTTTTTCAATTAATTAGCATTCAAATTTTTGAATTAAAAATAATCTGTTCATTTGATCTCAAGTATCAAAAGTGTTTATTTGTCTTCTGCACCCGATACGAACTGGAATTTGTATGTTCTCCCTGTGACCGCATGGGTTTTCTCCAGGTGCTCCGGTTTCTACACACATTCCAAAAACGTGCAGGTTTGCAGTTTAATTAGCTTCTGTAAATTGCCCCTAGAGTGTAGGATGCAAAACCGGGATAACATTGAACCAGTGTAAACGGGTAATCATTGGGTTGGCGTGGACTCGGTGGGGCGAAAGGCCTGTTTCCATGCAGTATCTAAACTAAACCTAAACTATAACTATGACATTTTACTTCAGATTTTATTTCAGCTTTACTAGCTCAAAAAATGCTCCTATGAACAGAAATATCTTATTAATATTTGGCACCGAGTCACTGAAAAGATCATTTTAGACATTTTAGTAATTTCCTATGGAAAGTTCAACAGGAACTGAACAAGAAGCACATAACATGGGATAAAACTAGCTTTTATGAATTGCTAAATTGTCCAATGTAGCAAATGAAAGTCATAAAATCTGAGAACATAGATGAGGTTCACTAATTTAATTTATGAACCTCAGATTATTGAGGTGCGTATTATTGTGTTTTAGTTTAGTTAGACTATACAATATTAGCAATACTAGATTTCATGCTCTAATGGAGACTAGTTACACATAGAAATACAGTATAAAATTCTCAACATAAAACAATATTATAGGATAAAATGGTCTACCACTGGCATAACATATTCCGGAAGTGGCAGCGCTGTGAAACGGCTGCGGCTCGCCTGCAGTCTGTCTGTTTTTACTTTTTTTGTGTCGTTTTTTTTTGTCTTGTTTAGTTAAACATTTGGTTATTAGGTTGTGTTATGTGTGTGGGGGGGGGGGGGGGGGGGGGGGTGAAACAGGGCTTTCTGTCTCTCCCTTCGGGGGAATGCGACTTTCTTGTCGTATCCCCCTTCTCTTCCCCCGTCTGCGCTGAGGCCTAATGGCGGAGCTGGCAGCCTCCAACCTGCGACCGACCTCGAGGCTCCAGAGGTAGAGCCAGCCATGACTTACCAACGCGAGGCTGGCCGTCTTCGAGCTGCGGCGGCGTTCGGGCAGCGGCATGACTCGGCGCTCCGGTGAGGGTGGACGGCGTGGGGCTGAGACACTCCTGTGAGGGCTGCCTGGCTCCCGGCGCGAAGGCGCTCCCGTGTGGGCGGCCCGGCTCCCGGCTGGAAGGCGCTCCCGTGTGGGCGGCCCGGTGCGGGGCGGAGACGGTGCTCCGGTGGCTGAGGCGGCGTTCTGGCGGCGGCGACCTGAATCTGGGGCTCGGCCGCGGGCCAGTGGACGACATCGTCGGGAGCTCGCAGGTCACAGGCTGGTGCCTGTTTTCCGGAGCTGCCGTGGCAACAGCTGCGTCCGCTGGACTGGAGGGCGGCAGCTTCGACCACCCCCGGGCCGCGGAGCTTGAACCGCGGGACTGACTTACCATCGCCCGGTGGGGTATCGCCTCAGCGCAGAGGGAGAAGAGGAGGGAAGAGACAGCAACCCTAAGACTTTTGCCTCTATCACAGTGAGGAGGTGTTTGGTGAACTCACTGTGGTGGATGTTAATTTGTGTTTATTGTGTGTTGTTTATTATTACATGTATGGCTGCAGGCAACGACATTTTGTTCAGACCGAAAGGTCTGAATGACAAATAAAGGATTCAATTCAATTCAATATTTAGTATCACATTTAATTTATTTTAAAAAAATGTTTTCACTTAAACATCAAAACTAACCGTTTGTCTAGGCTAATATGTGTGAAAGTATATCCAAGAAATAAATACCTGGGCACGTGGTTCTGTAGCATCGAGCAAGATGTGTCTTATAAACCCGCTTCCAACTGCAAGACAATATTCCTTCCGTGAGCAAAGTATTTCTATGCACAATGTAAAATATTATGAAATACTATTTGGAGTTTTGTACCCTCTTTCTACTTTGGAACGCTCTCTAAGTAAGTAATTCTTTAGTTAATCATTTTCTAAATCCATTCACAGTGGATTTTGCAATTTAAAAAGAGATGTTATTTTACAGCAGAGTAGTGACTGTATGTGGGAATGTAGGATTGCTCTGATTAATGAATCAGGATAACAAATAATCTTTCTCCTCCAAAGATATCTGCTTGTTACCTAAAGAAAGCTCGTAAAAGCATTCGCCGTGATGTTCATACTTAAAGTCTTTTGAAAATGTATGTATATATTTTATGTTTCTTTATTATACAATCCATCACTTCTCCAGAAACATTTTAACAAATGAAACTTACCTCAAACAGGTTACTAGTGATTCTCCAATGCTCCTCCGATAATTGCAGAATTATGGATTCAGTGTGTTTTCCCTTAGCTGATATTAGAGTAATGGATTCCTTGATACACAGTTTACACTGCCATCCCAACCTGTTCCAATGTCTACCCTCTGAGACAGACTACATCCTTCATAGTTAAAGAAGATTGTGAACTGGCTGTAAGCACCGACCATTTCAGTCTTCCTCCAACAGTTTAGAATGCCTGCCCTAAATAGCCATCAAATATCTACCTCAACATTTGATTGCTCGTTCAGAGCTAATTCATTTTCCATCCATTACTTTAAAAACTCGTCTCCGCTAATCAATGCAACAGCAATTGGACAACTTCATAATCTTAGACAGGATTAGGTGATAATACATGTAAAATGCTTCTTAGCTCTTTCACTGTCATGCTTGCACCTACATTCCTTCCTCTGGCTCACAATTCACACTACTTCTATTCTCATCCCCTTTTTGTCTTTTCATCTCTGGCTTTGTCAAACCATCTGCCAATTAACCCCCCCACCCCACCTTCATCACCTTAACTCACACATCACTCGCTAAGATTTGTCCTGCTCCCACCTCTTTTCATGTTTTCTCTCCCCCACCACAATCAGTCTGAAGAAAGGTCCCAACCCGAACGATCACCTATCAATGTTCTCCAGAGATGCTGTCTGGCCCGCTGAGTTACTGCAACACTAAAGCTTACAAAATTCTTAAGAGGTTGGACAGGCTAGATGCAGGAAGATTGTTCACAATGTTGGGGAAGTCCAGAACAAGGGGTCACAGTTTAAGGATAAGGGGAAAGTCTTTTAGGACCGAGATGAGAAAAACATTTTTCACACAGAGTGTGGTGAATCTGTGGAATTCTCTGCCACAGAAGGTAGTTGAGGCCAGTTCATTGGCTATAGTTAAGAGGGAGTTAGATGTGGCCCTTGTGGCAAAAGGGATCAGGGGGTATGGAGAGAAGGCAGGTACAGGATACTGAGTTGGATGATCAGCCATGATCATATTGAATGGCAGTGCAGGCTCAAAGGGCCGAATGGCCTACTCCTGCACCTATTTTCTATGTTTCTATGTCTTTTCTTGGAAGCCAGCATTTGTATTTCTTTGTGTCTCCATTTCAGGACAAAAGTTGCTGACCTGTAATAAGGACACAGTGTTGAGATGGGTCCACCATATCCATATGATCCCTTCCAGCACATGAAATTCCCTTTGAATTCCTTCACTGTTTCTAGTGATTTCCGTTGACAGACATGGGATTCAAGTTTGCAAGCTGAAAGGAAGCACATTGCAAAGTTTTATACATATTTAACAATATTGGAAGACTCTTCCTATAAGAAAATGTATTCCTTCTTAAGAAGTAGTGACCATCAGTGGTTGGGAAGATTATGGTAAAGTAATTAGAATATTTGTGCTCCTTATGGTCACACAGAAGTCAAAGATATGTGTCCCATTTGTGAATATCCTTGCTAAAAGTTCTGCTGAGGTCCTATAGTAAAGAGCCAAACCTGAATTTGTTTTGCTTCGAACAGAAAAACTAACTGCTCAAATAAAATTTAATCCAAGACTCAAACCAACCTATCACTAGGCAGGGCCTCTTAAAATAATTTTTATTACCACTCACATTTCAGAACGGTTGGGCAATAGTTGGGCAAATCCTGCCAAGAGAATTATTTTATTGTGTTTTCTATACATATTTTATTATTTTACCGTATGCTTCGAAACAGATACCCTAATGTAGGTTAGATGGTACTCGTGGATACCTACTATTGTAATGTTGAAACTATTACAAGGAACAAAGCTCCTAAAAGTGGAAAACAAAAACATTTTGGAAGGTTTAATAGAGAAACAAAGAATGGCAGATGCTGGTTTATTTTTAAAAAAGACACAACCTGCTGGAGTAACTCAGCGGGTCATGCAGCATCTCAGAAGAACATGGACTAGTGATGTTTTGGGTTGGCATGCTTCATGTCTGAAATGAGTTACTCCAGCACTCTGTGTTGTTTCTTTGGAGGGTTTAAGTTGTACTTGAGAAAAATTAAGTTTTTATATAATAGTTTGAACAGTGTTCCAAAATAGTTGGAGCTAAGACACTCTGCTGCAGGTTGAGCAATAGGAAATATATCCACCACTTTCGATTGATTGAATTGATTGAACCATACAGCATGGAAACAGACTCATCAGCCCACCAAGTCCACGCTGACCATCGATTACCCATTCACATTAGTTCTATATTATCCCTCTTTCTTATCCGCTCCCAACACCCTTGAAACAATTTACAGCAATTAACCTACAACCCGCATGCTTTTGTGAAGTGGGAAGAAACCAAAGCATCGGGGGGAAACTCCAACGGTCACAGGAAGAAGGTGCAAACTCCACAAAGACAGCACCTGAGGTCAGGAAGGAACCTGGGTCTCTGGCGCTGTGTGCCAGCAGTTCTACCAGCTGCACTACTGGGCCCCTCAAGAAGATAATTTTAAAAACAAATGCAACATCCTGAATGTTTTGCGGCTTGAGAAAAGTTACCAAATTCCTCAACACAGATTTAGGAGTTTTGATAAAACAGAGAGATATTACCTGGTGGAATAGCAGAACAGATGTCAGAGCTGGTCAACGTTGTGTAGAGGCCATTGACAGCATCATCAAAGTGTTCTGCAAACAGCACATGGCTGTCAGTGGGCTCACTCGCAAGCAAATTCAACTCCTCCCATCTGTGAAGAGAGCAAGGATTACATAGAAAAATAGAAAATAGGTGCAGGAGGAGGCCATTCGGCCCTTCGAGCCAGCACTGCCATTCAATATAATCATGGCTGATCATCCAAAATCAGTACCCCGTTCCTGCTTTCTCCCCATATCTCTTGATTCCTTCAGCCCTAAGAGCTATATCTAACACTCTCTTGAAAACGTCCAGTGAATTGGCCTCCACTGCCTTCTGTGGCAGAGAATTCCACAGATTCACCACTCCCTGGGTGAAAAGGTTTTCCCTCATCTCAGTGCTAAATGGCTTACCCCTTATTCTTAAACTGTGACCCCTGGTTCTGGACTCCCCCAACATGGGGAACATTTTTCCTGCATCTAGCCTATCCAATCCCTCAAGATTTTTATAGGTTTCTATAAGATACCCTTTCATCCTTCTAAATTCCGGTGAATATAAGATTACAATGGAAATCAACTCACATTTTGTTTCCACAAGCACTCATACTGGTTCAATGCTTCGGAAGGAACTGCAGCTGCTGGTTTACACCGAAGATGGACACAAAATGCTGGAGTAGCTCAGCGGGACCGACAGCATCTCTGGATAGAAGGAAAGAGTGACAGTTCGGGTCGAGACCCTTCTTCAGACTGAGCGTCAGGGGAGCATAAGAGTGTAAGTGGTGATCTCTGACACTTCTTTATCTCAGTAACTCCCCTCTCCCCTGACGCCGAGTTACTCCAGCTTTTTGTGTCCATCTGGTTCAATGCTTGTTGGGCATATTAGAAATAAGAACATCTATATTTTGTATAAAGCAAAAACTTACAAAGGAATGGCTGGAAAATGTCAATAAATATTAATTAGTCTTAGGGAAACGAAATTTAACTTGCAATTCTAACTTTGAACAAGATAGATTATTTAAGCAAAATAATAAAATAATTGGAATGTACATATCACCACTGTCAAAAGATTTTGAAAGGAAGTGAAAATAAAAATAAATTGCAAATGCTGGAAGGGGTCTTTGCTCTAAAAAATTAACGATTTATTTTTCCACAGCAATGCTAACTTGTTGTGTATTAGGGTGGAAACAGATGCTTGCTCCTAGTTATACCAGGTAGCAAACACCAACACAAAGCTCACCTACAGTTTAATTATTTAAGCATGGAACAATTGCGCTTTCCAAAAAAATTATTTGAAGCCTGATCTCTTAGCATCCAAGTCCACAGATGCTGCAAAAACCATGAAAGTATCTCATTTGGAGATGATAGTGGATTCAGCATCCATTTTGGGTCAAAAATGACTTCTGAGTCAAAGCATTTTAGCTACAGGTTCAACACAACCATTCAGCCCTCGGGCCAACCGAGAAGCAGTCAGTCCGTAGGACCATAAGACGTGGGAGCAGAATTAGACCACTCGGCCCATTGAGTCTGTTCTGCCATTTGGTCATCGCTGCTCTTTTCCTCTAAGCCCCATTCTCCTGTCTTCTCCCAGTCGCCTTTGACACCCTTGCAATATGGGTGTTTGTAACGCATTCCCGTGCTTTTTTGTGGACAAAAAAGTTGCCGCCGTGCCCCTTTAATAAATATATGCAATGCGGCCAGAAAACAAAATAATGCCATTTAACTTTTTAGAGATATCAGTGCACTTTGCTAGCAGGTACTGTCCCAAATAAAAACAACTGATGCTTTCTTAAAAGAGATTATAATTAACATTTTATTTAAAAACTGGCCTTTCAAATAAAAAGTGAACACATAATGGTAATGATTTTGACTTTAGTGTCACTAAAAATTCATAAACTATGAATTCCCCCCCCCGCAAAAAAAAATGTTTTCTGTTATTGAGGCACTATGTTAAGTTGCTGGGAGTATGATTTTTGATGTTATTGATGACCAATCCTGTAAGCAAATTCCTTACCTGGGAAACTTGACTCCGACAGCAAACACAGTTATTCCAGTTTCTTTCACCTGTGCTGCCACTTGGGTCACATTACCCTGAGATTTGCCATCAGTAAGAATGATGAGAATTCGAGGGACGGATGTATTTCTTGTATCTGCAAATCCTTTTTGAAGAACATACTTCAAAGCCGGGGCAGTCTGCGTACTTCCACCCCTGAGTTAATAAAGTAAATGCAATAAATGGATCAGATGGTCAACAAGGCACTAGTCTTCCTGTTCTACCCAGACCTATATTTATTCATACTTCGGAAACAATTAGTGTAATTAAAACTAAATTTGTCCATTTCATTGAATCTGCAATTGCAATATAAATGTGCTGATGCTAAGAGAATAAACATAAAACATTGAAGTTTATAAATGGTCAGTTTTTTTCATGTGAAAATGTCCAAAAAAATATTATTTTTTTTTTAAGCATTTGCTTGTGGTTAACAAATATAATCCCACCCTGTTTGAAATCAGCCGCAAATCTCCTCTTACTTAAATGTCAGATAAATAAAGGACACTCTCAGCATGTATTAGAATGGAAGTAAGGAGACTGCACAGAGGCCTTGGCTTAGTGCCAACGAACCAATGCTAATCGCTTCATGTTCCTCAAGAAATTAGCAGCAGGCTTATTTTGTAAAAGGGAAACTCTCTGTAGATTACTCATTAGTACATTCTCTTTCGCATTTAAAAAATAAATTCACATTTATTTAGAAAATCTGTGTTAGGTTTGTACTACTGTTTGCCCATTTAAAGAACATATATTCCATATTTGCTGTGGAATAATCATCCCAACTTGTTGTGCCGTACAGATCATTGCAAAGTAATTAGATATTAGTCCAGATTAGTATTAATTTCCTTCCTCTTCCCCCAGAAGAAAAAAAATAACAAAGGGGTCATAATAATATTGATTGTTCACGAACATTGCAGTTTTAAGCTGTACAGCTTTAAGAATTGCGTCATCTGGTCGGGCTCTCTCTATGCACTGCATGGCTGGTAGTCCTCTTGTTATCTCAGTTGAGAAGCATCTTGTCCATGGTTAGTATTTGGATCTGGGCCATCTAATGGTCAGTTTTTCATCAGAGTAGATCAAGTCTCTCTGTGTGCAAATAAACCATTGCTGTCTCTCACTATAAGTTTTTCTTTAGTTTAATAAAATACCTTTGTTTGTTTGAATCACTGACTACTTTCCAGTATTTTACAGTGAACGAGATAATGAGATATTGTATCAGAAAAGATGGCTGACATAAGAATGAAAATTAATCTCTGTGTTTGGATCTAATTTTAGAGTATTCTGTTCAGTTTTGGGCACCATGTTACGGGAAAGATTTGTCAAGCTTGAAAGGGCGCACAGAAAATTTACGAGGATATTGCCAGGAACAGAGGGCCTGAGTAATAGGGAGAGTTTATGCAAGCTATGACTCTATTCCTTGGAGCGCACGAGGATCTTATAAAGGTGTACAAAATCATGAGAGGAACAGATCAGATAAACGCACAGTCTCTTGCCCAGAGTAGGGGAATCAAGAACCAGATGACATGGGTTTAAGGTGAGAGGGGAAAGATTTAATAGGAACCCAAGGGGTAACTTTTTTTACGCAATCGGCCCATCAAGTCTACTCCACCATTCAATCACGGCTGATCTATCTTTCCCTCTCAACCCCATTCTCCTGGCTTCTCCCCATTACTCTTGACACCTTTACTGATCAAGAATCTGTCAATCTCTGCCACCCAATGACGTGGCCTCCACAGCTGTCTGTGGCAAAACAGATTCACCACCCTCCGTCTAAAGAAATTCATCCTCATCTCCTTTCTAAAAGTACATCCTTTTATTCTGAGAACACTTTGATGCTGGAAAAATAAATACTGACAAGCAAAGCTATACAGAAGGTGCTGAAATATTGGACTGCACATACCACAATCTAGGTTCCAAGCAGGTCATGATAGATGAGGTTGGCCCATCCTGGAGGATGGTGATCTGAAAGAACAGCCCAATGCCTTAAACTATCTGAAGAGACTTTGTGCTTAAGCAAAGCCCAGCTGGGATTGTTTTTATTTTAATTTATTCATATTTTGGATCTGGGCATTGTTGACAAGGCCAGCATTGATTGTCCGTCCCTAAATCCCCTTTAAAAAGGAGATGGCATTGATGTACAGAGGGTTTGGAGTCCAACTTCATAGCCCCCCAAAACCTTTGCCACATGCAGTGCTCTCAATCATTGCTTGTGAATTGAATTGGCTGATGACTGGTTTCTGAGATGAAATCCATAAAGGTCTTACAAATACTGTACTTTTAGAAAAAAGGTTGCATACCTAAATATAATTCTCGTAAGTTGTTCTTTTACTTCTTCTTTCGTTAAGTAGGAATTCAGATAAAATTCAACTTTAAGCGTTGAACTATATTGAATTGCTCCAACTCTGACCTGTGAGGAGAAAGTCATTCTAAAATTATTTTAAATTAAAGTATTAATATTTTTATTTCTCCGACACAACAAGTGCTCCAGCGAGCATCAATGGCGTACAGCCTAATGATCAATAGTGTCACTGTTGTAAGAATTACAATCTTTATGCAAGTAATGTATTGTGGCAAGCAGTTATTGAAATGGGAGAGTGCTATGTCTTTCCTAAATAGGCACAATGTCTTTGGTGAAATCTGTTTTATTAAATTCCAAAACATTGAAGGGGAACTGTGGTTTTTTTTTGCAATTAATAAGACTGTTTATTTCCTCCCGTATCACTTGCCCAGGTCAAAGAAAGAAACAATGGAGACACAAGGAACTGCAGATGCATGAATCTGGAGCAACAAGCAATCTGCTGGAGGAACTCAGCATGTCGAGCATCATCTGTAGGTGGAAAGGAGTGGTTTGCATCCTAACCTTGCATCAGGAATGAGAGCTTAGAGGGGACACAGAGAGTATAACGAGGAAAGGGAAAGTGTCGAGGTAGAAGCTAGAGATGATTAGTTGATTGAGGAAGGATAAAGGATGATAAACATAAGAAGCCAGGTAGGAGAGGGGGAGGGGAAAGAGTGAATATGGGAGGCAGAGGTAGGTGGATGATGGTTGGAAGCATGAGACTGCACATTCTCACAAAAAAGGGGAGAAGCTGGAGGAAATCAGCTGACCAGGCAGCCGCTGTGAAGGGAAATGGACAGTTGACATTTTGGTGTCGAGCATCTTAGAATACAAAGTTCAGCATAATTACTGCAGGACACGGATAGGTAATATTTTGGTTATTCCTGAGGAAGATTACCACAGATCTTCCATTTAACCAAACAATTTATTGGTGGATAGCATTTTTCAATTTGAGGGGGAAATAATTATGTTCTGACAGCTACTATAACATCCTGCATGATTTCACTGCTACTATTCATCCATTCATTTACATGGTTTATTGTTGAAACTTAAAAGATAATTTATTCTGTCTTTTACCAAATTTCATGATATCTCAAAAAGGTCTGTATAATTCACCAACAATGTTCTACATTCTCCAGTAATTTTATTTAACAAAAATAAAAGATAAATATATCTTAAAGCAAGCAATGATTTGTTACCATGCTAACTACTTTGATATTATTTTACATATCATTCACAGTCAGCAAGTGGTTAAGGGCCAGTCCCACTTGGGCGTTATTTGCGCGTCATTTACACGACATCATTTACGCGTCACAACGCGTGCGTGTTGTGCATTACGCGTGCGTGTTGTACATTACGCGCGCATGGGCGTGGTGAGACGTGATGGTGTAGGCAGAGACGCGCGGCGCCCCAGGATTTTGGGATTCTCAAAATCCACGCATGCCACCTGCGTGACGTACAAATGACACCCAAGTGAGACAGGCCCTTTAGAAGCAGTTGGAACATTATGTTAGCAACAGGGAAATCAGTAATACTGGTCTATCCACCACATTTTTGGAGTCTATTTTTAATACCTTTACTAGAATGACAGTGGCTTACCAATTGAATATTTTAACGTGACTCCTGCAATGAAAACTAGAGCAAGTGATAATGGATAGATCTAGTTACCAATTACCCAAGCCAGGATCATCGCAATACTTCATCTGTAGCCATGACATTTACAAGAGTCTTTTAATGTGATAAGTGCTGAATGACCTAACAACGACTCTGACTTACCCTGCCAGGATTTATATCCAGAGCATCACAAAGTTTGAGTGCAACATGTTTGGATCTCTCAAAGCTGCCCTTGCCGATACTGTATGATCCATCCAACATGAACAGTAAATCGATGGCCGCTGAGCACTGCATCACTATCAAAGGAACAAGTTCTTAGATGGCTCAGAAATTACATTAAATTTAGCAAGATAATGTAGAAGGACACAGCTGCAAACCATAGGATTTTCTCTAAATCAGTTCTAACACTATCTAACCACCCACATTTCCATTGAACAGAACCTACTTCCACATTGTATGATTCTCTTGTCTTAACATGCTGACGGGGTCAAGGAAAGAGTTTACATCGCGGCCCTGTTTCCACCAATCTTTCCACCACCACGCACAAGAAGCACGAGACGCAATTGCATGCAGATGCCGGGAAGTGTGTTCAGCTCTGGCTGAACAATTTCTGATCTTGTGATGTGGACTCGATAAGAAGAACATGCTGACAGTCGGAAACAGTGGAAATTCACGATTTGTTATGGTACCAGTTTTAGACTGTCTCTTTCCCTTGTCACCTATATTGGCGTAAAGTCTTACTGGACCTACGCACCTTGGGGAAAGCCGCCCCAGATTTTGTCCCTCACCTTCACCCTGGCTGTGTGCTGGGAGTGTGAACTGACACTTAAGCTTGGGCCTCAGGACATCTAAAGGGCCGTCCCACTTGGCTGTCATTTGCACGTCACGCAAATGGCGCGCGAAGATTTTGTACATCACAAAATCCTGCACGCCACGCACAGTTGCGCATCACTGCCTATGTCATTGCGCACCATGCGTGCATCACATGCGTGTCACGACGCGCGCATCATGCGTCGTGACGCATAAATGATGTTGTGTAAATTACGCGCAAATGACGGCCAAGTGGGACAGGCCCTTAAGGCTTCAGTGAATGATGCAACCAACATCCCTAATGCCAAAAAATGCACTTTAAGGAAAGGTTTTTTAAAAACAGATTTCATCCTAAAAATATAACAACACGGTCAAATTTCATCGTATGCTTTCTGCGACAAGTTTAAGTGGCAAATAATAAATTAAAGTGACAATTCCTTGAAAAGAGGTTCGGCCAACTGGACATGTCCCATAATCTTCCCCATCAGCAACACGGACTAAAAAGCTGAATCTGACCTTAACAGTTGCATTACAATCACAGGGCAGCATGGTGGTGCAGCGGTAGAGTTGCCACCTTACAATGCCATTGACTGGTGCTGACTATGGGTGTTGTTTGTATGTTCTTCCCGTGACCGGTGTCGGTTTTCTCCAGGATCTCCGTTTTCTTCCCACACTTCAAAGACGTACAGGTTTGTAGGCTAATTGCCTTGGTAAAATTGTAAGTTGTCCCTCGTGTTTATAGGATAGTGTAATGTGCAGGGATCGCTGGTCTGCACTAGGGCCTAGGGCCAAGGGCCTAGTTCTGCGCTGTATTTCTAAACTAAACTGGTCCACCTATACCTCTCATTCATCGTCTCTGCTGCATTAAACTTATTTTGTCCTCTAATTCTCACTTTTGTCAAAGGGTCCTGGACCTGAAACATTGACCGTTTCTCTTTCCACAGACGCTGCCTCACCCAACATGCATTTCCTGCATTTTCTATTTCTTGACAGATGTGGGGAAGTTGAACGTGAGCCGCTGGTTTCATGAAGTTAACAGTGAAGCAAATAGCTGATGTCATCCAGCAACACATGTCAATATGTAATTCATCAGGTATCCTTTCATTCCTTCATTTTTGGGTATGGTTTTATTTTCTTTGGAATCTGCCACCTATTCCACATGTTCCATTTACTTAGCTGTATTTTTAATAACATAAGGATCATCCAATCAAATTACATGGTATCTTTGGCAAATTACCATTGCAAAAAAAAGATACCTTCCTTACTTTTATAGACAAGTGCTTACTCGTACAAAATATGGCTAAGCACTCAAGTGTAATATTTACTGATAACATGCAAAATAGCAAACAAGTTACTTTCACCTCAGGAGATTAATGACAACAAACTGATTGGATTTACAGATGTACATACAAAATTAAAATAAAGGAAAATCAATATTTGAATGTATGGTAAATAAATGTGTTCTTAATTGTAAAGTATATACCAGCTTTTCAGACAAGTCTATACGTCAAATTATAGCTGTGGATATTGTTGGCTAATAGTTGTTAGACAAATATTTATACTGTAGCAGAAGTGGAATCGGTTTTTCGGCGTCAAATGCCGAATTAAGATTTATGACTTTAACTCAACTAATATTTAACTTAAAAGCAGCTTGTCTTTAGGCGAACTTCAAAAAGCCCAAGAATGTATGACAGTGCTTTTACCTGTTCTTTGTAATTATATGTGGAATTCTGCTTGCTATTTTGAGACCCTTCTATACTCAGATAATTTGAAAAATGATTCACACAGTCACCTACATTGTCCAGCCGTGGAAATCTTCACAATTGTTTCATTGTCAATGTCAAGTTTTTGCAAGCAGAAGAATGGTAAAACTGAAATGAACAAAAAAAAGAGTTAAAATTCTGCAAAATAAGGATTCTCATTGGACAAATGTAGAATAATTTAAAAAAATAGGCAACACAACAAAATTATACATGTGCAAGTGGTCTCCGCATTTAATATGTTGGAGCAAACGAAACACAAACATATCTGATTTAATGTTTCACTTTATGCAACAAAAGGGGTTTGATCTTGAGTACAATGCAAGCAAATTACATTTGAAAAAATATCAGTCCATTCATGATTGTTTTAACCCCAGTGCTCAGAGCAACATGATTATCCCTCCTGTCACAGAAACATAAAAATAAATTTACTGGTTTAGGTTTGGATTTAGCTTTATTATTATCATGTGTACCGAGGTACAGAGCAAAGCTTTGTTTTGCATGCTATCCAATCAGATCAGATAACACTATCCATAAATAAAGTCCGTTCAAACTCAAGTACAATCGTTAGAGCAAATGGGTAATTACAGAGTGCAGAATATAGCTCTCAACATTGTAGCACAACAGTTCCATAGACAAAGTCCAATGTCCACAATGGACTCAAGGTGAATCGGACAGTACCCCAGCTTATGGAAGGACTTATGGAAGCTACTGCATCTTTTGGCCAATTGGATCTGGGAGAAGAAGGAATGACCGGGGTGGAATAAGTCTTTGATTATGTTGGCTGCTTTTCCGACACAGCGTGGAGTGTAGTTGGAGTTAATGGTGGAGAGTCTGGTCTATGAGATGTGTTGTGCTACATCTCCAACTCTCTGCAATTTCTTGTGGTCTTGGGCAGAGCTGTTCCAAAACCAAGCTGTGATGCAAACCGACAGGATGCTTGCAAGCACGCCCGAGACTGGTGGGGCCGGACTTCAAATACCCTTTCCCTCAATTGAGCAACAGCTGTGCTGAGACTTATGGCTGGGATGAATTTGTCATCAAAAATATATTTTATTGGCCGAAGAGCCATTTGAGACAGATGGGGGTGATGAGAGGAACTATTTACATCCCAGTCAGTCGACAATTCTGTCTTATCTCATTACTAGAGTCCATATTCAGCAAGATATGCTGGTGTATTTTAGTTTCCAAATGTGTTTAGTTGTGAGGATAATCCATATACCTGTCAGTTTCCTATTGCAGGTCCTTCAACATTCAGGTGACAGAGGAGCAGATTAGAAAACTATGCTTCATGTTAGATCAGCCGTGATTACATGCAGTTTGAGCAATTAACACACTAGGCTGTGCACTGCAATCTTTGCATTAGTCTGTAACCAACAACTGGAGAGGAAAGGCATCTGGAAGTTGAAATGCGGAACAGCTGCTTCTTGAATTTAAATTTGCAATGATGAATCTTCCCTGGACAAGACACAGACACCAAGAACAGCTGCTCTGAAGTTAAAATCATCAAATACAGTCCTGTCATCACCTGCAAAACTCTTGCCAAAGAAGCACATTGTTATTACTTGTTAATGCATGCTGTTTAGATTTGCAATGATTGATCTTTTATGTGCAGCACAAGATTCCTCAGTGGGCTTTATGGATGCACATACATTTATAATAAGTAATGGGGATGCTGAGTGATAGCAGCAAATACCAGGAAGAGAGTTTCCAGGAATGTTTTTTTGTCGGTTTACAATTGGTGCAACGCTCCCTGATTTACACTCACTTCAAGCAGGAAGGAGAGGAACATGTTCATTTTTTTTAATTTCCATCCATCTCCTTCAGTCTAGACAAAGAGCAACCTTAGAGCAAGAGTGATGGGGAAGTTACTACCACCTGCCCTGCTCTTCCAAGATTGGGTAGAGAAGAAGTAACAGGGAAAGCAGATTCCTAAATACATTGAGGCTTGCTCTCACACACTTCTGGGATAGCTTTGTGACACATCTGTTAGTAAGCTAACATCAAAGTATTCTGCATCTGGGTAAGGTGGTGAAGCAGCTGTTCAATTACCAGACCAGCAATCCAGATACCTGGACTAACAATCCAGAGATCAGAGCAGAAACTCCACCTTGGCAGATGTGAAATGTGGATTGTTAATAGTCTGGATTTCTTTTTGAGGGGGGGGTGGGAACACTTAGTAGTTTCAGTAATTACGACTACGAAAACTATCTTGTTGTTGATAATAATGAAATAGTTTAAAATGAAATTGAAGGAAATCCACCATCCTTACCCAGATGACCTACAGATGAAGGCTGAGCGAATACATGCGGTGACTACTAAAAGAGGCACAGAGACACTGTTTAAGGGTTTGATCATGCTTAAGAGATGCAAAGTGCTAGAGTAACTCAGCGGGTCAGGCAGCATCCCCTGAGAACATGGATAAGTGATGTTTCTGGTCGGGACCCTTCTTTACTGGCAACTAAATGTCCCCTGAAGTAGTTTGGCAAACTATTCTACCATTGCCACTACACTGAGAAGGAATAAAACTGGTAACCAAGCATCAAAGATAGACACAAAATGCTGGAGTAACTCAGCGGGACAGGCAGCATCTCTGGAGAGAAGGAATGGGTGACGTTTCGGGTGGTCATCCTTCTTCAGACCAAGCATCAACCTAGTCACTGAATTTGGTCACGGTAAGTTGCTTCTGGCCTAGTCGGTCATGTAAGCCTCCGTCATGAACATCTGGAGATTGAAGTCTAAATTGAGAGAGGTATCCTATAAACTAGTCGAGCAACAGTCTGACAGATGTGTGCAGAGAATCAGACTTTACATACAATGTGTCAAACAGCTCTAGTTATGTTTCTTCCCAAAAGCAGAACAAACCTACCATAAATGGCAGCACAGTGATATAGAGATGGGAGGGATTAGTGCTCGACAGTCCTCAACTCCACACCCATGACATTATGTGATATCATGTTCAATGCCATGAAATCTCTATGCTACGATGGTAGGTGGTAGCTCTGCTGTACTCCTTCATGTCGAACTATACCTGGAAGAAGTACTGAAAGTAGCAAGAGCACAGAATGTATTCAGGGTGGGAATCTTTAATATCCATCAGCAAAAATGCCTTGGCTAACCACCAAAAAGTGTAAAAGCACAATGGAAAATGTCTGTTGAGACTAAGGGCACTTTGGAAGATTTTGGTGGAGAGATGCACATTTGACCAGGGTTATGGAATCTAGCAGAGAGAATTAGCAGTGATTTGGTGAGTCTTTACTCTGATGACAAGTTGGCATTTTCAGCGAAGACCCAATGGCTCACCCGCCATACATTATTGGGAAAAGCAAGAAACTGTCAGAGAGAACAGTAATGGGAGAAATGTACTGAGGACATGAAGATTCAAGATGGGAAGAGCTGTAACAGTAATGAGATTTTTTCATAACATCGTATGGGATAGGGCGAGTGGAGGGGATTCCTCAACAGTGCGTTAGAAAATACCAGGGAGGAATTTGTATAATTATACAGGTTTAAACATATCACTGAAGAAATCCTTTAAAAGAAATTCTACACTCCCATACTTACTTACTCTATTAACCTACTCGACTAGTTGTAAACAGCACCAAAATATGGCGACTGTGCATTTGTGCATTGTGCAAAATAATTTCTCTGTGGTATGCATAAGTCACAATAAAGAACCATTGAGCTTCAACCTTTGCTCCACAAATTGCCATTTACTTTGAGGAGGAGTCAGATTTTAAAAAGGTCTTCCCTGGCTGGGTTCTCTAGGTAGGAATGTTGTGAAACAATCTTGAAGGGGCTTCTCACCAACAACTACTGGGAAATATATAATGTTTCCCACATTAGAAGATAAACCATTGCAACAAATAGTTTTCTCGTACAGGAACAGGAAAGTTGTGTGCATGTTATGAACGCAACAAAGAAGAGGCACTCAGCTATTAACCAAAGGAAATTGGAGATAGAAGAGAAGAGAAAGGAAGTGGCTACGTTCAAACTGTTACATTAACCTGTAAGGCATACAGAAATCAACTAGCATAGAGGTCCAACTATTAAAGTAATTTAAAGAAAACTCTACAGAAGAAGAATATGGAGTTGAAAGCAACCCTTAAACAACAAGAGGACCTATGTAAGGACAAGGGCTGCAAAAGAAGCTAAAATCTTATACAATGTCACTGTGAGCATTCATTTCTTTGGACTTGGTTAAGACACAAACTTTGATGATGGCAACGTAATACACTAACAATCCTCCCCAAACTAGACTATTAAACATAATGGACAGGATGGGCAGTACAAACTTGAGAAGGTTTATTAGGGCCGTCTCAAAGAGGCTGTCAAACAAGGTTAGGTAATGAAAGGTGGGGAAAGAGAAAAATGTCTGTGCAGTGCAAAGAAACGAATGGCTCAGAATTTATGGTCCTGTGACATTTCATTCTTCTCATTCGCCTCCTCCCACCCCCTCCACATGCAACCTCTTCTGTAGGAGCACTTGAACCACACTCAATTATCCAAGTGAAATTGTTTCCCATAGGGCCTGAATGTACTGAGGCTGGCATTCAGGATGTGATACCTGAACCTACACGAGCCAGAGAAAAAAACATTTCTATGAATCTTTAATCTATGATATATTATCTTATTTGTGGCATAATCCAGGGGTCTAACGGCTACATTCTACTTTAAAAGGTTCTGCAAAGGAATACTGGCCAGCTACAGAGAGCTATGTTGGTGTATCCACAATGTCTGTTTCTGTTCATTGCACAGCTGAAGTCCAGAATGGGATGAAGATCAGTCAGTGACACATCTGACCTCTTGACTCATCATTGAACTTAGCACTGAGAAGCCAGACACACTTCAGATCTGATCACAGCTGTACACCAGTTATTTCTCTGGCTCATGTAGGTTCAGGAGCATCTAGTGCAGTCCCATTCATTTGAATGTAATTCATAACTTCCATTAAAAAGGTAAATGAAAGGAAGTGGTTATTTTACCTGTTAACTGTTTAACTAATTTACACAAGTTGTTGTTTTAATGTTTAATGTTGTTAATTTTGTTTTAATAGTTTTAATTGTCCAATGTTTTTCTTTTAACGCTATCAATTATCAGATTCAGGCACAGAAATTGAAAGGCTGTGGGAGAGGCTGCATCTTGGTTGCCAATCATGAAATAATCACAACCGCAAAGGTCTGCAAAATATTGGGAGCAAAAAGGTCACGCAATGTAATTACAACTACAGGCATTGCATGAAAGGCAAGTGAACAACCCTGGCTCTGTCCACTATCAAACAGCCCATTGAACCTGCCTGCCAGGTTGTGTGTGTTTTACTTGAAGAAAACATAAGGTTTTATTTTGTGTTAAACCATGGAATAATTGTTTTTGTACCATACAAGATTTGTTTGCATAGTAAATATGCATTTAACGTTTTTATTTAAAAGTAGAATGCAGACTTTAAAATTCTGGGTTAGGTCAGAAATAAAATAATAAATCAGAACTTGAAGACTGATAATGCCTTACGTAAAGCCTTATGTAAAAATCATTCTATTGATGTTTATCGAAATTGTAAGCTCTGTGCTTCATGAAAGTTCAAGGTCCACAGAAGCAGAGACAATTTTTTTTCAGTGCAACCGATTGAGTTTGTGACTATTAACTAAAAAAAGGTTGTAAGTATAATGCAGGGATGCCTGCCACTCATATCAGCTTGTTTCACTTGCAAGGAGTAGAGAAGTTGAATGAATAGAGGGAGGGGAATAGTCTACAGAGAAAGGGAAGACAGTTGAGATATCAATTTGCCCCTTCCACCTATCCTTCTTACCTCAATTCTTCAGGCAGAATGAACAAATAAATAAATTACAAATTAATAATAATAATAATGGATGGGATTTATATAGCGCCTTTCTAGATACTCAAGGCGCTTTACATCGCATTATTCATTCACTCCTCAGTCACACTCGGTGGTGGTGAGCTACTTCTGTAGCCACAGCTGCCCTGGGGCAGACTGACGGAAGCGTGGCTGCTAATCTGCGCCTACGGCCCCTCCGACCACCACCAATCACTCACACACATTCACACACAGGCAAAGGTGGGTGAAGTGTCTTGCCCAAGGACACAACGACAGTATGCACTCCAAGCGGGATTCGAACCAAATAAAAAGGTTTATCTTCATTTTTCGCAGGTTGCATAGAATAATATCAGTTTTCTTTCCAGCCGCATTCAACAATAATTTAGACTTAGATCCTATTATTTCAGTTACGAGAAATCCTTTTCATTTAAGATTCCCATATTTTAATAATTTAGAGATTTTTATTCCACTGCTAAGATTTTTTTTCTTCCTCAGAGGCTGTGTATTATTTCAACATGCTGTGCAATTGCAAGGAATGTTGGTGCTGTAGTTTTCAACACTGCGCTATAAACACAAAGTGCTGTTGCTGTATGCCAATTTACGACCTGATTCTAATCATAGAGAATATGGTTTTCCATCAGGGATTTTTGAAAATGAAAGGAACCCTGCCAGCAGGGATAAGCGAAGCAACAGACCCCCACATTTCAAGGGTTCGATCTCATTTAATCTGTTAATCATGTGGAATTTTACCTCCTCTTGTGCAAAACATGAAAAGCAAACTCCTTTATGAGGTAATATCACTTTTCCTGGAGCATAATGAACCTATTAATATTGAATGCATTGAAAAATGTTCCATAATATCAGGAATCTAGATTTTAGCCCTGCTAAACTAAATCACCTGATTGTGATTTATTTCACCTTGGAAGGTCTTTAAGGAAAAACAGATACTAAATAGTCACAAAACACTGGAGTTATATGCCCCATCTGGCCTCGCACCTATTTCTTCCCTCACCAATATTCCTACCTCTGGCTTCACAATTTGCTCCACTTCTATCCTTATCTCACACCTTTTGTCTGGTCATCCATGGGATTTGTCCAACCATCTGCCTATTACACCCCCTCCCCTCCACCTGTACTCACTTTCCAGGCTTTGTCTTGCCACTCCTATTTTCCAACTCCCCCACCACCACAATCAGTCTGAGAAGGAGTCCCGACCCAAAATGTCACCCATTTATTTTTTTTACTGCCCACTAAATAGTACTCTTTTGTTAACTTTGCTGCTTAAGAGCAGTCAGGGGGCAGGGGATGTAGTAACTGGTAAGATGTTACACTGATATGAAATATTCTTCTGGTTCCGATTTGAGACACCTTGAAGGGTAGTGCAAAGTACCTTAAGTTTTAGTGTTTAGAGTCATTAACAGTTGTAAAGCAAAAGTTCTTTTCCATTGCACTTTCACTTACAAGTTCGAGAAGGCACCATGAAGAGAAAAGTTACTATTACTTTTCCATTCTTTGCCAAAATGCACTGCTACAAAAGTGCTATTAATTCCATACTCTTCGTACAGGTGCAAACAATGCATGTCTCAGATCTGTAAATAAGATAGGCTTTGTCCAAATTCCCCCGTCTAGATCCAAGAAGAAGATACGCTGTAATAAGATGCTAGATGTGTTATGAACTTGATATTTTTTGGTTCATGATTCATTGGGATCATTAATTGCCATTTCTATCTGAAGCATGCGCCCCAGTATTCATTTTTATACATGTATATCTGTGGAGCATGGTTTACAACAGAAAACTTCAAATTTTGCTCATTATCAAACAATTATCTAAATATACTATTACTAAAACTCTCATCTTGACCACTGTGTTTTTTTTCAAATTTGCACATAAACGGTAGCCTATATAGCTAGGACTTTTTCGACACCTTACTCACCGTTCTCCTCTGCTCCAAGTGCACAAAGTTTTGTTTCGATCGGTGGAAGATTACAAAAGTTATGAAGGCTTAAAAAATTGTGAGATCAGCAAATTGGTCTTCTCGCCTGTCAGTCACCATGAAGGTAACGCCCCTTCCAGCACCCGCTGGAGAATAAATCCCCGGAGCTGGGGCTGTGTCCGTGAGCACGTCCAGAAGTCGTCCATCCAGAAGACGCCGAGAATAAAACCGAAGCAGCGGAGTGTGGGCTGGGGGCAGGCTGTGTTCCGTGGGTGGGGGCTGTGAGCGCGACAGGCGCTGGGGATGGGAGCAGCTGAGCGAGTCCAGAGCCAGGTCCTGGAGCCAGGACCGCGGTCGGAGCCGGGGCCGGGAACTGGTGAGCCCACACACCGCCCTCCCACACCCCCCTCCCCCATACACCCCCTCCATCCCCAAAACACCCCACCCTCCCCCACCTCCCCCACACACCCCCTCCTCCCCCACACACAACACTCCTCCCCATCACACAACCGTCCTCCCCCACACACACCCCCACCAGCCCCCGACAGGCCCTGCCTGAAGCCGTCCCCCGATTACAGAATGCTCCCGCCATTGCGTTGGGGGAAACAGGTGAGGGGTGGAATATTGCATTGGGGAATAGTTGCGTTGAGGGACCAGGTCTCCCGTGTTTCTGGGACCCAACGGGTCCCACTTAGTCCAGTATATATTATAACTGGCTTCAGTCGTTTTCTGATCTTGAAGTTGGAAGAGCCCGTTTTATGACCAAATAAGATAGACATAAAAAGCTGGAGTAACTCAGCGGGACAGGCAGCATTTCTGGAGAGAAGGAATGGGTGATGTTTCGGATCGAGACCCTTCTTCTGACCTTGAAACGTCACCCATTCCTTCTCTCCAGAGATGCTGCTTGGCCCGCTGAGTTACGCCAGCTTTTTGTGTCCACAGTGCCCTCCATAATGTTTGGGACAAAGACCCATCATTTATTTATTTGCCTCTGTACTCCACAATTTGAGATATGTCAGAGAAAGAAAAAAATCACACGTGGTTAAAGTGCACATTGTCAGATTTTATTTAAGGGTATTTTTTATACATTTTGGTTTCACCATGTAGAAATTACAGCTGTGCTTATACATAGTTCCTCCATTTCAGGGCACCATAATGTTTGGGACAGATGGCTTCACAGATGTTTGTAATTACTCAGGTGTGTATTAATGCCTCCTTAATGCAGGTATAAAGAGCTCTCAGCACCTAGTCTTTCCTCCAGTCATCACCTTTGGAAACTTTTATTGCTGTTTATCAACATGAGGAACAAAGTTGTGCCAATGAAAGTCAAAGAAGCCATTATGAGACTGAGAAATTAGAATAAACAGTTAGAGACATCAGTCAAACCTAAGCCTTACCGAAATCAACTGTTTGGAACATCATTAAGAAGAAAGAGAGCACTGGTGAGCTTACTAACCGCAAAGGGACAGGCAGGCCAAGGAAGACCTCCACAGCTGATGACAGAAGAATTCACTCTATAATGAAGAAAAATCCCCAAACACCTGTCCGACAGATCAGAAACACTCTTCAGGAGTGGATTTGATAAAATGATCACTGTTCGCAGAAGACTTCATGAACAGATATACAGAGACTACACTGCAAGATGCAAACCACTGGTTAGCTGCAAAAATAGGATGGCCGAGTTACAGTTTGCCGAGAAGTACTTAAAAGAACAACCACTGTTCTAGAAAAAGATCTTGTGGACAGATGAGACAAATATTACCTTATATAAGAGTGATGTCAAGAGCAAAGTATGGAGGAGAGAAGGAACTGCCCAAGATCCAAAGCATATCTCCTCATCTGTGAAACAGTGGTGGGGGTGTTATGGCCTGGGCATGTATGGCTGCTGAAGGTACTGGCTCAGCTATCTTCATTGATGATACAACTGCTGATGGTAGTAGCATAATGAATTCTGAAGTGTATCGACACATCCTATCTGCGCGGGGGGGGGGGGGGGGGGGGGGGGGGGGGGCAGACTACGTATAAACACTGCTGTAATTTCTACATGGTGAAACCAAAATGTATAAAAATGGCCTTTATTAAAATCTGACATTGTGCACTTTAATCACATGTGAATTTTTTTCTATTACAAATCTCAACATGTGGAGTACAGAGGCAAATAAATAAATGATGGGTCTTTGTCCCAAACATCATGCAGGGCACTGTATCTTCAGTTTAAACCAGCATCTGCAGTTCCTTCTTACATTATGACCCAATAACATCTAGTGTCAAGAGTTATGAAAATGAACATCCACAGTCTTAATAATGGCTTCCATTATGGGTACAACTTTCTACAAGTGCTGATTTTACCTCAGCTGAGGATATTAATGACATGGAAAAGGTTTGTTAACAGGAAATGCAAATTAATGCTTCTCATTTGTAAATCGCGTCTTGATGACCATCTTCGCACATGACAAGGACAGAAACTTCTGCAAACATTCACTTAATCCTCTCATGGCAGCTCATCAGGTACAGAAATACAAAATTATAATTATTATTTAGAACAAGCAAACTTAATATTTGAAAACTATAATCTGTTAAATGCTGATTTGTATATCTCTGCAGTTATATTTAATGCAATAAAAAGTTTGTAAAGCATTGGTCAACTCCTCGGCAGCGTGGTACAAACTCAATAAATAATTAAGACTTACCTTGAGTAAACAGGAAAATGCACACATGAAATAGGAAGGCTCGAACCATCATGGCAGAACTGAAAACAGAAGTAGAAATGATTCAAATTCAATGCTTTGACAGGAATAAATGAAAGATTCCCCAACTACTTTTAAAAAGGACTAACAACTGAAGTATATCACTTACAGTTATATTGTGTTTTTAATGTGTGCAGGTTCACTTCACAGAAAATGTAATAACTCAAAATGTAGATGCATTGAAATTTAGGCAACAGCCCATTTTAGCACAACAAAGTTCCATAACAACTAAATCGATTTAATAACTAATTAAAGGTAGACCAAAATGCTGGAGAAACTCAGCGGGTGAGGCAGCATCTATGGAGTGAAGGAAATAGGTGATGTTTCGGGTCGAGACCCTTCTTCGGACTGAATAACCAATTAATATACTTTTGTGTTGTTGGTTGAGAGATAAAAGTTGCTCATGAAAGCTGCCTACAATTTTTTTGTCCCTCTTGCTAAAGGATCTTATGTGTTCTCTGGGACAAGTGGTTGCAATTTAGTGCAGATGTAACACCACCCACAATGGAACAGCATTCTCTCTGATGCATTAATCTAGATTAGTTACTGAAAGGGGAGATTAACCACAGGTTTGACTCAGAAGCAAGAATGTTTCCAATTGTTCTGTGCAGTCATAGCACTCACATTAAATGAACTAAACGTATGACATGTTTAGGAAGGAACTGCAGATGTTGGTTTAAACCGAAAATAGAAACAAAAAGCTGGAGTAACTCAGCGGGACAGGCAGCATCTCTGGAGAGAAGGAATGGGTGACGTTTCGGGTGAGATCCTTCCTCAGCTCCAAAACATTCAGCTTCTCACCAGAGATGCTGTCTGTCCTGTTGAGTTGCACCAGCTTTCTGTGTCTATCTTCGCTATGACTCATGTTTATTGTTATTAGAATGCCAGTATCAATGTTTCCAAGGTTCTGCCTTATACGAGTTCATTTCTTTACCTGAATCATAGGAATAACTGCAAGGAGCAAACTTCATCGCATAACATGATGAAAAATAGCAAGGTTTCAAGTAATATCCTGTTACATATGGGATGTTACTCATGTTTTAAAATGAAGGTTCAGTATTGCTCTTTCCATCTGATTTACAAATGACTCACTCACTTATCTCTCTAATTTCAAATGAGCATACCATTAAATGAAGCTTGAATGTTATTCTTTATGGATAGTTTGGTAAGAATTGAGAAATAACTTCAAATGTTAGACTTCTATACTATAGCTCTGCCTTCAACACAATTATCCCATACAAACTCATCTCATATAGTCATGAGATCAACTCTAGACTCCTGGACCTAGGAATCAGCTCCCCCCCTTTGCCACAAGATCCTTGCCTTTCTAACCCACAAATCCCACCTGATGAGGATAGGTGACAACACCACCTCTACAATAATTCTCAACACCAGTGCCCCATAAGGATGTGTTTCTCAGTCCCCAACTATACTCTCTATACACTCACAACGGTACAGTCAAATGTGGACCTAATTCCATCTACACATTTGCGGATGACACAACAATGGTGGGTCGAATCATGAACAATGATGAGACGGAGTACAGGAAGGAGATAGAAAACTTAGTAATATGGTATAAGGACAGTAACCTCTCCCTCAGTATCATCAAGACAAAGGAGCAAGTTATTGACTTCAGGAAGAATGGTGGTGTACAGCATTAATGGCATGGAAAAGGACATAAAGTGCTGGAGTAATTTAGCAGGTTAGGCAGCATCTCTGAAAAACATGTATAGATGATGTTTTGGGTTTAGAGGGATATGGGCCAAACGAAGGCAGATGGAACTCGTGTAGATGGGGGGGGGGGGGGGGGGGGGGGGGTGTAGGTTGTAGGTTGTGTAGTTTAGATGTAGGTCGGCTTGGGCAAGTTGGGCCGAAGTGCCTATTTCCACGCCCTCAATGAATACATCCAGTTGATTTTGTGAATTATAACATTGAACTTTAGTCTTTAAATATTGAAGATGACTTCGCCTATTTAATCTGCATCAGGTGTCTCGTTGATCATTCCACATCGGAGAGCAACATAGAAAATAGGTGCAGGAGTAGGCCATTCGGCCCTTCGAGCCTGCACCGCCATTCAATAGGATCATGGCTGATCATCCAACTCAGTATCCTGCACCTGCCTTCTCTCCATACCCCCATCCCTTTAGCCACAAGGGCCACATCTAACTTCCTCTTAAATATAGCCAATGAACTGGCCTCAACTACCTTCTGTGGCAGAGAGTTCCAGAGATTCACCACTCTCTGTGTGAAAAATGTTATCCTCATCTCGGTCCTAAAGGATTTCCCCTTTATCCTTAAACTGTGACCCCTTGTCCTGGACTTCCCCAACATCGGGAACAATCTTCCTGCATCTAGCCTGTCCAACCCCTTAAGAATTTTGTACGTTTCTGTAAATTTTGTAAGTTGTAAATTGTCAGATTGCTGTAAATATACAAGTTTCTTTCTCAACTGTACAATTTCGATATCTGGCCGCCGAAAGGTTTTGTAATAGGCAATTTGCACGCCCGCTGTCTCTTGTAAATGTTTGTTCTCACGCAGACCAAACGTGCGTAGGTTATGAATGAAATCATTTGAAACCTTAACCTGCATTTTGGACAACAGGCGGATTAGTTCGAATCCCTAAATAATAGTTGGGATTATTCTTCTGATTTCCTTGCGGAATTCTTACACGGAAACCCTTCTTTCGGCACCTTCCAATCGGATGGGGTATTCGTTCCGGTCCAGTGCAACTAATTGTATCCCCTGGGCTCCGATCCGGGTTGAAACCACCACTTGTGCGGGTTTCGGTCAGTTGGAACCTACCTCGCGTCCTCAAAAACTCGCCAGCTAAAAACTAGGGCAGCGTCGAGGGATTAAGGAAACTCTTGCGTTAAACCCATTTCAGAAAGAGACAGATTGGGTGGCATTTCGAAGCACGTTCAAAATCCGCAGCTGCCACTTCTCACTGATTTACACAAGGGTGGTTCCAGTTAGAGTCAACCGATCGACATTTAATCGTCGTTCAACCGTTGATTTCTTCCAAACCTTTTTACTCGAGCTCAATCGCTGCCTCTCGAACAGAATTCCTGTCTGATAGTTCGAAGTTGCTAAAAATAACACCTGCCACACATCTCAGACTGAGGTTGTCTTGCCGCTGTTTCTCCTTGCCAGTATTTGTCGTTGAGTTCACATTTGTAGCTGAATGTAGCTCTCAGGCTTGCCCCCCTTGTTCTTCGTTGCAGGATAGAACAAATTAAACATATATCTGAAATTTAATATGTCCTTATAAGGAAGTGGGCTAGACTCTACTTCTTGGAGTGAATCCAAACCTCAACACGGAGCGAAATATTGCTCGGATCCGGTCTATTCACAAGACTGGATTTCATTAGCGCCATAGATCCACTGAACTGGAAAATTGCTATCAAAGGCATGCCGCCTGACCAGCTGGGTTACTCCAGCACGTTGTCTTTTTTTTTTTTATCATTCTAAGTTCGGATGCTTACCAGCAATTTTAGATTTATGAGCAATTCGACTGCGTTAAATGTGTTATTGACTTCCACATTTACTTTTTGGCAAATGTTTATTATCTCGCAGTGGGTGAAATGCACTTTACTCGGCACAAGATACCCATTAGAATCACACAACTAGATTTCTTCTGCATCAGCAGCGTTGGGTATATTTGTTTCCTTGATCAAACGAGACTGGGAGCAATCGCTTATTTACAACCGAACCTCAATGCAAAATGATTGTGTGATTGGTTAACATCTCATTCGTATAGGTATAGTTCAGTAACACAATACTTCCCGGGACATAGTAGAGAAATCAAGCAAACTTTAAGCTGTATTAGCTATAAGCGAAAACATACTGATAATGTTATTTTAATTTGCACTATCAATTGCTAAGATTAAAATAGTTTGCTCACCATTTGATCAGTGCTGCTTGCAGTCTGAAATCGCTGTTGGTTTGGAGAAAGCAGAGCGTACGGGGAGCGAATCTTATTTTCGCTTCCGGATGCCGTGCGGTGTGCTGGTTAAGACAGTGTCAACTTTCATGTGTGCAGTCTGACGACGCTCTGATTTATTGGATTGTCACGCCATTCACCTGCTCGTTACCCAATCTAAAGCCTTTGCTTAGGGAATCTAAGAACATATTTTTGTCGAAACAAGGAACTGCAGATACTACTGAATACACAGGAGGACACAGAGTGCTGGAGTAACTCAGCGGGTCAGGTCGCATCTCTGGAGAACACGGATAAGTGTCGTTTTGGTCCCGAAGCAGGGTCTCGACCCGAAACGTTACCTGCCAATGTTCTCCAGAGATGCTGCCTGACCCGCTCAATAACTCCAGCACTTTGTGTGCATAAGATATTTGTTGTTGTTGATGTTGTTGTAATTTGCTTAGATTTTGTTTCCGTGGCGCGAAATAACCAGATAAAAAAATGATTAGTCAGTATATTCCACGGCACATTTAGAAAAACAAATCTGACTGGAAACTTTTCGCCGTAGCGTTATTTTATCTCTTTTGTAACTATTGAGAGATAGGGTAAATTAGACAATAGACAATAGGTACAGGAGTAGGCCATTCGGCCCTTTGAACCAGCACAGCCATTCAATGTGATCATCCCCAATCAGTACCCCGTTTCTGCCTTCTCCACATATCACCTGACTCCGCTATTTTTAAGAGCTCTATCTGGCTCTCTCTTGAAAGAATCCAGAGAACCCGCCTCCACCGCCCTCTGAGGCAGAGAATTCCACAGACTCACCACTCTGTGAGAAAAAGTTTCCTCATCTCCGTTCTAAATGGCTTACTCCTTATTCTTAAACTGTGGCCCCTGGTTCTGGGCACCCCCAACATCGGGAACATGTTTCCTACCTCTAGCGTGTCCAAACCCTTAACAATCTTATATGTTTCAATGAGATACCCTCTCATCCTTCTAAACTCCAGAGTGTACAAGCCCAGCTGCTCCATTCTCTCAGCACATGACAGTCCCGCCATCCCGGGAATTAACCTTGTAAACCTACGCTGCACTCCCTCAATAGCAAGAATGTCCTTCCTCAAATTAGGGGACCAAAGCTACACACAATACTCCAGGTGTGGTCTCACTAGGGCCCTATAAAACTCCAGAAGGACCTCTTTGCTCCTATACTCAATTCCTCTTGTTATGAAGGCCAGCATGCCATTCACTTTGCAGGTACTGCCTGCTGTATCTGCATGCTTACTTTCATTGACTGATGAACAAGGACCACCAGATCCCGTTGTACTTCTCCTTTTCCCAATTTGACACCATTTAGATAATAATCTGCCTTCCTGTTTTTGCTACCAAAGTGGATAACCTCACATTTATCTTCGGACCTATCTTCGGACTCAAGAGTTCCTCAACCACTTTGTTTTTGGCCTCTCCAAGTGTTTGCAGGATCTACTGCTCTTGTTACCAATGAAAGTCTGGCAATATTTCCCTTTTCTGCATTCACAGTAACAAAACAAAAACAAAAGATGATTCAGTCATTAACACATTGTTCTTGTTTGTAGAAGTTCATTTTGCGAGTTTCCCACACCACCACTGTGATCACGTTGCGTAAAGTACTGTGTAGGAAAGAACTTCAGATGCTGGATTATACCGAAGATAAATACAAAGTGCTGGAGCAACTCGGCGGGTCAGGCAGCATCTTTGGAGAAAAAGAACAGATGATGCTTTGGGTCAGAAACTGAAAAAGGTTGCCTGACCCCCTGAGTTGCTCCAGCACTTTGTGTTTATCTTCTCAAAAGTAATTGTGGATTGTAAAGGACTGCAACTTTACGAAAGGACTGTGAATATTTCATATATATGTTTTCCTTTAAAAGATGCTCAAGGACAGTCTAATGTACAATGACATAGAGGGAGCTGTAACGGGCAGCTACGTTTTAAGAACCGAACACGTGAAGCTGCTGAAGATAGAAACAAAATGCTGGAATAACTCAGAGGGACAAGCAGCATCTCCGGAGAGAGGCAGTGGGTGACATTTCGGGTCGAGACGAGACCGAACACCTTGGAGGCTTTGTAGTCTCGGAGCATTTGATTTGTTTTTCAGTGGGCTGCAGTTCCAAAGTGCACCAACACGTGGCAGCTCTACACAAGAATACTCCTGTGCATAAAAAAAAAACTTTCGAGAATCAAGTTCAAGTTCAAGTGAGTTCAAGTGAGTTTATTGTCATGTGTCCCTGTATAGGACAATGAAATTCTTGCTTTGCTTAAGCACACAGAAAATAGTAGGCATTTACTACAAAACAGATAAATGTGTCCATATACCATGATATAAATATATACACACATGAATAAATAAACTGGTAGTGCAAATAACATAAAGTGGTTGCTAATAATCAGAGTTTTGTCCGAGCCAGGTTTAATAGCCTGAGGGGAAGTAGCTATTCCTGAACCTGGTTGTTGCAGTCTTCAGGCTCCTGTACCTTCTACCTGAAGGTAGCAGGGAGATGAGTGTGTGGCCAGGATGGTGTGGGTCTTTGATGATACTGCCAGCCTTTTTGAGGCATCGACTGCGATAAATCCCCTCGATGGAAGGAAGGTCAGAGCCGATGATGGACTGGGCAGTGTTTACTACTTTTTGTAGTCTTTTCCTCTCCAGGGCGCTCAAATTGCCGAACCAAGCCACGATGCAACCGGTCAGCATGCTCTCGACTGTGCACCTGTAGAAGTTAGAGAGAGTCTTCCTTGACAATCCGACTCTCCGTAATCTTCTCAGGAAGTAGAGGCGCTGATGAGCTTTTTTGATAATTGCGTTAGTGTTCCCGGACCAGGAAAGATCTTCAGAGATGTGCACCCCCAGGAATTTGAAGTTCTTGACCCTTTCAACCATCGACCCGTTGATATAAATGGGGCTGTGGGTCCCCCTCCTACTCCTTCCAAAGTCCACAATCAGTTCCTTGGTTTTGCTGGTGTTCAGGGCCAGGTTATTGCGCTGGCACCATATGGACAGTTGCTCGATCTCTCTTCTGTACTCTGACTCATCCCCATCAGTGATACGCCCCACAATAGTGGTGTCGTCAGCGAACTTGATGATGGAGTTCGCACTGTGGTTCGCTACGCAGTCATGGGTATAGAGTGAGTACAGCAGGGGGCTGAGCACGCAGCCTTGAGGTGCTCCCGTGCTGATTGTTATTGAGGCTGACACATTTCCACCAATACGAACAGACTGTGGTCTGTGGACGAGGAAGTCGAGGATCCAGTTGCAGAGGGATGCGCAGAGACCCAGTTCTGCGAGTTTGGTAACCAGTTTGGAGGGGATGATTGTGTTAAATGCCGAGCTGTAATCAATGAATAACAGCCTGACATATGAGTTTTTGTTGTCCAAGTGGTCCAGTGCGGAGTGGAGGGCCAGCGAGATCGCATCCACCGTTGATCTGTTGTGGCGGTACGCGAACTGCAGTGGGTCCAGGTTTTTGTCGATGTAGGAGTTGATTTGCTCCATGATCAACCTCTCAAAGCACTTCATCACCACCGGCGTTAGTGCCACTGGTCGATAGTCATTGAGGCACGTCACCTTACTCTTCTTGGGCACCGGTATAATTGATGCCCTTTTAAAGCAGGTGGGGACCTCAGACCTCAGAAGTGAGAGGTTGAAAATGTCCATAAAAACTCCCGCCAGTTGGTCCGCACAGGTTTTTAGAACACGGCCGGGTATACCATCAGGTCCAGGTGCTTTTCGGGGGTTCACCCCTCTGAAGGATTTCCTGACATCGGCCTCTGTGACTGAGACTGAAATGCCATCACAGCGAATGGGGGATCGGGAAGGCACATCAGTATTCTCCCTGTCAAAGCGTGCGTAAAACGCATTGAGCTCGTCAGGGAGTGATGTTACACCGGCATTCGAGCTGCCTCCTGGTTTTGAGAATCATACAGATTCTCCCCCATGTTTTGAGAGGTGGGGGACAATCCTCCCCATGTTTTGTGAAACATGTATTTTGCAATCAGTTCCCATCCAACTGCGCGCTGCGGAGTCACGGCCGCATGCATGGTCAGCTGGCTCAGACTCTGAAAATAATTAAATGTCATCCTTTGGTAATGATAAACGCTCATCCATTCCACATACATTACAAGCTTTGTAAAAAGCTGTCGGGTTTAATGAGTAGTGTACTGCAGAACGATTGGAGTCGTTTAATCATTTTATTCCTCTGAGACGAAAACGATGTGTTAACTGTCACTGTTATAGCTGGTTAGCTGCTAGTTAACATCGTATTAACACCATTATACAATGTGTCACCAACTAATACATCGATATGCAGGCCTCAGTAAATATAATTGTTTTGACCAATTGACAAAAATTGAGTACAATGTGAATTCAGATTGTCTCTTAAAGGATATATGAAGTTATGAATGTATGATTTTCATCTGTAGATTGAATTGAATTGAATTTCCTTTATTATCATCCAAACAAGTTTGAACGAAATTTCGTGCATGACAGTAAAAAAAAGTAACAAAACACACAAAATAACACAAAAACATCCATCACAGCCGGGCGATGAAAGGCTCCGCAAACGGGCTGATTCAAGCCCCACGATTCGGGACGGAAGAACCTGCTGATGTTACTGGAACTCCCGAAAGTCGGTCACCAACCAGGGACCCGCGAGCCTCCGAATTCGAGTCGCAGCCGCAACGCCACCAGCCTCCGAAGTCAGCCAGCTTCGTAATGGTAAGGTGCATGTAAAGATGTGTGTAAACTTGTTAGTTGTCAAAACTTGTCATGCACACTTATCGGGCCAACACGAAATTGTGTCCCCCACGTTTTAAAAGCGATTTCCGCCCCTGCTTTCTCAATGCATCTTTTAAAAAGTACAGGCCACGTTTTTAAAAATGTAAAGGGCCTGTCCCACTTAGGCGACTGCCGGCAACAGACAGTCGTAGCGGGATGCCGAAATGTACCCACCTGGTGAAATGGACCCATGCTATGACAATGTCTAAGACAAGCTACCACCTAGTCAACGTCAAGCTACGTCAACAGGCGAAACAATTCCTCGTAACTTGGGACGTTCACATACGACCACACCTACGACAACCACGATGACACCTACAACAACCTTCGACGACACAGGCAACAACCTATGACAACCTAAGGCAACCTACCTACGACAAGCTATGACCCTGTCGGCGACAAATGAAGACAGCTGAAGACTTCTATTGACGCCGGTACTGTCACCGGTTGACGTAGGATGACGTAGGTTGTCGCCAATGGAAATCAGAGGTCATCGCCTGACGACAACCAACGTCACCTGGCGTCATCCCAATGACAACCTACGACAGCACCTACAACAGGAGAAGACAGGCAATCTCAAGCCCAGTCGACGAAAGGTTTTGAACATTTCAAAATCCAGTGGCGACAAGAAAAAAGTTACGACACTTGAGGATCCGGCCCTTAACCCGAAATCATCCGGCCCACAGGCGTATTTTTTTTCCCCAATTTGTTTTTGCGACCTGGGAACTGCAGCCATACTCGGGGCACACAGGCGACCTGAGCGCGGTAGCCAGACCAAAGAACCTTCAACGGAATCAACAGCATCAGTAGAAATACTCTCCACCATGATGTGGGCTCCCTGCCTACCTAGCCTGAAACAAAGCGCGTGATTGGTCAATTGGCATCGGACAATGTCAAAAGTAATTGGACAATTACTACTTGGAAAATTGGAGGTTTTTCTCATATTTTAAAAATATATGCAGGTTTTGTTCTTTACGAGTTTCAGGTATGATTTTTATCATATTTTTACACAATGTTATAAATACAGGTAGATATGTGATTTGGGTCACAAAATTAAACGAAAAAGCACCTCGGCCCATGGTCTAGTAGGCCAAACCCCAACCTACAGAATGAATAGGCCATACTTTAAACACAAAGTGCTTGAATAACTCAGCGGGTCAGGCAGCATCTCTGGAGAACATGGATAGGTGACGTTTCGAGTCGCCATCCTTCTTCAGGCAGATTGCAGAGAAAGCTAGGAGAGGGCATGGTGGACAAAGACCAGAGATGAAGACAGAAGGTGTGAGACAAAAGGATTGAAGATTTGCGACCTTGAAAGCTAAAGAAAGGAATGTGGGGGTGGGCGCCAGTCCAAGTGGGGCAGAGGTGAGCAGGGAAAGGAGAGTTTGATGAAGGATGGATGTTGTAGTTACCTAAAATTGAAGAATTCAATGTTCATACTGGTGAGTTGCAAGTTACCCAAACAGAATATGAGGCATTGTTACTCCAGTTTTTGGAGTCATTGCTCTTCTAACAAAAGACACATCCAATCCTTACCAGTTATACTTATTACAGAATGCCCTACTGGTTGTGTTTGCAAATTCCTGAGCCTTAAACATTGATCATTATACCTGACATTTAAACTCAACCTTTCAACATACTAGCAAAACAAAAAAAACTGAAGGAAGTCAGCAGGGCAGACAGCACCATCGCAGAGGGGTGGGTGGGGTGATGGGGGATTGTCAGATAACACTTATTCAGGTGTAATATATCAAGCAACTCTCTTATTATGAAGAGTTCATGTAGATGATCTATGCGGAGTGAATCTATATTGCATGACGGTTTGAACACGTTTATATTAAAAAAATTCAAGCAGGATCTTGATCAGCTAGCCAAGTGAACTGAGGAACAAGCTAAAACTTGCATTTGCGAAGTCAAACCAGGGCAGGATTTTCAGAGTGGCTGACAAGGCTCTGCAGAATGTTGTAGAGCAGAGGTACAGTGGCTTGCAAAAGTATTCATACCCCTTGAACTTTTCCACATTTTGTCACATTACAACCACAAACGTAAATGTATTTTATTGGGATTTTATGTGATAGACCAACATAAAGTGGTGCATAATTGTGAAGTGGAAGGAAAATTATACATGGTTTTCAAATTTTTTTACAAATAAAAAACTGAAAAGTGTGGCGTGCAAAAGTATTCAGCCCCCCTGAGTCAATACTTTGTAGAACCACCTTTCGCTGCAAGTCTTTTGGGGTGTGTCTCTACCAGCTTTGCACATCTAGAGACGGAAATTTTTGCCCATTCTTCTTTGCAAAATAGCTCAAGCTCAGTCAGATTGGATGGAGAGCGTCTGTGAACAGCAATTTTCAAGTCTTGCCAGAGATTTTCAATTGGATTTAGGTCTGGACTTTGACTGGGCCATTCTAACACATGAATATGCTTTGATCTAAACCATTCCATTGTAGCTCTGGCTGTATGTTTAGGGCCGTTGTCCTGCTGGAAGGTGAACCTCCGCCCCAGTCTCAAGTCTTTTGCAGACTCTAACAAGTTTTCTTCCAAGATTGCCCTGTATTTGGCTCCATCCATCTTCCCATCAACTCTGACCAGCTTCCGTCCCTGCTGAAGAAAAGCATCCCCACAGCATGATGCTGCCACCACCATCTTTCACAGTGGGGATGGTGTGTTCAGGGTGATGTGCAGTGTTAGTTTTCCGCCACACATAGCGTTTTGCATTTAGGCCAAAAACTTCAATTTTGGTCTCATCTGACCAGAGCACCTTCCTCCACATGTTTGCTGTGACCCCCACATGGCTTGTGGCAAACTGCAAACGGGACTTCGTATGGCTTTTTTTCAACAATGGCTTTCTTCTTGCCACTCTTCCATAAAGGCCCGATTTGTGGAGTGCACGACTAATAGTTGTCCTGTGGACAGATTCTCCCACCTGAGCTGTGGATCTCTGCAGCTCCTCCAGAGTTACCATGGGACTCTTGGCTGCTTCTCTGATCAATGCACTCCTTGCCCGGCCTGTCAGTTTAGGTGGACGGCCATGTCTTGGTAGGTTTGCAGTTGTGCCATACTCTTTCCATTTTCGGATGATGGTTGAACAGTGCTCCGTGAGATGTTCAAAGCTTGGGATATTTTTTTATAACCTAACCCTGCTTTAAACTTCTCCACAACTTTATACCTGACCTGTCTGGTGTGTTCCTTGGGCTTCATGATGCTGTTTGTTCACTAATGTTCTCTAACAAACCTCTGAGGCCTTCACAGAACAGCTGTATTTATACTGAGATTAGATTACACACAAGTGGACTCTATTTACTAATTAGGTGACTTCTGAAGGCAATTGGTTGCACTGGATTTTATTTAGGGGCATCAGAGTAAAGGGGGCTGAATACTTTTGCACGCCACACTTTTCAGTTTTTTATTTGTAAAAAAAATTGAAAATCATGTATCATTTTCCTTCCACGTCACAATTATGCGCCACTTTGTGTTGGTCTATCACATAAAATCCCAACAAAGTTCAAGGGGTATGAATACTTTTGCAAGCCACTGTATCTGGAAATGCAGTAGCATAGTTCCCTGCAAGTAGCATAATAGGTATATAGGGTGATCAAGATGCCATTCAGCACATGGGCCTTAATCAGCCAGGGTATTGAGTACAGAAGTTAGAACATGTTATAGTTGTACAAGAGTTGAAAAGAGTGCAGAGAAGATTTACAAGGATGTTGCCAGGACTCAAGAGCCTGAGCTATAGGAGGAGGTTGGGCAGGCAAGGACTTTATTTCTTGGAGCACAGGAGATTGATGGGTGATTTTATAAAGGTGTATAAAATCATGAGGGGAATAGATAGACTGAATTCAGTGTCTTTTATCCCGAGTAGGGGAATCAAGAACCAGAGGCTATAAGTTTAAAGTGAGAGCAGGAAAGATTAAATAGGAACCAGAGGAGCAACTTTCTCCACAGGGGGGTGGAAAGAAATGGAAGGGGTTGCCAGAGGTTGTTGAGACAGATACTACAACAGCATTTAAAAGATGTTTGGACATGGATAGGAAAGGTTTAGAGGGATACAGGCCAAATGAAGGTACGTGGGATGAGTGTAGATGGGGCAGCTTGGACTATTTGGGGTGAAGGCTATTTCTGTGCTGTATGATTATATATGGCTAGTGTCAGCCTTAATTGGGAACATACACAAGTGATGTGCATCAATGCTGATGTAGTCAATTTGAGAATGTATAAACTATAATTCATTAAAAAAATTCCAATCATGGCTTGTACCACAAATAAAAATGTTTGAGTGGACAAGAATGAAAAATGACAACGTGAAGGCTTGCAATTTTCTTTTTAATTTAAATCATGTAATCACTTTTAGCTTCATCACACAATTCTATAGTAATCCATGTTCAATAAACTGGACAAAGAAATGGGCAGAGAAGAAAAATTACTATAGTGAGAAAATGCACTGATATACATACAAACTCATACATCAAGTTCTGAAAAAAGTTAAATTCTTGATTCTTTATGCTCTGAAAATTACACATATTGGAAATTTTGCTTTTTAAACATTTTTGGTAGATGAGTTTTAAAGTCATAAACTTGTTAACTTTAATACTCATTAGTAAAGGTTATTTTGCCACTATTTTAAAATTAATTTTGCATGAAAATACTTTAAGAATCAGAACTAGATTCGAGATTGATGGCTACAGCAATATTAATTATCAAAACACAACACTAGGATCAAACTTCTCCCGCAACTGCCAAAAGACGATTCCTTCCATTGGAACATTTCTTCAAACTAACTACAGTTTGGAGTATGCAATGAATCTATACTAAAAGTAATTCTATTTCAGCACGTTTCAATTGTTGGCAAACAAGAAACAAATGTTTTGACTAAGGCCCCTTTCTAATGATCAGGGAAACATTGACCTGAGATACTTTGTATTGGGCACTCTGTAGCCTAAAGCTCAATCGAAACAAAAGCCAGGGCCATTCTTCCCTTTTGCTACTGCAGTCTAATTTAGTACAAAGATTAGAATGTGGTTTTAAGTTCATCTGAGCAGAGCCAGAACTACGCAAAGTCACTTTACACACAATGCCAGAGAGCAAGCGACTTTGATCCTTCTGGGCTGTGCTCAATTAACATTCAGGTAGCGCTAATGAAAGTCATCAAGAATGGTAGGCTCCAAGCTTGCACTTGGTAACAAATTACCAATGCACAATATTTTGGTCACAAAGAGCATGCCAGATTCTTTCATGCAATCTCAAAATGAAACATGGCCCTCAAATATTAAGAGACTATTTCAGTTCAAAATATTTTGCAGTTTATGTATAAGCAGAAATTAGGGGGATACAATCATAAATGGAGCGAAGGCTGTTTTTATGCCATTGTATAATCAGAAGCTTTGAGTGCTAACTTTATGTAAATACCAAGAAAGAATGGTATTGATGTCAGCAATGGCGACTCAAAAAGTTCTCGTCTTCTGGCTCAGTCACAACGACTTGCTTGTAAGCTGCCAGCTACCAGTCTGATGTTTAACCAAACATTGTGATGATCCAATTATCATTTCAGTCACAAAATTTTTATTTTGATACCTTTCAAAAGTATCCTTTTAAAAAATAAAACACAAAAATGGAGTTGCTATTTCATATGGATAGAGGTGACATTTGTCATCAAGAAGAAAGCACTGGATTCTTCAACACGGTATATTGTACAAAGTTTTTAGAAGCGCTTCTAAAATTAAAATGACTTTGGCAGCCTTCAATATTGTTATTTTAATAATTGGTGGCCATATTTTAACAATAGAGATCAATACAAAGCATTAGTTTAGGTTAATACCATCACTGTTGTAAATCATAGTTTCAGGTCATCATGACCATATTCAAGCAGATATCAGATATGAAATTTGTACTGAATCAAACATCATGGCATAGCATAGCAAGTAGATGTGCTGCTTTCCAGCTCCTATTACCTGGGTTCAATCCTGACCTCGGGTACTGTCTGTGTGGAGTTTGCATGAACTTTCACATCCCAAAGATGTGCAGATTGGTAGGTTAATTGTCCATTGTAAATTGTCCCTTGTGTATAGGTAAGGGGTAAAATGTGTGTGTGTGTGTGTGTGTGGGGGGGGGGGGAAAGAAGGAGAGAAGAGTTGAAGGGAATGTGGGAGAATAAGTTACAGGCAGGAACGGGGTACTGATTGTGGATGATCAGCCATGATCGCAATAAATGCCGGTGCCAAAAGGCCGAATGGCCTACTCCTGCACCTATCGTCTATAAATGCTTATAATGAACATTAGATTCAAAGCAAGTTACACAAAGTATAAGTAAATCAATATTGCCTCTTTCTGATTTTCTTCTGTACTTGGAAAAAGTAAAAAAAAAAGTTTCAAAGAAAAATGCAGGTTTATCTTCAATTTTCTTAATATCACTTAATTGTTCCATTATTTTTGTTCATCAGCATTGCAAGTTGTTGCTTGATTTCTTCCACCTATAATTAAAAATCATTATTGTTCCAGAATGTTAAAAATGACCTTTGCTACAAATTTAATTTAACCAAACTACGCACATAATTTATAGATAGCTGGAACTATATCATTTGCATTTCATCTCTACACACACACAATTAAAATTTCACCCTTAACTTCCCAAATAACTGTCGAAGCTACAGAAACAATTGCACATTTCTGATTGCAAGCTAAGATTATTCAATGTATCACTGCAGATAAAAATAAAGAACTCCATTCACAAGGTGTAAAGAGGGACTAATTTTATTTATATTTTAAGATGATTCCAAGACTAAAAGGTCAAAATGAAAATAACTTGCCTCAGACAAGCAAATATTTTAATAAATGGCCATAGATCATGACAACACTACAACAACGTGGTCAGAGGCAGAGTTCAGGAGAATGGGAAAATCATGTTTGATGACAATTTGGCTCATTTCATTTTCCTGAAGAAATTATGATGGCAAGTGTTTGATTCCTTAATCCTTTAAATTAACGTTGCTCTCCAAATAAAATCGACTTTCTTAATTCTTATTCATGTAACCTGCGTATCTCCATTTAATTGGCTAACATGGTAAATGTTGAAGTATTCTCTCTTTCATTACTGTGAGCGAAATAAAGTAGCAATTGCTGCTTAAACAAATGAGGTGAAGATAAGACTAAGAGAGTGTGGCAGCACTTCCAGGGAAGAGGTGATTGGCTCACAAATCAGGAAGAAGCTGCCCTTTAAGTCTGGACATCCAGGCGTTCAAGCTCCCATATGTTCTTCCAGAAAGCAGAAAAGAAAAAAGGAATGGACAGGATGACAGGCACAGAAAAGGGAATGGCCTTTCCATTCTCCTATTTTATGGTGAGCATTGTTAATTATGGAAGTGGCTAAAGCAGGCTTCCTTGACAATACATCCAGCCTTACTGAAGGGTCTCGACCCACAACGTCACCCATTCCTTCTCTCCAGAGATGCTGCCTGTCCCGCTGAGTTCCTTCAGCTTTCTGTGTCTGTCTTCACACTAATTCTATGTTATTTCACTTTCAAATCCACCCCCTACACACTATGGGCAATTTACAGGGGCAAATTAACTTACAAACCCACATATCTTTGGGGTGAGGGAAGAAACTGGAGCATTCAGAGTAAACCCACATGGTCACCGTACAAACCAAGGTCTATCTTTGGTTTAAACCAGCGACTGCAGTTCCTTCTTACACAACACATCCAGGCTACCTGATGTAATGCCCAATGAAAATAGAATTGATCAAAGCGACAGTGTGGAAGGGACCAGGTTAGGTTGATAATGATATGGATGCCTAGTAACTTGAAGTAATGATAAATACAACAATAAATGCAGACAAGAGCACAACAGAAGAATACAGTGCAAATTAGTGTAAAACAATATTGAAGTACAACAAAGGAATAACCGAATGAGGTAGAGTTATGGCCCTGTCCCACGATGCGAGTTCATTCAAGAGCTCACCCGAGTTAAAAAAACAAACTCGTGGTAAGCACGGAGAATGAACGTAGCGGGTACGTCGGAGCTTGGGGACGTCTCTTAGCGGCTCGTAACGCTAACAGCAGGTACTTGGGAAGCCTCGCTAACGGCAGGTAAGCTCGGGAAGACTCGTGAAGATTTTTCAACATGTGGAAAAATGTCCACGAGAGCCCCGAGTACAGACGAGCGGCCTTTACCGTAAATCTCCGAGTTCGAATCAGGGCAAACTCGGGAGAACTCTTTGAATGAACTCGTACAGTGGGACAGGGCTTTAAGTGTAAGAGTACACGTTAGCATCATTAGGAAGGAGATGTGAAAGAGGTGATTGGTTCAAGAGTCTGATAGCCATAGGGAAGAAGCCGTTCTTTAGGCTGGATTGTTAAGGTCTTGTATCTTCTCCTAAAGGGTAGAAGAAAGAAAAGAATATGGCTGGGGTGGCAGGTTCCTTGAACAATGCTTCCAGCCTTATTGATGCAACACACCATGACGATGGGCAGTGAAGATCACAAAATTCAAATTCCAACTGGAATTTGAGCCATGATCAACAGTTATCAACATCGGAGGTATGGAAGCATTCAAGGATCGGGAATTCTTCTATGCTGCATAGTGAGCAACAGAACTGGCTATATAATGTTAACTTGCTATCTGCCTATCAACACCAGAGATGCAACCTGGACTTTAGAAGTCAGTTTAACCTCTGTTAGAACTGACCTCTGTCTATAACAATGCAAAGTCTAGCGTTCTACAATAATGGTGATTACAATAATGGTGCCATTTTAAATCTATCTCTTGCTGTTCGCATCATATTTTGGATGATGGATTATTTGCCTCGGAGATAATCACCAGTTATCTGACATAGTATTAGGTTGTTTGCCATGTCATTAATGTATCATTCAGCTGCAGTGTCATCCAGACATAGTTCCATTGTTCTTATAGTTTTCTAAACATGTCTTCTGACTTTCCTTTACAATCACTCCTAAACCAACCAGACCTATTTTCTCTCCTCTAATGACATTTGTAAATCAACATCAATGACATAAGCAGTTTTGATACGTGAAAGGACACAGACTGCAGGAGTAACTCAGCAGGACAGGTAGCATCACTGGAGAGCACGGAAAGGTGATGTATTGGGTTGAGATCCTTCTTTAGGCTATGCTACCCGACCTGCCGAGTTACTCCAGCACTTTATGGCTTTTTGTGTATTAGCCAACATCTGCAGTTCTTTCTTTCTACATCTAGGCAGTTTTGATGATTCCTTCATCTTTCAATATAACATGAACCACCCCCAGATATTATGTAATGTATTACATCTCTAGAAATAAAACATATACCTACCTTCACTGCCACTCTAACTCAATTTCATGATAGTATAAGTTTTAAATTCTGCTTAAAACATCGAGGACTTGAGATTTTGTCCATGTCGGCATAATAATTTATATGGTATATTGCAAATATATATTACAGCTATTAATCTTGTCTGGGAGAATTCCAATTGTCATGTAAATTAAAAGATTAAATGTTGCTGGAAAAACTGACGCAAGAAAAGATAAAAATTTGTAAAAGCAACACCATTTGCCAATATATAAATACAACAAACTTACACTTTCCTGAAGGTCTTTGCAACAGCAACAACTGAGATCTTGAACTGAATAAAAAGATAAAAGGTAAACACATTTCTCCTTAAACAGATTATACTTAGGTATTTATTCAGGAAAGCATTAAATAATGCAGTTCAATATTGTATTATTTCCCATCTATTTTAGGTTCTATCTTTCTCATCTGTATGTGTGCATTTTGAGATTTTTTTTAAAGTGCACAGCAACCGCTTTTTCTGTTAAACAATGTACCATGTAACAGATCAAACAATACTAAAATGAAAGTGCATTGTATTAGGCAAATGGCTGTTGGATCAACCGTCAGGTGATTCCTTCCAAATATGCTAAATTTGAGTGTTAAATCAGAAATAAAATGAATGCTACATTTGAGTGTTAAATCAGAAATCAAATGAGTTTCGAATCTGCTGGAGGAAATTGCTGAAAATTGAATCAGGTATAAAACCTTAAACAAAAAGACTAGCTTACAATGTTTTTAAAATGTTGCTATACAATATTTTAATCAATTCTGGTTGATTGATCGTTCAGACATCAAGTCAGACTGCATTGATGTCTAATTAAGCATAAGATAGTAGAAAGTTGAGATATATCTATCCTTAAGTTCATTTGGGTGCTGACTGATACTTATAGATACATTCAATCTCACTGCAAGAAAAACAATACAATCACGATCTTTTGAGTGAATCTTTTAATGTGCTCAGGGGGCTTAAATATCAATTGAGCTAGAATACAGAATAAGTTAGTGGTAAACGTATTTAGAGTATCTTTTGAGACTACTACCTGTTATAACTTTTGTCTCGATTCAAGCAAAGAATGCGCATCTTCGTATCATTATTGGGAGACAAAGTTTAATCAAGATTTCCAAAACTAGGCTCAGTGCTGAACTACAAGCAATAGGAAGATCATCCTCATCATTACTTAGTGAGGAACTATCACTAAAATTAACAAATGGGTGAATGGGTGGGGGAAGAGGAAATCGAACAAAAAACTCCATTCAAAGGCACAGAACACTCAAAAAGCATCATGCTACACAAGTTATTTTTTAAACTTTTAGATATGCGTGTTTTTACAATATTGGGTACAAAAAGTGTGACATCATACATAAAACTGAAGTTCACAAATAAATTATTTCAACATGATTCAGATTAATCAAAAACCCTCATAGCAGCAGTACATGACAGGGAGAGATAGTTCAAGAAGTTTGAGAACATTTTATTAATGAACAAAATTCCTTGCATTCCCATGCGATTTTTTTTACACTTTATGTTTGGTGTCCACCATAACAACCGTTACATGAAATTTAGAACGTTATTTCTTTTTAAAGCATGATAGCTGATTTCTTCACTTTTGCTGTTTTCAACATACAAATGTGTTTTCTTGCTATAAATATGGAGTACGTGACGAAATGAGCAATATTTCTGTTATCTACTGAAACGTGCGTTATAGTGTCCAAAGGTGGCCACCAAAATGAAAGTAGCTCCTGCTTCTTCCAGTATTTCTTTTTTTGTAATTTCTTTCTCATGTTTTGAATAAACTTTATGGAATTAATTATCCATACATAATAAGAGACTGCAGGTACATAATTTAATGGAAATAGCTACTGCAAAATGCTGGTGTTACACTTGTGATGGTGAACACCAAAAATATTCACAAATTTTGGCATGTAGCAGCTTTTACAGAATATTGATATTAAGGTTACTTTCTTCTCATAATTTCATCATCTATTGAGTTCCTCAAACTAGAAAATTTTCAATCTCCTTGGGAAGTTCTTTGGTCTTAATTTACCATTGTGGTGTAGGTGGTTACTAAAATACTCTAAAACCACCACTACACTCTTGAAATATGGCCATTCAGAGAATGCCAAATTCATCAAAAGTTTTGCTTATTACTGTGAAACATGCATCTCTGCAAAGCAACAAACTTGAAAATGTTTTGACATGAAATGAATGCAGAAATTGCCTCTTTATTTCATTGTGTCAAACCATGTCACGTTTTTGGTGTCCTAAAAATCGATATTTTTTGAGATGTAAACTGGTTGAATCAGGGAATTAATTTAATTCCGAACTTGATTTTATCTCTACTATCTCTAGCATATTTGAGTAATAATCCCTGAAAAAAATACCATACTACTTGAAACAGTGGATAAATGACATTTTTTATGTTGTGCTGAAATCTCTCCAATATTGTAAAAACACACATATAGATACCAAAGCAATGTAACCAAATTATCAATAGTGAAAGTTATTACCTTTAGTTGCTTTCCCAGTGGTGAATTTAGCCAGACCTTCTGATACCAACTTATCAGATACATTAATGGCTGCACCTTCAAAATGTCCAATCAATTGAACAGTGTGGACGTTTCCATCAATTTCTCTAACTGTTGCCAACATATTTTTATCAAGCAGGAGAGTTCTGAGGAAGTTGGTGGCTGCAGGAGTCCACTCGTCAGATTCTGGTTCAACATCTAAACATATTTTGAGCTTTACTTAAATATGTGTAAAATATTGGTTATTAATGAAAATAGCTTAGTAACTGTGTATATCAAAGCTGTAAAATACATTCCAAAGACACAAGTCAAGATGATGGATGGCTTAAATAATTTGATGGTATCATTGTTCCAATAGCACCGCTGCCATTGTTCTTGATGATACAAGTCAAGCAGTTATAATGGTAACCTTAATAAACTGTGTAACTAATCTTTACTCAGATCATTCATTGATCTTTTAACCTTTCCCTGTTTGCCTAACCTTCTCAACCCTTCACACCTCCTTCCAGATAAGTTTACATTGCAGTCACTATGCAGTAGTGGTGTAGTAGCATTACATTTAGAAGCAGGGATCTAATAAAGTATAGAATTCATGGAAATTTGTGTTCTGGAATTTTGAAATTCAGACTCCATTTTGAAAAACCTGTCCAATAAGTTAGCTACCTGACCCACATAGCCAATTACAGCACTGACAAAAAATATGTGTACCTTTTAACATATAAATATAGTAATTTGTATTGTGTGTACACATCAACTTTAGATAGTGGTAAAATAAACATAAGTATTTTGAGCTTAGTATTTTCTTAAATACTGAATGGATTGGTTAACTATACTTGAAAGCAATCTGGTCTTGTGCATCCAGGGAAACAGTTTTAAATTTTTTTTTATTGTGGAGCTTGGATACAATGGCCTTAGCTAAAAGAATTTCTACAAAACACAAATTTTATTTTCCGTCTAACTCTCTCTAAGATGCACAGAGAATGTTCTCACATATATTAAAGACATCAGGGAAATGTGCATTACCACCATCAGGGAAATATAAATGAAATTACCTGCTAGTGCAAATCTTGCAACATGACATGGATGTTCCAAAAGTTCTGGTTCAATACATTTAATCCTTTCAAGAGATACAGTTTCCACAATTCCATAATCTGCACAGATAACCTTCAATACAGATTCAGAACAATTCAGTACAATCGCACGATGCCAGCAATTGTCACCTACGACAAAAAATAATGCACCATTATTGTAGATGAATACTGTGGTATTGCAGCACAAGATTACGGTGCACCCGAAAATAAAACTGAGCAACATATGAAATTAATATTTCTTGGATGGCCTCTTTTCAATTTTCCATTGTTTCAAATTCAGTACCAAATAGTCTATGACTCATTTTGGCAAGATTGCGACCTGCAATTAATTTCTGAGTACAGCATAAACATTGCAAGCATCAATGCATCCAATTAATTTATCATATACAATTTATTCTTTAATTTCTTAACAATACAAAAATGACTAATATACTGAACATCAATTTATCCAATCTGCATCTTGATAAAGATTTGCAGCAAAATATTCATGTAAAGTACCAATACATGTTGCAAAATTGTTATATACAGTACATCTAATTTCATGGATTTAGCTACCAAGGCCCCAAGCTCAGGAATTCACTGCCTAAACCTATGTACATTTACATCTTTCTTTAAAGTATTTAAAAAGAGATTTCTCATCTCTATTAATAAATCTCCATTTGTCAAATAAAAATTTCCATTCCATTCACAAATTTCAATCCACTGTTTTAGGGTGGTTTATGTCAAAGGGTCTTAAATAAACATAAATTATTTTCAATCTACCGAATGAGCTACAAAGTTCATGCAAACAATATTTGATTACTGAAACTAAACTGGACAGATTTGTTTAAAAAAAAAAATCAGTGTTGCCTGAAAGAGATATGACTTTTGACTGTAGTTTCTGAATCTATTTGAATTTTTCTTCGCTACATTCCTAGATCTGATGTAGTCTAAAACAAGTAATTGTCCTGATCAATTAACAGCTGTATCATATGCATTTTATCTTTATCCATCTCCAAAACTTTGGGAAGAAAACCAGTGTGCAGACTTGTGTAAATGTGCAATTTTTTTAAAGCAAGGCACTGGAATTTGTCCAATTTTTTAATGCTCCATGTTTGTTTTTATAATTAAAAAAAAAGGGAGAATACCAAGCTGACTACCAAAATAGACCACTTATTTATTAGCTTCAAATGTGTCCTACTTCCCAACACACATCTATGATTATGTATATCCTCTGTATAAGCTAATCTCAACAACTTGCTTCCTAATACAATTCTGAATATCAAAAGTTTTAAAACAAAAGCCTGAAAATCATTACTGTTCCTACGTATTGGCAAACTACAAGTATGAAATATACCCACCCCCTCCATTCTCCTAAAGGTGCTGTAATCTTTTGGATTTCAAAAATGCAAAACAACATCTGGAAGTTAAGCAAATAAAATAGGCAACGTAGAATCATTAGGACAATTGAATGTTAGGCTGAAGGATTTTCATGTACATTGTAACCGACAATTGTTAATTCTGGGTTGAATTTTGTTAGGGTAGGGGATCAATAAACCAAGATATTTATTCCCTGTGTCTTCTCCAAAACTATCTGCTGTAAAACAATTTTCAAATTTTGTTAACTGTATAAACTTATATTTGTATCTGAACATCCATAACATGGATTTTTTTTGGGATAATTTATAATTTATCACATCTCAATGGTCACTTGTAATCCTCATTTCCTAAAGTTTGCCTTCAATGCTTTTTTTTTCTTCCTGTTGCGGCCATCCTCAATTTGTTTTCTTTGTGCTTTGGTCCACATCCCACAAAACTATATAATAAATGGTGGTAATACTCAAATATTCCAAGATATATTGATACAGAAATGGTTTAACACTACCAGAAATTCAACAAGGGAGAACTGTTCAAAATTTAGAAGTGTAAATGAATAATACCGTTTAGGTCCAACTGCTTCACATGACAAGCTTAAAAACCAGCAAAAAGGTGTGAATTACCTGCAAGTCTTACACAACAAGCATCACCAACTTCAGGTTTTAATGTAGAATAGTCTGATTGAGCTTTATGTTGTTCATTCAACTCAGCGTTCATCAAGATAAATTTATTCAAATCTGTAAAGAGAAACAACACCTCAATGACATTAACTAACAAAGAATTTTAATATCAAATTACACTTGACAAAATGTTTTTAAGTACATTTTATCTTTGAACAGGTTGGTTTGGACAAAAGGTTCATCCCAACCAAAATAAATTCCTGAGACACTGATCTCCCATAAATCATAACATAGGAAGATTATTACTCCCCCAACACAACCTTAAGAACGGCAAATAAAATAATTGAAAACCAAAGAACTGCAGGAGCTGGAAATTTGGCATGGAGATGGGGGCAGGGGAGTATGGGCAAAGTAAAAATGGATAAGTTCAGAATTAATGTAAATGGGTGCTAGATATTCTTTTTATTGGGAATACTGTTGAATATTAATATTAAATTAAGTATTCCCAACAGAAAGAACTAGTCTTCAACAAAGCAGGCAACGTTTGTGGAAAAGGGGAAGGGTTAACATTTCAGTTAAAAGACCTGGGAAAGGGAAGGTGAAGAAACAAAATGGTTTTCTGCTGAAGGAAATCGGCACATTGGAAGTGTAAGAGGCCATGGACAAAAAGGTCAGAGTGGAAGTGGAATGGAGAATTAAATTAGCAGGCAAATGGAATGTACGCGTAACAGAGGTGCTCAGCAAACAATTTGCTTTCTCCAGTATCTTGAGCATCAAATGCAATACACTGAAGATGTCAAGCAACATAATTCAAAAATTACCAGGGCCCTGGTAAAGTCTGTCCAACAAACTTGATCTGTGTGTCTCCAGGCCTGCAGTTGCCCCGCTAACATTTCCACCTGGTCTCTGCCCTCTACCCCCATATTGAACTCTTCCACCACCAACCCCCAACATTTACATATCAGCCATATTCTATCTAACACCCCTGAAGAACACAACTGATACAATCCCAAATTTTAATATCAAAGTCTATGCTGTAATAATCACACATACAGAGCCAATTCCATCACTATGCACCCATAATTCCCAATATGGGAAAACTATTTCTGCCACGAAAACAAAGCCATGCACTACCTGATAACCCAGTGGACCTGTGATCAAGATCACAATACAACTTTCAGAAATACAGTCAATACATTGCGGTGGGAAAATGTGCAATGCAAGATGACTATTATGATGACAGTGAACAATAATCAAGTACTTGCCCCATAACATCCAAGCTATTGCAGCATGACCTTTAAGGCGTGCTAGAATTACCGGTGCATAATAAATCATTTCGCAAGTTTCAGGAAATACTTTTAATGTGTATAACAATACAGAAAATCTAAAGCTATGAAATATTATGTATAATCAATGGCACTTGCTTTCTTCAAACATTATCAGCATGTTTTGTTTCATTTTAATGTGCAGACAGTTCTGCCATAACATCAGAGCTGTGTTCTTAAGAAACCTCACATAGCCAATCAGGTCTATTTGTCAAGAAAAACAAATTATGTCAATGAGGAAAACATGATAAGGGTCTAGAGAGTTCCAGACTTGCAATAGAAGTTATTTTTCATTCAGGATTTAAAAAAAAAGGCTTTTTCAATAGCAATAAGTTTTTGTAACTGTGAAAGCTAAAACACAAAAGGCTGGGTTACATTCTTAAATAAAGTATCATTGCACAAGTAAATAAAAGCAAAAGCTTGTCAATTTCAATGGCCACTTGCAGTTAGTCGCAACTGCGATCTTAAGCGAGAGTGGATTCTAATTATAACGTGTTTACGCAGAAATAATTTCCCCCCCTACACTGTTTAAATCTAACACACCTTTTTCTGCTTTTCAATGTCCAAAGTAACTTTTCAGTGATTCTCCAGTTCTTAATAAAAATCAATGAATCCCCAACTCTTCATGGAGCTCAAATTTAACAGTCCTGTCTAATTCCTGCTCTCCACACTAGGAACTCATCGCAGTGAATGATCATCACTTCTACCTCCCGAGGGAAGTCACCTCTATCATCAAGACTGTGGCATACATCACACCTCAAGCAGATGTTCATCTAGCACTGGAGGAGCTGCACGCCATGGTCAATAAACACCAGTTGGAGATGGACACAAAATGCTGAAGTAACTCAGTGGGACATGCAGCTTCTCTGGATAGAAGGAATGGGCGATGTTTTGGGTCGAGAGCTTTCTGAAGTCTGAAGATGGGTCTCGACCCGAAATGTTATCCATTCATTTTATCCAGAGATGCTGCCAGTCCTGCTGAGTTTTGGTCAGTGGGGGCACTGCGAGATGCCTGCCCTGTCAGCAGCGTGTTTGTTATTTCTACTTTAGTTTTATTAGTGTGTCCAAATGTTTGTTTTAGTGTCTCTCGATGTCTTGTGGGGGGGGGGGGGTTAAACCACTTTCGGTCACCTTCTCCACGGAGGCGACTGTTACATCCTGAAGCTGCGGTCTGCGGAGCTTCTAGCCGCGAGTGCGGCGTCCGGAACCTGGGATCCCCGGGGATGAGCTCCGACCACCGGCCCGCGGCCTATAACATCCTGAAGCCGCGGTCTGCGGAGCTTCTAGCCGCGGGCACGTCGTGGACTTACCAATCGGAGCGGGATCCCTCGCCGGGGATAGCCAGAGAAGAGCTCCGACCGCCGGCCTACAACATCCTGTAGCCACAGTAAGAAAGCGCCGAATCGGGACCACCAAGCCGTGGAGTGTGTTCGACCGCCTCGACGAGAGGGCCTGTACATCCGGACATCCGTAGCGGCGACTGCGGAGGTTTATGGCCCCGACCACGGGTGAACAAGGAGGACTGAAGCTGTGGTGGATGTTCGTGTTAAATCTTATTGTGTGTTCTTTTTTAAATGTACCGCTGCTGGCAAATTCATTTCACTGCACCCTCAGGTGTATGTGACAAATAAAATTGACTATTGACTATTCCGCATTTTGTGTCTATCTTCGGCATAAACCAACATCTGCAGTACCTTCCTACTGGCATACCCTAAAGCCTTTCCCATCATAGACAAAACCATCAAAGCCAATTGTAAGAAGTCACATCCAAACTACCATCAACAATTGTCCTGCGGCACCAGATAATCAACATCAGAAGATCCTTCACGAGGGTGAACCTTTGGAAAGCTTTGAGACTTGATTGGACAAATTGTAATGATGAGTCATGAGTATACAAGGGGGATCGATCGTCTGATTGAATGGTACCAGAACAACCACCTTGGTCTTCACATAAATAGGACTAAGGAGCTGCTTGTTGATTTTAGAAGAGAGGAGCCAGAGGATCCACAAACCCGTTTTAATCGACAGGTCAGCAGCAGAGGGAGTCAAAAACTTGGTTGGTGGGTGTGCATATCTCCGAAGATCTGTCCTGAGCCAAGCACATTGATGCAATCATAAAGAAAGCCTATCAATGCTTCTACTTCCTTACAAGATTGAGGAAATTAGGTATGTCAATGAAAACTCTTAAACTTGTAGATGTACGGTAGACCACATTTGACTGATTGCATTATGGCTTGGTTTGGCAATTTAAATGCCCAGGAATGAAAGATTACAAAAAGTAATGCCTTGTCCATCATGGTACTGACCTCCCCATCATTGGAGGGATCTATATGAGACACTGCCTCAAAAAGACAACCAGCATCAAGGACCCACACCACTCTGGCCACGCTCTCATCTCCTGTCATTGGGAAGGTGGTATAGGGGTCAGAAAAATGTATCTTCCAGGCTCAAGAACAGTTTCCTCCCAACAACCACCAGGCTTTTGACCACAAACTATGAACTGCCTTGATTGTACTTTGTTCTTTTTTGCACTTTAAGAGTTTTTTTTTGTTTATTGTTTTATCTACGAATACCCTGTTAAGCTGCTGCAAACCAGAATTTAATTGTTCCATTTTCGACCGAAATACATGTTATAGCAAAACTATCTGTATGCCTTTAAAAATCAAACTAATAGTACTTCCAAATTTGAGTTAAATTAACTCTAAATACCTTAAGGAAATCATTATTTAGAAGTTCAACTGTGAAAATAGACATAAAGCTGTAGCAACACAGCGTGTCAGGCAGCATCTCTGGAGAAACGGAATAGGTGATATTTCGGGACAAGACCCTTCTTCAGATTGAGAGTCAGGGGAAGGGAAATGAGAGATATAGAGGGTGATATAGAACAAATGTATGAAAGATGTACAAAAAAGTAACGATTATCAAAATGGTCCATTGTTGGCTGTGAACTAGGTGATAACGAGTTATAGACAATGTGCGAGGGTTACTTGAAGTTAGAGAAATCAATATTCCTACCACTGGCATTGTTAGCTGCCCAAGCAAAATATGAGGTGCTGTTCTTCCAATTTGCATTTGGCCTCACTCTGACGATGGAGAAGGCCCAGGAACTAAAGGTCAGTATGGGAATGGGAAAGAGATTTAAAGTGTTTGGCAACCGGGAGATCATGTAGGGCAAGGTGTTCAGCGAGACAATCGCCCAGTCTATGCTTGGTCTCGCTGCTATAAGCGTCCAAACCTGGAACACTGTGAAGCTGGAGGAGGTGCACGTGAACCTCAGCCTAACCTGAAAGGACTGTCAAGTCAAGTCAAGTTTATTCGTCACATACACATACGAGATGTGCAGTGAAATGAAAAGAGGCAATGCTCGCGGACTTTGTGCAAAAAGACAAACAAACAATCAAACTACAAACAAAATGGAACAGAATCACATTCTTTTACATATTAAATATTGTGGGCGGAAGGAAAAAGGGAAAAAAACAGCAATTAAAAAAAAAAAAAAAGCAGTAGAGCAGTACAGTAAAGTTAGTCCCTGGTGAGATAGTTTACAGTCCGAATGGCCTCTGGGAAGAAACTCCTTCTCATCCTCTCCATTCTCACAGCGTGGCAACGGAGGCATTTGCCTGAACGTAGCAGCTGGAACAGTCCGTTGCAGGGGTGGAAGGGGTCTCCCATGAATTTATTGGCTCTGGATTTGTACCTCCTGATGTATAGTTCCTGCAGAGGGGCGAGTGAAGTTCCCATAGTGCGTTCAGCCGAACGCACTACTCTCTGCAGAGCCTTCTTGTCCTGGGCAGAGCAATTCCCAAACCAGATTGTAATATTTCCGGACAAGGTGCTTTCCACAGTCGCTGAGTAGAAACACTGGAGGATCCTCGGAGACACTCTGAATGTCCTCAATTGCCTGAGGTGGTAAAGGCGCTGCCTTGCCTTACTCACGAGTGCTGCAGCGTGTGATGACCATGTCATAACCTCAGAGATGTGGTATCCCAGTTATTTAAAACAGATCACCCGATCCATAGTATCCCCATTTATTCTCAATGGTGTGTACGTGTCCCTGGACAATGGTGTGTCGGTGTCCCTGGACAGAGTCAAGGGAGGAGGTATAGGGACAGGTACTGTGGTTTCAGGGGAAGGTAACAGGAGAGTGGGTGGTTTGGTGGGAAGGGATGAGTTAACCAGGGAGCTGAAGGAACGGTCTCCGTAAGGAATTCTTTTAAAGGTTTTATGACATTTTCTGCACAACTTATTCCCTAGCATTGAAAATTTGCTTTTACACGCAATCTCATTTCTTCACTTTAATGACATTTGAGTTTTGGAAAAACAATTATGTAGCTATTTTTAAGCTCCCTCTAACCTTTGTTTCAATATGTCGTACATATCTATTTCATCAAAAAAATATATAATTACTTGTTTAGACTGCAATGGTTCACGAATGGATTGTCTGAAGATATACATTGTTACTTCAAATCAGCCTTTGGCTCTGGGCTGATAATGGTTATTATCAAATCAGCCTTTGGATTCTGGGCGGATAATTACCTAATGTCACAGGTTGCTGCTATAAAACCTTTGTTGAAGAGTAGACTATCAAAGGAAGATTTGAATGTGAAATATTTGGAAATTACTTACACTGTTGGGCGTTAAAATATTATGAACTGTAATCCAACTGTTTCTGAAATGAGTTTGTCAGCAGAAAAACGAATTCATTTTTCATCTGTCAATCCAAGTAATTTTGATCCAACTGTATCATTGTTAAATTTAAGAATTAATCAAGCTAAAACACCATTTTTCTCGTGAAAGATTTTAACATGATCGAATTGAATAAATAACATGAGAAAAAAGCTACAAAGTAGATTTAAGAAATTGAAAAAGAAAGCATGAATGACTTTTTGGGGGGATGGGTGTGGTGTGTGCATGCATGGTCCAATTTACATTATGTGGAGCCAGATGTCTCACATATCAAGTTTTTTTTTGCTTACCATGAGTGCCCATAACATGAACAAATAAGATGCCAGGACTTATTATTTCTTTCACCTGAATGGCTACAACAGAGTTCAAAGGCAACTCTCCTGTCTTCCACATCTTTGCATGCAAGTTTCCTCCAGTAGATCAAACAAAAACACAAGATAAAGCAAATGATTACTACATACTAGTTATCTCTCAAAATGCTGATTAAATAAAAAGGATTTTAGAATGTCTACTTAAATGATTTAAAATATATATAATTTAAAAAGTGACGTATTGTTTAATCCACCACATATCTACATATTATCCCACATTATGATCACAACAAAATTAATAATTTAATGATAGCAATACATGGTTAATAATAGTATCAATTTAATAATAATGTATAATTTTACTTAGTTAAGCCTACATCTCTCACTATGTAAATGAAGAACTACGCACATTCTTCAGTTGTTTGTACATTTATGCATCTATATCAACTACCCAATGGATTTTTGCCTCAAACATAGAAAGCACAAAAGTAATAAACAGTCTTTAAACTTACTTAAGTCCCACTTCATATTTGTGTGATATAACAATAAACAAAGCAACTTTCAGAAATATTAAAATAACTTACTTCTGACCAACATTTTGTTTTCCAAAATGGGTTTTATTTGCTTTTCCACATTTTTAGCAGCTAATCCTGCTTTAATCAACTGTTCATTGATATTAATAATTGGATTTGCTGTTTCATCGAAAAGTTCCACAAATACGCAATTCTCTTTCTTTGACACAGTTCTGGATTTTAGACATTTATTCATCACCAGATTTTTCACCCTTACTATAGAATCCAAAGACCAATTATCATGTAAAGGCTTTACACCTAAAGAAACAGACAATACACTGCAATTATGTAGCATGCAATATTGACAGTTGATCATGTAACTATCATTTATGTTGCCAAGAGGAGGCTATTGCAATAGTAGAGTTGAAAATAGAAAGAGCATTTGGCGTCCTCAGCAAAACAGCAGAATATTATTAGTCGTAATTTAAAAAGAGACAATTCTAAATTAGAAATGTCGACTAAATGTATCAATTTCAAGAACAGACAGTATATTATGGATTCAAGGAAACAATGGACCTTCCCAAGAAGCAAAACAAACTGTCAGTTTTGGGTAGGATCAGTTCATACTGAAACTAGGTGTTCTTTTGCAGGTATCATTTTATGAAGAAAATGAATCCAATGTTGACATTCATTTTAACCTCACTTATTTCTCTTCACATAAACTGCTTAATATCTTGTCCTTTCAGAAACATCTGATTGCCTGTAATGCATTTTTAAAAATAATTTTGACCATTCCCTGGCAATGGATACTTACGTTTATGCATTGTAAAAGACCCTGGCTAATTATATTTTTTAAGAGAGAGCTAATATGCCCTGATATTTAAAAACTTCACCACACATTAAACTTAATCTGGATCTGTTATCATTCTTATTTTCTGATATTAAGAACTTTGACTCCCAAATAAATGATAATTTCAAGGCTGAAAGTTAATTAAAAAACTGTTAAGTTACATTACTGAAAAGTGGATTTTTACATGACTATATTTTTCTATATTTTCTACATCCTCCACATGTCACTTTGAGCAGTTGCAAATTTTACAGTGCATTTGGTTCAGAAGCTTTGCAGAAAGGTCATGCTAAAATTAAACATTTTAGCATTTGATTTGAAAGTCATGTACCACATTCTAGTTGGAAGAGATATCAACTATTGATATTCAGCTTCAAAACCGTACTTTCACAATTAAAAATGATGAACTGGCATTCTGTGTTATGCCCAGCTTTCTGATTAATTATGGCTGTTTTAACTGTTTTACTTTTCAACAGAAAATTAGTAACAATTATTTAACATCCTATGCAAAGTACCCTCCATAATGTTTGGGACAAAGACCCATCATTTATTTATTTGCCTCTGTACTCCACAATTTGAGATTTACAATAGAAATAATAACATGTGGTTAAAGTGCACATTGTCAGATTTTAATAAAGGGTATATTTATACATTTTAGTTTCACCATGTAGAAAATGAGTGTTTTCTGAAACCAATCTTGCTGAATGAATTATAACAATTGTAATGATATGAACTTTTACGTTGGCGATCAATTATTCGATTATCTGAAGAAGCAAAATTGCTTGAGAAAACATTTACATGAAATAGCAAAGTACCCTGCTCCGACTGCCTGCCCTCACAAGCCTCCAACTTCGTAGTTCCCCAGCCTCGCACGGCCCGATTTTACCTTCTCCCCAAAATCCACAAACCTCACTGTCCTGGCAGACCCATTGTTTCTGCTTGTTCTTGTCGCACCAAACTTATTTCCACATACCTCGACTCTATCCTATCCCCCCTGGTCAGATCCCTCCCTACCTATGTCCAAGACACCTCACATGCTCTTCGTCTCCTCCATGACTTCAGTTTTCCAGGCCCCCACTCCCTCATCTTCACCATGGATGTCCAGTCACGCTACACCTCCATCCCCCACCAGGAGGATCTTAAAGCTCTCCGTTTCTTCCTCAACCGCAGAACCAACCAATCCCCATCTACAATTACTCTCCTCGGCCCAGCGGAGCTGGTCCTTACGCTCAACAACTTATCCTTTGACTCCTCCCATTTCCTCCAAATCCAAGGCGTAGCTATGGGCACGCACATGGACCCCATACCTGCCTGCCATGTTCGAGGCGTACCGTGGCCTTATCCCCATACTCTACCTCCGCTACATTGACAACTGCATTGGTGATACCTCCAGCACCCGTGCAGAACTCACTGACTTCATCAATTTCACCACTAACTTCCATCCGGCACTCATATTCATCTGGACCATTTCCGACATCTCCCTACCGTTTCTCGACCTCACTATCTCCATCGCAGGTAACAGACCACTGACCAACATCTACTACAAACCCACTGACTCCCATGGCTCTGGACTACACTTCTTCCCACCCTGCTTCCTGTAAGGACTATCCCCTACTCCCAATTCCTCCGTCTACGCCGCATCTGCACCCAGGATGAGGTGTTCCAAACCAGGGCATCGGAGATGTCCTCATTCTTTAGAGAACGGGGGTTCCCCTCTTCGACTATAGATGAGGCTCTCACCTGGGTCTCCTCTATATCCCGTAGTTCCTCTCTCACCCCATCCACCAACTCGTAACAAGGACAGAGTCCCCCTTGTCCTCACTTTCTGTCACATTTTTCGCGACCTCCATCGGGATCCCACCACTGGCCACATCCTCCCATTTCCTCCCCTTTCGGCTTTCCACAGAGACTGCTCCCTCTCTAACTCCCTGGTCAATTCGTCCCTTCCCCCAAACCACCATCTCCCTTGGTACTTTCCTTTGCAAACGCAGGAAATGCCACACTTGTCCCTTTACCTCCCCCTCGACTCCATCCAAGGACCCAAGCAGTCTTTCCAGATGAGGCAGAGGTTCACCTGGACCTCCTCCAACCTCATCTATTGCATCCTCAGTGTCAACTGCTCTACATCGGTGAGACCAAGCGCAGGCTTAGCAATCGCTTCGCCCAACACCTCCGCTCAGTTCGCATGAACCAACCTGATCTCAGTGGCTCAGCACTTCAACTCCCCCTCCGATTCCAAATCCGACCTGTCTGTCCTGGGCCTCCTCTTTGGCCAGAGTGAGTCCCACCGCAAATTGGAGGAGCAGCATCTCATATTTTGCTTGGGCAGTTTACACCCCAGCGGTATGAACATTGACTTCTCCAATTTCTGGTAGTCCTTGCTTTCTCCATCCTTCCCCTCCCCTTCCCAGCTATCCAACAGCCTACTGTCTCCGCCTCTTCCTTTCTTCCTTTCTTCCCGCACCCCCACATCAGTCTGAAGAAGGGTCTCGACCCGAAACGTCACCTATTCCTTCGCTCCATAGATGTTGCCTCACCCGCTGAATTTCTCCAGCATTTTTGTCTACCTTCGATTTTTCCAGCATCTGCAGTTCTTTCTTAAACACTGCTTATCCAATCACCGAGTCTGATATTGTATACTCACCGGCCAAAGCACATTTCAAAGCCTGATTTGGCAATTCCCACAGTTCTTTATGGACTGGACGTAGGCGACTGCAATGGAGCTTTTCATAATTTCCAAAATCTACATATCCTACCCTGGCAATATCCTCAGGGAAGTAACCAATCACAGCAGCTCTGTACCACTGGTTATCCTCTACAAGAAAAAGAAAACAGCTTTCATTGTCTCCACCAAAGCATTCTTCATGAAGCAAATCTCAATGCTGCAAAATTTCTCTCTAACTTATTTACATCTGTTGATTCAATTGCACTCTTGTTACATTTTGTATCTTTTAATGCATTTCAATGAAGCATTGTTCCTCACAAGTTCAATTTATTTTAACGTACAAAATTGTGTACTGCATTTAAATTATAAAAGCCTTGCAACAATTTGTCCAAAAGATTGCTTAACAGGGCCTTTATAATTTTCTTTTGGTTCCCCTTAGAATCCTTTATACCCTGAATAAATTCAAGTTATCATTTTTTTGAAAAGAATCTTCAAAAGAATCAGCTGCATCACAAGGTATTTACTTAATTATTATAGTATCCATCCAGTAGTATTATGATCCATTAGTTATGCCATTTAATTTATTTTTCCCCCAAATTCAAATCAAGAGTAATCTTTACTGGACAAGACCAATTAATAATTGAAAATCTATGGGGTTAATAGCTCACAAGAAAAACAAAATATAACTATCCTTAATTATTAATAAATGACCTGTGTTGCTATCTCAATAAAGAACATTGTTTGGCAAACATTAAAAACAGGAACACAAGTTGGTATACTCACAGAATGAGTATACACGGGCATGAATGTACATTCAAATTAATAGAATATAGCATAGAAATAGGTCCTACAGCCCAACTCGATTATGCTGAACTAGATGCCCATCTAATCTAATCCAATCTGCCTTTGTTTGGCTCATATCCCTCTGAGCTTTTCTCAACCACGTTCTTGTTCAAATGTATTTTAAAAGTAGTAATTGTTCCTGGCTCTACTATGTCCTCTGACAGCTTGTTCCATGTACCCTCCATGTGGGAAACAAGGATAATGCAGCCAAATAGTGTTTGCTTGGAAATACAACCCCCCAACAAGCTACAAATACATAACGTCTGAGGAAAGTGAATGGAACATAGCACAATAAGACTCATAACAAAATGTAAAAACCCAAATACTGACTGCATGTCAACCATGGTTGCTGTAAATCTGAAAAACTGGGCATCCAGCTCATTAGCTCTGTAAGGTTAGGAACTGTCCCTGGATTCAATACTGAATCGAGAAATAAAGTGAGAAGTCAGATCCACCTGAAATACACAACATGCACACTGCACAGAGCCGGTCTTTCTCTACAGACCATATGGCTCACCTAAAAGGCCATTCTGTGGTATAAATCAACTATGCGTAGGGCATGGTGATTCATGAGTTAAAAAAAAATATGTATCAATCCCTACAACCTGTTTTACATTAACATTTCCTCAAATATCTCTTCAGTTAAAATAATTTTACTATGCAGGATTTGAGGGGAATTAACTTATAACAAAGATATAAGTTTGTGCCAGATGGACATGATTTGGTTCCCAGCACCTTACCTGTGAACTGAGCACAGCAAGGCTCTCCAATTTCTGGTCTAAAACTTTGTACAGGAGTTAAGTTATTACAATATTCCACCAATGCTTTTTGTAGTTTTTGAAACTCATCTGTTGGGAATTAATCAAAAACAAATTTACACGTCAACAAGAAACAACTTCTTACCTGATGTATATTTCATTCTTAATAATGCCACAGTATGTTGTAGTGTGATATTTGCACTAACAAGATACTTTGGGTAATACACAAATCACATTATAAAAGCAATTGAGTCAAGGGGTAAAGGGAATTTGTGCGTGTGCACACACAATTTTAGCATATGCTAATAGATACCAAATAAAAGCCAAAACTGCTGTAGCCAATGAACAATAATAAAACAAGTGGTTCCAGATTTTATTGCTGTTATCAAATAAAAACCCCAAGAATTGCATAGATCGATAAACAAAATAAACCAATGGGACACAGCAAAAATTCGAACAGAAATTTCTAATGCACCTACTGAGCACTGATTTAAATCTTCTGCTGGAACCACAGCGCAATACCTTTATCACAAAGAGTGGCAGATGTTTATTTACAAGAAAAATATACATAGTGCTGGAGAAACCCAGCATGTCAGGCAGCATTTCCAGAGAACACGTATAGGTGATGTTTCAGGTCAGGATCTTTCTTCCAGATGAGACAGAGGTTCACGTGCACCTCCTCTAAACTCATCTACTGCCTTCAGTGTTCTCTCTGTGGCCTCCTTTGCATTGGCAAGATCAAGCATAGACCCGGCAACGCTTTCGCCAAACACTTGGTTCGCCATGGTCTGCTGGATCTCCCAGTTGCCGACTTTATTAAATCCCCTTCCCGTTCCCCAACTCACCCTTCTGTCCTGAGCTTTCTAATGTCAGTGAGGCAACACGCAAACTAGAGCACTTCGTATTCCACTTGGATAGCTTACAACCTAACGGTACAATGAATGGTCACGACCCGAAATGTCACCTATACATGTAATCACGAGATGGTAACCGGCCTACAGAGTTACTCCAGTATTTTCTATCTTCTTTTGATTGACTGGTATTCTGTTCAGCAAAACTTCTGTTCAGCCACAAGACAAATTATTGTAATGCAACAGATATCACCAGTTGAAAGATATGTGGAAACAAAGAAATGCAGATGTTAGTTTATACCAAAGGTAGACAAAGGCAGTAGGTCAGGCAGCATCTCTGGAGGAAAAGGATGGGTGACGTTCAAGCCTGGGTCCTTCTTCAGACTGAAAGTAGGGGGCAGGGGGAAGTGACAGGCTGGTGGCGAGAAAAGACCAGTACAAACCAAGGACGGCCACAAATTATCTCAGGCAGGGCTTGCCTGGTAGGTCCATTATTGGCTAGGGAAGGTGTGATCGAGAAAAAACATGGAGAACTGTGGAACTTTGGCAATAGAGGCCCAGGACAGAAAGGTCAGTATGGGAATGGGAAGGGGGGGTTGAAATGGTTGGCAACTGGGTGATCCTGTAGGCGGACCAAAGACATTTATTCGGTAATGGCGATATGGGATACAGAGTAACAAAATCAAACTCGCATGGTACAAGAAAGAATAAAATGAATGCTTCAGCAATATTACTCCATTCAGCAAAGTAAGTAAATGCAAGGGTGAAAAGCATTTCTCACATCTATTAGCTAGATGTTGACAGAAGAAGTTGCTTGGTGTTTCAACATGTGTTACAATGACAGCAACATCTTCAATGCCCAATGAAACTGAGCTCTCTCTATTTTCGCGCTCCGTCTCATTATTATGTGGCTTTTTGAAGTCATCTTTTCCTAAAAACAATCAATATCAACACATTTCAGATTTATCTTTAAATGAAGCAATGTATTAACTTTTAATATCGATTAATCATAATGAATAAAATGTAATATAGTTTTAAAAATATTGTCCAGGACTAATCAAAATCACAATCAAAAATTTGGACCAGATTCAATGATCACAGATGACACAAAACTGTTGAAATACAGTATAGAATGAAGAGGAAATCAAAACTTCAGGAGAACATGACAGCCAGGAAAAAATGTCTAACACATGGCAGATGTAATTTAATGTTGAGAACTGCGAAAAGATTACTTCAGACAAAAAAAGATCAATATGACTGCTGTAAGTTTACAAAAGGTGGATGAACAAAAATTGGGTTGCACACCTAGAGGCTAACAATAAGACACGCACCCAGGTCTGATGGTGGGCCTGCCTCGACTGAGGGTGTCTTGTGATAAAAGGCCGAAACACCCAGTGACGTTGAGGTACACAACTGAAGATGTGTCTGATTGTTAGCAAATTCACCTAGTGGTCATACCCAAGAAGGTCAATTGTAGTGAAATCGTAGGGATTGTAACATCCAGTCCTACTAATTGATCTTCGAAGGCTACAAAAATGCATAAAAGGAGGCTGCGTACCAAAGTACAAATACAATGCCAGTTAGAACCTAGCTAGAGCATGGCAACTATTTATTTTTCGGAAATATACCACGAGTAGAAACCAGATTATAAAGCCCAGGGGAAATGTACTGCATGTCCAATGGACTGTTATCAAGACCACCATTATTTTCTATTTATATTAATGGTTTAGGTAATTAAAAGGGCTGTATAGAATACGTGGCATTTTTCTCCATCCAATATGTTGAGAGAAAGGTGGAATGATTTTCCTTCAAAAAGATATTTATCTGAATGCAGGCATGAGACAGGAAAAAACTGAAAAAAAGAGGATGAGCGATGGGGGTCCAGGGGGCATTGCCCCCTGGTAGGATTCCTTTATGGAGGTTTTTTTTTATAATTGTACCTTGAAATTAGTTTTCTTGCCTGTTTATTTCTCATTGGGTCTTCCCCACTCACTCACGGGGAACCCTTCACTGCTCACTCACAGGGACCCCCCCTTACCTTTGCTCACACTTACATGGAACCCCTCACTGCTCACACTCACAGGAAACCCCTCAAATTGGCTCACACATGTACCTCCTCACTGCTCACACTCACAGGGAACCCCCCACACTCACAGGGACGACCCCTCACCTTTACTCACACTCAGAGACTACCCCCTCTGCTCACCAGGGCTCACACACTCCCTCTACTTGCTTTAAATCGCTGATTGATACCGACAAAGCCCCTGGCCTTTCCCAACCCAGTACCCACAGTGCCACTGCCCTTCCCCGGCGCCTCGCTCCACCAGGCTAACTTGTCCCGCCCCCGGAGGTCTCCGTCCTCCAATCACCGCGCTGACAGATAATGTCCCCCCCCCCCCCACGCTGACCGACATCCTTCTCGTCCAATCCCCGTCCTCGGCCATCAGTCTCGCGGAAAGCTATTTATGGATTTACAGAAATTTAGACATTTTCTTTTTTAACGAATTTCAAAATCCGCTGAGAAATCTCATGCCTGTGAAAGGTTCAAAATCATGAGGTTTAGGCAGAGTAACAGACAGCAAAACCAGTTTTCTGGGCAGAAGTACCAGTAACCAGGTACAAAGAGTTAAGAGAGTTGGCATAAGAACTGGGTGAAAAAATGTCTGTGCATTGAGTTACAAGAAATAATGTTCTTCCCAAAATATTAGACACCAAATATATTTCAGTTGAAACAGGGAAACAGATGGGCAAATAACAATTGAATCTCTCATACAAGTTAACTTCTTCCAAGAATCAGTAGAGGTACCCTTCTGGGTCGTCTTAATGTGGTATAATTGCAAGCTTTAAAACTTCTTTAGTAGGGTTCTTACCAGGAGTTCTTGCAGTGTTAGTTTCATCATTCTGAGTCAAAGCATACTCTTTTTCTAAGATGTACTGCTGTAACAATTTTCCTATAATATAATGTAAACCTAGTATAAATGGATGCAAGCACAAATATACTCTTTAAAAACAAAACATTGGATTAAATCATCATTAAGAGGTAAAGAAAGGAAGGAAGGAAATAACATTACCAGAAGGCATTACAAGTTCCACAGCAGTACATGAAACATTACTCAGTTTCTCGACGATGGTCATGGAGCAAGGCTTCTGTAATAGCTGAAGCTTGATTGAGGAAATGCACACCTCACCCCATCCAGTGTGCTTTGAAACATTTGCGACACAGCACTTCATTGCCTAGGATGGAAAATAGGTTTCAAAGAGTTTTACATTTTCACAAATCCACTGGCAACATTTTTTCAAAAGAAAAATCTATGCCATGACTCTCCCAAAGACCAAACCAATGATATGGTCAATCCTCTTTTACAATCATTTAATTGTGAGCCTCCACCACTGAATCCATGTCCAAAGATTGCATTCAAGAAAGCCAAATCATCATAAACAAAATGACTTGGTGACAACATCACCAAGAAGGCACACCCTCTCCTTCTTCAGACGTCCTCCATGACTCTTAACCAATTTCTACAGACGTACATCGAAAGCATCTAAGTGGGATTACACCTTGGTACGGCAATTGCTCTGCCCAAGACTGCAAGAAATTGCAGTCTTAAACACAGCCTAATTACGTGAACCAGCCTCCCCGGCATCAACGCTATCCACACCACGTTATGTCGAGAAAGCATCCAACATTATCAAGGGGCATTTACAGCTCATCATTCACTTTCCTTCCCTTTCCTGTCGGAAAGCTACAAAAGGTTGAACAACAAGATTCTAGTGTGTACAGCAAGATTCAAGAACATTTGGGCAGTCACGGTGGCGCAGCGGTAGAATTGCTGCCATAGCAAATACAGCGTCGGAGACCTGGGTTCAATCCCAATTACGGGTGCTGTCTGTACAGAGTTTGTACGTTATCCCCATGAACTGCGTGGGTTTTCTCTGAGATCTTCGCTTTCCTCCCACATTCCAAAGACGTACAGGTTTGTAGGTTAATTGGTTTGGTAAATGTAAAAATTGTCCCAATGGGTTTTAATGTGCGGGGATCGCTGGTCGGCGCGGACCTGCTGGGCCGAAGGGCCTGTTTCCGTGCTGTATCTCTAAACTAAACTGTTTCTTCCCTGCTGTTATCGGACTCTTGAATAGACCTCGTATGCAACGATGGATTCCGACATTCCTATCTAATTTGTTGCGGGTTAAAAGAAAGTGGAAGGGATGCTTCTCTATTAGGACCTATGGTACTCATTCATGGTAATATCTGCTTGGATTATGTCTCTGTACACATGACAATAATAAAACAATACCAATGTGTTCCTAAGTAAAATGCCTCAGTCAGAAACATCTGATAAAATAATAATTTAAAAAATGAAAGCTAGAACACGTTAAACGGCATACTTTTCTGGTAGAGGAGGTCAGTTTGCGATATCATGGAGGGTCTGCTTGATTAACAATTTGAAGGGTAGCCAACTCCAAATGACCCAATGCATTCTACAGTGCTTCCTTCAAACCCGCAATAAAGGATTTACCTGATCCTAGGGGAGAAGATCAACACCTCAACTTCTTCCAGCCAGTCAGTTTAATGTTAGTCAGTCGTCTGATGATGCAGCATGGAAATAGGCCCTCCAGCCAACTGTGTCCATGCCGACCATCCATCACCTGTTCACGTGAGTTCTACGCTATACCATTTCCGCATACACTCCCATTTGGGGCAATATGTTCCCTCCCCCACATTAACCTAAAAATCTGCAAATTTTTGGGATGTTGGGGAAAAGCGGAGCACCTCATGATCACAGGAAGAAAGTGGTAATTCCACACAGACAGCACCCGAGGTCAGGATTAAACACTGGTCTCTAGCACTGTGGGGCAGTTAGTCTACCAGCTGAACCACTGTGTCACCCCTGCTGAGCCCAGTTGGTCTAGGGGCAAACTTTACTGAAAAATGAGATGGAGGAAGTTCATCTATATTTCATAAAGTGGCCAAAATGTCTTGTAACTTTAATTTGTTCTGCCTCTTCACATCATTTTTGTACTGCACCCCGAGTTTTGTTATTTGTCGCTGTCCAAGTCCCAGCTCTCTGGTGTGGGACACATCTCTTCCTTGTCCCATTCTGTTCCATCGTCTACACTCTTAGACCCTCCTATTCCTTCAGCATCTTCAGTTGTTCACAAGTCAAAATCTCTCAGTATTTGCTCAGTATCCTTAACTTGTGTATATTTTAATATTGCAACTTCATCAAACTGCGAGTTATCTCTCTTTTCCATCACTAAATACCGTTGTCACATTTTCAAGAAAATGAAATGTTTCCAGCACATCAGCTGAATCGGTCGGAAGGGTTTTAACTTCCTCTCTGGAAATTTCAATCCCGTTGTCCTTTTTTTAAAAGAGCGTTTTACCACCTTTTACAATAGACTCCGCACTCTTGTTTGAGATAGATGAATAAATGCACACTGTTTGACAGTTTGGTGCAGATATGCAATTGCTTGTGCAAATTAATTGTAAGTATCTGACATCCTAGTTCATATTTAACCATTCATTGGATTGAAGGAGGTCAAGCATTTTCATGTATAAACACAGCCTGCATAGTCCACAACAAAATCTTGTGACATGGGCACTAGTTTGCATTGTCAGTCACTTTGTAGTCCTCACATAATTGCAATGTTACCTGCTTTGTGGTCCAACTTTGGATAGGAAAGAACTGCAGATGCTGGTTTAAATCGAAGGTAGACACAAAATGCTGTAGTAACTCAACGGGTCAGGCAGCATCTCTGGAGAGAGGGAAGCATTTCCAGAGATGCTGCCTGACCCGCTGAGTTACTCCAGCATTTTGTGTCTACCTTCAGATAGTCCTTTGTAGGTTACTCAAGATTCATAATTTAAATTTTGGATTGGAAAATAATAAATTTTCACATTACACCAAGTTGGAGGTGGGGGCTATTGTCACTGTGAGGAAGACCCCAATAAGTCACAAAATATGACTAAACTTGCTATGAGCTATTAATTGACATAATGTAGCAACCTATTTTTTGTAAGGAAATTATAATGGTCATACACTTGAAACATTAAGTAGAAGAAAAAGACAAGAATCTTGGAGTACAAACATAAAACCAGTACAACACTTTTTCTCAAAAAATTAGTATAGAAAATAGCTGGTGTGATTTTCTGTTATGCTTAACATATAGTTAGGAGACACTTGAGTTACCAGTTATGATTTTGGTTGCTGTGTTATAAAAGGACAGAGGACTTTAGACAGACACTGCAGAAAGATAATACCAGAAATAAAAGGGTTACCCATCAGTAAAAACAGTAGGCTGGATATTTTCTCTTCAAAAGAAAAGGCTGAGAATTGACCTAATATGCAGCCTTTGGTACAAACAGTGCAATTCTACCAGCATGGAAGAACCACTCTAAAGGTTGTCAATTGAGATGTTTAAAATCTAATGAGTTGCACAGGAGAAACTTCTTTACCCAATGAGTGGCGAGATATGAAATCAACAACTTACACAAGGTGGTGAAAGAGCCATCTCAATGTCCAGCAGCTGAATCTTGTTTAGTGGAACAGTTTCTCCATTTCCATAATCAATGTATAAAACATTTGCCTTCTTTTGTGCAACATTCACATCTTGAACTAATGCTCTATACCATTTCTGTAGTCAAAAAACAGTTGAAAGAAAAAATGTACAAAAAATCTTGATTGCCTATGTTACAAACTTAAATAATTTTTAATTAGCATTTCAGTTACAGACCCCAGACAATTCTGAGCTCCTACAATATCTAATCTAAGACACAACCCATTTACCAAAGGCCAGAGAAACACATACAGTCTGACCTTGCATTATTCAATGCAGGCAGGTAAAATGCTACAGGGTCACTTTGTAAGGCAGTTCCAAGCGCCACATTTCAGATGTAAAACTGCTCATCGCAAAGCAAATGGCATCACCTTTCAAAATGTATTACTCAATTTATCATCAGGTAATTAAATCAAATTTAAAAAAATTGGAAGCATATTATTTTTGTTCATGTTAAAAGACATCTGAATGAGCATTTGTTACCAATCTGTTTGCAGCAGATATATAGTCTAACCGAACAAATTATATAATTATTGGAAATAAATTCCAATATAAATAAAATAACCCTCTTGACGACCAATGTTTTGAGAAATAGACCTCCTTTTACTTTTAATTATTATATACTTTTAATATCAATGGAAAAATAATCCACTCAAATGAAATGTGTAATGACCATTAGCAGAAGCATCAAGAATAAAACCTCATTAATATCACTAATCGCTTTAAAATGTTTCGGCTTTAATAAATACTAGACTAAGTGTGACCAGTTGGGTCCCTGTCACACGAGAGACCTGGTCCTCCCAACGCATTCCGCTCCCCCAACGCAATATTCCACCACTCACCCATAGCCCCCAACTGCGACTTATTTCCCCTCATCCCCCTCCTCCTCACCCTCCCTCTTCTATCTCTCCATCAACTCTCCTTTCCCCTACCTTGTCACTCCCTCCCTCCTCTCCCCACTGCCCTCCTCTCCCTCTATTCCCCCTCCTCCCTCTTCTTTCTCCTCTCCTACTCTCCCCCAATCCCTCCCTCACCTTTCCTTCGCCCTACCCTCAGTCACTCCCTCCCTCCATAACTCTTCTCCCCTCCCATACCACCTCCTCTATCCCCCTTCCTCTCCCTCTATCCCCACTGCCACCCGCCACTCTCCCTCTTCACCTCCCCCACTCCCCTCCCCCCTCCCCTTCCCCAATCCTTTCACATTCCCTCTTCACCTCCCCAGGATCTCGAGGTTGTCGCTCCTCTCCCTTCTTGCCTGCCCCGGAGGGGCCCACAGAGCCAGGCTCAGCGCCCAGGCATCGGCATCCCCGGCAGGAAGGCCGGGCGGCAGGAAGGCGGTCCGCACCGGCAGGAAGGTAGGCTGCGGCCAGTGACTGACAGTGGAGGCGGCCAATCAATGCGGTGATGGTGCATGAAGGGGCTTCGCCATCCCGCCATGACTGACGGAGGAGGAGACCAATCTGCCCTTGCGCAGCTTTTAAGATTTTTAAACCTTAATAACTTAAAATATACCACCGATCGGAGTAAAACTTGGTGCATTTGCTGCACAGGACAACGGTGTGTAAGGTGGTTACAAATCATGGTGCTATTTTGCGCAAATGTAAAAACAATGCAAACCGGAAGATAACAAGATGAGAGTTTTAGTTATGTATAGATTTTGGCTCTATTTGATATCTGTAAATTTGTCGTTCTTTTTACCTGGTCCCGTGAAAAGTTTGCTGCACATATTTCACCTTCATCAGGCATATAATCATCTAGTTTATTCATATTGGCAAAGGATTCCTTCAGTGATAATTCAATTGTTCTTAATGCCTCAAAATTTTCTGGAGTGAGAATTTGCACATAAAACTCACTTGGGTCTTTGAATTCTGTGACAACAATCTAGAAGAATTGAAAATTAAAAAAGCAATCAATATCTCAAAATATACTTTAATAGGATACTTGAGATTTCTGGTTACATTTAATATGCAGCGGAAAAAAAGTCTGGGAACAACTAAGCAACATCAGGCAACATCCCTGGAGGACATGGATATGCGACCTTTCAGGTCACAACCCTTCTTTAGACTGAGGCATTAAAATATGAAGGATGTCAAATGCAATACCTAATGTTTGATTGCTCTGGTTGCACCAAATTCCTAAGGAAAATCAGAGCAAAGCAAGGCAAATTAGCTGGAATGAAATGTTAAACGCATTCAAATGTGCGCAGCTGAAAATAAACAAAATATTGCTTTGTAATAATGCCACGCATGAAAGTTTTTTGCAACATCTGCATGCATAGTAAAACTAAGAAATTCTCAATGGACTAATACATGTCTTAGCCCTCTCATTTCACACTAACTTTATCAGATATTAGCACAATTGCTGAGATTAGACACTCCTGTTGTGATATCAGTAAAATGATTTTAACAGTAAGATCATCAATAAGAGACCAGGAATTAATCCAGAAACAACCACTCTCAAGATAATCAAAATCATTATTTTTTGCACAATGCATCTGACTAAAACTGTACTGTGGTGGTTATTTAATATGAAAATATTGATCATGGATAGACAATAACACAAAATATAGATGATTTATCTTCTTATGACATGATTGTGCAAAAAAAATAAATGAATTTGATTATCTTGAGAGTGGATGTTTCTGGAATGTGATCGATTGGAATGTGGCCGCTGCCATGATTTAAGCCATGATTCTGCAGTTGTATAGGGCTCTGGTGAGACCACATCTTGAGTATTGTGTACAGTTTTGGTCTGCTAACTTGAGGAAGGACATCTTGTGATTGAGGCGGTGCAGCGTAGGTTCACGAGATTGATCCCTGGGATGGCGGGACTGTCATATGAGGAAAGATTGAAAAGACTAGGCTTGTATTCACTGGAGTTTAGAAGGATGAGGGGATATCTTATAGAAACATATAAAATTATAAAAGGACTGGACAAGCTAGATGCAGGAAAAATGTTCCCAATGTTGGGTGAGTCCAGAATCAGGGGCCACAGTCTTAGAATAAAGGGGAGGTCATTTAAGACTGTGAGAAAAAAACTTTTTTACCCAGAGAGTTATGAATTTATGGAATTCCCTGCCACACAGGGCAGTGGAGGTCAAATCACTGGATGGATTTAAGAGAGTTAGATTGAGCTCTAGGGGCTAGTGGACTCAAGGGATATGGGGAGAAGGCAGGCACGGGTTATTGATAGGGGACGATCAGCCAATGAATGGCGGTGCTGGCTCGAAGGATCGAATGGCCTCCGCCTGCACCTATTTTCTATGTTTCTAAGCCTATAGACAGGCAAGACACGGCCGATTCATATCGGGGCCTAATTAACATTTTTCGCATCAGCAGATTAAAATGAAGCCACACCAAAAAGCAAGAAAATATGTTAAACGACATACCTTTTGTTTTGTCCTGCATGTGTGATGTGTGATGTTGAAGGTGTTTTTAGTCGCGTTTAACTTCAATCCAGCGATGCAATCGACCATTAACTTTTTTTAAAATTTTATAAACGGAAGCAGGATCGCATAACGAATTTTCTTCATCAGCTAGCAGTCCGAACAAATTCCTCTCAGACAACCAATACAAACCTGCATTTTAATCTCGTCCCCCCTCCCACCACCAAAGCCTTCGGAATCACACGCACAGGCAGATCTGCAGCGCCACTGATGGTAGGTTTTGTAACGATGCTATATTTTCCTCTCCAGAATGTGCCTTAATACCAATTACATATCTATATTCTACAACATGAAAGTTCTTACACTAAGTCTTACTGATGACATGATAATAGATTTTCTGAAACCTTTCAGGCACTAAACCCAAAACCATTTACAGTAAAAATTTAAGAAATTAAATATAGAATTGGAAATAATTTCTGCAAATCATGGGCAAAAATGTTCTAATGAAGATCATCTTTAATTTTACAGTTCTAATGAAGATTATCTTTCATTTTACAGTGTATAAATTCAATAGATGATAGGAGAAAACATAGTCAAACCATACCAACAATTGGAAAATAGGAATAACATTTACCTGCAAATTTGATTCTTTTGGCAGTTTCTTGTATTTCAAGTCATTTAATTTAATTTTTTTTGCCATTTCCTTGGTATTCACACACAGAGAGACTTTTACCTGCTAAAAGTTTATAGATCAATTAATTGATAACCCACATTGCATACTTTTACTACTTTACAACTCCACCTAATAACATTTTGATTATATAATATACCGCAGTCTCAACTTGAGGATAATGCCAAAATAGTCAACAGACTTTCCCAGCTGTTTGGTGTGACTGACTGAAATGTATTAATTCTCATTCCTTCAAGGCAGTGTGCAAACTTACACTAAAGGAAGTTACCAAAAGCTTGGATGCAGGACAAACCAGGACAAACTAAATGGAAAACAAGCAAGATTGAAGAACAAGTACCTATTGATGGTTCCACAGATCAGCAATATGGGGGGGGGGGAGGGGTTGTTAGTAATGGCAGTGCAAAAGGAATCGCTAAGATACTAGAGTGGAAGTAACACGAAATTGTGGTGACACATGGAACAGCAGACGCTTGGTTACAAATCAGGACAAAATGCTTGAGTAACTCAGCAAGTCTGACAGCAACTCTGGAGAACATAAATGGGGGACTTTTTGGGTCGGGACCCTTCTTCAGACTCAAGAAGGTCTCAAGAAGAGTCCTGAGCTGAAATGTCACCTATCTAATGAGATCTGATGGCATGTAGAACTAGCGATGATTACAAAAATATGAGGAATGTGACATAATTTGAAGCCACCATGGCAAAAACACAAAAATGCAATAATTTCTGAACAAGAAGTGACTGCTGGCGAATTAGTACAAGGGTGTTTTGAGACATAGCACATTAAAATGCAAGTAACAGAATTCTGGATAACTTGCAAGATGAAGGAGAGAAAATTACCAGAAGTGAATTAATTAATTAATTATGTTTGAAGATGAAAAATAGCATTAACAACTTCTAATGGATTGATGCAGGGGCCAAGTTAGGTGATGTTGTGGAATTTGAAGATGATAGGACATTCTGATGAAAGTTCATTGAGGTCAAATAGAACAATAAGTAAATAATCAATAAACCATTTTTCCCCTCAGCCATATGAGAGGGCTTAAATATTAATTGGCTTAATCAATATTCTTCTTTAATCATTCAAAATATTAAGCAAAATTATATGTACATGTTCCATAGGCATCTTTTCTTTGGGTAACCTCAGATGCTCGTCGGGTTTACTGTTAAATTAAAGAATATATAGGTAAGTTCAAGAAACAATATACAAAAAAGTTTCTATTTGTTATATCTACCATGTCATAACAATTATAACTAAAAAACTCATTTACATTTTCTTCTTTGTAAAGGAAGTTCATCAACTAACTTTGCCACAACACATTTAGTCAAAATATATTTTGGTTAAATGAAGGAAGAAATCTAATATCCGTGCCATAATGAATGAATGAATGGAACTAATATCATGTTAGTCGAGGGGACCATGCTTGTGTATTTTAGGATTTTAACATAACAAAAATGTCAACATGAAAAAAAAGCGATTACAAAAATAAACATCTGCATAGAGTTTAATACACATTCATTTTCTATGTGACATCAGAAGCCCTGAAAATGTTCCATCAAGCTGCAATACCTGCCATCCCTAAAAACTGACAATTTGCAGACAAACATTTTTTAGATAAAAACAATAAAACATAACTGTATGAAGAAAGCCTTTTCATATCAAGGCTAATCCAGAATAAGAAATACATATTTTCAGATTTCTATCTTAAATTAATTGAAACATAATTTGTTTTAAATTTAGCATGTAAACTTTGTAGGAAATGAGATAAACAAAAAAGCCTGACCTTCATCTAAAAAAAAAAATCCACCTGCGATCAATTTAAAACAAATTATTACAAACATCATAGATCAGTTAAGATCTGAAAAACACTCATCCCAGAGGTTCTTCAAGCAGCAGCAAACCACATCCACTGAAGATGATTTCAACATATTGCTACCAAGTGGCAATGATATTTTAACATCCACTCCTTTATCAGACTATTTTATTAAGAGCTAAACAGACTTGTACATATCATTCATTAACCTGCAATCCTAGATAAACATGCCTAACCACCAAACTATGTTCAAATAAGCGTTAACGTAGAGAACAGGCAAATTTACATTATTGCAATTGCTCCTTTCTTACTTACTGTGATTTGGCAGAGTTACAAAGAGATTTGTGGACCGGCCAGTCAATCCCCTGGCACTTAAATGAACTTGTTTGCTTGCACTGTGTACACCGATTTGCACCTAAAACAGAATTAAGAGAGAAAAACAGTTCAAAGCTAGGAAAAATTGCTGATTTCACATAATTAAACATTTAATGGCAGCATTTTACAGAAATAACTAAATACCCAAAGACACTAGGTTCAGAGTTCCATATCTAAACAGACTAGTGCAGCTCGACCTCATGACTGAAGAGGACTATGTAAATGCAGATCTTCACACTGGCATCTGCTCAGTGAATTAATGATATTTCAATGGGATGAGCAAATGCCAGCAAACGCCACTCAAATATTCATCAGAATCTATTTTCATTTCAGTGTAATTCTAACAATGTGCTCCAATATGATAACCTCTGATGGAATGAAGACCATTAGTCACTCCCAGTAGACAAAAGATCTTATACAAAATTTAGATTATCACTACTGAACACCACTACCAGTAACTGCCCATTTTGCATTCATGGATGGACTAGTATTTAGATTGGTATTTAGACTGTCACACAACCTATTTGTTCCTTCAATTCCTGTGGAAAATTAGTTATAGGATTCGTGACAGTCAATGTACTGATTGTAAATCTATACTGATTTATAGCAAAACACAAATTTATTTTTGCTTTTTTGAAAAAGAGAGGTGAAGCCACAAATTTGTTTTCCAAATGCATTCTTCCTGGTTCTAAATGCATCAAGATATCACAAAAGCCAGCATAAAATTCACGCCCATAATTTCCTATCCCCCCCAATCACCCCCCACAAACCATCAGAGCTCACCCCCACTATTTCAGACAAACCAACAATTACAATGCAGATTATAGTATTGCCATTAGGATTTCTGCTCCATAATCCAGTGGTATTGTGTCCAATGACACATTTTCATCACTCCAAGATTAAAACAATCAACCGAGACTGAGAACTCAAGGCACAACCTAGTGGTGATCACTTAAGGGTTGTTAACAATAAATCTCATATTAAATTTTTAACGTCATGTCCCTTGTGATTTTTTTTAAATCCTCTTAAACAATAACAATATTTTTGGTAATTGTTAAGACTGAATGAGGAAGTTTTTGTTAAACTTATTATAATAAACAAAACTCACCTTGATGTCCACAATAACCACAAAACATAGTGGGAGAAGGATGTGAAGATGGGGCAGACAGTTTTTCAGGACTAGAGCTCTGCAAGGAAAATTGTTTTGACAAATATGGAGCTGGACAAAGTCACTGAATAATAAAAATAATTTTATCCTTCCTGCTTTGGTTATAAAATTTTAAATGATTTATACTGAGATTAACAACATAAATTGTATTAATAAATCATATGTACAACAATCCCATTTGATGGCATGATCTTCGATAAGACAAGACCGGAAAATTAGATTATCTGGGATCCAAGCAGAGATAGCCAATTGAATACAAAATTGGCTTGGAGGAAGGAGGAAGTAGAGGGTTGTTTTACATATTGAAAGCCTGGTGTGCTGCAGGGACTGGTATCTGGCGCACTGTTGTTTGTCATCTGTATTAACAATTTGGTTGACAATATTGTGAATATAATTAGCAAGCTTATGAACAACACAAAAATTGTAGTGAAGGTTATGTGAGATCACAACAGGATCTAAAAATACTAAAGTGGGCCAAGGAATGACAGATTACATTTTACTTGAACAAGTGGGAGGTGCTGCATTTTGCTAAAACCAGGACATATCTCTTGGCCTGTCTCTTACAGTAAATGTTGAGACTATGGAGGGTGCAGAAGAACAGAGAGACTGAGCACAGGTACATAGTTCCCTGATGCAAGTAGACAGGGTGATGAAGGTGCTGTTTGGCACATTTGGTGTATTGTGTGAAGTTCTGGGTGTCTGACTGCAGGAAAGATGCTATAAGTTGGAAAAGGGTGCAGAAAAAATTCACGAGGATGTTACCGGGAATAGAGGATTTCAATTATACGGAGAGGCTGGCTAGGCTAAGATTATTTTAAAATAAATTCTTAAATGAAACAGTGAAGGAAGCCACAAAATCATGACACAAACAACTGAATGCAATAAAATGTCTTTTAGGTATTTTCTGGATGGATTCAATGTGAAATTACTAATATTTTCACAAAATGAATGGCACTGTTGTTTGTCATCTATATTAACAGTAGAGCTGCTGCCTTACAGGACCAGAGACTCGGGTTCGATCCTGATTATGGGTGCTGTCTCTATACAGTTTGTACGTTCTCTGAGTGACCGCGTGGATTTTATCTGGTTCTGGTTTTGTCCCACATCTCAAAGGTTTGCAGGTTAATTGGCTTCTGTAATTTGCCCCTAGTGTGTAGGATGGAACTAGTGTATGGGTGATTATTGGGTATGAGCTCCGTGGGCCAAAGGGCATGTTTACATCTTTTAGTTTAGTATATTTCAAACTCAAGTAAACATTTGACAAATAATTATATTATAAATGTCAGTTTTAAAACATGCTTACATGAAGGTCCTCAATTGACGTCGATGGAGAAATAATGGGGACAATGGCTTGATGCTGATCACTGTGCTCTACAAAACAAAAGTCAATTTAAAGGTATTGCCGGGGGGTCGAGGGTGTATGAACCAATTGTCTGACAAAACAATTGTTTAGCAACACAAGATTGTAAATAATAACCTACACTTAAAACTGAACTGCAAAGTTCGAAACTTCAGATTCTATTCTGTCAGCCAGAATAACTATGATAGAATAATTATAATAGGCAAGATGTTAGTGCTAACAGAAACTCACATATGCCAACCCAATCCTAAAGTGGCAGGAGCATGAATCAAGGCCTTCCACAACATAAGGCTTTTTAAGAGGCTTTTGGATAGGAAGATGGATACGTAGGGAATTGATGGATATGGATTATGTGCAGGAAGATAAGAGTTGGTATTGGAATCATGTTTGACACAGACTTTGTGGGCCAAATGGCCTTTTCCTGAGCTGTACTGTCTTTTTGCATGGGGAGGTTGGTGGATTGAGAAACACCATCAAAAAGCTTTGACGAAATACTGCCAAAAAAAAAAACAAATTATAACAATGTGCAATTGTACAGCACCGTTACACTTAAAAAATCCCCAAATCCTTCAATTATGTGCCATTGTTCACAGAATTATTTGAAAAAACATATGGCAAGAAGCATTGTAACTGTAATGCAAAACCGGAAAATAATCTAAAATGTTCCAATTGCATCCAAACTGAATTTGACATTTTCAGATGATTTCTTTTCTCATTTACGCAACTCAAATGCCTACTAGATTACATTTATATTTAAAAGAATACCTTTCGCTCTCCACTGCATAACAAAAGTTTTGCTATCTCCTAGGTTCGATATAAAACAGCACTCATTATTATATCAAAATTAAATAAAGTTCTTAAAACACAATACATAAGCAATTACCTTCACTGTGAACATTTTGCTGAATATCTGCACTAATTTGTTGAAATAATCCGCCATTCATTTCCTTGATTCTATTTGCAGAAAATCTGTTAACATTTGGCTGGTGAGCTGAATCGGCAAAGTATTCCTTCGCTAGCTCACATAAAATAAGGTTCCTCCTTTTTGGTAAGGTAGCAAATCCACCTTCTAACACAGGTTTATTAACTGTAAAATTAGGACGCAAACGTTCGCTTCTGACGACTTCAGAGGCATTATCCATAATGCTCTCCATCTCAATGTTGCCACTTTTTATAATTTTATTTTTTGACTTTAGTTGTACAGACTTTGCAGAACCAAATTTGGAATAGCTATTTTCCTTTTCTGGCATGTTGGAAGGTAATCCTTGTATTTCAGAAAATAAATCCCTGAAAATTAAAACAAAATGTTTACAAATACATGAAAACTCCACATGAAGTAAATTACACCAAGCTCTTACTTTTGAAAAACTATGCTAATGTTGATCTGAACAGTAGATTTTTGTGCTATGACAGGTAAGACAACTGCATTTAACGCAAAGAAACTGGTGCTTCAATTTAGGAATGATTCGGAGTTTTCCAGTGACATTTCCACAAAAAATAAAGGCTTACGAAACCATAGAAAATTACTCAATTTGCAGTTTTGAGAATGTTTTTTTTTTTTTAAATGGTTAATATAGTCAGTTAAATATCTGTTCGCAATTTATAACACTTGAATTTATAACGTGAAATAATCCTAGAAGCTTAGGTAGACAAAAATGCTGGTGAAACTCAGCGGGTGAGGCAGCATCTATGGAGTGAAGAAATAGGTGACGTTTCGGGTCGAGAGCCTTCTTCAGACATCAGCAGTGGAGGTGGGGGGGGACGGGAAGAAGAAAGGAAGATGCGGAGACAGTGGGCTGTGGGAGAGCTGGGAAGGGGAGGGTGCAGGAGGGAGAAAGCAAGGACTACCTGAAATTGGTGAAGTCAATGTTCATACCGCTATGGTGTAAACTACCAAAGCGAAATACGAGGTGCAGCTCCTCCAATTTGCGGTGGGACTCACTCTGGCCATGGAGGAGGCTCAGGACAAAAAGGTTGGATACGGAATGGGTGGGGGAGTTGAAGTGCTGAGCCACTGGGAGATCGGGTTGGTTAATCCTAGAATCCTAGACAGTCTTTTGACTGTCCAACTTCATTTATTAAGCACAAGTGTCACTAGCTACATATAGTTGCTGGCTAAGATATTGACTATCACATACAATGGTACATGCACGTTCATAGAGTGGCCTGTATTTAAACTATTGCCCTGCTAATTGAATCTCTATCCTGTTTATCTACATCCTTTAACTGTCATCTAGTTTTCTATCCTTTACAGTTTATACATGTGGAGAAACAGCTGCCATCTCGATTCCCATCTAACTACTCTTTTCAAGTTTTTCACTTTTTACTGAGCACTCTTTCACGGTTTCATTCATTGTGCACCTCAGGCCTCAATTTACACCAGTGGTTCCCAACGTGGGGCATACGCCCCACAGGGGGGCAATTTGATTTTTAAGGGGGGCAATTTGAATTTTTTTTTTTTTTACAATTTTTTAGTAATTTCTTGCTCAGAACTTTAACTGTCTTTTGTTTATTTCATTTTTCTTTTTCATGGATGCCATGTTCTTTTGAAGCTTGTTTAAACCAAGGTATTGGCGTTTTAAGCTTCTTCAGCTGAAACGGAGTTCACTTTTTAAATGATAAGAATTATATATCACCACATGGGGGGGGGCGTCAGGATTTTAGAGGTGATTAGGTGGGGCATGGCCAAAAAAAGGTTGGGAACCACTGATTTACACGATTAAAAACTATGAAGCACTGACCCCTGGTGGACATCATGATTAAGGATAGAAGAATAATTACATTTTTCAGTCAACAAAATCTCTGCCCTTTTACACCCTTAAATATGGTGCACAAAACTTTGTAAGATTTCGCAAAAGACTTTGGAAAATTCAGATCCACCTTTCGAAAATCTTAAAAAGCTTATAAAACAGCGATTGATTAGAGATGGCAGGTGATACAAACAGGGCCGGATTTACATATAAGCTAGACAAGCTTAAGCTTAGGACCTCGAGATCTAGGGGGGCCTCGGCCCGCTCCACCAAGGTGTATAAAACTTTTGAAATATTCGTATTTTCTGAGCCTTGTCCTTTCAACAGTCAGGAGTGTTCGAGTCGGTGCGCGGCTGCAAGTTTAACAATGTCAGAAACGGCTCAGACTGTGCCCGACCTGCCTGCTTCAGGGGAGAAGAGATAAGGGTTAAAGGGTGGGTAGGAATGAGCAGCCACCCACTACGATAGGCGGAATGGTCCTTTCTATAGTTAACCCTGCTCACAGTCTCTGATGGGGCTGGTTTCCCACCCACTGGGACCTCCCACGCTTTGCCCGCTGACCCTTGCCACTCCACCGTCCTCCAGCAGCCGGCGCCTTACCTGCAGCCTGGACTCAGCATCGGACCAGAAGTTTCCATGCTGCAGACTCCAACTCCCCTGAGTTTGACTGCGCTGGTTCCTAGTGCTAGTTCCCCCCCCACCCCCCCACCCCAACCCTGGTAACCTCAGTGGCTGTTCCACTGGGTCTTCCCCATTCCCCTCAAATCATGTGACCCCAGCTCTTCCCCACCCACACTACAGTCCTCATACCCCCCTACCCTCTGACCACCCACCAGACATCGCCTCGGCCTCAGTCCACTCACCTGCCTTCCTCTGGCCCCAACCCCCATCACGGCCGTGTATTTACCATCCCCCCTGGCCTCCCCCTCTCAGATACCGAACGGTCTGTCCATAGCAGAGCCCTCACCTCCGTCCCCACCTCAATGAGTTCCACGCCCGCCGCGATTTGGAGCTCTTCTTCCGAGGGCTGCCTTATGACAATGCTGCCAACATGGCTGGTAGGTACAAGGGTATGCTGCAAAAAAATCCTCGAAAAAAACAAATTTGCAAGATTTATTCCATGCGCTGCTCACTCATTAAATTTGGTGGGCTGTTCAGCTGTTGATTGCTGCCTTGATGCAGTGTACTGTTTTGGAATTATCAATGAAATGTATATTCTTTTCATCCTCCACAAAGAGATGGGCAGTTCTAAAATCATTTTTGCAACCTCAATCAAAAGTGCATTATTTTCATCCTCCACAAAGAGATGGGCAGTTCTAAAATCATTTTTGCAACCTCAATCAAAAGTGCCTAAATATTTGTCAGACACTAGGTGGGAGGCACATGCAGAAGCTATTTTGGAAAGTTACAGCGCAATCACTGATGCCCTGTCATTTGTACTCTGATGCTAATGTGAAGGGTGATACCAGGCTTCAAGCTAACAATCTTTTGCAGAAAATGGAAGAACTGGAATTTGTGTTTATGCTGCATTTTTGGACCCGTCTGCTAGGTCATTTCCACAAGGTCAACAAAGCCATTCAGAAATCCAAACTGTTATTGAGAACTTGTGCAAGATTGTATAGTTCACTTCAGAATTTTGTAAGCAAAATTAGAGAAGATTTTGATGAGCTTGAGCAACAAGCAAAGGCCACCTTGCCAGATGTTAACTACAGAACTGTCACAGGGAGACAAAGAGTAAGGAAATGATGGAGGTGCACATGGTCCTGATGCTTTAGATAAACTCTCTTTAAGAGATAAGTTTAGGATAAAATCCTTTATTCCTATACTAGATGCACTTGAAACCAATTTAAAAAGAGGTACTGTGTATAGCAGGCACGTGCCGTCAGGGTAGGCACTACCTACCCTGACTAAAATTATGACATGGTAATCATTAAATATAAATAGTAAAGGCATGGGAGAATTATGTCTATCTAAGAGATCGATCTCTTAGGTAGGCATAATTCTGTGCCTTTCAACCGCAGCACTTGTAACATGTGAAGGTATGTGCAGCCCACGTGCCGTCAGCGTTGCCTGAAGCCGTCAATTTACAGCGCAAGCTTCTCGGCGGGTTTTTCAAATATGGATTGCCATTATCTGACGGGTATGTTCGGAAGCAAAGAGAGAAGAAGAGAGAAGGAGCTCGTGTACCTATACCGTGGTAAGTACATTTCTTGGTACTTTATGTTTTTAAATACTGTATTACCCGGGGTGGGGGGGAAGAAAGCGTTCCTTTCACAGTGTTTGGGGAGTCTGGCCCGGGGTAAATTTGCGGGGAGGGCACGAATGTTGTGAAGGAGGGGATCGGGGCCAGTAACCCACTTGCGACGCTCTGGGCACGGAGCCACTGCATTGTGGCCGTGGAGTGAATTAGCTCGGGTGGCTGCCGCAGCGTTCCGGGCACGGACAGCAGAACTGGCCACCACTTCCGGGGAAGGAAGCAGCTCGGGTGACTGCGAGCGGCCGCCGGGACCAGACAGCAGAACCGGCTGCAACTTCAGCCCCTTCTGCTGGTCTCCGTTCACCTTTGGCAGTGTTCTCTGTCTGAACACCTCTCTCCTGACGCTCGCCAGCCAGCTTCCCGCAAATCCTTAAATTCCGACAGCGCGCTCAAGGGACAATTGAAGTTACTCGGCTGTGGGAATTTAAGGATTTGCGGGCAGCAACTGACACGAGTGAAGCCGGCGAGCGGCAGGTGAGAGGTGTTCGGACAGAGAACACTGCCAGAGGTGAGCGGGCCGGCAGAAGACACTGAAGTGGCTGTCAGGTCCCAGCGACCGCTCGCTGTTACCCGACCTGCTTCCTTCCCTGGAAGCGGCGGCCAGTTCTGCTGTCCGTGCCCGGAGCGCTGCGGCAACGGTGAGTGAGTCTGATATGATCTCCGACCCCCTCCTTCTCAACATCCTGCCCTCCCCGCATCTTGAACCCCTGGCACAGACTCTCCACACGCTGTGAAAGAAACTCTCCCTCCAATTGGTCCCTTGAATTAGTATTGTCATTCAATAACATGACAACTGATTCAACTTGTGCCGGTGTGCTCCCGTTTTTCCCCACCATCTCTCCACCTGCCTTCATCCTCCGTCCCCCACCCATTCAGTAATTAAAAAATGAAGGAGATTTAGAAGCCTTGGGCAAATTGCATTGTTACTTATTTTTATTTTTAAGGAGAGAACAATCTGCGCATGCGCGGTTTAAGATTTTTTTTTAAAGCCGCCTGCCTACCCTGAGTAATTACTCACGGCACATGCCTGGTGTATAGTGAAGTTGCACAAGTTTTCCTTTCTTGCTAATCTGACTGCATCTAAGCAAGAAATTCAGCAAGGTGTTGAGCTGTTGATGGAAGCATACCGAGAAGATGTTGACCTGAAACTTACTGATGAATTTTTGCACTTTCACTCGTACGTGAGACAAAGCCATAGGCATACAGAAGAGCACTCTCTGTCTCATACAGACCGTTATCAGATAATATACAAGGAAACAATTCAGATGACCTTCCCTAATGTGGAAGCAATCTTACAGCTGTTTCTTAGCTTAATGGTCACCAACTGATCGGGAGAGAGGTCTTTTTCAAGACTCAAAAGAATTAAAAATGAATTAAGGTCCACAATGTCCCAAAAGAGGTTGTCTGCAATGAGCATTCTGTGCATTGAGAGTGACAAACTTAGACAAACAGATCTTGGTGAACTTCTGGATGATTTTGCTATGAAGAAAGCGAGAAAAAAACATTTTTGCTCTTAGTGTATTTGTAGTTTCTTTATTTCTTAATATTCTACATTCAATTCAAGACACTTATTGTCACATGCACCAATTGGTGTAATGAAATTTGGGGTCACCATCCGACGTTGGAACGGGAGAACATTCTCAGCGGCTTGGTCTTCCGTATTGGCCACTTCCTACCGGAGACCGCGGCTCCCGAAGTCCACAGGCTGAGCTGGGCTGAGATTCACGCTGGCCGCCCTCGGCAAAAGGATCCCAGGGCTCCGCGATGTTAAAATCAGCACGGCCCGAGGCTGGGAACTCCGCAAACCACAGCTCCATGATGTTGGAAGCAGCAGGCCCAACACTCCAGAGCTTCAAACGGTGATCCAGGTAAGGCATCGCCTGCTCCGCGGTGAATCCAATATGTATTTTAAAACCAGCTGTTTAATGACAACATACAGTAGGATCTAAAAGTGTCACACTGTCACTGTCGGGTAGTCATGGTCCTCTAGTTGTGGGGGTGGGGGATTGGGAAGTGGGGGGCCTCACAAGTGAAATAGCTTAGGGCCTCTCTTCATCTAAATCCAGCCCTGGATACAAAGTAGCCAAGCCATAAAGACATTTGAATCTTGAGGACTTTCAAACCGAAGCAACAAATATAGGGGTGGCAGCAAACCAAACTTGAAGTTAATGCAGAGAACTTGAAGGTACTTAAATGAGCAAATCTTGGGTTTACGAAGGCAATACTGAGGGAGTTTTCAGTAGTAAATGAGATTAAACAAGGTCAGTGTCAGGCAATTTTAAAGAGATGTTTTTGGTGATGACAACTACTTGTAGGCAGAAGGTACACAAAAAAGCTGGAGAAACTCAGCGGGTGCAGCAGCATCTATGGAGCGAAGGAAATAGGTCCTATTTCCTTTGCTCCATAGATGCTGCTGCACCCGCTGAGTTTCTCCAGCTTTTTTGTGTACCTTCGATTTTCCAGCATCTCCAGTTCCTTCTTGAATACTTGTAGGCAGAACTTCTTTTGGGGTCAAGCACAATATTAAGCTTGGAAATAGTTTACCTCAATGTCAGAGCTGGCCAAGCGAGAAATAGTACTCAGAGCTATGGCTCAGGTAATGACACCATGTCCATCAGTATACTCAGCATTTAATTGGAGATTTCTGCTTACGGAATATTAGATATCAGAGAGATAATCAGATAAAGCCATGTGTTGACGAGGAGACTAAATCTGAACATCAACTATCCCATGTTTAAGAAAGAACTGCAGATGCTGGAAAAATCAAAGATTGACAAAAATACTGGGGGAACTCAGCGGGGGAGGCAACATCTCTGGAGAGATATCCCATTATCTCGACAGATGCTGCTCTACTCGGAGTTCCTCCAGCAGTGTGTTTTTTTTGTTCCAGATTACATCATCATCAGTCTATTGCGATGAAGCCAAATATGCCCTAAACACTACTCTGGAACAGTTTTAGATATTAACACACAATAAACATTAAGAGAAAAATAACATCACAGAAAGAGATTGAATTGAAACATTGAGAAAAGTGGCAAAAGCACCATTCACTGGAAATATATCAATCGTGCCCCACCATTGTCTCCATAATGGCTGTGTTGCTGAGGGGTATCAGCCCAAATCAGACTTGTGTCGGCTTTATATTATGAGTAAGTATCTTACAGCGTGGAAACAGGCCATTCGGCCCAACTTGCTCACACCGGCCAACATGTTCCGTCTACACTCGTCTCACCTCCCCACCTCTCTCTCTCTCCCCCGTCTCCCCCTCCTCTCCCCTCCCCTCCCCACTCCCCACACCCCTACCCCCTTCCCTCCACCCTCCCTCCCTCCCCTCTCTCAGCACATCCTCTCTCCCCTTCTCCCCTCCACATCCCCCACTCTCTTCCCTCCATCCCCCACCCTCCCTCCCCTAAATCCTCTCCCCTCCACACCCCCTACCCTCCACCCTCCCTGCTCCCCACCTCACCCCCCTCACTCTCTCCTCCCCCACCTTTCCCCCGTCACCCACCCTTCCTCTTCTCCTCCTCTCCACCCCCTCTCCCTCTTGCCCCTCTCTCTGTGTTTCTGTCTCTCTCTCTGCCCCTTCTCTCTCTGCCCTCACTCTCTACCCCCCTCCCCTCTAGACGTGACTGCAAGTTGGGGGCTATGCGTCAGTAGATAGTGTGGTTATGGGGTAAAAGGGGCAAATTAATAATATTAATATAATATCAAGGGGGGTAATTAGCGTGAGTGCGGGAGGGGAGATAGTTAGTGTGTGTGACGCTGCATGCCGCCTCCCCACCCCACCCCACCACAACCGCACGTTGGGGGAACAGACCCAACGGGTCTGCACTTGGTCTAGTATTTCTTAAATGGTGCGATAGTACCCGTCTCATCTACCTCCTTTGGCAGCTCTTTCCATAAATCTACATCCCTTTGTGTGAAATGGAGTAACCCTCCAGATTCCTATAAAATCCCCCCGCCCCTCACTTTAAACCTATGACCTCTAATCTCGTGTTCCCTACTCTACTTATTCATGGGATGTGGACAAAACTGGTAGTATTGTTTGGGCTTACTGTTTATCCCGAATTGCCCTTGAACTGGGAGTCAGTTAGAGACCATACATATTCGTGGGTCCGGAGATTAATTTAAGCCATACAAAAAAAAAATCCTTACGATGCGTTTATAATCACTATCAACCACCAAATTTTGAATTTCACAGCTACTAGGTCGGGATTCAGTTACATCCAGATGAAAGGAACAGAACTTTGGCTAATAGTCCACCAACCTGACCATTGTAACCGCTGTTCTTATTAACCATCCGGTAAAATATCGAGGCGGGTGTAACCAAAATGGCGCGGTTGCCGAGCCCAGGCGGTCCACCAAACACCCAGCTCGCTGCGACTGAAATCCCGTACAGAGGGACCGCTCCCCTGGCGTCGTCCTGTCCATAATATATACTATATATGGGTCCCACATAGGCCCTGGGCGGGTCAACAAACCCTAGCTGAGAACAACATATGGCCTCAATCCACGGTTTGGGGCTATTGTTAAACATGCACGACGGTACACCGAGCTTACCATTTCTTAACGACCTCCTGTTACGACCTAAACGAACTTTCATAGGCAGGGAGGGGATCAAGACTCAAGATGTAGACTAACTACCGAAAAAAGTTTTAAATACCCTGTCCCTTGAAGGGCTGAACGAAACATCGCCGTGTGTCACTGCCGCGCCCCGAGCACCAGGCGTCCGCTTCCCGCCACTCGGCCTCCAACACACACACACGCGCGCGCAGCAGCAGCAGCGTCCCTCCTTCGCACCGCCCGCCCACGCGGCAGACAACGGCCCTCGTATCTTTGCCTCGCACCAACCGCCCGCCCATTGCGCCCGCCTGCGAAGTACACGGCCAATCGCAACCGCGCGGGAAGGCCGTTCAGCCCGTCCGCCCGGAGACTGGCCCACCGTCAACCGAGAGAGCCCCCGATCGGATTTACTTCTCTTACTTGGCGTCGCAACCAACTGAAGTTTCCGATTGATTTTTCATCTGTTCACTTCTAGCTCGGATGTTTTCTGCCGCGACTCGTCCCCAAAAGTTCAAAGACGAGGGAGACGAACGATGAATGTAATAAAAATGGACTGCGGATGCTGGAGTAAAACTCAGCAGGTCATGCTGGAAGAAAACGGGTATGTGAGGCTGCTGATGGAGTTAGATCAGGAATGGCAATAGATAATACATATAAATGAGCGGATTTGTTTGTTCTATATGACTTTAGAAGCTTTGAGGCTGTTGTGATGGCATTAGACCAGTAGACAATAGAATATACACAACTGTTTTGTTGTGTATATTCTATGTAAATTTAGAAGCTTTGAGGATGTTGATGGAGTTGGATGAGGAAAAGGCAAGAGGTAAAACATAAAGTGATTGGACTGTAGACAAAAATGCTGGAGAAACTCAGCGGGTGAGGCAGCATCTATGGAGCGAAGGAAATAGGCAACGTTTCGGGCCGAAACCCTTCGAATGATTGGACTGCTTTGTTTGTATATTTAATGTAATTTGGAAGCTTTGTTCTATTTTCTCCCCAAATTATACACATTTGGCGAGTTGAGACTAGAGTCGACTTCCAAAATAAGTTATTATCGAAATGACGAAATCAACGGTATAACCCAACACAGCCAATACAAAAGGTCAAACCACAATGGTGGTCGAGAACGACTGAAGGGGCATCGCTCAGAAAGCGCGCGAACACAAACCCCTCCCTATAGTCACACGACCGAAGCACCTGACCAAAGATTATAGAGGAGATCTTTGCATCTGACCGCAGGGTTCAATTACCTACGGGCACCAGTAGGTGCCGCTACAGGGCCCCTCCCAGAACCCGAGGTACGGAAGCGAGTAGGGACCTGGATGAGACGACCGGAACGCGTGGACAGGCGTAACATGGGCGGGTGGAACGAAACCGGGAGCGGGCGAAATCGCAGCTGGCATCGTGGTGAATGGAAGGGGCGTATTCAGTACGGGCGGAACGGCCGGCAGACGACCTCTACGTCGCGGTGTAGCAACGACCACCGGGCTGTCCACATCCACGTGGGCGGGCTTAAGACTGCCGACGGAGACGAACTCCTCCCGGCCACCCACGTCCATCGTGAACGAGGCGACTCCGGCGCGCAGCACCCGGAAAGGCCCTTCATAGACCGGCTGCAATGGCGAGCAGTGAGCGTTCCTGCGGATGAAAACATAGGCACACTGTTGTAACACCGCGGGCACATGCACCGCGGACGAACCATGCCTGGAAGCGGGGAAAGGGGCCAATGTGCGCACCCATTCACGAAGGCCGACCAACAACGCCAGGGCTGATGCGACTTGCCCGCGGGCGACGGGTAGGAAATCCCCGGGTACCCGCATGGCTCGGCCGAGGAAGCAGCCAAATCCTCTTTAGGCATAGTGCGGATGCCAAGGAGGACCCAGGGCAGTTGTTCCACCCAGTCCGGACCCGTAAGCCGGAGCCTACAGTGCTGACTTAAGGTGTCGATGAAACCTTTCGACCAGCCCATTAGCTTGCGGGTGGCAATGGTCCCGACAGCTGAGCCCGAAGGTGTGTAACAGGAGGGCCTTGAGGCCGTCGTATTTGGCGATCGCAGGAGGGTCCCTCAGATAAGGCAGAAGACGGGAGGCGGACTCTTGCGGCAGGGCTCCTACCACATGGAAGTATTTTATTTTGTCCGCGACGATGCGGTACAGATGGAACTGTGCCTCAATGTGTGCGAACCACACTTGCGGCTGATCGGGCCAAAACACAGGCAGTTTGACGCAGATGGCATTTTGATGGGCGATGGGAGCGGCGGCGGGAGCGTAATTATCTTGCATGCTGGCGTCCAATTTGAGATTGGGCGCGTCGGGGTCACCAATTTGGCGAGTTGAGACGAGAGTCGATTTCCAAACTAAGTTTTATTATCGAAATGACGAAATCAACGGTATAACACAACGCAGCCAATACAAAGGTCAAACCACAACGGTGATCGAGAACGGCTGAAGGGGCATCGCCCAGAAAGCGCGCAATCTCAAACCCCTCCCTATAGTCACACGACCGAAGCACCTGACCGCAGGGTTTGATTACCTGCCGACACGAGTAGGTGCAGCTACACACTTTCCCCAGTCAAGGGCCGCAAAAGCCAAATCGAGACACCAAACAGTTTTGTTTATCTATTCTCATTCCCAAGTGGAAAACAAATCTACAGTGCCCTCCCTAATGTTTGGACAAAGACCCATCATTTATTTATTTGTCTCTGTACTCCAGAATTTGAGATTTATAATAGAAAAAAAATCACATGTGGTTAAAGTGCACATTGTCAGATTTTAATAAAGTCCATTTTTATACATTTTAGTTTCACCATGAGAAAGTAGTCATGTTTAGTATTTTGTTGCATATCCTTAGCATGCAATGACTGCTTGAAGTCTGCGATTCATGGACATCACCGGTTGCTGGGTGTCTTCTCTGGTGATGTTCTGCCAGGCCTGTATTGCAGCCATCTTTAGTTATGCTAGTCTGAAGAAGGGTTTCGGCCCGAAACGTTACCTATTTCCTTCGCTCCATAGATGCTGCTGCACCCGCTGAGTTTCTCCAGCATTTTTGTGTACCTTTTAGTTATGCTTGTTTTGGAGGCTAGTCCCCTTCAGTTTTCTCTTCGACATATAAAAGGCATTGGGTTCAGATCAGGTGATTGGCTTAGCCTCTCTAGAATTGACAATTTTTTCGCTTTGAAAAACACCTTTGTTGCTTTAGCAGTATGTTTGGAATCATTGGCTTGCTGTAGAATGAACCGCCGGCCAATGAGTTTTGAGACATTTGTTTGAACTTGAGCAGATAGGATGTGTCTATACACTTCAGAATTCATTATGCTACCACCATCAGCAGTTGTGTCATTAATGAAGATATGTGAGCCAGTACCTACAGCAGCCACAACACCCCCACCACCAAAGATACTAGCATCTGGCACTCTGTCTCCTCCCCTACCCCATCTCCCTCCTGCCCTTCCTCCCTCCACCCCTCCCCTCCCCTGCCCCCTTCCTTCCCCCCCACCTCTGCCCCTCCCTTCCCTCACTCTCCCTCTGTCTCTTGCCCTTCTGTCTCTGCCCCTTTCTCTTTGTCTCTCCCCATTCTCTCTCTGCTCTCACTCTCTACTCCACCCCCTCTCCCCCTGTCTCTTGCCCTTCTGTCTCTGCCCCTTTCTCTTTGTCTCTCCCCATTCTCTCTCTGCTCTCACTCTCTACCCCCCCCCCCCCCCCCCCTCTAGATGCGCCTGCGAGTTGGGGGCTATGTGGATAGGGCGGTTATGGGGTAAAAGGAGCAAATTAATAATATTAATATAATATCAAGGGGGTAGTTAGCGTGTGTGCGGGGGGGAGGGGGTAGTTAGGGTGTGTGACGCCGCATGCCGCCCTCCGCCCCCCCAGCCCCCGCAACCACACGTTGGGGGTAACAGACCCAACGGGTCTGCACTTGGTCTAGTTCATTATAAAATTAATAATGTACTGTAATGTAGCAGACATCATTAAGACCAGAACCCAATGCTGCTAGCAGATCTGAAAGTACCTTTTTATGGATTAGTGTGGTGTGTCTGTACCGGGCACAGTCAAGAGTGCTTAATGATAATGCACTGGGAACGGCACAATTAGATTGTTACTTACCACAGCTTTATGGGCACATTCATAATACAATAAATTACAGGTAACCAGACCATAATAGAACAACCCAAAGTACATAGCTCAAGTTATAAAAGGTCTGTAGTAGTTCGTTGCTGGGGTGGAGTTGAAGTTAAGTTTGTGCAGTGTGGTTAAAGCACGTGATGGAAGAAGCTGCACTTGAACCTGGAGGTAATGGTTTTCAAGCTCCTGTACTTTCTTGATGGTCGCAGCGAGAAGAAAGTGCGGCCAGGGTGGTATGGATCTTTGATGACATGATATATCAGTACAATGGCTAAATTAACAATATTAACAGTAAGAAATTTAAGTTACTCTCACCTTTGGCTGTGAGACTTGGTCCTCCCAAGTCGATGCATTTCCATTCTTCCCAATGTGAACTAGGGACCTAGGGAGCAGATCCTCATAAGTAGTTGGAGGAACTTATCATTGTCTTACACAACATTGGACTTCAGCCCCATTTACATGAAGATAAGCATATCAACAGCAAAGTGGATTTTAGTTTTGGACACGAATCGTTTTTACCAATCCTTACTTAAACTTATTACTTAAAGTGAGAGAGTGGTGGGGTGAAGTGATTAAGTTGGCTGGAGACTATAAATTGGACCATTGAAAAAGCAGAAAATGTTGTAAGCACTCTTTAAATCAGCCAACAATAAAGCAGAAAGGAAATTAAAGTACATGTTTCATGTCAATAAACACTTGTAGAAACCCCAAACTTTAGTAAAATGCAACTGCATTCACAAACTGATCATTTGCCACTTTCATTCATCATTTCACTTCCTCATTGGCATCTATTTGTGGCCTTCAGCAAACAAATTCAAAGCAAACACAAGGAGTAACACTTCATCTTTCCATTTGGTACATACTGTTCTCTGGTGCTGACAAAGCTTTAGCAACTATTACAGAGTTCTGTTTGCATGTTTGTTGCTATAGCACTCAATGCTGGATCTTAACACATTACTCTAAGCAAAAAATAATTTGCAGATAGTTTGTAAAAGCATGACACAACATTTTAAAAAAAATACTTTTGACAGTTTGCATTTTGCTGACATACTATGGAGAACTAAAGAAATTATCCTTTGTGTGCCCCACCCATTTTAGTTTAGAAATTCCCTCTATCAGTTTTGGTTATTCATGGGCATAAATAGTAAATCTTAATAAGTCTCAATTAGACCTTAATATTCAGCACATTCTCATTTTTACTTCAGGCATTCGTTTGTGAAAAAGATTAGTGAAAGACAAATGGAACAGAAAACATTGAAATGTAAATGAACAAAACAATGTAGACATGCTGTACATTATTTATAAAATAATTATCTGCTTAGATAGGAATAGCAGTAAAATATTTTTTTTAAAGCATTGGGCAAAGTTGCACCTAATTAATTATTAGAGTTTTAAAACTGAAATAAAATTAAAGGACTCCAACTTTCATAAACCAAAATTATGGTTTTAATAGTTTGATAAACCATTAAGCTCAACATATCCTGCAGGCCAATGCTGAATTATTTTTAATTTTCTTCTGTTAAATTCATAGTCATGGCAAGATAATTTTAATAAGGCTTTGATAAGGCAGGACTCTCACTTAACTTTTTTTCGCTGTTTCCAGCAGGGCAACCTAGGCAGTTTTTTAGGTTGCCAAATGACAGTTTAGGTGGCCATTTAAGACGGCCTGCATGACGCGAGCGATAATGTGCTTGGCCGAAGTGCGTGGTTACCAGTCGGAATTATGCGCAATGAAATTATAATACAGTATCTCGACTCTATTTACACGTTGCAATGAATGCATTTTCTATTATTTCTTTCCAATTCCAAACAAAAATGTGGTTGGATTATTCAGCGTATGAGCAACCTCGGTGAGACCAAGCACAGGCTTGGCGATCGCTTCGCACAACACCTCCACTCAGTTCGCAATAACCAAACTGATTTCCCGGTGGCTCAGCACTTCAACTCCCCCTCCCATTCCGAATCCGACCTTTCTGTCCTGGGCCTCCTCCATGGCCAGAGTTCAAGTTCAAGTTTAAGTGAGTTTATTGTCATGTGTCCCTGTATAGGACAATGAAATTCTTGCTTTGCTTAAGCACACAGAAAATAGTAGGCATTTACTACAAAACAGATAAATGTGTCCATATACCATGATATAAATATATACACACATGAATAAATAAACTGGTAAAGTGCAAATAACAGAAAGTGGTTGTTAATAATCGGAGTTTTGTCCGAGCCAGGTTTAATAGCCTGATGGCTGAGGGGAAGTAGCTATTCCTGAACCTGGTTGTTGCAGTCTTCAGGCTCCTGTACCTTCTACCTGAAGGTAGCAGGGAGATGAGTGTGTGGCCAGGATGGTGTGGGTCTTTGATGATACTGCCAGCCTTTTTGAGGCAGCGACTGCGATAAATCCCCTCGATGGAAGGAAGGTCAGAGCCGATGATGGACTGGGCAGTGTTTACTACTTTTTGTAGTCTTTTCCTCTCCAGGGCGCTCAAATTGCCGAACCAAGCCACGATGCAACCGGTCAGCATGCTCTCGACTGTGCACCTGTAGAAGTTAGAGAGAGTCTTCCTTGACAATCCAACTCTCCGTAATCTTCTCAGGAAGTAGAGGCGCTGATGAGCTTTTTTGATAATTGCGTTAGTGTTCTCGGACCAGGAAAGATCTTCAGAGATGTGCACGCCCAGGAATTTGAAGTTCTTGACCCTTTCAACCATCGACCCGTTGATATAAATGGGGCTGTGGGTCCCCCTCCTACTCCTTCCAAAGTCCACAATCAGTTCCTTGGTTTTGCTGGTGTTGAGGGCCAGGTTATTGCGCTGGCACCATATGGACAGTTGCTCGATCTCTCTTCTGTACTCTGACTCATCCCCATCAGTGATACGCCCCACAATAGTGGTGTCGTCAGCGAACTTGATGATGGAGTTCGCACTGTGGTTCGCTACGCGGTCATGGGTATAGAGTGAGTACAGCAGGGGGCTGAGCACGCAGCCTTGAGGTGCTCCCGTGCTGATTGTTATTGAGGCTGACACATTTCCACCAATACGAACAGACTGTGGTCTGTGGACGAGGAAGTCGAGGATCCAGTTGCAGAGGGATGCGCAGAGACCCAGTTCTGCGAGTTTGGTAACCAGTTTTGGAGGGGATGATTGTGTTAAATGCCGAGCTGTAATCAATGAATAACAGCCTGACATATGAGTTTTTGTTGTCCAAGTGGTCCAGTGCGGAGTGGAGGGCCAGCGAGATCGCATCCACCGTTGATCTGTTGTGGCGGTACGCGAACTGCAGTGGGTCCAGGTTTTTGTCGAGGTAGGAGTTGATTTGCTCCATGATCAACCTCTCAAAGCACTTCATCACCACCGGCGTTAGTGCCACTGGTCGATAGTCATTGAGGCACGTCACCTTACTCTTCTTGGGCACCGGTATAATTGATGCCCTTTTAAAGCAGGTGGGGACCTCAGACCTCAGAAGTGAGAGGTTGAAAATGTCCGTAAAAACTCCCGCCAGTTGGTCCGCACAGAGTGAGGCCCACTGCAAATTGGAGGAACAGCACCTCATATTTCGCTTGGGTAGTTTACAGCCCAGCAGTATGAACATTGGCTTCTCCAATTTCAGGTAGTCCTAGCTTTCTCCCTCCTTCCCCTCCCATTCCCAGCTCTCCCACAGCCCACTGTCTCCGCAACTTCCTTTCTTTTTTCCGCCCCCCCTGACATCAGTCTGAAGAAGGGTCTCGACCCGGAACGTCACCTCTTCCTTCACTCCATGGATGCTGCCTCACCTGCTGATTTTCTCCAGCATTTTTGTCTACCACCCATTCACACAAGTTCTGTTATCCCACTTTCCTCACTCACTCCCTACACATTAGGGGCAATTTTACAGAGACAAGTTAACCTACAAAGCCAATGTGTCTTTGGGATGTGGGAGGAAACCTACACGGTTGCAGGGAGAATGTGCAAATTCAACACAGACAGTGCCCGAGGACATGATCGAACACAGATCTCTGCCGTGTGAGGCAGCAAGTCTACCAGCTGTGCCACTATATATTGTTTTCCAACACACAAAAAATTATACGTTGGTAACTTTGTTTACTAAAAAAAAGAAACTCCATTTTCAGTCTTAAATCTCTAAGTGACGCTATGTCCCCCTTTACTGCTACTGTATGTTTTAATTCAGTTCAAGACTATGTGGCAGTACATTGGCCATAAAGTTGCTGCCTCAAAGTGCCAGAAACCCGGAATTGATCCTGAATATGGGTGCTGTCTGTATGGAGTTTGCTCCTTTTCCCTTTGATCGCATGGGGTTTCGCCAAGTGCTCTTGATTCCTTCCACATTCCAAAGGTGTGCAGGAACTTTTTTCAGTCCCCAACCCAAAACATAATATTTTCCTTTTGTCCAGAGATTCTGTCTGACCTGTTGAGTTACTCCAGCTTTTTGTGTCTATCTTCGGTTTAAAATATATATATATATATATTTATATAGCTATATATTCATACATAAATATACACTGTTTTGTTTTCTCGTTTATAACATTGTTTACAGAGTACGATGTTTACATATTCTGTTGTGCTGCTGCAAGTAAGGATTTCATTGTTCTAACTGGGATGTGAGAGAATAAAACACTCTTGACTTACGTCGCTAATGTGTGGGATAGAACTAGTGTAAGGGTGATTGGTGATCGGTGGTTGGTGTGGACAGTGGGCCGAAGGGCCTGTTTCCACGCTGTATCTTTAAATTAAACTAAAAACACTAAAACCAGAGGGAGTCTAAAGAAGGGTCTCTACCCGAAACATCACCCAATTTCTTCTATCCAGAGATGCAGGCTGCTCCATGGAGTTCCCCCGCACAATTAAAGCATGGAATAGTCTTCACCCTACCATAGTTACCCAACCAGACGCAACTAAATTTAAGGTACCTCTTTTTTCCCAAGAACCCCATCTTTGCTTAAGTCCAAGGCAAGAGTCAAGAATGTTTTATTGTCATGTGTCCCAGATAGGACAATGAAATTCTTGCTTGCTGCAGCACAACAGAATATGTAAACGTAATACAGAACAGGAGATAAAAGTTCAGTGTGTCTATATACTATAGACCATATATATACACAATAAATAAATAGTTAAAGTGCAATAGGCTGTTATTGTTCAGAGTTTGGAGTTTGGTGGTGGACCCGCCACCATCTCCAGTTTAAATTCCATTTGGAATATTTTTGGAGGACCAGGAAACCAAGAAGCAAGAGATACTCCAGGGACCGATTCTGCGTTGGGTTTCAGCGGTCGCGGCGAGGCGGCGACTGGACAGCAATGGCGGCCAGATCTCCCACAATGCAACGGGAGGTAGAAAGTGCTCGGCGCCGACCAGTTGCCGTGGCAGTGCGCATGTGCAGGGCGGTCAATGATGTGCTGGCCATGGTTGTGCGCATGTGCAGGGGGAGGATGTGCAGGCCGTGGTAGTGCGCATGTGCAAAGCAGCCGAGGATGTGTTGGCCGTGGCAGTGCTCATGTGCAAGGCAGAAGGCCTTGCCGGCGGATGAGAAGTGGCGGATAGCAGAGACCCGGCGGCCCGGACACGGATGGCGGGCGGAGACGGAGAGTGACAGTGTGAGAGATAGAGAGGGGGCCTGTTCAAAGTGAACGATAGATGTTGCTAAGCCCGGCAAAATGACACGGCTTTTAGGTTGCCCGGCGGGAATTTAGGTAGCCATTGGCACCCGGGCAACCGTTAATTTCGAGCCCTGTAAGGTCCTTCATGGTAGCCTGATCCAGAAGATTAAGATGTACGGGATTCAATTACTTGGTCGTATTGGTTTGGAACTGGCTTCTTTAGAGAAAACAGAAGGTTGTGATAGAAGGTAGATATTTTCATAACTTCATAAATCATAGAAATAGGTAATTTGCCCCACCAAGTCTACTCCACTGTTTAATCATGGCTAATCTATCTTTCCCTCTCAACCCTACTCTCCTGCCTTCTTGCCATAACTTTCATACTCTTACTAATCAAGAACTTGTCAATCCTCACTTTAAAAATACCCAATGACTTGACCTCCACAGCCTTCTGTGGCAATGAATTCCACATATTCACCATGAAAAAAATGACAAAATAAATTCTTCTTCATCTCTTTTCTAAAGGTACATGCTTTTATTCTGAGTGTTATTATTCTGCATGCTATTCTGGTCGCCCATTACAGGAAAGATTTGGAGGGTTCGGATAGGGTACAGAGGAAGTTTACCAGAATTGTAATTGTAATTAATTTATCAGCCAAGTATGTAAAAACATACAAGGAATTTGATTTGCTATATAGTCATAGCAATAAAGCAACAAGACACACAACTACATAAAAAATTAACATAAACGTCCACCACAGCACACTGTGATGGAATGCAATAACGTATTTTCTTCCCTCCTTTTCTCCCGTGGTCAGGGCAGTCGAACCATCCGCAGTTGGGGCGATCGAAGCACCCGCATCGGGGAGATCGAAGCTCCCGCGTCGGGGCAATGGGAGCACCCGCAATCGGGACGGTCTAAGCTCCTGCGGTTGGAGCTCCCGAAGTCGATCCCTGACAAAGGGATCGCAAGCTCCACGATGTTAAGTCCGCAGGCTCCCGCGGCTGGAGCACCCGAAGTCAATCCCCAGCTAAGAGACTACCAGCTCCACGATGTTAGCCTGGAGTGCGGCCTGGATTAGAGGGTTTCAGCTACAGGGGGAGGTTGGATAGACTTTGTTTCCTCTAGAATGTCAGAGGTAGAGATTCATAGAAGTATATAAAATTATGTGAAGCATAGATATGATAGACAGTCAGAACCTTTTTCCTAGGCTGGAAACGTCCAACACTAGAGAGACTAGCGATAAAGTGAGAGGAGAAAATGGGTTCTAAAATCTGGATTGAATTAATCCTTGGATGAGCTTAAAGGTAAGCAGACCATCTTCCTAACTGACTGGAAAATCCAGGTCATACATATAGTCTCATACATAACCAAATGTCCTGTCTGAAAGTGGATATTTAATGTAGATTAATGTTATGATCTGATGAGTAAAAGATTGGTTGGTCTGATAATGTAATAGCTGCCCCAAAAATATGCAGATTTTCAATCAATCACTTGAGATGTATTCAATTTCACTTCAACTGTCCCTGCAAATCCAATGATCTAACAGGAAGGCTGGACAAATTGCAGAGACATTACTATAGTTTAATGCTCTCAGGCGCAGTAGTTTTAATTGGTTAAAGTAATTTGCTGGCTTGGAAATCTATAAACTCTGCATCAATCAACTTGTATTTTTATTTTTTGTGCGTTTTTAAAGTTTGTGTAAATGTTCTTCGGTTTATGTGGGGGGAGGGGGAGAGGGGAGGGACAAACTTTTTTTTTCAGTTTCTTACTGTTAAATGACCCTGACCCAAATGAACATGGTACAACAGTATTTATTGAAAGGCACTTATAATATACTACAGCATGTTGCTTCAGCTGTGTAGTATTCCGCGTCTCCTGCTTTCACCGGGGAAGTAACCGGGGACCCATGCGGGAAGAGCACTGGAGACCCGGGGGGTGAACGTGGCAAAGCCAGTGAGCGGCGCACCGAACGTTATGGTGAGGGCGTAGGGGGCATTGCCAATGGTGGGTCTGCAGTAGCAGAGCGCGAGGGAAGAGACAGTCCGACAGTAGAAGGGTAGATCGGACGCGTGGCTTCTGGACACGAGACTGCAGGACATGGTTCCTTCACAGGAAGGAGATGTTGACGGTTGCGTCTGTAAATTCTCCCGTCGGCGCTTACCAGGTACGATCGTGGCTCTTTTGCAGGGCTGTGGATGTGACCCAAATGGCCATAGTCCTTGTCGGTCTGAAGGTGAACAACTTGCCCACTGGAGAGAGATTTAAGTGGTTTGCTAGACATCGAAAAATAATTTCTGGGCATCGCATTTCAGTTGGAGTTGTTTCTGGACAAAAGGAGGTGAACGGACCTGTGGCTGCAGCAGCTGCAGGGACAGGACAGCACGGGTCTGCCGAGACATTAGGCTTTGGGCTGGAGACCCCAGTATTGGGTCACGGGCGATGTTCCTTAAGTTGAGCAGGTCCAAGAATACGAGTCAATGAGAACCAGATAGTGTTTTCATGCCACTCGAATATGTCGGTAGCAACTGTGGACCACGGCAGAGGAGGAACAGAGTGTGGAAGCAAGGGCTGCTTCTGTTGGTGTGGCTTTAGGCTGTTGCAGACAGCGCAGGCTTCAACTTTTTTGCGTATATTATACTTGGTCATCCCGGGACAGTAAAACATGCTCTTTGCTCATTGTAAGGTCGCTTCCACACCGGGGTGTCCCTTGTGGACAGCATCATGTTCAGCCGTGTTGCGCCTGGCAACGAGAATATCATCGACAATGATGGCGCATGGATTCTCCGCAAATAATTGTTCCATTGTGCGTTGGAATACCTCATTAGCAGAGTTGATGCCAAAGGGCATCCGCAGAAATTTGTAGTGGCCAAAGGGTGTGCCGAACGTGGTGAGAATGGACGAGTCAGGATCCAGCGGGATCTGCCAGAATGAACTTTTGGCATCCAGAACAGGAAACACGAATGCACTGCCTATCTGAGCTGCAATTTCCTCTACTGTACGCATCGGGTAGTGTGGGTGTCTGGTCGCTGTGTTCAGGTCTCTGGGGTTGATGCAGATTCGGATTTCTTCCTTGTTCTTCTTTGTTGCAATCACCATGGTGGAAACCCAGTTGGACGGGTCGGTGACCATAGCAATGACACCCAGGGATACCATCCGCTGGTCTCCAACTGGAGGCGTGGGTTTGAATCCCACTTCTGACATCTTCTCAAATGATCCTGTCATACTCACGAACATGGTACAACAGTATTTATTGAAAGGCACTTATAATGCACTACAGCATGTTGCTTCAGCTGTGTAGCAGCGTACACTGCCAGCACGAGTTGGGTTACGATAATATGAACAGTGTAGTAGGTGGAGCTTCTAATAATAAAGCACTATATTGGCTAAAAAGTGAAGTAACCAATCTACACTTACCTTGCCGGAGATGCAATCGTGGAGCTGGAGGCCACCTCGGACTGACTTTGAGCCCCACCGCAGGGCGGGGACTTAACATCGTAGTCGATCCCTTGCCTGGGATTTCTCCAAACATGGCGTGCTACTTTACATCGAGAGCTTGCAGTCTCGGGATAGGGAGCTCCAACAATGCAGAGGCTCGACCAGTCCCGACGTGGGGTTCGATCGCCGGCGCCGGGGAGCTGACATCAGCCCCGATACAGGAGCTGATCCCCCCCGATGCAGAGGGCCCAAAAGTCACCGGCTGCGGGAGAGCAAGGAAGGGAAGAGATCTGAACTTTTTTTTCACCTTCCATCACAGTGAAGAATGTGGAGGTGCCACAGTAGTGGATGTTTATGTTAAAATGTATTTTGTGTGTTCCGTTGCTTTTTATTTGTATGACTGACTCAGCAAATTAAATTCCTCGTATGTTGCAAAACATACTTGGCTAATAAAGTATTATTGTGATTGTGATTGTATTGAAGATCTCTGTGCTTTGTATTCCTGTTTATAGAGAATGCACGCCATGTCCAAAAGTTATGAAGTTTAATTGTGGTGATCTCTCAGTGGTATGTCATTCTAATGCTGTCCTACATCAATATATTTCACAATGTCAAGGTTTTCATGTTCAAACAATTAAAGATTATATACATCTGAACACAATAGGCTTGTGGCATTACAGGAGCCTGTTTACACTTATGTTAACGGTTAATATCAGCAAAGCTGATCACTATCCAATGAGTGACCTTTGTCACTCCTTTGTCCGAGAACACTGATGCAATTATCAAGAAAGCACATCAGCACCTCTACTTCCTGAGAAGATTACGGAGAGTCGGTTTGTCAAGGAGGACTCTCTCTAACTTCTACAGGTGCACTGTAGAGAGCATGCTGCCCGGTTGCATCGTGGCTTGGTTCGGCAACTTGAGCGCCCTGGAGAGGAAAAGACTACAAACAATAGTAAACACTGCCCAGTCCATCATCGGCTCTGACCTCCCTTCCCTCGAGGAGTTATATTGCAGTCGCTGCCTCAAAAAGGCTGGCAGTATCATCAAGGACCCACACCATCCTGGCCACACACTCATCTCCCTGCTACCTTCAGGTAGAAGGTACAGGAACCTGAAGTCTGCAACGACCAGGTTCAGGAATAGCTACTTCCCCACAGCCATCAGGCTATTAAACTTGGCTCGGACAAAACTCTGAACATTTATAGCCCATTATCTGTTATGTGCACTTTATCAATTTATTTATTCAATTGTGTATATATTTATATAATGGTATATGGACACACTGTTCTGTTTTGTAGTTAATGCCTACTATGTTCTGTTGTGCTGAAGCAAAGCAAGAATTTCATTGTCCTGTCAGGGACACATGACAATAAACTCACTTGAACTTTGTTGATTTTGTTTCAAAAACTAGCACTTTATGTAGCAATTGATAATTTGTAATCTATCTCATTGCAGCTCTTGCACTTTTTTTGTCTGTACTTTCTCTGTAGCTGTAACACAATATACTGCTTTTTATTTTTTTTATTTGTATACTACATGACGTAATGCAAATGTTACGCCAATCGTTAGTAATGCAACTAGCGCTGGTAATGCAAATGTTACGCCAATCATTGGCATTAATACATGGCATTTGCTAAAATGATTCACAAATCTCGTAAAAAAGGACAACTCAATTCAATCATTGGCGTTAATACACGGCACTTGCTGAGATTATTCACAAATCTAGTAAAAAGGACAACCCCAGCATTTTGTGTCTACGCTCAATCCAATCATTGGCACAGACTCGCCCCACTGTGAATGTGAGAAAAAAGTTGTTACTATTACAGTGAATTTGCCGGGCAGCTGATTGGTTTGCGGCGGGGGTGTCGTGACGTCATTGGGAAGGTGGGTTGCCATTGCTGGTCATGTTGGCTGGGCGGATGACGATGTGATTGGTGGGGCGGCCAGGGAGGAGACTGTCAGGGACGGTGCAAACGCCATATTTGTTGTCGTGTCAGAGTCTGGAGCTGCGGCAGTGACGGAGCGACGGTCTGGAGGGCCGGGGTTGCCGCATTGATTGGCACAGGCGCTTCAGGTTGAAACTACAGCTTTTTGATTTTGTCAGCATAACGAGCGATTTCGGGCGCGATTAGGCGCTAGCAGCGCTGATATTTAAACAGAAGTTGCGGCGATCAGATCTAGGGCTGGGAGATGGTGCAACCCTGAGGAGGAGCGGGACTGGGACTGAGGACGGGGCCGAGCTGGATGAGGTGAGTCTGGTTGAGTTGGTATTTTCTTTCCTCTGATCATCTTCCAATCCCCACCCCTGCACCATCCCGTCTCTACCCAACCCACTTTCCTCTCCCAACTGAACAGGATGCAGGCCATGGATTGCACCCCGTTCCTACCACTCTCCTGGCTTTATCATTGACCAGTTAATCGCTCCTGTTCTGTATGCTATATGTGATTTTAATATTTATTTACGCGCCGTTCTTTTTTTTTTAATGACATGATCTATTGGAATCCCAACTATGCATGATGCAGATGTTATGAATGTGATCCTTGACAATATTAATTTCATCACATCAAAACCTATTGTTATTCCAATCTAGTTTTACATTATGTTAATCGGGCAGAAAGATACAGTAGACTTTATAACATCATGGTGCATCGTAGATAACAATCAAATTAGGGTTATCTTTAGAAAAAGAGAGTTGGGAGTACAGTTCTGAATGGCAAAAAAACGTAAACGACATACTGTGTTCTATGTTCTAATCGAATCCACCGTAATGGTGGTTTCGCGTCAAGCTGCAAAGCGTTTTAACTGCAATAAACAGTGTTTGATTATAAGGACATAAATCTTATTAATATTCAGTTTTCCCATCGCAATATTTCAAAGTTCAGCAATCCTAGATTTTTTATTTAACTGTAATATATCTAAACATATTCAAAAACATTTGTCTCTTTGTTTTACCCGAGCATTTTTTCGCTATTAGATAACGTGGTGGAATGGAACTTGCAACTTAAATGAGGACAGGTACAACGACATACAAAAGAGTTGGAATGTTAACTCTGTTTCTCCTGCAGCTGCTGCCTGGCCTTTTATCATAATTTTCTGTTTTTATATCATCATCTCATCATTTCTATTTTCAATGGAAGGGCTAAATAAGTTTATCTACACCAGCCTTTACCATGGAAGAGTGTGATAATTTAGTTGATCCCACTGATAAAATACAGAAAATGAATGTAGTTAGGAATTGAGCTTAAAATTGGAAATTTTAATAAAATCTAGGGAACAGTGGTGTTGCTTGAATAAAAGTAGAACAGTGTGGATGGGAAATATGTCACCAAGTTATGAATCTCTACAATGAAAATGAACTGAGGAAATCAAATGTTGGAATGTAGCAAAATATTGGTATGGTGTTCAAATAGTATGATTTTACTGCTGCATTTTGAATTATTGAGATACTTGTGTTTGGAATACAGGTGACCCCTGCGTTATGTCGATTTGGATTCTGGAAATTCGCCCTTACAGAATTCACAAATCGCTGCCTAAAAATTTGAGGTATGAAATTTAGCAATTTATGTGAAAAAAGAAAGAAATGAACACAACATTTATTCTTTTGCAACTGGCATTTCTTCATGTGCAGATGACCTGAGGTTGCGTTACTGTAAAGTGTGATACAGCCCATCTTCTCTGACAAAACCCCATTCTTCAGTCTGAAGAAGGGTCCCAACCTGAAATGTCTTCTGTCCATTTGGCTACGCAAATGCTGCCTGACCCACTGAGTTTCTCCAGCACTGTGTTTTATGCTCAAGATTCCAGTATCTGCAGTCTCTTGCAGCAATGTAGTTGACTTGTAATTGTTTTCTCAATACCCTGCTACTTTCAGGGTTGTATTAGAATAATATATCTTGGCTTTACATATGAAGTAGGTTAGTCTATTGGATAGATAAATTAATTAAATGTTGATTGCAATTGTTTCTTGATTTTATTCAGAATTATTTTTTTGAGACACAGAATGTATGGAGTTTAAGACCTATATGACAAATGCAACATCTTGTGAAGTAGATTACATTTTTGATATATAAATTCTAAAGCTTTTTTGCAATAGATGCTTCCTTGCCTTTAGGTTTGACATAATTAGCCAATAACTTGATTCTTGATCATATCTTTGTCTAATAGAACAGCATAAGATAAACTATATGTAACTTCTTCTATGATCTTGTATTTCAACACATTAATAATGCTCTGGTGTCTTTCGTTCATTAATGATGCTTGCTTTTGTATTATGAGTATCACAAAAAATCTGTGATATCAGTACACTGGGAAAATGTGAGGATAAATTCTCATTTGTTTCATTGAATACTACATCAGTTATCTAATCCACTACTTGCAGGGAAATCTGGTAGAAGTTTGAAAGCCGCTGTTCAAGACCAAATGGATAATTTCCGTGATGATACAAATTGTTGAAGTGATCTGGCACTGAAGATTTGAAACTTTTTCACACAATATTTTCTTCAAAGACCTCAAAGTGTTTGGATTACTATAATATGTTTTCCTACTTTCCACTGTCTACATTCCCCAATAAGTCTACGTTACAATCGCATTGCTAATTGTAATTGCTAAATGCATTTCGTTGTCTCTGTACTGTTACACTGACAATGACAATTAAAATTGAATCTGAATCTGAATCTGAATCTAATTGTAACACATATTCATGATAGTACTATAAATAGAGGGAAAAAACTAGCACTAGGCTGCTGGATGTTTTGCCAAACTGATCAAAACATGGTGGTTAAGGGTATCTCCGGAGAACACAGTGCAAAGTGCTGAATGCACTGGCTACACTGTCAATAATTTTTGTTGAAATAGACGAGCAAATTTTGATTTATGTCTGTGCTTTGTTAAACCTTATTTTAATGTGTTTTTTAAGGTTGAAGGTAAGGCAAAAGAACACGAGATCAGGATGTCCTAAGCATTTTGCAGCCATTATAGTAAACCATTTGATAAAACAACATGTTCCCAAAGCGGAATAAAAAAGAAATAACCATTTGACCTGTTTTGGTCATGTTGATTAAGGGATATTTATTTTAAGTTTGTAAATCAATGATAAGTTTTGATGTGCTATTGTTAACTAATGAAATGTGCTAATGTTAACCAACAGAAAAATATGTAACAAAAATGGTGGCTAAATGTTCTTTTACATGTTTTTTAAATGAATAATAAATATTGTTCAGGGCATTGTAGCTGCTGGAATCTGGAGCAAAACACTAACTGCTGGAGGAACTTAGCGGTTGGAGTAACATCTGTGAGAGGGGAGTAATTGTTGACATTTGGTGTTGAGACCCAATATCAGGACTGAGAGTGGAGAGGGAAGATATAGGTGTAAAGAGGAAGGGGTGAGGGCAGGGATCAGTTGATGGGGCCGGGTGAAAGTGCCAGGGGTCAGGGAGGGTTAGGTGTGGTGAGTCCAAGTGCAGACTAAGCAACTGGTTTACAGAGCATTTAAGAAGGATGCTGGAAAATCGAAGGTACACAAAAAGGCTGGAGAAGCTCAGCGGGTGCAGCAGCATCTATGGAGCGAAGGAAATAGGCAACGTTTCGGGCCAAAACCCTTCTTCAGACTGATGGCGGGGAGAAGAAAGGAAGAAGGAGCCCGAGGGCTGAGGGAGAGCTGGGAAGTGGAGGAGACAGCAAGGGCTAACAGAATTGTGAGAATACAATGTTCATGCCACCAGGATGCAGACTCCCCAAGCGGAATATGAGGTGCTGTTCCTCCAATTTCCGGTGGTGCTCACTCTGGCCATGGAGGAGGCCCAGGAAAGAGAGTTCGGATACGGAATGGGAGGGGGAGTTGAAGTGCTGAGCCACCGGGAGGTCAGGTTGGTTAAAGCGGACTGAACGGAGGTGTTCGGCGAAACGATCGCCAAGCCCTACACTCTGTCTTCATTGGTCATCCCAAGCTCCTGGTTGCATGTCATTTCCATCCTTCTCCACTGCCAGGATAAGGCCCAAGTCTACACTCCAATGGCATGAACATTGAATTTCTAATTTTGGGCTATTCGTACCCCTCCTGTGTTCCTCTATCTCTGTCTCTTTATCTCTCTCTTCAGCCGGTTCACCTCTGATCCTCCCATTATATTCCCTTGCCCATCATCCATTTTCATCCCACTTCCCCTTCCTAGTTCCATTCACCTTCTACCCACATGTTTCAGCCATCGGATCTCTTCCCTAATCTGGTTCCTTCTGCCCATCATCTCTCCCTTAATGGTTCCCACCGCTTTGTACTGGCTATTTTCCCTCTCAATCCTGATACAGGGTGTTAACCTAAAACATCAGCAATTCCTCTTTCCCTCCTCCCATGATGCATTTAAAAAAAAAAAGGCTAGTTTGTTTTCAAATAACAAGTGTGTTGAATTTGCAACAAAGTCTGAGGATTTTTGAAACTTTGCATAAGGTTGCTGTTCTGTCATTAGAAAATCCATTATACCTGGCTTCAGGGGCGTGAGCTTAGAACAGTTGCTGAGCTTCCCAATCTGAAAAACCTTAACTTTGAGTCTTGGAAACACTGAATTGGTTAGTTTTAGTCATGAAGCTAGTCACAATGTACTTGTTCGATGAATTATAAAAGTAAACAATATTGTATGACAATACCTCCATCAAGGCTTGATGTTGTGCACAGAATGTGCTTGAGATAATCGTGTTATTTTAAATGTTTTTCTCATCCAAGAACAAGTGTTTTTTAAAATACTAAATTTATTATGTGGTGGTCATGTGATTCAACTGAAAGAGCCTGGTAGTCTTTAAATTATGTCATTTTGCTTCATCACCATTTCACAGTGATAAAAAATCTGACATAAGAAATTAGGATAAATTTAATTTTAATGAAATTGGATAGACGTAGATAGATTATGAGTGACACGTTTAAAGTCTTCAAAATTAGAAGCCATTAAAGCTGCATGGCTTTGGGCAACTATTGTAGTGACGTTGAATATTCAATTACTATCACTACTTTGCCACAAGGTGTATATGTTGATTAAGTATTGCATTTTGTTTGAATTATATAGTGAGGGATATTAAAGTTTTGTCTATACTTATTCAAGTATACGCATGTAGTGCGTGTCTCTGTTACTTTATTTACGCAATCATTATAGTTTTACTAACAGGAATATTTGCCCTTTCTCATGACTGAAAATTGAATATTGCAGCAGTACTATGATGCAGTTTTTTTTTTTTTTAAAGGACGTGTTTTGTTTTCAAATAATAAGTGTGTGGAAGCATTTCCCTTTCACATGCAATTACTGGCAGAACCTAACAGTAAGTAATAATTGCCAACGCTCTGATGGATTTGCACTCAATATTGTTTTAGCACTGCTGTAAACATAATATTCCATTTTGTATTCTCCAGTCTGATTTTTTTTTTCAACATAAAATTTTGCTTCATAATTAATTTGTGATACTGTTTGCAAAGTATGAAATGATCCATGATCCTTAAAGTTTCTGAATCCCACAGTTCAAGCAACAATTGTAGTCAAGAAATAGGGTTGATGAACTGTAAAAGCTTTCTGGGTCCCATGGTTTCCAGCCAATTCTTAATTGTAACAGTTGCAATGATCAGCAACCCATGATTTATTTTACTGCCTCAAATGTAAATTTAATTTTGTTTGTATTAATTTGTGAATGTATTTATGGCTCAGAAGCAGCCAATTTATTCCCAGGCTCTAATTTTGTACATAAATCAGATGATTTTGAAAATGATTTAGTTCTTACATCAATTGCCTTTTTTTCTAACAGTTTTGCTATTAGTATGTCTCGAAAGTTGAGCATTTGTTTAATTTCTGAAGTCTGGTTTGAATCATCATTAGAAATGAATGATACCACTGAGTAAATATATTCTGTTTACTTTTTAAATTATACTGGTTATTCAAAATAAGTATAGAAAATCATCCTTAAAAGTCACCAAGAATTAATTTGTAGACAGTTTAATCCTCTTGAGAGAATAGATGGATAAAAAGCTTTTGCTTCAGTTAAGATTTGTGGGGTAAATCAGCGCTCTTCCCAATTTATATTTTCTTTCACATGATACCATTTTACAGTGAAATAACCAGTGAATCCCATGGCATAATGTCAAAAAAGTAAGTTTGTGCTGATGCAAGAGCAAAACAAATTTGCTATTTAGTCCTATATGGGGCTGACTGGGAAAGTCATCTGGAGTGGAAACTAAAAAATGAACAAAGTTAACTTCAGAAGGGCACAAACTATGATTTAAAGTATAATTTCAAGGTAACAAATCACACCTATTGTTTCTAATTTATAGAGTTTTCAATCCTCACAAAATATTCACTGTAAAATTACTCTGTTCTAATCCTTCCTTGAAACTATGTTCTCGGAAGATAGGCAAATATTGACCCCTCAAGGCACAGTCAAATAGTTGGGATTCCTGTTTCACAAATGAAACGGGAATCAAGAATTTCCCCATTTATCCATTCACTTTTTAAAAACGGGTTCAGAAATAAAATGCTCAACCATTTCTGATCTATAAATACACTTAAAATATTTCTAACTATTTTCAAACATATATTTTAGATGTAGGAAGATTTATTTATTGATAAACATGATGACATAATTTACAGAGTATTTAATTACTTTTCATATTCAACACGATACAATGCGATAGAACTTTCTTTATCCCGGGAGGGAAATTGGTCTGCCAATAGTCATAAAACACAAGATACATGAAACATTAATTTAAAGTGACGAGTGGAAAGTCCAGGATTGGGGACATGCAAAGATTGTGGAGGAAGGGGGGTGGGGAAGGGGAATCAGTCTACCCCACAACAAGGGAGGAGTTGTATAGTTTGATATCCACAGGGAAAAAGGATCTCCTGTGGAGTTCTGTGACTGATATTGCTAACATCTGTCACCAGTCATTCCAGCGATATCCCCATATAATAAAGGATTCATGATGTAGAACAGATATCTCAAAATATCTATTTTTAAAATTATTGCGCTACCAAGTTCCTGGAAAGGACTTTGCACACTAGTGAAGGAATGGGGCTGATATGCTCAATTAATCTCATTGAGTAACACAGCACAAAAACAGATATTTCGGCCCATGTCAATGCCAACCATCGAGAACTCACCAATGCTATTGTGATTTTCTTATAACTCAGTTGCAAGGAATTGATGCTTCCAAATTGTATAACTGTTTTTGTACCTTACAAAGAAACTGTTAGCTAACAATATAATAATATCATCTGTAAAAATTGTTAGTTTGTACTATGATTTCAACTGCTGAAGAGGATAATTACTTGCATTACACATTGGTATTTGTGAATAGATTTGATTGACTTACATCTCTGTTGTCCCTTACTCAAATTTGTTTATACATAATTTCTGTAGGTCTTTTGAATTCCTTCTTGTTCTTAATAACTGAATAGATAGAACAGCTAACATGGCAATTGGTTTCTTGAAAAAAATTAAATGAAGGAATATTGGGTAACAATTGCTTTGAAAGAAAAGTAAAGTCACCAGTCAATACTTTGTGCATTCACTGTGCCATGACACCTGTAAACAAAGCAGTCTATGTAAGTTTTTTGCAAGCGCCTTTTATGCATGTGTACTGTGGCACACAAAAGGCTCTTGTTAAGTAACAGGTGTGGTTCTCAGTGGTTTGGGAGATTTTTAATTTACATCGTATAACAGATTGTATTTTTCACAGAGCTTTCAACAAAATATTTGACTAACTATTTTAAAAACCAGATAAAAGAAATCAATTCTAAATATTATATATTTCATTGAGTTTTAAGCACCTTTACCATTGTGTAGCAGAGAATGTTATAATTGAAATTATTTCTCAATCACTTCCTGTCTTGTTTCACACCTCCATTAGTGATTTTGTCTACTTCAAAATATTTTTAGAATTGCAGTATGAAATGTTAAGCTACACTTTGTGGTTAATTTTTTAAGGTCAAACATTTAGGGCTTGTTTTCTAAAACAGCTTGCATTTCAGCATTTAGTGTTATGCTGCAAACAATCCCATTCCAGAACTTGTATTTACCGCAGTACGAATCCTAACGCCTGGAAAGCAATAAAGCATTTAACACTCAAGATAAAATTTGTTTATATATTTTAAAAATCCAGGCTCAGATTATAGAATTCGGTATGCGTAAGTAGGAACTGCAGATGCTGGAATGGTAGATAAAAATGTGGTGAAACTCAGCAGGTGAGGCAGCATCTATGGAGCGACGGAATAGGTGACGTTTTGGGTCCAGACCCTTCTCCAGACTGATGTGGAGGTGGTGAGGGCGGGAAGACGAAAGGAAGAGGCGGAGACAGTGGACTGTGGAGAGCTGGGAAAGAGGGAGAAAGCAAGGACTACCTGAAATTGGAGAAGTCAATGTTCATACCGCTGGGCTGTAAACTACCCAAGTGAAATATGAGGTGCTGCTCCTCCAATTTATGGTGGGACTCACTCTGGCCATGGAGGAGGCCCAGGACAGAAAGGTCGGATTTGGAATGGGAGGGGGAGTTGATGTGCTGAGTCACTGGGAGATCAGGTTGGTTATTGCGAACTGAGCGAAGGTGTTGGGTGAAGCGATCGCCAAGCCTGCGCTTGGTCTCACCGATGTAGATCAGCTGACACCTAGAGCAGCAAATGCAATAGATGTGGTTGGAGGAGTTGCATGTGTAACACTTGTCGCTTTACCCCTTGACTCCTTCCAAGGACCTAAGCAGTTTTTCCAGGTGCAACAGAGGTTCACCTGCACCTCCTCCATACTCATCTATTGCTTCCGCTGGGTGGCATTTGCATGTTTCCCTGTGAACACAGGAAGCCCCCTGCTTGATTGAAATCCTTGTAAATCAATTGAGTGAATCATTAGAGATGTAATAGGTCTTCGGTCTTAATTACTTAGAATCTGGACTGCACATTACAGCATTGTAATGACCTAATCTTCCCATTTTAAATTATATAAATCAGACTAATGAACCATTTAAATTACAGATATGACAATTATTGTGATTGAATGAAGTCACCATATGGAGCTTTTATTACGAAATGTGTTTGTGCTGTAGTAACTGTTTCCATTGTATAGAAGGAAGTTGCATGAGTAAATACCTTTCATTTTCAATACATTCTGATCATATACATGCCTGATCTTGTCTTTTCAATATCCTTATTTTGTTTTTATTGTTGTAGGATAAATATTTGTATGACAGAGAATGGAACATCAAGCTGATGAGCAGATTGCTCCAGAAGCTAATCAACAGGTGGCGAGCTGTGACCATGACAAAATACATCCATCAATAATTGATGCTGTCAAAAGTGATGAGGTTATTAATGATGTCACTGGTGGGGATACTGGAGCACTAAATGGCACATGCCTTAAGTCAGAGACTTATTCAGCAACCAAAACACTAAAATTAAAAGAAGATATAAATGGCGAACATGAAGATAGATTTGCTGAGGTACAACTGAATGTAAAGGTTGAACAATGTATGAATAACTTGACAGATCATGGTGGAAGTGGAGAACCATGTGCTCTAATCACTTTGAACAGTGATACGGAAATTGCATCAGACAATAAGGAAGAAGTGAGTGACTCTGGAGAACTTAATAAAATGGTTAATAATCAAACACTTCATCCTACATCAGAGAAATCATCAGAGGCAGATACTATTGATTGGAACAAATGTACACCTCATTCTTCTCGCAAGATTGATTCAGAAAGTCCTTTTGATACAAAGATAACCAAGGATCTAATGTCCAGGATGGAGCTTGAATCTTCTCAAGATGCTTTGTTGGATGAGCTAGAATCAGAATATAATTATTTTTCAACAGAATCCTCGGTGACTCCCAGTTTACCTAATGGAATTACAAAAGAAAGTAGCGCTGTAGTCATATTTAATGAATCATTACAAAACAAATGTCTTCAGCAAGAAAATAAAATAAAAAAGTGAGTCAATAACAGGATTTTTTTTTAAACTGATGGTTTGGTCTATAGAGATATATGCAATAATAGATAAAACCGATAAACAATTATATGTCACAGTAGCATATGTAAAGGTGGACGATGGCTTCATCCCCAGAGCTATAGCTGCTCTGAACCGGCACTGCTGAGTGCCCCCCCACCCCTATGAACTGTCTCCCTCGGATGGTCACGTCGCACATCGACCCGGCACAGACACATTTGCACTTTAGACTGTTTTACTGTTCTTTTTATAATCATGTTTCTCGGGGTATCTAAATCTAAATTTTATTAGTTGTTTAAGTTATGACATCGGATGGAAGCTGCATACCAAATCTCGTTGCACATATGTGCAATGACAATAAAATATATTATTATTATTATTATTATTGGAGCATTTATGGAGCAGATATGTTTCAGCAACTTGGTGCCAAATACTACACTTGGACTTATACCATCACTTTCTGTGAGGCATAACATGCCCTTGCCAATTAGATATCTAGGCAAATGTACTGTCCAAAAGCCAAACCAAAACCATTATTAAAGCAATTCAGATTAATCGACAAATGACATACCGTGGATCACAGACTGATCTACATTATTTCAGAAAGCATTTAAATTTAACACTCTGTTATTCTGTGGTAGAACACAAATATTTTCAAACTGAGGGATTGGATACAAATAATTTAAAAAATATTGAAAGGTGAACCATGAGGAGTATATTAGAGGGGTGGTCATGTTACAAAAAAACAACTGCTGGAGTAACTCGGCAGACTAGGCAACATCTGTGAAGGGAAATGTACAGACTGAAAAGGGGTACTGACCCAAAATCTCATCAGTTCATTTCCCTCCACATATGCAACCTGGCCCACTGAGTTCTTCAAGCAGTTTCTTTTTTTTGTTGTTCAATATTCCATTATCTTCTTGTTTCTCCAAGTGTGGTCATGTTAATGGGTTAGTAATCCAGTGTTTTGGACTAAGTGGAGCACATATTGCACATCTATTGCACCATGGCATCTCAAGAAATATGAGTTTTATTTCTCAAAGAAAATGTGAAATTAAGATGTTTCATGGGGGGAAACGTGCTGCACTAAAATGTATGTTCTCCAGTTGATGGTTGATACTGTAACTTTTTTATTGGAAGAACTCAACTATAGTGGGAGCTTGAGTCATTTAGGCAAATTTCCCTTCTAAATCTGAAAGCAATGATGTTTTTAATATATTTTTGTTAGCTACCGGCAAGCAGATAGATGCTTGCCAAGAACAGCTACTTAATTAGTTATCTACTTGCAGCATCTGTTGAATTTCATCTTGTTTCATCCTCATTTATTGGGGACTACCCTGATATTTTTAATAATTTGGAGTTTCCTTAGACATATTTGGCTCAAATTTAAAATTACTTGGAATAGCATAAAGAAAATGAGTAGTGTGTAGGAAGGAACTGCAGATGCTGGTTTACACCGAAGATAGATACAAAATGCTAGACACAAAATTCTGTCTCTTCAGACTGAAGAAGGGTCTCAACCCAAAATGTCACCCATTCCTTCTATTCATAGATGCTGTCTGTCTTTGATATGTATACTAGAATAAAAAAATAGAGAAAAAGTAAATGTTAATCCTGTTCACTATCACAGTAAAATGAAGCTAAGCAGAAACTTCATTAACTCAACATAACAACACCGTGTGTAATGAGAAATTATATTTGTAATCATGAACAGTTCTTCATCAGAAACTGGATTTTATCTTGCAAGAACTTCTCCATAACTTATTATCAGTTCCGTCATTGCTAAACATAGTCAATGGTTTTAAGTTGAAGCATGGGCAAAGGGATGAAGTTGTCTGGGCTCGCAAAACTAGTAATTTGCAAATCTTGCACACAATGTCTGGGGCATCCATTTTCACTTATTCTGCCGAAAATGTGATTTTTGTTTTATTTTTCTTGACCACTCCAACCCCTTCACATTCATAGAATTTGTATTATTTGTTTTCCAAGTATGTATGAGTGCCTTGACAGTATGTCCCAAATGTAGGCAATAAACTGTCATAACGATGCTGCGGTTTCTTGGTTCTATGCGCTCCATCACATGACATTTCTGCCTGTTAAAATAGTGCACGAGGAATAGAATCCATGACTTACTTTTGACTTTGGAAATCCATTCTCTGCCGCTTCCCGTCACAACAAACGTTCCATGAAACTCCTTGTAAAGGCGTGTCAGATTGCCAACTATGCCAGATTGCTAAAATATGACGAGCTGTGTACTCTGCATAGAAAAATGGGTCAACATTGTAAAGGCTTGTTTGGATTTTAATTAAAAACTCTTCTGTTTTGGGTAATATTTGCTTCTACCAATCAGTCTAGGTTAGACTGGAGATGAACAGGTTTTTATTTTAAATGTAACTGGTTCTGTTACTGGTTAAGGCAGATGATTAGATCAGTCCAATGAAAATACATAACAATTTATTTTAACATTGTGTTGCAAGCTTCTTTATCAAAATATTCTAATTGTAACCAGTGCCACTAGTGCTCCAGTGTAAAAATACAAATACAAGCTAGCATGTTCTCGTTAGCCAAAATGTTACTATTTGAAAATGCTGTTATATTGAAAAATTCAATTTATTATTATTTTTCTTTATGTTTATTACGTAGACTGATGGAAGAAAACAGAAAGCATCAAGAAATGATTGTGGAGATTTGTGCAGAAAAAAACAACTTGAAAGATGAATTGAAGAAACGTTCGGAAACAGAAAAGCAACATATCAACACCATAAAACTAGTAAGTCACTTATGAAAACTAAATGCAAACATAGTAAAACAGAACTGATTTTGAATGGTACATATGGTAAGGTATGGTACATATCACTGTAAATTTGGATGCATTTTAAAATCCATTTTCAAAATTCTGATACACTTGCATAAATTGGACCTTGATGGTGCCAGTCCAGCAGAATTGCTGAATGATTGGATGTTACTCCTATACTGCCCTAACACACTTTTATTTCACTTTGTTTTCATCTTACCTAAGGTATAATACCCTTTTTAGTGAACACAGTTAGTTTAATTGGAGTGGGAACTGAGGTGAGGAAGTGGGAAATAGAACCCAGTGAGTTTGAGCTTGCATATTTCTGCTTGCCAAAACAAACTGAATCGCACAACCCCTTTGGACCCATTTCCATCTGCACACCCAGCCCACACTGCAGACCCATGCTCCCACCACAAACGCACCCATATTCATGAATCTTGGCATTCCTGCCTTGTGCTGCATACTCTGGATCACAGCTCCAAATACACAACCCTTCTACACTCCAGGCCCTTGGCCCTGGCCACAGACCTGGTTTGTTCTTTGGAACCCTATCCCTCAATCTGGAGTAATGAGTGAACCAGATGACAAACCACCAGGATTTTGAAGTTCAGTCTATTAAAGTGCAAAAGGCAATGATGGGGCTTTTGCGTTTGTAATGCTGATGAAACTGCCAGTATTTGGTGGATGCCGTGTAAAATGTCTGCCACCAGCACATGCAAAGTTAAACAAAGAAATTGGAAGATGATTTCCAGTTAACCCTCCATCTCCACAGGATGTCACACCTTTGGAGTGCAATGAACACAGAATCAACGATTCAATGTTAAATTTTGCCAATAAAATTTAACAAAATACCAACTCATAATTGCTGCTAAATAGCCTGAATTGCTCTGAAAAGCTAATGAATAATTCAAATATTCTTTGCATTCAATGATGCAATTGTGTTTTAAATTTATGATATTTGAATTTTGAATTATTAAATCATTTGTATGAACATAATTTAAAGTGTGCTTTCAGTAAAATGATTAATACATTATTAACATTGTGCACTTTTTACTTTCCTGGTCCTTCACTGTACGGATTTTTCATTCTTTTCTGTTTGAGAGTGCTTGACAGTTTCTGGATGCGAAGACATCAGATATAAATAGAAACAGAAAAATGGGTGTCTTCAAGCCAGCAGCGCCATTCAATATGATCAGAGCTGATCATCTAAAATCAGTACTCTGTTCCTGCTTTTTCCCCATATCCCTTGATTCCTTTAGCCCTAAGAGCTAAATCTAAAGGGCCTGTCCCACTTGGCCGTCATTCGCACGCCATTTATGCGACCTGCTAGTGCATGGGTAGCGCGGGACGGGCGCATGGAGTGGTGTGGAGGAGTGTGAAGAGGCGTGGAGGAGTGTGGACTTCTTCCTGCACTAAATATTCGCGCGCCACCGGCCTGTCGCGTAACTGAAAGTCAAAGTGGGACAGGCCCAAGACCCTGGCGCGGCGCAACGTCTCACCTTCAACAGCAGCAGAAACAGACAAACGATCGCCGAGCTCGGCCTGGGGCTCACGGCCGTTGCTGATCCGGATCCGCCCCCACTCCTACTCCCAGAGCGGGGCCAAGACGATTGGATATAAACACAAAATGCTGGAGTTACTTAGCGAGACTGGTAGCAATTCTTGAGAGAAGCAATGGGCGACGTTTCGGGTCGAGACCATTCTTCAGTCTGAAGAAGAGTCTCGACCCGAAACATCATCCATTCCTTCTCTCCAGAGATGCTGCTGGTCCCGCTGAGTTACTCCTGCATTTTGTGTCTATCTTCAAATGACATCACGCACTCGAGACGGCTGTGCGGACGCACGATGACGCGCGCATCAGTAACTACCGGCCTGTCGCGTAAATGACGGCCCAAGTGGGACAGGCCCTTAATTCCCTCTTGAAAACATCCTGTCAATTGGCCTTCACTGTCTTCTGTGGCAGAGAATTCCACAGATTCACAACTCTGGGTGAAGAAGTTTTTCCTCATCTCAGTCCTAAATGGCCTACCCCTTATTCTTAAACTGTGACCCCTTGTTCTGGACGACCCCAACATCAGGAACATTTTTCCTGCATCAAGCCTGTTCAATCCTTTAAGAATTTTATTTGTTTCTATAAGATCCTTCTAAAATCCAGTGAATACAAGCCCAATCGACCCATTCTTTCATCATATGTCAGTCCTAGGAATTAACCTCAATTTTTTTTTTAGATTATCAGTATGCATTTTCCCTTTGCTCAGAATCTGGGCTAATCAGTTGGATTTTTGCAAATAATATGTAAGAATTAAAAAATAATAACTTGGGTTGTTTTTTCCCTTTATCTATTTACTTTTCCCTGTCCTAATGAAGAGTGTGACCGTTGCATTTTTCTTGAGATGTTATTAGGGAGTTGTTCTTTACATGAATAAGGATGCACAGAATGTAAGGATGTAGACAGCAAAATATTAATGAGTGTTCATTCTTTTAAAAGAATCATGATTATAACTTGTTCCATTTTTAAATTTAACTGATGTTTTGTGAAAAATTTATAGTCGTGATCTATAGTCTATAGATCTGTCTATTCAATAGGGATTCACTTATTTCTTGCAGATGGAAGTCAAAGTTGAAAACCTAATGGAGGAAATAAAAATGGTGAAGGAAAGATTGATCTCACAGGATGCTGCTGCCAAAAATGCTATTCAGCAATTACAAAGAAATCTAACTTCTCGGATTGAACAAGTAAGAATATTTTTAATATGCACAGGGACTCCCTGGGTTATAAATGACCTAACTTATGAAAATCAGACTTTACACAAATCCTCCCATGCTTTTTTGAAGAATTATTTAAATTAATAATAATACAGGTCCACCACGGATTTCCAGCAACTGTTTGTCCGGCATTTACTTCAATCCAGACAAAATTATGAGGATGCACTTGAAATCACTCCCCGGATGTCCCCCAGAAAATGTGGCGCTAAGGCTGGAGGAGGTGGCGAAATCGACTTCGTCGGGACATCCACGTTTATCGGTGGGTCGAATTTGCCCTCTGTGACCAGAAAGGTTCTGGAACCAAGGATGCCAGAAAATCGGTGGTGGACCTGTAATGGTTTGTGGTATTCATTAATGACCAGATGCGGTGAATATTCCATTAGTTATTTACAGTGTCCTCCATGATGTTTGGGATAAAGACCCATCATTTATTTATTTGCCTCTCTATTCCACAATTTGAGATGTGTAATAGAAAAAAAAATCACATGTGGTTAAAGTGCACATTATCAGATTTTAATAAAGGCAATTTTTATACATTTTGGTTTCACCATGTAGAAATTACAGCAGTGTTTATTCATAGTCCACCCATTTCAGGGCACCATAATGTTTGGGAAGCAGCAATGTCATGTAAATGAAAGTAGTAATGTTTAGTATATTGTTGCATATCCTTTGCATGCAATGACTGTTTGAAGTCTGCGATTCATGGACATCACCAGTTGCTGGGTGTCTTCACTGGTGATGCTCTGCCAAGCCTGTATTGCAGCCATCTTTAGTTTATGCTTGTTTTGGGGGCTAGTCTCTAAGTTTTCTCTTCAGCATATAAAAGGCATGCTTCAATTGGGTTCAGATCTGGTGATTGATGGTCACTCAAGTATTGACTATTTTTTAGTTTTGAAAAACTCTTTTGTTGCTTTAGCAGTATGTTTGGGATCATTATCTTGCTGTAGAATGAACCGTTGGCCAATGAGTCTTGAGGCATTTGTTTGAACTTGAGCAGATAGGATGTGTCTATACACTGCAGAATTCATTATGTTACTACCATCAGCAGTTGTATCATCAATGATGATAAGTGAGCCAGTACTTTCAGCAGCCATACATGCCCAGACCATAACACCCCCACCACCGTGTTTCACAGATGAGGTGGTATGCTTTGGATCTTGGGCAGTTCCTCCTCTCCTCCATACTTTGCTCTTGCCATCACTCTGTTATAAGTTAATCCTCACCTCATCTGTCCACAAGACCTTTTTCCAGAACTGTGGTTGCTCTTTTAAGTACTTCTTGGCAGACTGTGACCTGGCCATCCTATTTTTGTGGCTAACCAGTGGTTTGCATCTTGCAGTGTAGCCTCTGTATTTCTGTTCATGAAGTCTTTGCGGACAGTGGTCATTGACAAATCCACACCTGACTCCTGAAGAGTGTTTCTGATCAGTCAGACAGGTGCTTGGGGATTTTTCCTTATTATAGAGAGAATTCTTCTGTCATCAGCTGTGGAGGTCTTCCTTGGCCTGCCAGTCCCTTTGCAATTAATAAGCTCACAAGTGCTCTCTTTCTTCTTAATCATGTTCCAAACAGTTGATTTTGGTAAGCCTAAGGTTTGGCTGATGTCTAACAGTTTATTCTTGTTTCTCAGTCTCATAATGGCTTATTTGACTTTTTTTGGCACAACTTTGGTCCTCATGTTGATAAACAGCAATAAACGTTTCCAAAGGTGATGGGAAGACTGCAGGAAAGACCAGGTGCTGAGAGCTTTCTTATACCTGCATTAAAGAGGCATGTAAGCACACCTGAGCAATTGCAAGCACCAGTGAAGACATGTGTCCCAAACATTATGGTGCCCTGAAATGGCGGGACTATGTGCTGCAATTTCTACATGGTGAAACCAAAATGTATAAACATAGCCTAAATTAAAATCTGACAATGTGCACTTTAACCACATGTGATTTTTTTATTTTTTTTATTTCCTTTTTTCCTATTACAAATCTAAAATTGTGGAGTACAGAGGCAAATGGATAAATGATGGGTCTATGTCCCAAACATTATGGAGAGCACTGTATGGCTTGTGTTACCGTGATTATTCAAAGTAATGAAAATAAATCTGATGGACAATTCTTAGGAATGGAACCTGTTGATAGTTTGTACTTTTTAAACTGTAAGTTCAGAAATAATTATTTTGTTTTATTTGGCCTCGTATGAAATTTATCTGCCTTTCACCACACCCTTCATTCCACCCAAGTCCCCTCCACCTTTTCTCTTCTTTCTGATTTTTTTTCTTCTGCAGATTGGCTGAGTTGGACAAATAGCATTTAGTGAAATGAACTGCTTCAAGTGGTTTATTTTTTCTCCATTATGTTTGGAAGAGTAGAATATTTCCAAAATGTTGAATAATTTTAATTTGATTGTACTTGAGCTTCTTGGTTTGATGTTCATGTTTTCCATGGAATCTGCATCTCCATAGTCCCGTTTTAATGGTTATTTTAAACATGGATGTGATTTGAATCCCAAAGAAAAATGTGCTTTATTGCAAATCACATTTGATAAATGCATTGTTATTGGTTTATTTTTTATCACATGGACTAATATACATAGACAAACTTTGTTTGCATATTATCCAGTCTAATTGTGCTATATATGATGCAATCAAGCCATGCAGAAGTAAAACAAGTAGTTCAGAGAGAAAAATACCAGAGTGCAGAGTACAGCATTATAATGTTACTGCATTATAGCCTTAATTTACAAAATGCAGATAAAAATAAATGCAAGGGCCTCATTGACATAGCTTGGGAAATGGGGACTACACCTTTATCTTAAGAGGGTTCCATTTAGTAATCTGACAGTGGGGTGAAAGTGTTTCTGAATCTGGTGGCACATGCTTTCAAACTTTTGTATCTTCTGCTCGAGGGGGGAAGTTAGAATAAGGAATGACTGGAACAAATGGTCCTTGTTTATGTTGGCAGCTGTCCTGAAGCAGCATGGTAGAGATGGAGTCATAGGGAGGCCGGTTTGTGTGATGATCTGGGCTATATCCATAATTTGCAATTTTTTGCAGTCTTTGGCAGAGCTGTTGGCAAACCAAGCTGTTACCAAACTGGAGGTAGGTGCAATAGTGGTATTTAAAAGGCTTTAGAATCGGACATGGATATGGAGGGATCCGGATCACATGCAGACAGAGAAGATTAGTTTAACTTGGAATCATACTCGGGGCAAACATTATGAGCCGAATGGCCTCTTCCTGTACTGTATTGTTCAATGCCAAAACGATGAAATATTTTAAATGTATCAATGATGAAGCATCCTTTAGGAGATATGTAATCCCTTTGCTTAATGAGATGCTTCAGTAATAAGTTTGAAAGTAAGTAAACTTTCAGTTAACAGCATGCACAATACGTTTACTGGTTCACCTTCCCTTGGCACAGTTATTTTGGTTTGTGGATTATGAATTGAATATAAATGAGAATGGCAACTTTATAGAGGGTTTTTTTTTTTAAATCATCACACAATCATCTTCCTTTGTGCAAATGATGTATTTAAATGAACAAGGCTGAGTTTGTTTTGATTGCAGTATGGAAAATATAAAAAGCAAATTATGTATTGGCGTAGACATGGACCAAAGAGTTGAATTACAAAGGTAAAGTCAGAGTGACATCAAAGCCACGTTTGATTGTGTAAGCAAGAACCTTTCGTAAAACTGGACTTGATGGACCTGGGAGGGAAATCCCTTTTATTGATTAGAGCTAAAAACTTGTACAAGGATAGATGGCTGTGACATTTGCAGGTCAATTATCCCAGCTCCATGATATAAATGCAAAAATTCCTCAGGTCAGTACCACAAGGCTGACAATCTTCAGCTGCTTAATCCAAATCCTTCTTTCCATCAGAATTCCATCATAAAGTCAGAAATATGGATGTTTGCTGATGGTTACACAGAAAATGTCCATCACAGCAAAATAAAATCTGTTCATCTGCCCTTGATTCTTCGTGGAATGATCATTGTCAAGTTCACTCTCCACCATCCTGGGGGAGTCACCATTAATCAGAAACTTAATCAAGGTGCAAGTCAGATATGTGATGGTTTGCAGGGCTCTTGCTTAACTTTTTTTCCCTGTTGCCAGCCGGGCAACCTTGGCAGCTTTTTAGGTTGCCAAATGACAGTTTAGGTGGTCATTTAAGATGGCTTGCATGACGCGTGCTCGGACAAAGTGCGAAGTTACCAGTCGGAATTGTGCTCAATGAAGCATTCACATATTATTTCTGCTTCAAATAAAGTCACAAACTAACATATTCACCAATCAAGACATGATATATACCACAATGACATGCAGCAAAATTATAATATGGTATCTCAACTCTTTTTACACATTGCAATTAATGCAATTTTTATTATTTCTTTCCACTTCCAAACAAAAATGTGGTTGGATTATTCAGCGTATGATCAACCTGTGTCAATAAATCCTGGACCTTGATAACATATATGCTTAACCATGCACACTACAGATTGATGCAAGCATGTTTTCTGTGAAGGACCGAAAATTATCATGATATGGCCATAGCATGGGTCGTTATTGCTATTGGTACATAAACACTCTCGCTTCCCACATAATTTATCCACAACAAAATATACAGGTTGCAAGGAATTTTCTAAAGACATTTTATGATAATAGCTGTTAAAACTGACTATACCCATCTGACAGGTTAAACATTACACTAACTAACAAGAGATGGCCAAAGGACATAAATGCAGCAAATGTTTGGTAATATATTTAAAGGTGTCAAGACGCCACATTACCGGACATTCAGATTAGATGTATGTGGCAATGAAGATACCCAGTTTGTAAGCACCATTTTAAAAACAAAATTGTTGATAAACGCTTTTTCCATCATTCCCACTTCAGAATTAACGTTAAAATTTCAACTGAAATATCTCCTGACCAGATTTGTGATGTATATGACTGACTGTAGAAGTAAAACCTGGATAAATCCAACGTATAGTTGTGAATGTTGCTCATTAAATAACTACAGTACTGATACTTGATATTAAGAGCATTGATTTGCCATTAAAATTAATTCTGTAATAATGTGTCAGTGACAATCAAACACTGCGGTTTTAATGTTTCACGTGTTCACAATTTAATTAATCCATCTTTATGGATTAAAACAAATAAAAACATTGGGAATTAAAACATATTTGATCGCATTCCGTTATCAAACATAGTCAATGTTAGCTCTGAAGACATTTCCAGCACAATAGGGTCGGGAGGAAGTGGGGGGGGGTGTATGAATCAGTGCAGGATGGATAGATGGTGGTGGGGTGGTGGCTTGAGAAGGCAATCGGTGCGGATTGGATGGATTGAGGCAGGGGAATTAGTGCGTGTTGGTTGGAGTAGGTAAAAGTGTGAGGGGGAGAGCGCGGGGGGTGACAGTGGGGTTGAATGGGGGGGATCTGTGCAGGATGGATGGGGGGGAGCAGTGCAGGATGAATGGCGGGAGCAGTGCAGGATGAAGGGGTGAGCAGTGCAGGATGGATGGGAAGGGGGGTCAGTACAGGATGAATTGGGGGACCTGTGTAGGATTGATGGGGAGTGGCAGGAGAATCAATGCGAGGATGAATGGGGAGATCAGTGGAGGATGAATAGGGGGGGGGGGAGGGAGGGGGGGATTGGGGAGCACAGGGGATGTCAGTGAGGACTGAATAGAGGCAGGAATGGGGATCAGTGCGGGATGGAGAGGAGGGATCTCAGAATAAGGGGAGTGGAGGGGGCGTACGAGAGAGAGAGAGGAAGGGGCAGAGGAGGTGGGAAGGAAGGCCAGCGCTCCTCGGCCAACACCTGTCAGGCACGGAAATCGCAACCAAACTATGGAGGGGACCGCGGGCAGAATATCCTGGCGGCCGCGCGCACACACACACACACGCACGCGCGCGCGGCTTCTGTGAACGGTTATTTCAGCTCAATCCAGCGCTAAATGCAGCTCAACTGCCAATCCAGACAGGGCTGTTGATTAACCTGGCGGGACAGGCAGAGTGAGCTGGGTTTTGCGCTGCTTCTCTGCACTGGCTGTGGGCCTGGGGGCACTGCGCCCGTCTGACTCCCGACGCCTCTGGCCACCCCGGGCGTGTGGAGGCTCTCGGGTGGGTGGGGGGGATGGTCCAGTGGTGGTTCGGCAGCGATTGCAGCGCCGGAGAGCCGGGATCGATCCTGGCTGCAGTGCAGGGCTGCCGAGAGTGTTTTGGCACGTCTCCCTCCTCCAATCACACCCCCCCCCCCCCACTCTACGTCCGCTCCTGACCGACACCTCCCTCCTTCAAAGGTTTGTTTTTAAAGCGCCGTTGGCGGAGTGGCAGCAGCGGCCGTTATCAGGCCGGGCGGGGTGCGGGAGGAGATAGAGCCGTCGCCGCTGCTGCTGTGCGGGGCCCGTCATTCGCTCCGACCCTCCATCACGCCACACTTTCCCACAACCGTCGCCGACACAAAACGTCACGTTCCTTTTCTCCAGAGATGCTGCAGGACCCGTGGAGTTACTCCAGTTTTTTGTGTCTATCTTCGGTATAAACCAAGTTGCCAAGCCGGGCAAAATGACTTGCCATTTAGGTTGCCCGGCGGCACTTTGAGTGGTCAGTGGCACCCGGGCAACCGTTAATTTCGAGCCCTGGTTTGCTTTTCATTTGTCTGGATGAGCAGAGTTTGATACGTCCAGGACAAAGCAACCTACTTGATTGGCACCCATGCACCATTGTTTTATTTTCCTCTGCTAATAGTTACCCACATTGGCACTGTGTACCATCTACAAAATGCACTGCAGTTATCAGCTTGGGCTATACCAGTACCATCTCTGAAACCCAAGAAAATATATATTAGCATAAAAATGTATTTTGAGACGTTGACCCAGTGATCAATCAGCATAAATAGATGAGTATTTCAGATTGCCGTATGACATACAGGGAGGCAATTTGACCCATTGAGTATGCTATCTTTCAGAACAATCCAGCTTATTCTCTACAACCTATTCTCTTTCACATGTCAATCAATTTCAGCCTGATTCTCCTATCGGCCAACTACACTAGGGAGCGGTGAGGTAGCGGCACCACCCGCTACGCCACTGTACAGCCCCAAGACGTTGATAAATGCTCTGTGGCACTTTCAACCCAATATTCTGGCAAAATTTCATATGGGAAAAAAATGTGTTTTACTGCTGATTGCAGGTATTTGTTATCTTAATTGTCTTGAAGATCATGTCAAAGGTCAAGGTATGTTTCAGTGTGTTATTAACACACGCTCTGTATCATTGAGCTGTTCACAACAAAGCTTTGAACTGAGAAATCATCAACGATGATTTGCTGAGCAAGAGTTTCTGCAGAGTGCATTAGGGAAAGTAAAATTTCTGATTTTAACTTTGTTTTGGTATATTTTCTGTATGTCTCCCATGCTTCCTTGACCATGATATCCTTTAGCTGCTTAAAATAAGGATACAGAGGAGAAAAGCTAAGATTATAAAGTGATCTACTATTTATTTTTAAATGGGTTTGGTGAATGTACATTGTGGTCATTTCACCAAAGATTAAAGTAATGTTGTTCAAATTTTGTCTGCATTTACACTTAATTCATATTACTTTGTCCTCTGTACAGTAATTATTACCTGATGTGGTCTGTTTCAGTTTCTCTTTGAAAAAGAGAACGGCCAATGGTTTTGTTCTTTTTTTATAGACGAACAAAAAATGTGAAGAGGCGCGACAGGAAAAAGAAGCTATGGTAATGAAATACGTACGAGGAGAAAAAGAAGCCCTTGATCTTCGAAAGGACAAGGAAGGAATTGAAAAAAGATTACGTGATGCAAACCGAGAACTGGAGAAACTGACAATGAAGGCCAAACAGCTCACACAAGAGAAGACAAGATTGCAACAGCTTTATGAGGCAAAGGTAATTTGTGCAAGTATTACTTTGAGATCTTATATGGAGTTGGTAATCCTTCCATAGAAATGCTGAAGCATTTGTCATATCCTGAAGAGAAAAATCTCTCCCACAGAAAACACGACTCCTTCTAGATCATGTCAGAAAACGAGAGCTGAAAGACATAAATGTGGTACAATATTAGATGTCATATAAACAGTCTGATAACTTGGAGAACATTAAGGAATCAAGTGATATCGGTGAGGTGAGATGGAATTTTACAAATAGGAGCTTATTTATGTCTTTAGTTTCCTAACATGACCCAGGAGTCATCCTTTCAGTAGGAGAGATTTTTCTTCTTCAGGATATGACAAATTTTTGGAGTATTGACTATTGTCAGTATGTATGATAATTGCCCACTTTTGACTTGACTTGACTCTTGAAGTCGAGGAGGTGTAGATTTGAATAATGCCAATAAACGTTCATCTGTGCGATCCATTGGTGTATATGCCAGTTGTATAATGGGATATTTTCTCTTCATTGTCCCTCATGGTTGTTATTTAATTGTTTACATGATAGCTACATTGTATTGTTGACCCAGTGTACCAGTTGTGAGGGTAACATAACTGGTAAGAGTTTCACTGAGAATGTTGTACTATGTGAACTAAGCTAGAATATTAAAAATAAAATTGATGCAATTGTTCAACAATGCCATGTGGATAAACAAGTATAGTGGAGACGCATGAACTGGACGGTCTGATTCAGAAATTGGACATCGATATCTTGGGTTAGCTCAAGTTTATGAATAGTGGAATGATTATGGTTCATATAAATGTATTGGAATATTAAAATCTGAAGGCAACAAAGGTATGGCTAAGGAAATTAAAATCATTAAATTGTTGGAAAATATTACAGTGATGGAAATCTGTGGTGAGGGAGAGTTCAAAAGTCATATTGGGGTTATATATAATGCCAGTTTGTAAATAATGTGGCACGATTGAAGACATTTGTTGAGGAACTATTGGTGATAATTGAACAAATTTGTGGCAGGGACTAAAGATAGTAGCATTGGTCTTCCTAATAATTAGATGGAAAATTATTGGTGGTGCAATACTAGATGTCATAAGAATAGTCTGATAACTTGGAGAAAATGAAGGGGTCAAGAAAGATACAGGTTAGGTGAAATTTTGCAAGTCGCTGTTTATTTATATGGTCAATGTTTTTGTGCAGGACAGATACTTTACAAAAAAAGATTTAGGGAGACTTTTATTCTTGACAGTTATATATTCCCAAACTGCTGCTTCAGCTGCTCAAATAGAGGAAGAGAACAAAGACACAGAACAAGCAATAATGCAATTTAACTCTTATGAAAATTATCTAGTCTAATTAATGAACATGCAGTTAATTTAAAAAAAGGATAAATAAATCAAATTTCCACTTATCTGTTAATGTGAGAAGAAGGAAACATTTGTTTTGAATGTATACAAAACCAGAATATGCAAACCTGATAACAAACATATGTTTTAAATATGCACAGAAAATGCTGGAACTGGTCAGTGGAATTGATAATACCTATGGGGAATGATGTTATCTGATCACCTGAGTAGTTTTAGGATTTTATTTATTTTAGATTTTTAACATCTGTTACAGTGCTTTTGCAATACATGCTTTTAATATTTATGTCCTGGTTGCAGGAAGGAGAAGCCACAAGGCTCAACAGAGATGTTGAAAAATTGAAGGAAGACATCAATTCCAACATCATCAAAGTGAAATGGGCTCAAAACAAGTTAAAAAGTGAAATGGATACACATAAGGTTGGTCAATTTTTTGTAGGTTTTATATACCATATCTATATATGTGGCCTGTTTATGCTTCTACAGTTTAATGTCCAAGGCACATTTGAAAATCTTTTGGTCGTTGGGTACTCTACCATGCAAGGCTATTTCACCAATCTCATTCATTATTTGCTTAATGATTTGCATATTTTGAGCATTAAATTTGATCCTCATATAAACATACATATTCTATTACTTGCCCTCAGTTGCAGATTCAATATAAAGTGCTGTTAATGTTTCCACAGTAGGAGACACCAACTGCCTTATTCTACTCAATTGTTGACTTTCCCATCCAGGATGACGATTGCCATGATTTGACTGGATGACATGCAGAACAAATGTTTTTGTATCTTGGTGCATGTGACAATAATAAGCTAATATCAATACCAACATTGAACAATTTGCATGTTTCTTATAATGTTTTGCTATTATAGTTATTACATTTATAGTTAATTGCAGAACTTTTCTTTCTGACAAAGAGTAATTGTCCCTCCTGGTGCTAACCCTGTAGACTGGAGGTGATGGGATGCAGGACAAAACAATTTCTGATCATTCTTTCTGTAGTACACATGAGGGAAATACATTATCTTGAACAGGCTTTGTGGAAGCTCAAGAAAAAAAGTAGTCTTTTGGTGTTAATCTTGAAAAATAAGTCTACATAGATATTTTAAAAATCCTGTTTAAAGATAGTTACATTTTCAAATTCAGCCAGATTCTAGGTCTTCAATCATGAGTCGGAAAATTAGTTCAATTGATTCACACAATTGACTCACAATTAGCACAATTGATTCACTCTCTCTTTTCTGTTTGTATATTTTTTTTGTGTTCTCCCCTTCCCCACTTTCCAACAAGCTGCTTTTCCAAACTAAGATTTAGAAACTGAAGTGGGGAAAGTACAAACAAAGCAACAAGATTTAATTCTGTCTATAAAATTGTACAAAATGTTGAATTTATACCAAAACATATCTGCGCAATGCAAACTTATGAGAACGGGAAGCTAGGCTTTAAAAGAAAACATCACCCACTTCTAGAATATATTGGAACTTTGTTTTCTTGACAATTCTGACTGAATAATTTCCACTTCTGTTGCAAAAGGTTTCTGTTCTATCATTGAGTTTTATATTAGGAAACATTTCCATCCTGAACATTTTTATACTACCACCAGATGGCACTATAAGATCTTATGCTGTGATCTTTTCAAATTCTTTATAAAAATATTGAGATGGTTAGCAAATGACATCAGGGTCAATGTCATGAGGTAACCTAAAAGGGGACAACATTTCTTGTTTTCACACTTTACGTTTAACTTACTTTAAATGTTTTATTATCATATGCACAAGTATGGAGAGGTATAGAATACAATGAAAAATGTTGCTTGCTTCAGCACCACAGACACCAAGACATAAAAGCATAAAATTATACATAAAATTCTGAAAGACAGTAAAAAGAAAAAGACCATGCAAAAAAGAATAGTGCAAAAACTGTAGTGCATCAGGTGGTCTGCAGCGTTCCATTGTCGAGGTAGGATTAGCGTAGTGCGGGTTGGTTTATAACCAGAACCAGATAATTGTAGGAATCTAGCTGCTCCTGAACTTGCTGTTATACAGCTTCAGGCTTCTCTATATCCTGCCCGATGGTAGCAACGAGAAGATGGCATGGCCCGGGTGATGGGATTCTTGATGATAGATGTTGCCTTCTTGAGGCAGTGGCTCATTAATGGAAAGGGCTCTGTCCAGAACCGAATACACAACTCCAGAAATGAGTACGTTTACAAACACAAAAATTGGTGGAGATGGTAATAACAAAAAAAAATTGCAGCAGGCCACCAATCAAAGGGAAAGTTGGAATGAGCAGCAGCTCATTTACTCCAGTAGAATATGCTCCAAACAAGTGTGAGGTAATGCACTTTAGGAAATCAAATATTGGCAGGACATTGAATAAATAGCAAGGATATTAGGAGTGTTGATGTACAGAAGGACATTGGGGTGCAGTGTATAGCTCACTGAAAGTGGTGACATTTGTGAATAGGCTAGTTAAGAAGCATTTGTTATGCTTGCCTTTATAGGCCGGGGCATTGTATAAGAGTTGGGGCGTTGTGCTGCAGTTGTCCAGAATGTAGTTGAACTGCCTTTGAAATATTGGTGACAATTCTGGTGACTTCACTACAGGAAGAATGCAATATCAAAAGAAGGAATGTAAAAGATATTCGCCAGGATGTTGCCTGGAATGGAGGGCTTTAATTACAAGAAGAAATTGGAGAGGTTGTGTTTATTCTCACTGGAATATTAGAGGCTGAAGGGTGACATTGATGATGTTTATAAAATTATGTAGATCATAGGAGTGGATGGATAATCATTTGCCCATGGTAGGGGAATTTAGAACTTGAGGGCATAGGTTTAAGGTGACAGGAGAGAAATTTAAGGAAAATCTGAGAGTCACGTTTATAAATTTTAAGATTGTTTTAACATTCAGTCATATGTTTCCCAATTTAATAGGAAACGAGAGAAAAATTGAAGGAAACAACAGTCAAACTAACTCAGGCTAAAGAAGAGACAGAACAAATCCGGAAAAACTGCCAAGACATGATTAAAACCTATCAGGTTTGTTTGAATTTGCTGGTTACATGATCCTATATTTTACTGTTTCAGTTTGATGTCATCTTCCCTCCATTAAACTAATCTCTACATTTTCCATAAACATTTTGCATAAGCTCATATTTTTGTTATGAACTAAATAAACTATGTAAATCAGGACTAGAAATTCTAGTGATCACAAATGGATGTACTTAGTAAGAAATACATTGGTGCGCCAGTGACTATTATTTCTGAAGATAGACACAAAAAGCTGAAGTAACTCAGCGGGACAGGTGGCATCTCTGGAGAGAAGGAATGGGTGACGAAGGGTCTCGACCCAAAATGTCACCCATTCCTGCTCTCCAGAGATGCTGTTGTCCCAGTGAGTTACTCCAGCTTTTTGTGCCTATCTTCGGTTTAAACCAGCATCTGCAGTTCCTTCTTGCACGCTATTATTTCTGAGTCAACTGTTACAAATTCTAGTTTCAGAAGCATGCTCGTGAGCTGATTTGATGGTTGTGGTGCAGAATATATTGTGATGCTGTGGCAGAGTTTGGGTCATGGTCTTGGGTTGAAATCAGAGGGACAGAGCCAGGTACCGGGGCAGAGACCTTGAACAGTGCTTCAGGTTGCTGTAGGGTCCAGGATCGTGTGGGGGAATGGAAGTACTCAGTACATGCATCCTTCTATATCATTTTATGAATTAAATAGCTAAACAAAATCACTTCTGTATTTTCATTGCAATTGAAATTATTATAGGGCCATCGCATTGTAAAATAGAAAAGCACGATTTTAAAAGATAAATGTGACAGGGTATTGAATAAGTACAATTCTTCCTAATTATGATACACTTAATGCCTAAAATTTGGTAACAGCCCTACAACTGAATGATTGGTAGTATTAATGTGAAGGATGATCTAGATTCAAAATACAATGATTGAGCTAATCCGGACCATAAGTTAGACAAATAATATTGATATATCTGCTACTACATATTTTGAAACAATTAAAACTTAATTGAGCTCTACTTCGCCCATATAAACTGTCACTAAAAGAAAGACAAAGTGCTGGAATAACTCAGCGTGTCAGGCAGCATCCGTGGAGAACACGGATAGGTTATGTTTCTGGTCGAGTCTCTTCTTCAGACGGACTCTGACCATATAAACACATTGTCTTTTCTCATATTTTGTAAATCTTGCATATCTTAACAGGAATCTGAAGAAATCAGATCCAATGAGTTGGATGCCAAACTGCGTGAGACTAAAGGAGAACTAGAAAAACGTTTGCAAGAAAAATCTGATGAAATGGAGGTGAGCTGTGCCTGCAGCAAAATATTTAGAGAAATTAGAACAAATAAAACAAAATGGCTATTGAGTGTACAAAAATACAAATGCCAGTTTTAATGTAAATGCAGAAAATAATTTTATAAATGAAATTCATAAAATAGATTTTAAAATGACACGTCTTTTAAGACCCATATTCTGCAAACAATTGTCCAGTCAAATGGCAATCATTCGTGTTGGAGGGAATCTTTAAATGTTGAAATGTGTTGAATTGAAGGCAGTGACACCGAAGAAACCTTAACTGTATAGATAAAGAAACTGCTATTGATCTTGATTTATTATTGTCATGTATACTGAGATATATGGTAAGATTTGTGTGTGTGGTATCCAGTCAAATCACACTATATATGAGTACAATCAAACCATTAGACATGTACAACATGTAGTGCAAGGGAAAAAATACCAAAGGGCAGAATAGAATGTTCGAGCTCTAAGTATTATAGTTACAGAAAAAATGCAAATATAATAAGTTGCAAGGGCCACAATGGGTTAGGTTGAGAGATTGGTATTACCCCCTTAGCTTACGAGAGGACTGTTCATGGGTGAAGAAGCTGTTCCTGAACGTGGTGATAATGTTACCAAGCCTTTACCTGCACAACAAGACGGTGGAGAAGAGTAGTGACTAGTATGTAAATGGTTCATGATTATGTTGGCTGCGCTCTCGGTGCCGCGTGAACATAATCATGAACCATTTACACACTAGTCATCCTCTTTTCACTGTAGGGATTCGATGGTAGGCGGTGGGTGGAATGAGTTACATACACAACTCTCCACAATTTCTCACAGTGATGCATCACAATAGAATACTTCATATGGTGCAGGTGGGAAGTTGGGTAGTATTATTGAAGCCATGCTAAAGCACCTTAGTCTTCTAAGTAGATGTGGAGGTGTGTTTCTTTGGCCGTTACTTCATTGTGGTTGTTGATATTTATGCCTAGGAATTTGAAGTTCTCAACCATCTGTGTGATTGATAGATTTGGGGTGGAGGAAAGATTTAACAAATAAATACCACAGCTGCTGTTAAATAGAAATAGACAGAAAATGCTGGAAATAGTAACGTCGGGCAGCATTTGTGGAGATAGAAATAATAAATATTTAAAGTCAATGACTTTCCAATAGAATGCAGAGAATGGGAGATAAAATAAGTTATAAATTGTTGAGGATGATAGAATAATTGATGTGAACAAAAGGAAAAATCTGTGAACAGGAAGAGATTAATTGGTGTTGGCCAAAAGTGAATGGTAAAGACTAGTGAATAACAAAAAATATATTTGTAATTGCGTAATGGGCCTGTCCCACTTATGCGACTTTTTAGGTTAGTGCAGGAGACTCTGCGCTCGCCACATGGTCGCCACATGTTCGCTGGTGGTCTCTGGTGAGTCTCCTTCATGTTCGCGAGGAGTTCCTGCATTTTTCAACGTGTTCAAAAAATTTTCTGCAACCAAAAATATGTCGCCATGGAGATAATCGATAATCCTGTAGTTGTAGTGGGGTCGCCAAGTAGTTGAGGTAGTCGTATGTAGTTTTAGTTAATTGCCTTTGCTGATCGGTCATTTTCATTAGCTCATTGGGGGAAAAACCTAAGCAGGAGTTTTCAGAACCACGGATAACCGACTGGTAATGTTAAATGTCCTCCGAACTTCGCAGCTGTGTATCTCTGGCTTATTAAAAGTTGTCTGGCTTCTTAAAGTCTCCACTCCTTCTCCCCCTTCTTCCCCCTACCCCCCTCATTTAAAGGACTTACTGTACATTGTGCTTTAGCCGTCTTAATTACAGCGTCAACCTTCCTGTTCATCGCAGTGTGTGTCTGTATGTCTTTGGCTTTGTACCGTGCATTTCAGACAGCACTCCCCCCGCTTGCCCTGGCCCCGCCTTTGTGTGTGTGTGTTCCACTCTGACTGTCGCCATTCCAGTTCCCAGTTTTTCAGCCGACTGCCGGTAACTTGACAGTTGCCGGCAGTCCACTGAAAAATCACCAGGCCCATAAGTAGGAGGTGACGTATGAATTCTGAAAATACCAGCAAGACAATAAAACAGAATTCTGGAAAGTTGGGATTACCAGAAACCAATGATGAATGCAGAAAGTTCAATAGGAGGAGGAGCCATCTTGGAGGAACGGCTGCTAACCAGCAGCCGTCCGTTAAACTCGCTTTTTAAAAAAAAGTTCTTAGTTAGTCCTGTCTCGTCCGTTTGGTGAAATTGACTTTTTAATGTGGGGGGTAGGGGGTAATTTTATTTCTAGGTCCCTACCTGGTCGGTGAGGCAGCTTTTTCTCCGGGCTGCCCGTCGACCCGTCCTCGTGGCCTACCAGCGGGCTTGGAGCGCCGTTTCCTGGCGGGGACCGCCCAGCACCTCGGCCTCGGTGGCGGCACAGCGCTGGAGCGTTATCGTGGAGCGGAGCGGGCGATGCCTTGCCTGGGTCGCCGCGCTGGATCGACGCGCTGGAGCTCTGGTGAGCTGAGACCGCCGTGTTCAACACCTCCGGAGCGGGCGGCGCCGTTTTCAACATCGGGAGCCTTGGAGCTCCAAACCGGCGCGGCCTTGTCGGCTTCGGAAGCCGCGGTCTCCAGCCGTTCCAGGTGGCCCAGCCGCTGAGATCACTCTCCCGACGCCGGGGCAAGACCACCCGGTGAGAACGGCCATGAACATCGGGCCTCCGTAGAGGCAATTGCGGTGGCCTCAATAGGCCTGACTATGGGGTGAACTTGGGATAGGGACTGGACATTGTGCCTTCCCCCACAGTGGTGTCCATTGTGGGGGGATGATTTTTTGTCTAAGGTAATCCTGTTAGTCTTTGTCCAAGATGGCTGCCGTGAAGGGAGAGTGGACGCTGGCGCGCTTTAGCTGCCGCTGCTCTCTCTTCACATTGTGTTTTTGATTTTTGTTTTTGGACTGAATTCTGTTTTTAATTTGTGTTTCTGTGATGTCTTTATTATTTATTTTCTGATTATATGTTTATATTTCCTGTTAACCTATGTAAGGTGTCCTTGAGATGTCTGAAAGGCGCCCAATAAATAAAATGTATTATTATTATTATTAAGATACCAATGATCCCAAACACACTTTTATTTCACTAATGTTATCCATTAAACTGGCACATTTTCCATTGACCCTAGTAAGTTTGAAACGAGTAAGATCCTTGGGGCATAATAGGGTAGATGTTGAAATGTGTTAATTCATGGGGGGAATCCCAAATGAGGCATAGTTCCAAGATTGGAGAGAGATAATTTAAAATTAAGATGCATAGGAACATTTTGAAGAGGGTTGAGGAGGTAAGTAATTGGAGAGAGTTAAGGAGTAAACGGACACATTATTGAAAGGCCAGCGAATTGATTGCTATGGGAAATTGATGCAGAAATTCTGGGGCAGGTCACCCATGAGCATAATGAATGGTGGCGCTATTTTCTTATGTTCGTTCCTGAATGAGGAGAAAGTATGATTACTGAAATAAAAGAGGAAGAAGTTTGGACTTTATTGCCTTACATCACAGTGAGGAACGTGGGGAATCTGCTGTGATGGATGTTTATGTTAACTTTTATGTAGTTGTGTGTCTTGTTGCTTTTTTTTAGAATATGGCTGTATGGTCATTCGAATTTCACTGTACCTTAATTGGTACATGTGACAATAAACTGACCTTGAAACCTTGATCAACTGAGATTTTTACTTGGTTTGGAACTAAAAATTATGTATTCCTTCAACAAAAAAAATTTCAGATTCGCCTTGCTAAAATAAAAGAACTTGATGACCTGAAGAAAACATACAAGGAAGGAATGGATGAGTTGCACACTTTGAGAACAAAGGTAACTACTTTCATTTAGGTGTTTGTAATTTGCAACTGCCATTTCTTAAATTCTAAAATAACTTCTAAAATGTAATTGCCTATTTAATTAGTTCATATTTTTATTTGAATGAATTATATACACATTTTCCAACGATACCTATCCTCGTATTTTCTGCCTGTTCTGCCAGGTTCATTTGTAATTATAAATTCTAATTATTGAGTTTAGAAAGAGGAAATCAAGAAATAACTTTTTGTAAATATATTTTGCTGGGTTAATTGTGGCAGCCATGGTGAATCTTTCTAAAAGCATATTTTCTCTTTGATAAGATTCAAATTTTCTGATTTTACTGTTCATTATAAGCATTCAACAACAATAGTGTGTTTTTGTGCATATGCTCTGATTTGTGATTCTTCATTCTACATTTGTAATTCTATCTCACCCCATCCTCTTTTAGGTACGATGTCTTGAAGATGAGCGACTGAGAACTGAAGATGAACTATCAAAGTATAAAGAAATAATAAACCGCCAAAAAGCAGAATGCCAATCTTTGCATGAACGGGTGAAATTAATAAATCATTTGCAAGAACAGCTTGAAGGGTAAGGACAAACTACTTTTGTTTGTAATTGAATAGATATAATATGATTTTATATAGTACATTTTCTCCCAGTTCACCTATTTTTGTTCTGCATTCCTTTTCTTCTTCTTGGAGATAATATGTTTGCTGGTGGTGGGGACTTATAGTAGCTAAGAAGCATCTTGTCATGAATGTGGGGGGAGAATTGATGGAGTAGCTCTATTTTACACAGATATTACTTGCATGAGACTGCATTGCTGTCATTAAGATGCTGCTTATTGGAAGGTGACTTAAAATGTAGACAAATTAGCCATTTTTTTACCTTTCTTAACTTTTGTTTATTTGTCCAAGGTAATATTTTGTTGCAAATACTAGGAGAAAAACTGTTTTACTTGTATCGTAGAGATGAAAAATATTACAAGTGCTGGAAAAAGAAGCAAAAGAAAAACTGCTGGAAGAACTCAGTGGATTAAGCAGCATGTGTGGAGGCAAAGGGATGGTCGACGTTTCAGGTCGATCTGCACTCTGTTTGCAACATCCATCTTGAGCTTCTGATCGCATATCATTTGAGCTCATCTTCCACATTCCAGCACAGATCTTGTTTGCCCTTGGCCTTCTCCACTGCCAAGGGGAGGTGTGGGGAGGGGGCAGGAAAGTGGAGATAAAGGAGATGAACCCCAGGTAGATTGATATGTGGTTGATGGGCAGGTGACACCAGGTAGGCGATGACGGGGTGGGGAGTGGGGCCTAATGCAAACGAGAAGAATAATACTTTGTGCGGTCGACAAAAGGACACAACGTGCTGGAGTAACTCAACAGGTCAGATAGCATCTCTGGAGAACATGGATAGGTGAGGTTTTGGGTCGAGACCCTTCTTCAGGTTCCTTCAGTCTCTTCCCAAAACATCACTATTTCAAATTCTCTAGAGATGCTCTCTGATCTGCTGAGGTGCTCCTGCACCTTGTGCCCTTTTGTGGGTTAACCAGCAACTGCATTTCTTTCTTTCTTCCTCATACGGTAGGTAGCCCAGTTTCAGGTAACCCATTCGCCCCCTGCGTTTCTTGCCCACTTCTACCAGTCCATCCAGTGTCTGAGTCCCATTGTTCACCTCTAATCCCCCCCCCCCCCCACTCCCCACCCCGTCATCGCCTACCTGGTGTCACCTGCCCATCAACCACATATCAATCTACCTGGGGTTCATCTCCTTTATCTCCACTTTCCTGCCCCCTTCCCACACCTCCCCTGTTTAGCTCCATCTGCATCTTCTGCACTTTCAGTCCTGATGCAGGATCTCAACCACCCAAACATTGGCCATCCTTTGCCTCTGTAGATGTTGTTGGACCTGCTGACTTCTTCCAGCAGTTTATTTTTTACTTGTAAATGCATGGGTACATTCTAAATTACATTAGGGTAGATTTTTCACAATTTAAAGAAAAAGTTACTTTTACAAGGGCAGAAGAATAATCTCATATTGTTATATCATAGAAATGAACAAGAGATTCAATCACTGAAGGAAGAGGTTGACAACCTGAATGCGCTGATTACAGATTTGCAAGAAGATATTGAAGGGAGTCGTAAAAAAGAATCAGAGTTGCTTGTATTCACAGAGAAATTGACAAGCAAAAATGCACAACTTCAGTCTGAGAACAATATATTACAGGCGCAACTTGACAAATTGAGTATTCGTGAGCGGCATCTGAGTGGGCAGCTTGAAGAGTTGGGACAGACCAATACTGATCTGGTAAGACACACTAAAAACCTATGCTTTCAGACAGAAGCTTCTGGAGATTTTTCCTACACTCTTAATTGTTCTCTACATTTGACAAGATAGGAGCATTGATCAGTAGTGTAATTTTTCATTTAGAGTCATGTAGCACTACGGCACGGAAACGTGTCCTTCAGCTAAATTTGTCCATGTCAACCAAGTTGCCGAAGAGAGATAATCCTATGCCTATGCCTGGCCCATATCCCTCCAAATCATTCTTATCCATGTACCTACCTGTCTTATCAATGTCAGAATTGTATCCGCCTCTACCACTTTGTCTGGCAGCTCATTTCATATATACAAATTGCTCCTCAGCCCCCTTTTAGGTTTCCCCCCCACTCATCTTAAATCTATGCCCTCCAGTTTTAGACTCCCCTACCCTGGAGAAGACTGTGACTATTCATCTTATCTATGTCCATCATGATTTTATACACCTCTGAAAAGAGTAGAGAGGGGGAGGGAGGAGGGAGGAGAGGAGGGGGGAGAGGAGGAGCCGGGCGAGCGAGTGGGCTGCGAAAAACGGAGAGAGCCCGGGGAGAGAGAGAGAGCGAGAGCTCTCGTACAGGGCCTGACTCTAGTACAAAGCTCTTGGGAGTTCTCGGGAAAGCCGGGGCGCTAGCGTGTGTTCGTGCGTCGACCAAAGCTCTCGGGAAAGCCGAGTCGAGGCGCTAACGTCGGAAGCGCCTTCGGAAGCACTCGGGATCTGCAGAACAGAGCCCACTTGCTCATTCTTTCTCCGTCTTTTGAAGAACCAGGTGGTTAACGTAACTCGCAGCACGTGCAAAAACTGCGCTTTGAAAACTGTGTACATCTGGCCGTGAGGAGCAGAGCCATTGTGACGTCATCAACTCGTTAGATTTTAAAAAGATCTCAGATTTGTGAACAATTTGAAGAAATAACTCAAGAAATAATGAATCAGACCAATCATTGATCTTCGCTGATGATGTCATTATTTTTCTTGAAAGACCAAATATGTCTCCCAAATCTAATGAACATTTGAAACATATGGATACTACTCAGGATATAAACTGAATATAACAAAAACACAAATTCTTTCATTCAATTATTCTCCATCCCAACAAATCAGAGACGCATATAATTTGAAATGGAATTCTAAAACGATGGAGTATCTTGGTGTAACCATAACCAAAACACTTTCCAACATGTTTGAAACTAATTATAACAAAATTGAAGAAAACATCAAAAAGGATGTTGAAAGGTGGTCTACCCTTCCTTTAGACTTCAGTACCAGAATACAAACGGTAAAAATGAATATCCTACCTAAACTACTATATTTATTCCAATCTCTCCCAATTAATGTTCCCCGAGACAAATTCATAGCCTGGGATAAGATGATCTCTAGATTCATTTGGAATAGCAAAAAAACAAGAATAAAACTAACAACACTTCAACTGTTGAAAAACAAGGGTGGAATGGATTTACCAAATCTGAGGAAATACTTTTAGGCAGCTCAACTCAGACCTCTGGCCTGTTGGTGTAGATCTGAATATGAATCTCGATGGAAAGAAATGGAAAGGGAGATACAGGGTTACCAGACCCAGATTTTGCTGGGAGACAAATATCTGAGAGGGGCTAAGAGACATTTTGAGACATGCTACGGATCCAATAGTAGCATTTACGTTAGAAAAGAGGGGTTCGCGCATTGAAGTGGTTCGCATATGACTCAAAGTATAAGCCAGGGGTGTATGATTCAAGATTCAAAGAATGGGCACAAAAGGCCAAAATAGCGAGTTTTTGAGCTTCAAAGTATGGTCTCGAATACAAAAATTTATTTAGATACTTGCAATTAAGAGACTACTTTACAAAAGAGATAAGGCCAGAACTAGATGAAACTTGAAATAATGTGATCAAGGTGATTGTGGATGCATACAAACAGAAGGGGTCTCGGGTCATCTCTGCTTTCGACCAAGCTCTGGTGGGAAGCGAGGGAGAATCAACGCTCTACATAAAAACAAAATGGGAAGCAGAATTAAAAATTCAAATAGCAGAAGAAGAGTGGTATCAAATGTGTGAAACACAATGCACATCCACAAACTCACTAGTATGGAGAGAATTTTGCTGGAAGAATCTAACTTGCTTTTTTATAGCACCCAAAATAAAAAGCAGACAACTTGCTGTCCAACAACAGTGTTGGAGTCTGTGCGGGAGTACGGAGGCAGACCACTCGCACATTTTCTGGAACTGTGTAAAGATAAGGCCATACTGGGAAAATGTTAACGCAGTTGTTAAAAATACCATGGGTTATAAAAGAACAAAGCTAGTAGTGGATCACAAACTGTTTTGCACAAATCCTTTTGCTATTTTTGAAAAGGTGTTTGGTAAGAGATGTTGCCTGCAGCTGCTTGTCAACTATATAGCAAATGTAATTTCCAGTATCTACAAACATAGCAAAAATAAATACTTAAAAAAAAAAAAGAAGATAACTTGGCCAATAAGCAGGAAGTTCTTATTTTGATTGGTATGTTTATCCAATATGATAACAAAAGATGATTGATATGGAAGCATGTTGATCAGATGTACAATTGAGATTAATATATGCTGCTGGGAAAGTGTCTGGAAATGTATAATTTGAGCCATTTCTTTCCCTTCTGGTACTGGATTTAAAAGTTAATATCATTCCACAAGGTTAGGCTGTTCATCCTCTAGAGCCTGTGCTGTGCCAGTAAGTTAGATCATCCAATTATCTGCATCCTTTGATGTCTTTCCTTAATGATATCTATCAGTTAAGAGACTTCAAATTTCATTTTGATCAGTATTCATAATCTTCTTAGGACGGCGTTCCTGATTTTCTTTGTACAATGACGTAAGATGATTCCCCATTTCTTTCCTATCAGTGACATGCTCTGATCTTAAGATTTGTGAACTCTTGTTCTGGATTACTTCACTGATGTAATTATACATGTTAAGCCACTAATTATTATTATGAGCCATCAAACTTCCAAACTGTAGGGAACACAAGCTCACTTTATACAATGTGTTCTTTGACCTTTTACATTAACTCATTGCCTTCTGCAAGGGGGCATGAACTTCCCAGATATCACTAAGACCCTCTCCTTTGTACATAGATGCATACATAGACAATAGGTGCAGGAGTAGGCCGTTTGGCCCTTCGAGCCATACATCTTCCAAGTAAACATACACAAGTCCTGTGATGTTTTGAAAGCAGTTCCACGTGTTAACACATTAAGACATTTAAATAGCTAAAGGAAAATAACACTTCCATCGAATGTATTGATGGGGTTTGAAATCACAAGGTGCAATTATCTCAACTAGCTCTCTGCCAAAACACAGCATGGCACGGAGTAACTTTAAGCAATACAGACATTGATTCAACATGTAAGATCTGGGGCTGACCATACAAGGGTCCAGATAAAAAATAAACAAATATGAGGTTGCAGATATGCTGATAGAAAATAAACAAATAAGAAAGACTATGCATTGTCTCAGGTATTATTTTCCTGCATTTTCTAGATATTGTCTTTTCCCAGAGTTGGTGTTCAATGTTGTATGCCAGCAGTGTTTGACTAAAGTTATGTGTCTGATATAAAAAAGGGCTGCAACTACTTGCCCACCCACAACAGCAATTCCCAAACTTGGAATTGTTACCACCAAGAAGGTCAAGGGTATCTGCATGAGAATGTCACCTCTAGATTCTTCTCCAAGTCACCACAACCCTGATATTCCTCATCCTTCATTGTGGTTGGGTCATTGTGGTTGACACTTCCCCTCAGCAGCACTGCGAAAATATCATCATCACAAAGACTGTTGTAGGTCAAGAAAGTGACTCACTATTCCCTTTTTTTTGCACCAAAGGTCAGCAAGGATTACATTGATTTGAAGATAAAATCGTTGGCATGAAATTAGAATTTGTAAAAGACGTCCATTGTTACAAAGGATTTTATGAAGTAAACTAGACCAAGTGCAGACCCGTTGGGTCTGTTCCCCCAACGTGCGGTTGTGGGGGGGGGGAGGCGGCATGCAGCGTCACACACACTAACTATCCCCCCCCCCCCCCCGCACTCACGCTAATTACCCCCCTTGATATTATATTAATATTATTAATTTGCTCCTTTTACCCCATAACCACCCTATCTACTGACGCATAGCCCCCAACTTGCAGTCACATCTAGAGAGGGGGGGGGGGGGTAGAGAGCGAGGGCAAAGAGAGAAGGGGCAGAGACAGAAACACAGAGAGAGGGGCAAGGAGAGGGGGGTGGAGAGGAGAAGAAGAGGAAGGGCGGGTGAGGGGGGAGGGGAGGAGAGAGAGAGAGGGTGAGAGTGAGGGGGAGAGGTGGGGAGCAGGGAGGGGGAGGGAGGGTGTGGAGGGGAGGGGGTTTAGGGGAGGGAGGGGATGGAGGGGAGAAAGGGGGGAGGGGAGAAAGGGGGGAGGAGAGAGGTGGGGAGCAGGGAGGGGGGAAGAGGGTAGGGGTGTGGAGGGGAGGGAGGGGGGAGGAGAGGGGGGGAGAGGGAGAGAGAGCGTGCTGAGAGGGGTGAGGTGAGGGGAGGAGCAGGGAGGGTGGAGGGAAGGGGGTAGGGGTGTGTGGAGGGGAGGGGGGTTTAGGGGAGGGACGGTGGGGGTGGGGATGGAGGGGAGGAGGGGGAGAAAAAGGGGAGAAAAGGGGGGGGGGGGAGAGGGGGGGGGGGGGGGGGAGGGGGGGGGAGGGGGGGGGGGGAGGAGAGGGAGGGGGAGAGGGGATGGAGGGGAGAGAGAGGGTGTGCTGAGAGGGGGGTGAGGTGAGGGGAGGGGGAGAGGTGGGGAGCAGGGAGGGTGGAGGGAAGGGGATAGGGGTGTGTGGAGGGGAGGGGGGTTTTGGGGAGGGGAGGAGGGGGAGAAAAAGAGGGGAGAGAGAGAGACGGGGGAGAGGAGAGGGGGGTGGGGAGAGAGGTCGGGAGAGAGAGATAAAGGGAGAGAGACGGGGGGGAGAGAGAGAGAAAGAGAGAGGGATAGGGAGAGAGAGAGGTGGGGAGAGAGAGGAGTGGAGAGAGCCTTTTTACTTCAACCCAAACCCCCCAAACAACCATTTGCAGGCAGTGCTTTTTTACTTCAAACTAACCATCTTTTCATTTTCAAACCACATTAAGGGTACTCACAGCTGTGTAGGCATTTGTTCAGTGTCATTCAGAGCTCAGACCTCCATCTTGATGAGAGACTGATTGAGGCACACCACTTCCTGGTTTTATAGTCCCACCCCCTCCCTCCAGCAGGGGCAATAGAGAGAATGGGGAATTTTGTAAAAACATTAATATCTCTGTCATTTTTCATCGACGGGAAAAATCCTCGGCACACATGCGGCGGATGGGGGCTCTGAGCAAGGTGGCTAAAAATGACGGCGGTAGGTGGCGGCGTTCTCTCGGAAATCGCAGCACAGACGGCCAAAAGCAGAGATTTAGTAATATAGACTAGACCAAGTGCAGACCCGTTGGGTCTGTTCCCCCAACGTGCGGTTGTGGGGGGGGGGAGGCGGCATGCAGCGCCACACACTAACTACCCTCACCCCCACACTCACGCTAATGGAGGGGAGGAGGGGGAAGAGAGAGAGAGGGGGGGGAGAGAGAGGGAGTGCTGCGAGGGGGGTGAGATGAGGGGCGGGGAGCAGGGAGGGGGGTAGGGGTGTGGAGGGGAGGAGGGGGAGAAAAAGAGGGGAGAGGAGAGGGAGGGAGAGGAGAGGGGGGGGAGTGGAGAGGGGGGGGAGAGGAGAGGGGGGAAGAGGAGAGGGGGGGAGAGGAGAGGGAGGGGGGGAGAGGAGAGGGAGGGGGGGAGAGGAGGGGAGGGGAGGGGAGAGCAGGAGAGGGGGGGGGAGGAGAGGGAGGGGGGGAGATAGTGCCTTTTTACTTCAACCCAAACCCAAACAACCATTTGCAGGCAGTGCTTTTTTACCTCTAACCATATTTTCAAACCAAATTAAGGGTACTCACAGTGCTGTAGACATTTGTCAGTGTCATTCAGAGCTCTGAGTGAGGCACACCACTTGCAGAGACTGATTGAGGCACACCACTTCCTGGTTTTATAGTCCCTCCCCCTCCCTCCAGCAGGGGCAGCAGAGAGAATGGGGAATTTTGTAAAAACATTAATATCTCTCAATTTTCATCGACGGGAAAAATCCACCACACACATGCGGCGGAGGGGGGCTCTGAGCGAGGTGGCCAAAAATGACGGCCGTAGGTGGCGGCGTACTCTCGGAAATCGCAGCACAGAAAGCCAAAACCGGTCAAGAACAGACTTTTAGTAATATAGATAAGGGGAACCCCTTTCCAGTGGCAAAGGGGTCAGTAACTAGCAGGCACCACAAGGCAATTAGAACCAGAGGCAGCATTGAAGTAAAAAAAAAAGTACACACGCCTGATATGATAATGGAAACAGGTCATGGGTCACTTTCAAATTAGGGGGGGTGGGGGGGGTGTGGAGTGAACCGGTGGAGTGAGCTTGTGTTTTGTAGCTTTGAATATAAATTTTCCCTCAAAATCCATTGGATGTGGAGTCTACTTGTAATTTAATTTATTTAAAGCTCTACTACCTTAATTTCCAAACTGGTTGTTTGTTATTACTGAAGCGAGGATAAGATTAACAACAAATGGAAAATTTACCCAGGAGACTAAAGGCAAAAAAATTTACTCTGATTAATACAATGAAATTGGCACAAAAAGACGTATGTTACTACTTGTCCATTAGCACACAACTTCTATTGGTGCTTTAAAACAAAAATGGGTTTTAAAAAAAAGATAATTTTGATTAGCAACTTTTGAAAAGAAAAGCTGATAAGCTGACCTTATTTACTTCGGTATTAATGGCAGAAATTGTACGATTCAACCACTAGCAGCTCAACATCAGTTATCTTTGATTTGTTTTTGTGCACAGGTGAACAGATTGCAAAAAGAACAACAACTACGACAAGAGGATATGAAAACTTTGCAGAATGAAGTGATCACTGAACAAAAGGACGTGAGTAGGCTGACTTTACAAGTGGAGGAGCTTAAAGATGAGCTCGCCACACAGAAACGAAAAAAAGCAACTAACATTAAGGACCTCACAAAACAGCTTCAACAAGGTGCGTGGGAACTATTCTGACAATACAATATCTGGTTACAAATATTAGTGATTGTAAAACGTGTTGATTTTGTATAATTACTATGACCTTCACCATGCATATTGAATTTTTTAGAGATAGATTTATCGCAATTATTTTTGACTGCACTAAAGGTAATAAGTGCATGTTTTAACTGTTTAAAAAATAATAATTCAGGAAGAAAACAGATTGTCACGCTGTTAATGTACTTTGAGATCAAGACAAGAACTGTAATATTGACACCTTGTGTGGATTTTTTCCAGTACGCCGACGATTGGAACAAATGGAAAATGGAAATTGTGATAGCAAAGAGGCGAGCAGCATGGGAAGTCGTTCCAGTTCATCAGGTAAACAAAAAAGTAAATACCTCATTACCTCAATTTAAACGACAAAATAGTTATTTATAGAAATATAGTAATGCAATATTTCTAACCTGTGCCAGTTTAGTTTATTACTATTGCCATGTGTACCAAGGTACAGTGAAAAGCTATTTTATTGCATGCTCTCCAATGAGTAGAAAGACAACACATGATTACAATCAAGCTGTCCTGTGTACAGACACAGGATAAAGGGAATAACGTTTTGTGCAAGATAAAGTCCAGTAAAGTCCAATTAATGATAGCCTGAGGGTCTACAATGAGGTAGATGGTAGGTCAGGACCGCTCTCTAGTTGGTGATAGGATGGTTTAGTTGCTTGGTAACAACTGGGAAGTAACTGTCCCTGAATCTGGAGATATGTGTTTTCATACTTCTGTACTCCGGGGTGAGACACGTCATTGATTATGGTAGGGGCCTTGCCGAGGCAGCGTGAAGTGTAGATGCGTAAAGTGTAGTTGATGGAAGGGAGGCTAGTTTATGTGATGGTCTGGGCTAAGTCCACAACTCTCTACAATTTCTTGCGGCCTTGGATGAAGCTGTTCCCAAATCATGCTGTGATGCATTCTGATAAATTGCTTTCTGCGGCGCATCTGTGGAAGTTGGTGAAAGATGTTGGGAACGTGCCAAACTTCTTAAGCCTTCTTAGGAAGTAGTGACATTGATGTGCTTCCTTGGCCATTACTTCGATTTGGCTGGTCCAGGATAAGTTGCTGGTGATATTTACTCTTTAAAAAATCGAAGCTTTCAATCAATTCTCCTTCATCGCTGTCAATGCTGAGAGTATGGAGCAGCTGGGCTTGTACACTCTGGAGTTTAGAAGGATGAGAGGGGATCTTATTGAAACATATAAGATTGTTAAGGGTTTTGACATGCTAGAGGCTGGAAACATGTTCCTGATGTTGGTGGAGTCTAGAACCAGGGACCACAGTTTAAGAATAAGGGGTAAGCCATTTAGAACGGAGACGAGGAAATACTTTTTCTCACAAAGAGTTGTGAGTCTGTGGAATTCTCTGCCTCAGAGGGCGGTGGAGGCCAGTTCTCTGGAAACTTTCAAGAGAGAGCTCCTAAAGATAGCGGAGTCGGGGGATATGGGGAGAAGGCAGGAACGGGGTACTGATTGGGGATGATCAGCCATGATCACATTGAATGGCGGTGCTGGCTCGAAGGGCCGAATGGCCTACTCCTGCACGTATTGTCTAATGTATACCAGGGTATGTGTACTGTCTCGCTTCCTAAAGTCAATCACAAACTCCTTTGTCTTGCTGACATTGAGGGAAAGGTTGTTGTCTGGCACCAGGTTACAAGGTTCTCAAACTCCTTCCTCTACTCTGTCACATCATTATTTGATACATGGCCCACAATTGTGGTGTCCTCTGAGAATTTGTAAATTGAGTTGGATTGGTATTTGACTGCACAGTTGTGAGTGTATAAGGAGTAAAGAAGAGGGCTGGGAACACATCCCTGCAGGGCACCAGTGTTGAGGATTTTTGTAGAGGATGATTTGTCACCTATCCTCACTGATTGTGGTCTGTTGGTCAGGAAGTCGAGGATCCAGTTGCAGAAGTGAGTGCTGATTTCAAGTTCCCTGAGTTTTGGATGTGGGTGTTTCCGTAAATAAGGGTACCATCCTGAAGTCTGAAGAAGGGTTTCAGTCTGAAGAAGGGTTTCGGCCCGAAACGTTGCCTATTTCCTTCGCTCCGTAGATGCTGCTGCACCCGCTGAGTTTCTCCAGCATTTTTGTGTACCTTCGATTTTCCAGCATCTGCAGTTCCTTCTTAAATACCAACCTGTGACATGGGTGGCCAAGTATGAAAGTTATTAAATCATAATGACATACCATGGCAATAAAAATGGGCCTAGCTATGATCCCTTTGAGCTTATTTGTGATCAAAATTGATCAAAATGTAATACTTTCAAAATTTGAGGGGTAAAAATTATTTATAAGATATGGGAGACTTACTGATTTCTAAGCTCCCTGACAAAATGTCAGCAACTAACCCACGACACGGTCATTATAATCGCGTTGTTTGAATTAAAAAAACAATCACGACGAATGCAACAAATAAAAACATAATAGCATTGACAACGTTAGACAATGGGAGGGACCACAGAATGAGACATCGCTAAAATAGGTGAGCATACTAGATTTTTATTTCATGATTTTAAGTTTTATTCATTATTAAGTATTTCAATGGAAAGTTTAAACACAAAACATAAACAACAAAAAGAGAAACAATAAATATTAAAACAGTTTGCTTTTAATTCACACATTTCACATGTGACCAAACTGTTACTCAAGTTCAACTTCAAAAACTTGGGGCATCAGAAAACCATCTTATCGGGTGATAAATGATAAAACTCATAAGCATAATCAGAATTTGGCTTATAGTTATTAAATTGCAAAATTAATGTATAAATTAGCCTAAGGATTTGATGAAATCCTGCTTGAAAAAGTCACAAAATAGGCAAGAAAACATAGGGACATATCTGATATTTTTCTTTGTAAAAAGCGATTTATGTATTTTTGCTTCATCTCAATATTTTGGCTATACACCATGATCTATACTATATAAAATACAGGATATGAAACAATGGATATATTAAATAAAAAATCAGGAAAATAACCTGGAAGTTTGGAGACCTTCAGTTTCACTATTTACGGAAACACCCATATGAGCTTGGATGTGATAACTGTAGTCTGACTAATGTACGATTGGGTTCTGAAAATAAAGAGACATCATAATTGCAAGTGACTGCCTTCATTTGACTGGCATATCATTTGAAACACTTCAATTGAAGTAAGATTGCACATGTGTGTTTCATACAATCTTCCTGTGAAATATTTAGCCTAGTCTCTTTCTAGCTTTTTTCTAATCTTTAAGAAATGTAATTCTGTTTTTTGGTCAGTAGTGGGTGAGATGTCAGTGTGAGGCTCCAAATGCCGTCTAAATTGGGTCACAGCAACATCCATAGACTGGCGATTTATGCATCATGACTAGATACATCTCAAGCTAAGCCGTTTTAGTACGGTTTCTAGAAAGGAAAAAAGTGTCCAGAAAGTCTGCCAAATGAATATTGTAGTCACAGGACAATCAGAAACATGCTATTTTGTAATAAAAGCAAAAATGCTGAAAACACTCAGTAAGTCAAGAGAGAAACAGAGTCAACATTCCAGGTTTCAATCTCTTCGTCACTTGGTATTCCACGAGGGTATATCTGCTGATTTCCTCAAAGCCTTTTTGCCATCTATAAATTGTGACTATGATGCAATATTTTTCGATTACCAAATAGTAACTCCAGGAAGCACTTAAAGCATTCCCACCCACTACTGTCAGTAAGTTATGACAACTATCCATACCATATCCACTGTAGCAATTCCTCAAAATGACTTTGATAACATCTCCCAAAATATGACATCTGAAAGGAATAAGTGCATCTTTTATCTAACTACTCTTTTAAATTCACAGCACTCTGACTTAGATGTACCTTGCTTTACCTTTAAATAATCCAAATTACAGTAAAACTCCAATAATCTGGTAGTGCTGGACTAGCAAATTTTCCAAACTATTAGATATTACTCCTATTAATACCCCACTTTGAATTCATTTTTTTTAGATGTTACACAGAAGTATAATAAATTGCCCAGTGAACCTGGTGAGTTTAAAAAGAACATAGGACGCAGAGTCCGGTGAGTTCAAAGGGAACGCGAGAAATAGTATGCTGATCGATTGGGATATCAGAACAATTGGATACCGGATTATTGGAGTTTTACTGTACTCTACTTGCGTAACAGCAATTTGGGAGTCACCTCATTATATATTTATAGGAATTCATGATGACTCACCAACTTCTTGATAATCGGAGAAAAGCAATTTTTTTAAAAATCAGCCCTTCCAGAAATACACATGCACCATAAATAAAAATAATCAAGTTAAGGTAATCAGCATGAGCAGATGTAGCATATAGAGGGAATGAAAACACATTTGATAACTGTGGAAGTGTGGTACAGATAGGCGTATATCTGTGTGTCCCGGTCGCAGATTCGAGGAAGACTGAGCCTCTGGGATAAACCTGAGAACACCGATGCCACTGTGTGGTCAAGACTGGGCTGCTGAGAAGATGCCCTAGACAGCCAGCACCACTACCGAGGCTAAGACTGAGTGGCTGGGGCAAGCCGGAGACACCAGTGACTCTTGTTGCCTACAAACAATGAGGGACTGTGCCCACGCACACTCACTCGCTCACACTTTCTCTCTCGCACACACACAGAGGCAAAGACTGAGCCGCCAGGATAATCCTAAGACTGCCAGCGCTGCTTCTTCAAGCCCAAAGCTGAGCGGCCAGGATAAACCTGAGACCGCCACTGCCTCCATTCAAGGGTAAACTGCAGGGAGAAGCCTGACATCGCCACGCCTCCTGCTCAGAGACCAGGACTGTGTTGCCGGGCAAGCCTGAAATCACTAGCATTACCTCACATGCGCCCTGATGGCAAGGGACAGCGTCACCATGCAGTCCTGGACTTTTTTACCACTGTAAATAAAATATATCTTGAGTTCACCCTATGGCGAGTGTCGGTCTGGTCACTGCCGAACCTGGCAACTTATTCACATGACAACTTAGGCCTCGTCTTATCAGAGATATTACAGTTGTCCAATACACCCCTCCTACCACCTTCTCTGTAACTTTAACTTGCTTTCTCTTTCTCTTGGTTCTGATGAAGGGTTTTTGATCTGAAAATATTTACTATATTTCTTTCCACAGTTACCTGACCTGCGTAATGTTTCCAGCATTTTAAAAAAAATTCATCTCCACTGTTAATTGTTCCAAAGAATCTGTTTATGAATGTTGATAATGACAATTATCCTCTACATGCCAAGTTTCCCCCAATCCCAGCTCAGGGGATCTTGAATTTTGAATTGCCCTTTATAAGATGATGGTGAGCCATTGCCCTGAACTACTGCAGTCCTTCCGGTAAAGGTACACCAATAGTGCTTTTGGAAATGGAGTTTGAAGATGTAGACTCAGTGATGATAAAGATGCCTGATTTGGAGAAGATTTTGCAGGTGATGGGGTAGATGGGATTAGGGTTAGGTGAAATTAACTCTGATAGATAATATCATTCTGTTTAATGTGTCCATGTGAATTGCTTTCTTCTTAAACTCCAAAAACTTCTCTGTATTCCATTCTAGGTTCTCTAGATGCTCGATGCAATAAAGAGGAGAGGTCTCCAGAGAATACTGGCCGTTCCGTGCAAGCAGATAATTTTCCAGAAGTGGACAAGACCATATTAATAGAACGTATTGTTCGCCTACAGAAAGCTCATGCACGTAAGAATGAAAAAATTGAATTCATGGAGGATCATATCAAACAGTTAGTGGAGGAAATACGAAAGAAAACTCGGTGAGTTCATAATAGAATCATTGAAGCCTTTGTTTTTTCATCTATTTTACCTAAAATACGAGGTCAAATTAAGACGTTTTCACTTTGGAAATTATCCCCGATGGCTAATAAGGGTCTATGAAAAGTAGTTTAATCTTGTCAGGTTTCCATTTTTTTGACCGCTGTGGAAATCGTCGGATTCTTTAATCTTGGTTTTCCTTTTATTATAATTTGTCTCGTCTACTGCTTCCCTTTTTCAATTTCTTTTTTTTTTTGAAATATTGTTGTTTTCTGTTTCGTCAAATTGAGTTACATTGAAATTGACTTCAAATAATTTAGAAACCAGGAACTACAGATGCCGATTTACAAAAAAGGCATAAAGTGCTGGAGTGGGTCAGGCAGTTCTCTGGTGAACATTGTCAGGTGACATTTTGTGTTGTGACCCTTCAGACAAAATAATTTAACCATTAAGTACTCCATACTTAGGAATTTTCAGGTCACAATCAACCAAATGATGAATCAGAGATGAGGATACTGATTGAAGAATTTCATTTTCCTATCTTGGACATATGACAATAAAACACTCTTGATGTATCAAATGCGGAGGAAACATCCAGGAGCTAATATGCATCAGGGTTACAATCACAGAAGGTTAATGTTTCAGGCTAATAACCTCTGGACCTCTCAACATACACGCTGTTCGGCTCGCTTAGTATTTACAGCCTTTTTTTAAAATTCAGATTTCTAGCAGATGCTATATTTTTTAATTACAGTTAACGAGCAACTTTTTTATAACTATTCATTTAAGAAATACTCTAAAGATGAGAGAATAAAATGATACATGACTTAGAACGGTGCGAGAATTAGAATTTTTGCAAAGACTGAAAGCATTTCCAAGGATGGGTTGGACGAAAGTGTCGACTTTCATGATGAAATGTTGGTGCTGTTTGGTACATATTTGCAAAAAAAGTTAACGTCACTCTGTTGTAATCCATAATTTGATACAAAGTGGATAGAAAGTTGCTGTGTCATAACATGATCATCATACATCCTGACCAACATTTTGTTTTCTTTTAAAAATGAATACATTTGTATGAGGTTGTGTGTGTTTTCAGAAGACTAATGCTTTGGTTTCCTGTCAACATTTTTTAATTGCATGGCTGTTATGAAATAGAAATGGAATGTTATGCAGAACCCATAGCATTTTCTTCATATATGTCAGACATAAATTAGCATTTAGAGTAATAGTGTCATACAATACGGAAACAGGTCATTTGGCCCAACATGGGTATGCTGGCCAAGATGCCACGTCTACACTAGTCCCACCTGTTTGCATTAGGCCCATATCCCTCTAAATCCATGTATCTGTCCAAATGTCTTAAAATGTTGTTATAATACCTGTCTCAACTACCTCCCCTGGAAGCTAAGATTTGTTCAGTTTTGTTTCATGTTTATTCAGTCTTACGTTAAATTCATGAAGGTTGAAATAAGAGTGACAAAGCGGGCACTCCTTAAAAATTTACAATTTTAGTATGTGTAATAGACTCACTAAAAAAAAAGATTGCTCTGGTTAATTTCAAAGATAAATGGAGTTTGGTATATGACAGATAGAAATAAATTTGTTCAGAACACCATTAAAATTCTAATTAAAGTCATTAAGTCACTCTTCTAATGGAGCGTTTTGCTGTTCTGCATCATAAATGACACATCTGAAACAAAAAGATAATTTAAAGCTTGCGGCTGCTTTCATGTTTCAATAGATTATCCAAAGACTCCACAAACTAGCATCCATACAGGGTGCTTTTCGGTGCAATACATTACCAGCAGTTTGAATCATCAAAGAATTATAATGATCTTTAATGTTTAATGACCAACATGTATTTTAAGTCAATGTACATACAACAACAGTAAACCATTCAGTCCCCAGGACATGTTCTGTCTTGCATCAAGTCGCACTTGACCTATCTTGCCTGTCTTTTCTATTTTCCAGGATACTCTTATCTAATAAGTCCATGATCTTGAAAATTTGAAACATCTTATAATCCAACGCTTGCTGAGAGGAGAGATTCAGCTGTCCAGTGCCTTTGGTGTGACACAATGCATACGAACTTCATTCCCACCTTGAAATCATTAATTTTAAATGATTCATCCTTTTTTCAAATTCCCTCTTCAGAAGGAATTGTTTCCTTCTGACTCGCCTATTGAGTCTGTTTATCATTTTGAAGACGTCATTTTGATAACCTCTCAACCCTCTCACCTTGTAGACATCACCAGATTTCCTGAAACATATCATAATTTAACCCTTTGAAAAGGCTGGGAAAGTTGTGTTCTGTTTGCAGTGAATCTTGACAAAGATGTACTGTGAGTTCTCATCCCTACTCAGAAACAAGTTGTGAGTTTAGCTAGTGGAAAAACAAGATAAAGATAGACTTGCGGACTGCACTGAGGAAATGGCTTGTCACTGAATCAATACAGTTCAGTCTGACCCCAGAATAGATGGTGTACAACAGTGTTAACCATGATTTAAATAAATTCCAGTGAACGTTAAAGAAATATGTTCAATCATATTGATTTGATCAGTACGAGAACACGCAAGCTTCTATTGAAAATGCAAATCAAGATGTATGTATTATGTAACGAAGAAAGTGATAGGTAATTCTGACACAAAAGATTGTGCCACTTGAATCCATCAGTGGAATTCTGACCATTGAGAAACCTAATATGAAGCTTTTTAGTAATACGTTATGATCATTGAGAATGCTAATATGTAGCTATTAAGTAATAAGTTGAATAGACATTACCTCTACAGAAATCAGGTGATTGGCTTAGCGTGAATTGCCATGATTGAATAGGAAAGGGAAACACAAGACATGGTAAATGCTAACATCATTTCATTATACTAGATAGGATTAGTAAATACTAGATAAGAGAACTTGTCGCCTTGGTTTGGCTGGCAATACATTGGCATGGGTCATTGTTTTAAGATTGCAAGCAGTTGTTAGATGTGTTTGTCAAAGTCACTGCAGCTTCCATAAATTAGCTTGTGACGATATAATACTGAGGACCTGCAAATGCCAAGCGCAGGGCAAATGTCTAGATGAAGTGATTATAGATCTTACGAAGGCTTTTAACATGTTCAGTTTAGTGTCCATGTAATTGCCAAAGTGTGCTAGGTGTCCTTGAGTCCCCTCTGTCTGACATTAGTCCTTCTTTTGTCACATGAATGCTACAATCCAACAAAGAGCTACTTATTTGACGACTTTGAAATCTGTTGTGTTCATCTTGCGTGGTATTTTCTTTTCTCTGTTACATTGTTTTGCTTTCTCGTCTAATGTTGACAGTAATATTGATGCATGATCAGATGGAAAGCTCATGTCGAAGAGCAATTAGAGCTCATCACACATAAAGAAGCAGATCAAACAATATTGCAATAGATTTTACTGACATGATGAATTTGAACTAGCCATCAATTATAAAATAGGCAGTGTGTAGGAAGGAACTGCAGATGCTGGTTTAATCCAAAGATAGACACAAAATGCTGGAGTAACTCAGCGGGTCAGGCAGCATCTCTGGAGAGAAGGAATGGGTGACTTTTTGGGTCGAGACCCTTCAGACTGAGAGTTAGTGGAAGGGGAGGGGGAGATACAGAGATAAGGAAGTGTAAAGTGTGAAAACGAGACATCAAAGGAGGTGGTGAACAAGTAAAATGTAGAATAGATTATTGTTAGCTAGGAGAAGGTAACCACAAAGCAAACAGAGATAACGTAATTGGGGACAGTCAGACTGGTCGGAGAACTGGGAATAGGGAGGGATGGAGAGTGAGGGAAAGCAAGGGTAACTTAGTTAGAGAAGTCAATATACCGCTTGGTAGTAAGCTGCCCAAATGAAATATGAGGTGTTGTTCCTCCAATTTGTGCTGGGCCTCACTCTGACAATGGAGGAGGCCCAGGACAGAAAGGTCGATGTGGGAATGAGAGGGGGAGCTAAAGTGTTTTGCAACCAGGAGATCCAGTAACTTTAGGCGGACTGAGCGGAGACATTCAGCGAAGTGATCGCCGAGCCTGCGCTTGTTCTCACTGATATATAGGAGTCAACATCTGGAACGGAACTGGCTATGGTGTTTAACTGAGAGCCTTTTTCCCCTCTATATATAGTTAAATGAAACAAGATCTTTGTACAATATTTCATGCTATTTGCTGGTTTACCCACTAACTTTCTGTGATTTGTTAATCTGTTCATCCCTTCAAGGTTTACATTAGAACTTGTTTGTCTCTTCAGCCCAAACCTAATACAATCATATTATAGTCTTGATTCCTAACAAATTCCTATAGCTTCAGAATGTTAACCAAATCTGATGTGCCAAAAATATTTCTACGGTTTTAAAGAATTGTATTTGTCAAGACAACAAAAATATTTGTATTGCAGGGCTTACAAATTAATAGTCTAAATTCAGAAAATGTTTATTTCAAGGATCCTGCAGAAGCAACCAAACATTTAAAGAATATAGCTATCGAAGGGTATATGGTTTTTGAAATAACCATCAAGCTGTAAAATATCCTAAGGTACTTTGAGAAGTAGACAAGGAAGTGGATAAGGACTGTCTAGAACAGGTCATTGATGATTTTCAGAAGACATTTGTGATTATTCTCTTACTGAATATTTAATATTTGCTTTGAAGGCTGAGGGATGGCTTAGCAACACATGACAGCAATTGTGATAAATTAAAAATGTTTTGCCAGAGAAACAATTATAGGAAAGTTAGTGGATGCCCCTTCAAGACCATTGACATGTAGAGGATTCGTGGATTATTTGAATATGGTATCCATATTCCTGTATGATGGGTCAAAGCTCTCAGAAAAAGCAACAAATAGAATCAAGATTTTGCTAGTTTCAGTGGAAAATGACTAAATATGACATGGTTATGATTGACTCACTAAAACTAATCTTAAAATAAATAAACCAAAAATTGGCCTTATTTTAATGAGCATTATAAGGTTATGAGGTTAAACAATTTTTGCAGCATTGAGGAATGTTATGTAAGGGTAGATTGATCTTAAATTATTTTATTTTAAAAGTGGTTGGGGCTTAAATAGTATGAGATTTGCATACCTAAAGCAAATTAGAGTCGAAGCAATCTTAATCTCATAGGATTGTAGCTATGTGGTTTAGACACCCAACAGAAATATTTTATTTGAGGTTATCATAGATACTTTAAAGAATTTTGATAGTTATCTGTTGAAATCGGTTTCAGCGTTGTGAAGATGATTGTATTTATAGCCTTGTTCGATTACATTTATTCGGAGAATTAGGAACGGGTCATAATTTCCATAAAAATTAGAATTGGCAACTGGAGGTGAGTGGACGCTCTCACCTAAAGAACCATTTGTCGACCGTGGAATAAGCTTTCTGGAACACAAATTCTTGTGGGGTTTGTTAAACCAATTTTACAAAACTGACAATAAACAAAATATTTGTTATCATTTCTGCAAATATTTTCTTTGATGCAGACTCATTCAGACTTATGTTCTGAGAGAAGAATCTGGTGCCTTGTCCTCAGAAGCATCTGATTTCAATAAAGCCCAGGTGAGCAGACGTGGAGGAATCATGGCTTCACTTTACACGTCACATCCAGCGGACAGTGGTCTAACGTTGGAGCTCTTATTGGAAATAAACAGGAAGCTGCAAGCTGTACTGGAAGACACTTTGTTGAAGAATATAACACTTAAGGTACGTCATGGATTGTTTGTTACATGTGGAGGTCTTGTGGCAAAAATGGCAAGCAATTATTCTATTCACATGGGAAGTGAACTACAAAGACACAACAGAGTTTAACTGCATAGCGCTCCATGATGTATTATGCAGAATTGTCATTTTGTTCATTTGTGAGGCTGTCATTTCTGGAATTATATACAATAAATAGCTGAGAAACAGGAAATAAATTGAGAATATTGGCATTGAATTTGAATAATACAGAAAACTAGATGTTGACCAGTGGTGCAGCTGGTAGAGCTGCTGCCTCACAACTCGGTGACGGATTCAATCCTGACCTCCAATGCTATCCGTCTGGAGATTGCATGTTCTCCATGTGACTTCATGGGCTTCCTGCAGGCACTCTGATTTCTTGTTACATCCTAAAATTTGCAGGTTTATAAAATGCTCCTCGTGTGTAGAATAAAATGATACGGGTAGTATTAGTGTAATAATGAGTGCTTGATGCAGCCAAGCATGCAGCTGGCACGATGGGCCAAAGGCCAGATTCTGTGTTGGATTATTCTGGACTCTATGACTATAATATACATTTATGCAATGTAATGAATATTCCAAATAAGTATTCAAAAGGGAACTGCAGATGCTGGAATATCGAAGGTACACAAAATTGCTGGGGAAACTCAGCGGGTGCAGCAGCATCTATGGAGCGAAGGAAATAGGCGACGTTTCGGGCCGAAACCCTTCTTCAGACTTCTCCCATATACATTCCAAATAAGTATATGCTGTTGTATGAATATCCAAAGAATTGTATTTTTTTTTTTAAAGTGGGCCAGGCATTTTTTGGGGTAAAATATGAAATTAGGTTGTTGGGTAGAAGAACATGGTATAGAAAATCATGATTTCTGTGAACATAATGCAGTTACTGAGAGGCTTCAGTGTTAGGCTCCAGTAGATAAAAGATTTAGGATTGATGAGAGGAAAAGTTGACTGTGAATGGAAGAAACCAGAATATAGTATTTGTTTAAAAAAAAAAAAGAAACTGACTCCAATGCTTTAGGGAATCATTGGAAATTGATGTGATAAATCAAAGGGGAGTGAGGTTTACTGCAGAATAGGATGTTGAAGGCAGCTGTAGACAAGTTGAAAGCATCAAAAGTTGAGAAAGATATATTTTGAGAGTTGAGTCCAGAGGGAAGAAAAAAAATGACAAAGGTTTCATCAAGATGTTCAGCATAGGATTTTCACGTAGACGTAACAGGGAGACTAAAAGCATTTTATCAGAAAGTATAAATTGGATGTGCTCAATTAAGCAGAGCTCTACCTCAGTTTTGGAATAAATAGTTTGAATTTCTTGCATTTGCATGCTATTGTTCATTCTTGGTTACTGCAAATTTTATAATTGAAAATTGACTTTTATGGAGTCTCATTCCTTACGTTTTCATTCTTGTTGGCCATTTTAAAAAGTAAATTGAATTTGTTCTAACTTTTTGATGTTTTATCTCATTTTCATTCACCCACTCTTGCCTGCTCTCTCAGGATCTCCTCTTTCATTCCTTCTCTTTATTTAAGGAGATAGAGTTGTTTGTCCAGTTCTCCAGGACCAAGATGTTGAGGGTGCAATGCTAAAATGATTTCCAAACCATAGCAATTTGCGAGGCAAAACCGCACAGAGTTTCGGAAACTATAAGCACGACGACTAATTACAAAGCCAACGAGCTAAACATCAACAGGTCCCCTGGACCTATTGGCCTGCGGCTTAAATGAGGTGTGCGGATAAAGTGGATGCATTCATTTCGTCAACCAAGAAGAAGTCATTAGATATGTATTTGGGCTTTCAAAATGCATTTGATAAGGTGTCATTTAAAAGATTATTGCACATAAGAGGGCCTGAGTTGAAGGTAGTATATAGGCATGGAGGAAAGAGTGTCAGGATAGATGGGGCATCTTCAGATTGGCATTTGGTAACTCGAGGGGCGCTATAGAGTTCAATGTTGGGATGAAAAGATCAGCTGTATAATAATCAGATTTGCTGATAATACAAAATGGGTGGTTAGCAAGTGTAGAGGCTGTGAAGGGCCTGAAAAGAGATTGGAAGGACATATTTCAGAAAAGAGTGTCACCTCTTTCACTTGGAGATGAGGAGCAAGTAATCTCTCGGAGGCTTGTGAATCTTTGGAATTCTTTACCCCAGAGAGCTGTGAAGTTAAATATATTCAACAGAAAGAAACAATCATGTAAACCCATAAATAAATCAAGAGGAGAAAGATTGGGAAGGTATTTTTGCCAAAATAAGATAATTGGGTCCTATTAAATAATAGGTACAGGCTCAAGGACCAGCTAGCCTTCCTCCGATTCTTGCGTTCTAAGATCAGGTTGAGAATGGGGGTAGACAGTTAGGTACGGAATAGCCTGCTCTCCCATACATGGCCATCCACTTATTTTAATTCCATATTCGTTGACACCTTGACTGACAAAAAATATATTAACCTGTTAAAATGAGATTGGGAAACTGTAGACACATTTCCATATCAAACTACTATACAGTGGCCATAACAGAGATGTGGCTTAAAGGAGAAGATTTGGAATCTAGCATTCCTTTCTACGATGTAAAGGTGACACCGCCACCTTATTATGATGCCGACGCCATAGAAACATAGAAAATAGGTGCAGGAGGAGGCCATTCGGCCCTTTGAGCCAGCACCGCCATTCATTGTGATCATGGCTGATCGTCCCCTATCAATAACCCGTGCCTGCCTTCTCCCCATATCCCTTGATTCCACTAGCCCCTAGAGCTCTATCTAACACTCTCTTAAATCTATCCAGTGATTTGGCCTCCACTGCCCTCTGTGGCAGGGAATTCCATAAATTCACAACTCTCTGGGTGAAAAGTTTTTTCTCACCTCAGTCTTAAATGACCTCCCCTTTATTCTAAGACTGGCCCCTGGTTCTGGACTCACCCAACATTGGGAACGTTTTTCCTGCATCTAGCTTGTCCAGTCCTTTTATAATTTTATATGTTTCTATAAGACTCCCCCTCATCCTTCTAAACTCCAGTGAATACAATCTTTTCAATCTTTCTTCATATGACAGTCCCGCTATCCCAGGGATCAATCTCGTGAACCTACGCTGCACTGCCTCAATCACAAGGATGTCCTTCCTCAAATTGTACACAATACTCCAGATGTGGTCTCACCAGAACCCTATACAACTGCAGAAGCCATCTGAAAACACTTGAAAAATTCCATCAACGATGTCTTCGAAGCAGCTTAAATATCAGTTGGGAAGACAGAAGAACCAACGTCAGCGTGCTGAATAATGCGAAAACATCTAGCATCGAAGCCTTCGTCATCAAGAACCAACTAAGATGGGTCGGTCGTGTTGTTCGGATGGAAGACGACCGCCTAACAAAGCAAACCTTCTATTCCCAGCTTCTTTAAGGCAAACGGAAAAGAGAGGACAAAAGAAGAGAAAGCCAGTATGAAGAAATGTGCAATCGACATCGACAATTGGGAAACCAATGCCAAGGACAGGAAACTCTGGTGAACCATCATCAAAGAAGGAACAGCGACCTTCAAAGCCAAGAGATGTGCAAAATTAGAAGAAAAGAGAAGAAAACTGAAAGAGAGGCAGCAACAACCAAAGCCTGATCTGCCATCTGTAATTACCTGTCCTGAATGTCGAAGAACTTTCAAAACCAGGATTGGATTCATAAGCCTCCATAAAAACAACAGAACATAGACCATCATCCTCGACCTCGAGGAATAGCCATGACGACGACGATTATGATGTAGGGGTGAAATGATGTTCTCGGAAACCATGATTTTCTGTACCATGATATTCTGTTATACAATAGCGTCATCTGCGCATGCATCATGGAGTGATTTGTTTATTTGGTTTAAGTGAGAGTATTAAGAAAAAAAATGAGAATAGGTTACATATGTATTTGAATTGTAAAAGGGGAGACAAAAATAGGATCTGCATAAGGACTTGCTAGGCAGAAGGGATGCCATGGGTCTGAATCAGTACAATATTTATTTGCTGTTGTAGAAGATTCTATTACATTGTATCAGTAAAGGAGGAAGTGGTACTGATATTAGATTTGATAAAATGAAATGGAGGTAATTGAAAGTTTGGCATTACTCGTTTTTTTTAAAAGTCACTCAGCTGAGGGGTGGGGTCAAGGAAAGAGCGTTCACGTCGCAGCCCTGTATCCACCAATCTTTCCACCACCACGCACAAGAAGCGACATGACAGACACCATTGTATGCAGATGCCGAGAAGTGTGTTCAGCTCTGGCTGAATAACTTCTAATACTTCCCCCAATGCAATATTCCATCTCTCCACCAATTGCAATATTGGTGGCCAGTGGGGGAGGGCTTTCTGGAGCGCTAGTATGGGTGTTGTGGGCCGAAGGGACTGGTTACCAGAGGGCTAGTATGGACATCATGGGCCAAATGGATTATTAGGCTGGCAGCTCAATCACTCAGGCCTGGTGGGCTGGCAGCTCAGTCACTCAGGCCAGGTGGGCTGGCAGCTCAGTCACTCAGGCCTGGTGGGCTGGCAGCTCAGTCACTCAGGCCTGGTGGGCTGGCAGCTCAGTCACTCAGGGCTAGTGGGCTGGCAGTTCACTCACGGCTATTCATTGAAATTCCATTTCAAACAGAGTGCAGACCACCAAATCCAAATGCAATTTCATACCATTTCATGCAGAGTGCAGGCCACTAAATCCAAATGCAATTTCACACCATTTCAAGTAGAGTGCTGGATACCAAATTCAAATGCAATTTCATACCATTTGGGCTTTATGCTCCTGGCCCCCCTGAAGGGGCGTTACCTTCATCATGGTGATTGACAGGCGAGAGGACCAATCGGCTGATCTCACGATTTTTTAAACATTCATAACTTTTTTATTTTTCATCGATCTGAAAAATCCTCGGGGCTGCCTCAGCGGAGGAGGACTGAGTAAGATGGCCAAAATATGGTAGCGTTTTTCTAAAATCAACATGCAGCACAGACAAAGTGGTCAAGATGAGACTTTTAGTTATATAGATTTCTGCAAATTGCCGGTACTTCCTCGATTTTATGGTCATACCAGTGAAACGGAGGAATGCACATGTTAGATTCTTCCTTGAAAATTGTGGAAGAAGGATAATCTGAGGAGTTAGGTAGCTGTCAGCCTAACATCATAATGGTAAATCCCCTCGGGATAATAAATTAAGAAAAATTGTAATTGGTGCCTATAAAATGAAGTAATAAATGAAAGGCAGTATGGATATGTTTAGTTGTGTTTACTAATTAAATTTGAATTTTCTGATGATGTAACAGTGAGTAGAAATGAAGGTTCTGTGCTGGATGTACTTCATGACTTTCAACAGGCATTTGACAGAACATAAAAATAAACTTATACACAAAATAAAAACATGGGTATTAGACAAACTAACAGCTTGAAGAAAAAATTGACCAAGGGAGAGAAAACGGTTGTGTGAACCGTTATTTTTCAGACTAGTTGAGAAGGGGGGCGAGTGGAAGTATGGAGTGTTATCGACCAGATATTGGTATAAGCATCATTGCTCTTCTTAATGTTTATTAATGTGTTGAACTCAAGTGTGCGGGACATAATTTCAAAGTTAGCAGATGATGTAAAGCATAGAAGCAGGCTAAATAATGAGGAACAAAATGACAGATCGGTGTATTAAACCAGTACATTGCAGAAGAAATTTTGCTGAGAAGGGATGCATATTGATTAGAAGAATGAAGAGAGACAATAAAACTAAATAATACAATTTTTGTGGGGAGAGAGCTGTGTTTGTAATCATCCAAATGCTTTGAAGCTGACATGACAAGATGAAAAGGCTGCTAACAAGTGAGTGAATTCTTAGCTTAATGGATTCAGAATACTTAAGCAAGGGAAATGGACTGAACCTTTATAAAATACTGTTTCTCTTCATGCATTCATCTCAATTTTATGACCTGATGATTATTTTGGCTTAACTTTCAAAGGACCAGCTGAATAACAACTGTGCTTAAAATAACTCTTCCAGTAATAGTACTTGTGTTTCTATGCAAAAACAAAATGAATGGTAGAAACTACTGCGTTAGATACTATCATGACGATGAGTCATGATAATGATATGCTAATATCTTGACCTTGGTATCAGCTGATTTGAAGGTCAGATCGGGTGTAAGCCATGGCAAGAGGGCATGGCCGGGGGAGATAATAAACACGGAGTCAAGGAATGTAACCTGTAAATATTGTCAGTATCATTATTATTCCACATCTGAGGCGAAGATGTGCCATTGGCGATGAGGATATTTTGGATTCTGAATCCGTGGCTACGAGCTGGAGAAAGATTTAAAAGGGATAAAAATGGCAGTCGCTGGAGCTGATTTCTTAGCACTTCATGGAGTTCCACACTTCGATCCGACAGGTGATGCGAGTACTGTCAGCGTGAAGTGGAGTGCTTGGCTGGAGGAAGTCGAGGCCTACGCCGACAGTCGCGGGGTCTTTCTTGAGGAGAAAACTCCAGGGCAGAAGGAGCAGCGGAGAGCGTTGCTTCTTTTCACTGCGGGCCCAGGAGTTTGAGAAATGTTTAAAACACTCCCTGACATCGGAATGAAGGAAGACCATAAGAAAGTCGTTGATGCATTGAACAGTCATTATGTGGTGGTGCCGAATGCTACATTTCAACGCCATTTATTCCGTAAAACAATGCAGGAAGAGGGCGAGACTGTTGCTTAATTTGTGACGAGACTCAGACAGGTGTCTGTGGGATGCAAATATGTGGCTGCTGATGTGGAAAACCAGATATTGGGTCAGGTTGTCCAGCATAGCAGGTCAGACAAGCTCAGGAGAAGGCTGCTAGAAAAAGGGGGTGAGTTAAACCTTAATGATGCCTTGTCGATTGCAGCAGCACTGGAAGCTGTTGAGGGACAATTTCACAGCATGAAATTGAAAGATTCCAAGACTGGGCAAGTTAACCAGCTGTCTACGGTAGACCAAGAGGTAAGCCTGAACGTGAGATTGAGTGTACCAGGTGTGCCAACAAGGGTCACATAGGGAAAGATGCATGTTGTCCAGCATAAGGTAGAACATGTCGGAAATGTGGAGATAAAGATAACTTTGCAAAGAAATGTAAAAGTAAGGCCAGGGACAAGACGAGTGATTACAACAAGAAAGGGAAGTCCAGTGAAAAAGAAAGACAGACCTTGGCAGAAGAAGAAGGGTCATTTCTGTCACGTAGAAGGTGATTTTGAAAGTGATGAAGCTGGTGAGCATGCTGTTAAAAGGAATTATCTGTTTGCATTGAATGATAGCCATCACGAGAAAGTTGCAGTGACCATCGGAGGTGTTACAGATTCTGGTGGCGACAGCAACGTAATTGACAGATCACTTTGGAAATGCTTGAAACAGCAGAAAATCAAGTGCACGTCAAGGAGGTGTAGTAAGAAGCTTCCATACATCGCAACTAAACCATTGTAGACAAATTGGATGTTTCATGGCTGAAGTCGGAGATAGAAAAACTGAAGCAGAATTTGTGGTGATAGAGAAGAACCTCTGCTGAGTAGAAATACGGCTCGAGAGCTGGGAGTGCCTCACATCGGAGTGTATGTCAATTCAGTGCAGTCATATGATGACATGAGGCAGAAATTTCACTCAGTCTTCCAAGGGATTGGAAAATTGAAAGGACGGCAAGTGAAGTTAGCCATTGATGAATATGTCAAGCCAATAGCTCAACCGGTATGGAGATCGCCTAGTGGACCGTGGAAAAGTAGAAGCTAAAATCAAGGAGTTGATTGATCAGGACATTATTGAACCAGTTGAACGTTCGCCACCATTGGTGAGTCCAGTTGTGATTGTGCCGAAACCCAATGATGACATTAGACTGTGCGTTGACATGAGGAGAGCCAATGAAGCAATAATCAGAGAAATACACCCAATTCCTACGGTTGATGAGGTGTTACAAGAGTTATCAACCAGTAAGGTGTTTTCCAAAATTGATGTCAAGTGGGGATATCATCAGTTGGAATTACATCCAGAGTCAAGAGGTGACAACATTCGTCACTCACCGCGGATTGTACCGGTACAAAAGACTGATGTTTGGAATCAATGCTGCTCCTGAGATCTATCAGTACGAAATCCACAGAGAGATTCAAGGTGTACCAGGATCAGCAAACATATCAGATGACATCGTCCACGCATCAATTCGTGAAGAGCATGACAGGAGGTTGAAACTAGTGTTGACTAAACTTCAAGAAGCAGGTCTCAACGTGAATGAAGACAAGTGCAAGTTTGGCGTCTCTGAGATGGATTTCATGGGACACAGACTCACAAGTGAAGGGCTGAACCTAGCCAAAGCTAAAGTGAAAGCTGTTGCAGATGCACGTGAACCTCAGAATGCAACTGAGATGAGGAGCTTTCTAGGACTGGTCAATTACTGTGCAAAATGTATTCCAAATTTTGCTACAGTGGCAGATCTGCTGAGAAAGTTGACCATGAAAGACATACCGTTCCAGTTTGATAGTGAACAGAGACAGGCATTCAAAGTACTGAAACAGTCTAATGAGTGCAGAAACCCTTGGATATTATGATCCAACAAATGTCATAGCAGATGCTAGTCCGGTCGGGTTAGGAGCAGTGTTGGTACAGACACATGCAGATGGACCCAGAATCATAGCATATGCCAGTCGATCTTTAACCAGCATGGAGATAAGGTATTCTGAAACGGAGAAAGAAGCACTGGGACTAGTGTGGGCCTGTGAAAGGTTCCATGCATACTTGTACGGCATTGAATTCGAACTCATTACAGATCACAAGCCACTGGAAGTGATCTATTCGACAAGGTAATGTGCCAGAATAGAACGTTGGGTGCTGCGATTCCAACAGTACAAGTACAAAGTATTCCACATTGCTGGGAAAGCAAACATCGCGGACCCCCTGTCGAGACTGTTGAACGATGAACAGCTGGGAGCAACATCCACGCTAGAGATGGAAGCAGAGAACTTTGTGTGCTTTGTTGCAATTCAGTCAACGCCAGGAGCCATGACAACGAAGGAAGTTGAAAGGGAATTTGAACATGATCCCGAACTCAAAGATATCAGAGAGCGTATTCACAGTGGGCAATGGGATCAATGCCCTTACATAGCATATGTTCCCATAAAAGATGAATTTTGTGTAATTGGTCAGTGTGTGCTGAGAGGTAGCAGATTGGTGATCCCGCAGGCATTACGACCAAGGATCGTGTCATTGGCTCATGAAGGACATTTAGGCATCGTCGGTACCAAACAGAATTTGAGGAGCAAAGTGTGGTGGCCAGGTTGTGAGAAAGATGCCAAAAAATTTGTCAAGACATGTCATGGATGCCAAATCACAAGCAAGAGCAACCCACCAGAACCAATTAGAAGTACAAAGTTGCCAAAAGGACCATGGGTTGATATACAGTGGCTTGCAAAAGTATTCATACCCCTTGAACTTTTCCACATTTTGTCACGTTACAACCACAAACGTAAATGTATTTTATTGGGATTTTATGTGATAGACAAACACAAAGTGGCGCATAATTGTGAAGTGGAAGGAAAATGATACATGGTTTTCAAATATTTTTACAAATAAAAATCTGAAAAGTGTGGCGTGCAAAAGTATTCAGCCCCCTTTACTCTGATACCCCTAAATAAAATCCAGTGCAACCAATTGCCTTCAGAAGTCACCTAATTAGTAAATAGAGTCCACTTGTGTGTAATCTAATCTCAGTATAAATACAGCTGTTCTGTGAAGGCCTCAGAGGTTTGTTAGAGAACATTAGTGAACAAACAGCATCATGAAGCCCAAGGAACACATGAGACAGGTCAGGGATAAAGTTGTGGAGAAGTTTAAAGCAGGGTTAGGTTATAAAAAAATATCCCAAGCTTTGAACATCTCACGGAGCACTGTTCAATCCATCATCCGAAAATGGAAAGAGTATGGCACAACTGCAAACCTACCAAGACATGGCCGTCCACCTAAACTGACAGGCCGGGCAAGGAGTGCATTGATCAGAGAAGCAGCCAAGAGGCCCATGGTAACTCTGGAGGAGCTGCAGAGATCCACAGCTCAGGTGGGAGAATCTGTCCACAGGACAACTATTAGTCGTGCACTCCACAAATCGGGCCTTTATGGAAGAGTGGCAAGAAGAAAGCCATTGTTGAAAAAAAGCCATCAGAAGTCCCGTTTGCAGTTTGCCACAAGCCATGTGGGGGACACAGCAAACATGTGGAGGAAGGTGCTCTGGTCAGATGAGACCAAAATTGAAGTTTTTGGCCTAAATGCAAAACGCTATGTGTGGCGGAAAACTAACACTGCACATCACCCTTAACACACCATCCCCACTGTGAAAGATGGTGGTGGCAGCATCATGCTGTGGGGATGCTTTTCTTCAGCAGGGATAGGGAAGCTGGTCAGAGTTGATGGGAAGATGGATGGAGCCAAATACAGGGCAATCTTGGAAGAAAACCTGTTAGAGTCTGCAAAATACTTGAGACTGGGGCGGAGGTTCACCTTCTAGCAGGACAACGACCCTAAACATACAGCCAGAGCTGCAATGGAATGGTTTAGATCAAAGCATATTCATGTGTTAGAATGGCCTAGTCAAAGTCCAGACCTAAATCCAATTGAAAATCTCTGACAAGACTTAAAAATTGCTATTCACAGACGCTCTCCATCCAACCTGACTGAGCTTGAGCTATTTTGCAAAGAAGAATGGGCAAACATTTCAGTCTCTAGATGTGCAAAGCTGGTAGAGACACACCCCAAAAGACTTGCAGCTGTAATTGCAGCGAAAGGTGGTTCTACAAAGTATTGACTCAGGGGGGCTGAATACTTTTGCACGCCACACTTTTCAGTTTTTTATTTGTAAAAATATTTGAAAACCATGTATCATTTTCCTTCCACTTCACAATTATGCACCACTTTGTGTTGGTCTATCACATAAAATCCCAATAAAATACATTTACGTTTGTGGTTGTAACGTGACAAAATGTGGAAAAGTTCAAGGGGTATGAAAACTTTTGCAAGCCACTGTAGCTGTTGACATTCTTGGACCGCTTCCAACAGGTGAATCAATTATGGTAGTGGTAGACTACTATAGTAGGTACTATGAGTATGCAGTGATTAAGTCAACTACAGCAGAAAAGACTGTACTGGCATTAGCAGAGATCTTCGCCAGACACGGGTTGCCTGTTACATTGTATTCCGACAATGGACCACAGTTTGTTTCCGAGACGTTTGCTGAATACATGAGAATCACCGGTATCCATCATCACAAGGTGACCCGTAAATGGCCACAAGCTAACGGAGAAGTAGAGAGACAAAACCAGTCCATAGAGAAGAGGATACGAATCGCCCATGCCGAAGGGAAAAACTGGAAGGAGGCACTGCTAGCATACGTAGCTGTATATCGGGCGATCACTCACTCAATGACAGGGAATAGCCCAGCAGAAGCCTTGTTTGGAAGGAAAATTTGCACTAAAATAACAGAAGTGCGAGAGATCACGGAAGACCAGGAGATAAGAGACTATGATGCCGAAAAGAAAGGTACGGCAAAATGATATGCCGACTTGAAACGAGGAGCCAGGCACTCTGAAATAATGCCTGGGGGTGATGTGTTTGTGAGGCGATATGATGGCAGTAAGATAGACACTTCTTACCATTGCCAGCCATACAATGTTGTATCGAGGAGCGGCAGCATGGTGATAGTCAGGTCTCTTGAAGGTGTTAGCTACAAGAGAAATGTATCGAGCGTCAAAAAGTACATGTCCAGAGACATTCAAAACGAGATGGCCCAAAATCCACCAGGAGCTACTGATTCAGAGGGGCTAGACATTTCTGAGCTGGTGACCAGTTTCAGAGGCAGCATGCTGCAACGCAGGTGGTGAGCAGAGAAGGTGTCTGGGTGACAACGATGACAACACCTTGACTGATTCAAGAGGCTCTGATGCTTCTGTGCCAGCTGGTAGACCAAGGCGTAAAAGGAGAGTCCCCAAGCGATATGGCGATTTTGTGATATAGGTTATAGTTTTGCTTAGTAATTATACAGATGAATATGATATTTGTTTTGAAGCAAAGGTAGCCTACAGGTTATTATTTGTATTAAGGGGGAAAAATAACTTTTTTGTATTTGTACAAGTATTTAGTTAGTATTTCATAGGCTATGCTGTATTTGGCTAATAAGCCAACATAAGAATTCTTAAGGGTAAATAATTGTTTGATTGTGCAGTTGTGTCAATAGCACACTGTTTATTATGACACTGTTTATTATGATACAGTTTATTATGATCAAGTTTATTAAGGTTACAAAAGCGTAAAAAGTTGCATTTGTTTTGTAGTTGTAATACATCTGTTTCGTGAGTTATTGGAACACAAATGAAAACACAAATATGCTTTGTAAGAATTTAATTGGAAAGTATATTAGAACGAATACATATTAATTTAAAGTTTAATTCTGGTAAAGGAGGGATGTCATGACGATGAGTCATGATGATGATATGTTAATATCTTGACCTTGGTATCGGCTGACTTGGAGGTTAGATCGGGTGTGCGCTGTGTAAGCCATTGCAGGAGGGGGAGATAATAAACACGGGGACCAAGGAATGTAACCTGTAAATATTGTGTCAGTATCATTATTATTCCACATCTGAGGTGAAAATGTGACAGATACTAATTGGCGATTGCCTGAAACACACCCCAGCAATCATAAAGCCAACCTTTTTGAAGCGGATCCCACCTACAGAAGGTGAACTACAGGGTCATTTAAATAATAATAAATCAGGACGGCAATAAAAATAAAATAGAGAAATGGGAAAGAAGAGAAAAGAAGGCATGCAAGATGAAGGCATTGAATTAAATGGTCTTTCAAGTTGCAATATAATTTTTAAGTATTTCATTTGCATTAGATGAATAATCTTTCCTTGACTTTTGAGGAAATACTATTTTTAGATTTATTTCAGTATTATGTGAGCTGTTCTTTTTTAAATTTCCTTCCTGACCCTCAATAATGTGAATTTAATTTTAATTTTTGCTATTCTATTCATCTTTTCTGTGAAGAACATTATTTCTAAATTACCATTGTGCTTGGCGCATGAGCCGTGATTCTGAACCAATTGAATACTCGGTGAAATAACTATTACACTATTTTAGCTCTGATTTTGCAGTTATCACATCAAATTTACTGATATTTGCTGTAATTAATCTGAGAACCCGACAGCAAATTTTGATTTTTCCCAGCTGCAGAATTCCTGAAGTTGCTTTCAGCAAACCAATGTTCAGCACAGGCTGAACTGTGGGCATTGCCACCAGTCAATTTGAAGTCACTTGAGCTGATGTGATGTTAGTTCCACTATTAATAAATGTTGTAAATTACATGCATAGTTACATCTCAAGGAGCTTTTTAATAATGGACTCACCCATATTTACAGCACAACCGTCTTTGTGGCCCTTTGCAGAAATATTTTCCTCATATTTAGATACATTTCCTGAAGTTATTATTTCAGAATGAAAATAAATAAAATATTAAAAATTATTGAACATTTGATTTATTGTTATGTATGTTTCACTCGTTATTCTGTATCATGGCACCTGTTAATTTATTGCATTATTGTTTATTACATTTTTATTTATTGTGTTGTGAGTTAATGTGCCTGTAAAACTGCAGTGGGGAAGAATTTAATTGTTCCATTCCCAATACATATGACAATTAAACACTCTTGGCACTGGACTCTAGTTTAAAATCCTACATAAAAATGACTTCCTAATTTGTGAGAATTTATGTGATCGGTAGGGAAAGGAAAATCTTACTAATGAGATTGCTAGAGCATTGTAATGGGCCTGGTCCCACTTTGGCGACTTTTTAGGCGACTGCAGGAGACTATTCAGTCGCCACATGTTCGCGGGTGGTTGCCGGGGAGTCAACTTCATGGTCATGAGGAGTTCCTGCATTCTCGAACTAGTCGCGGCCTCATTATGGTCGCCACCAATTTTTCAACATGTTAAAAAATTAGCGGCGACGAGAATGAAGCTGCCATGGAGAGTAGCGAGAATTCTTGTGCCATCGGTGGGTTGCCTGGAGGTTGTAGGTTCTCATAGGTTCTTGTAGGTTGTAGCCAGTGCTGACCGGTGACTTTCATTGGCTCATTGGGGGAAATAAACATAAGCAGTAGTTTTCAGAACCGAGGATAACCCACCGGTAATGTTAAATGTCCGCCAAGCTTCCCAGCCGTGTATCTCTGGCTTCTTAAAAGTTGTCTGACTTCTTTAAAGTTGTTTCTGCTCCTTCTCCCTCCTTCTCCCCTCTTCTCCCCCCTCTTTCCCCCTCCCCCTCTATTAAAGGACTTACTGTACACTGTGTTTAGCCGTTTTAATTACAGCGCCAACCTCCCTGTTCATCGCAGTGTGTGTCTGTATCACCTTGGCATTGCACCGTTTGAATTTCAGACAGCGCTCCCCCACCCGCCCACTTGCCCTGTACCCACTCCTGCGATGTGTTTGTGTGTGTTCCACTCTGACAGCCGCCGTTACAGTTGTCGGTTTTTCAGCCTGAGAAATCGGCCCATAAGGATTTTTCTTTAAACAGGAGACTGCTGTTTTTCAGGCCATTATTTGTTTTAAAATTCAGATGTGAATTAAAGTTGTTATCCGTGTTTTATATTCAGGAAATTTGTTTTAGTTTTGTCATTGAAAAACCAGACATTCAGAAGCCTTTGCTTTGTAGTTCTGATTCTTTAACTGTAAATTTTTTTTAAATTATTTTACAATGAAACGTGACATTCTCAAGCATTAAACTAAAACCTGGAGCAGAGTCGGAAGGAAAAGCACGATCTGTACTCCATTACTTACTGATAACAGTGAAACGTGGTTATCATACTTCAAAATGTGGTTCTGTCTGGACTGATATGTAGGTTTCTTCTAATTTTGTTTCTTGTATGACTATTGAAATGTGAATCTTAGAAATTGGGCCTTTTTCCCAGTAATCCTCTCTCCACCCAGTCTGCATTCATCGCTAGGGTAGACACAAAATGCTGGAGTAACTCAGCGGGACAGGCAGCATCACTAGAGAAAAGGAATGGGTGATGTTTCGGGTCACGACCCTTCTTCAGATTTAATCATCAAATAAAATACTTTTTAAAAAAATCTCCTGTAAACTTCTCTTTATACCATATGATAATATTATTTGCATGCAGAAATGATATGGAAACTTTTGTCTAGGGCCAACTCCTGGTAACAAATGCTGAGAAGTAATGTAAAGTTAAAAACAAAAGTTTTATTTTTATTTTTTTAGATTCTGTTTCTTTTAAAAGAATATTGTTTTCATTTCTTTTATAGTGTGGCAATGTCATATTTTTGCACTGTAGCATTAGCTATTATAACACTCGTATGCATCATTGGCACATATCTTTAAATTGTGGTTCTTCCTTGACTGATATTAAGGTTTGTGCCAATTGGGTACCAATTATTTTCATTGTATACTATTTCAAAATCTTTTGTTATCTAACATCCACTCACTTAAATCTACTCTTGTTAACCTGCCTTGCATTTCCATTCTTCAGTGCAATAAATTTTAGATCCTTTCAACTTATCCTTAAATTCATCCTTGGCCTTTACATTCTTGTATTCTGTTTCAGTCCAATAATTTTCTCAGACACTGCTGGTTGCATTTTGGTCGCACAATCCTGGTGTTTGGGCACAAGGCAGGGAGTGGGGAGGGCCGATCGGGGAGGGAACAAAACTCTCATCGGGTTCACACTTTAAAATCTATGCTACCAAATTCAAGTCCCACTCTAGATGTTTGAGCAACAGAATCTTGGTTGATCCTCTAATGTAGCACTGAAGGCATACTGCACTGACGGAAGTGCATTTTTTGGATGACTTGTTCAACTAAATACTTCCCGATCTTTCAGTTGTATATAAGAGAATCACATGCGGAGAGGATCACACAGAGGATGTGCTTGGTGAACTCACTGTGGTGGATGTTTAATTTATGTTTATTGTATGTTTTGTTATTATTGATTCTGTGTATGACTGCAGGCAACATAATTTCCAAAAGGTCAGACAATAAAGGATCGATCTATCTGTCTGTCTGTCTGTCTGTCTGTCTGTCTGTCTGTCTGTCTGTCTGTCTGTCTGTCATCTGAAGAACAAATGTGTGATCCCCTTTGTTCTGAGCAATATATCCCCCAAATCTTAGTATTTGGTGTTTTTTTAAGGTTTAATGAATACTAGACCAAATGGGACCCGTTGGGCCCCGTCCCCCAACGTGTGGGTGGGGGGGGGGAGCATCGGCGTTCAACCCGGTGGAGGGCGGTCCAGGTTGGGTGGGTGGGGGGGCCCGATAAGAGTTCTGTTCCCTCCCCGATCGGCCCTCCCCACTCCCTGCCTTGTGCCCAAACACCAGGATTGTGGGACAAATGCAACCAGAGCATCCTTGATGAGCCCCTTCAGATATTGGTAGAGGGGCAGCAACCTTGTTACCGTTGGCAACGTCCCATTGTGATGTCACTGTGGCAGTTGGCAGCCAGCTTGAGAGCCTATTGTGATTGGTGCACTGTGAGAGGCATTGTGACATCATCACTGAGAAGGCTGGAAGCTGTCTGTGAGAACGCGGTTTTAGCTGTTTTTAAAATTTCAATGATTAATAACTTTGGGAATATAGGTGCAGGACTCTCGCTTAACTTTTTTTACCTGTTGCCAGCCGGGCAACCTCGGCAGATTTTTAGGTTGCCAAATCACAGTTTAGGTGGTCATTTAAGATGGCTTGCATGACGCGTGCGATAATGTGCTCGGACGAAGTGCGTAGTTACCAGTCGGAATTATGGTCAATGAAGCATTCACATATTATTTCTGCTTCAAATAACGTCACAAACTAAACATATTCACCAATCAAGATATGATATATACCACAATAACATGCAACAAAATTACAACACAGTTTCTCATCTCTTTTTACACATTGCAATGAATGCAATTTCTATTATCTCTTTCCACTTCCAAACAAAAATATGGTTATTCAGCGTATGATCAACCTCGGTGAGACCAAGCACAGGCTTGGTGATCGCTTCGCACAACACCTCCACTCAGTTCGCAATAACCAACCTGATCTCCCGGTAGCTCAGCACTTCAACTCCCCCTCCCATTCCGAATCCAACCTTTCTGTCCTGGGCCTCCTCCATGGCCAGAGTGAGGCCCACCGCAAATTGGAGGAACAGCACCTCATATTTTCCTTGGGTAGTTTACACCCCAGCGGTATGAACATTGGCTTCTCCAATTTCAGGTAGTCCTTGCTTTCTCCCTCCTTCCCCCCCCCATTCCCAGCTCTCCCACAGCCTACTGTCTCCGCCTCTTCCTTTCTTTTTCCCGCCCCCCACCCCTCCAGACATCAGTCTGAAGAAGGGTCTCGACCTGAAACGTCGCCTATTTCCTTCGCTCCATAGATGCTGCCTCACCTGCTGAGTTTCTCCAGCATTTTTGTCTACCCATTCACACAAGTTCTGTTATCCCACTTTCCTCACCCACTCCCTGCACATTAGGGGCAATTTTACAGAGACAAGTTAACCTACAAAGCCAATGCGTCTTTGGGATGTGGGAGGAAACCCACATGCTTGCAGGGAGAATGCAAATTCAACACAGACAGTGCCCGAGAACAGGATCGAACACAGATCTCTGGCGTGTGAGGCAGCAAGTCCACCAGTTGTGCCACTATATTTTATTTTCCAACACAAAAAAAATTATACGTTGATAACTTTGGTTACTAAAAAAAAAAGAAACTATCCATTTTGTTACTTAAATCTCTAAGTAACACTATGTCCCCCTTTACAGCTACTGTATGTTTTAATTCAGTTCAAGGCTATTGGGGCAGTACATTGGCCATAAATTTGCTGCTTAAAATTGCCAGAGACCTGGAATTGATCCTGAATATGGGTGCTGTCTGTATGGAGTTTTGTTTTCTCGTTTATAACATTGTTTACAGAGTACTATGTTTACATATTCTGTTGTGCTGCTGCAAGTAAGGATTTCATTGTTCTAACTGGGACGTGAGAGAAAAAAACACTCTTGACTTACGTCGCTGATGTGTGGGATAGAACTAGAGTACGGGTGATCGGTGGTCAGCATGGATTCGGTGGGCCGAAGGGCCTGTTTCCACGCTGTATCTTTAAATTAAACTAAAAACACTAAAACCAGAGGAAATGTAAAGAACGGTTTCTACCCGAAACGTCACCAGAGATGCTGGCTGCTCCATGGAGTTCCCCCGCACAATTAAAGCATGGAATAGTCTTCACCCTACCATAGGTACCAACTAGACGCAACTAAATTTAAGGTAGATTTTTTATCCCATAAACCCTTTTTTGCTTAAGTCCAAGTCAAGAGTCAAGAGAGTTTTATTGTCATGTGTCCCAGATAGGGCAATGAAATTCTTGCTTGCTGCAGCACAACAGAATATGTAAACATAATACAGAACAGGAGATAAAAGTTCAGTGTGTCTATATACTATAGACCATATATATACACAATAAATAAACAGATAAAATGCAATAGGCTGTTATTTTTCGGTGTTTGGTGGTGGTGGGTCCACCAATTTAAAATCCATTTCAAATATTTTTGGAGGACCAGGAAACCAAGAAGCAAGAGTTACTCCAGGGAGTTACTGCAGCTCCAGGGAGTGATACTGCGTTGTTTTTCAGCGGTCGCGGTAAGGCAGCGGCCAGACAGCAATGGCGGCCAGAGCTCCCACAATGCAAAGGGAGGGAGAAAGTGGCCGACGTCGACCAGTTGCCGTGGCAGTGTTCATGTGCAGGGCCGCACATGCGCACAACCACGGCCGATTATGTGCTCGGCGGCCGGCCTTGCCGAGCGGAGACCCGAGCGGAGAGCTAGCGCCGAGAGCGAGCGCCGAGCGGAGACCCGAGAGCGAGCGCCGAGCGGAGACCCGAGAGCTAGCGCCGAGAGCCGAGAGCTAGCGCCGAGCGTAGAGCTAACACCGAGCGGAGACCCGAGAGCGAGAGCCGAGAGCTGAGCGCCGAGCCGAGAGCTAACGCCGAGCGGAGAGCCAAGCCCAGGACATGGATGGTGGGCGGGTGTCCCGGTTGCTTGCCAAGCCAGGCAAAATGGCATGGCTTTTAGGTTGCCCGGCGGGACTGTAAGTTGCCATTGGCACCCGGGCAACCGCTAATTTCGAGCCCTGTAGGTGGAAATGTAACGGGAAGATGTTTATCGCCACCAGGGGAAAAATGTGAATAGGATGTGTAAAAATGGGAAGGCTGTGGCCTAGCATTTGGAGGACATCTCCAGTTGCTGGGTGTCTTCTCCGGTGATGCTCTGCCAGGCCTGTATTGCAGGCATCATCAGCTTATGCTTGTTTAGTGGGCTAGTCCCCTTCAGTCTCCTCTTCAGCATATAAAAGCCATGCTCAATTGGGTTCAGATCGGATGATTGACTTGGCCATTCAAGAATTGACCATTTTTAGCTTTGAAAAACTCCTTTGTTGCTTTAGCAGTATGTTTGATATCATTGTCTTGCTATAGAGAGAATTCTTCTGTCATCAGCTGTGGAGGTCTTGGCCTGACAGCCCCATTGCGATTAGTAAGCTCACCAGTACTCTCTTTCTTCTTAATGATGTTCCAAACAGTTGATTTTGATAAACCTAAGGCTTGTCTGATGTCTCTAACAGTTTTATTCTTGTTTCTCATAATGGCTTCTTTGACTTTCATTGGCACAACTTTGGTCCTCATGTTGATAAACAGCAATAAAAGGTTCCAAAGGTGATGGAAAGACCAGATGCTGAGAGCTCTCTTATACCTGCATTAAGGAGGCAATTAAACACACCTGAGCAATTGCAAACACCCGTAAAACCATGTGTCCCAAACATTATGGTGCCCTGAAATGTGGGGACTATGTATAAAAACTACTGTAATTTCTACATGGTGAAACCAAAATGTGTAAAAATGGCCTTTTCTTAAATCTGACAATGTACACTTTAACCACGTGTAATTTTTTTTCTATTACAAATCTCAAATTGTGGAGTACAGAGGCAAATAAATAAATGATGGGTCTTTGTCCCAAACATTATGGAGGGCACTGTGAGCAACATTATCAATGTTACCAAGTGACATTAATGCTTTCTACTATGTTTTGTCCATCAATCTTTTCAACATTAATTTTTCATGTGGATATTATAGAATAAAAAGATTGCAAATAATTATTCATACATTAAATGCTCTTGGAAATTTATGTATGCATTCTGGTTCGTACACAAAATAAGTTGTAGCATTCAATTAATTCATAACATTCCACTAAATCTATGAAAGTTGGCAGTTTCAATATTGATAACGTAAAAATGCTGTTGCAATTAATTGCAAATTTCCACCAAATTGCCTTAAAACTAAAACAACAAGAATATTTTTTTTATCCCCGTGATTTCGTCCATGTTATCCATGCAACAAATTCAATTTTTATTTAGATTTCTCAATAATTTTGGAGAAATTTGTATTTGTCAGAGGTCAATTGGAAAGTGGAGGCAGGGGAAGATTATAGAGCTCATTAACGTTAGAAGTGGACTTTGCACATTCGGCACAAGGTGGTGCTACAGTAATGCAATATATTGAGCAAGTCTGCTGAACATACTCAAAATACTGTTAAATAACCATGTACAGGTCCACCACCAATTTTCCGGTGCCCTTGGTTCCAGAGTCTTGCCGGATTATCCTTTTAGTCAGACCAATGAAGGTCCTGCCTCTGAGTGGAGTCGAACGGTCCGCCTAAGCTGCCGGGGGCTGAGGTACTGGCCTGCAAAGTTGGTATTGGGGGTCAGCTATGGGAACAAATCTGGCGGAGTCCCAGAACCCCGCGTGCGGGGGACAAATTTGCCCCGCCAATCGGAAGTCCCGATCAGGTTGAGATTGGCTGCCTTACCCAGCCAAGGCAGCACAATTTTGTGAGGGGCTTCCGGAAATTTCAGTGCATTCTCGTAATCTTGTCGAGATTAAAGGAGGTGCTGGCCATTAGTTGCCGGGAAATCAGTGGTGGGCTTGTACATGGTTATTCAACAGTATTTTGATTTGGTCATCCAATATATAGGCTACAATGTCTGTTTTTCATTGTTTCTAGCCAATAATACAACCACCAGAAAGCAAAGCACTAATTTTTCAATGTGATTTTTAATTACAGGAAAACTTGCAGACGCTAGGTGCAGAAATAGAACGTCTGATCAAGTGCCAGCATGAATTGGAGCAACAACTAAAGCACTGAATTGGCACTGTTCTCAGTTTAAGCAACTCCATTGTGAATTCAAGGGAACAGGTGCCGGTCAGGCAGGGATCGTACATCACTCGTGACTCAGACAAGGATATCTTATCTGCCTTCACAAGAGATAATGTTGCTTCTACCGAGACGCAGGTTTGGAATACTCATTATGCTGAATTGACTTTTGAGAAACATCTTTCTGAAGCAAATTTTATGTTAACACTCCAAGTTATCGAACGTATAACTATAAATCTGCTCCTTAAAATAATGAATGAAGACTGCTGCAATCAGCTCAGAATAGCGACTAATGGATGTTGATCATTCTTCGAAGCTCTTTGTTCTTAAAAAAAACAATGAATACCTTGTATACCTAGATAAGAATGGTCTATCATGAAGGTTTTGGGACTATAGTGCAATTACACAATGCAACTCTGGGCAATTTTTAGCTGACAACCTAAGTTTTCATTTTAGTGTTCTTTTAATTTCTAAAATTTCTAAATTCAAATAGGGCTGAGGCAAATAAAGTGCATATCCATCCAGTGTCTGACAATTTTCTCTTCTTCCTTTGACACTGACAGTACTTTGAGTAAAACTTTTTAGAAATTGAATAATTTCATTTCTCTGATTTTTACATTATGTCTGATAAACCAAATTAATGGATTTCCAGTCCAATTAAGTGACATGCAAACCAAATCTGCTAAGCAGGTCATGGTATTTAGGCTCATGATTGAATTATTTTTCATGTAAGTGGATGATCCGTTTATTGTAATGGAATATTATCAATGCTGATTATGAAAAATAATTTAGATTTTTGACGAATTGTAAGCTAAGTAATTACAGTTTGTTGAAAAAGAACTAAAGATGGTAATCAGACTGAATTCTGTGATTAATAACTAGTTTCTCAGATTACCTACAAATAATGTACATTCATCAATGTGTCTACTTGAATTTCCTCAATTGGAGGCTAGATTCTGGCACTGCTGTTTGAATGAGATCTGATTATTTTTAAGAAAGTTTTTTTTTCTTCAGAAAAATAATGGAAATGCACTTTAAACTCAAATTATTGCCTTCCAAATTACACAGTACATGTCTGTTATTTTAGCACAAACCTGTTTCAACTTTAATTTTTATTTCAGTTCATTTACTTTCTGTTGCAAAAGTGCTGTAGTTTACTTTGGAAATTAATTTGTAAAATTAAGTTGTAGATACATTTCTGTATAAAGAGGACAGTTTTTAAAGTTTTAATCTATTATATGTATATATGGCATATTGGATGAATAAAATTACATTTTGTGTCTTATTTTGCTGCTATCTTAGATAATCCAATTGTTTTTTTAAATCTCAATTTCAAAGGGAAATGAATCCTGCAAAGTATGGTTGCCTCTTATAGGTGCTTTGGAAGCATAACCAGGTTCTTCAATTTGTGAAACATGCCTCCTCAATTTTTTTTAGTTTGATATATATCCCATGTTTTAATTATGCAATAACAAAGAATGCACTGTACAATAAGTAGCATTTCTTCCAAGCGAAGGAGCAAAAACATGTTCTGTTTTCCAAGCCTCAAAGTCCTATTATGCCGTGAAGCCAGCGAGGAAGATTCTCGACCCGAAACGTCACCCATTCCTTCTCTTCATAGATGCTGCCTGTCCCGCTGAGCTACTCCAGCTTTTTGTGTCTATCTTCGAGGATCTTTAGAAGTCTGATCTCTAATTTAATGTAAAAAATGCTGTTGTTAATCCAAACTCAGCACGATCACATGTAGATTGTGTCTTTCAGTGATATTGTTTGCAGAATATAAACCTTGGAACTTGCCTTCTTTTCCTTTGAATAGTGCTGGGAATGATTTTACGTGTGGAAATTTAAAGAAAAAGGTAAAATTACTGGTGTGAGTTGTCTACGAACACCCTAACAGTAGTTATACTGTTATAACTCCAAGAAATATCGGGGTTGGAAAAAAAAATACTGCAATCATTATGAGCAACTTTAAACTTTATTTAAGTTGGACAAATCGTATCAACCAAAGTAGTCGAGAATACTTCAGAGAATATGTTTGATATCGCACGTTAGAACAATGCAGCATGGAACTAATAAGCACACAAATTTAGCAATTTCATTTCCAAAATATCACTAGAAAACAAGGGAACAAACTCTTTTAGATGTGCTCATGTGCGAATTAATTAATCTCACTAAGAGTGGTCATAACATGGTAACTTTTCAAATTCAGTGTGTGAGTAAGAAACTTAGATTTCCATTCAGTAAGATGTGATGGTCAAATGCACATGGTATGAGTTCATGGCACTGAGGGTTGGTTATATATTAACAGGGATAGAAAATTGTCTAATTAGAGAAAAAGAGAGTTAAGGGCCTGTCCTACTGTACGAGGTAATTCAAGAGTTCTCCCGAGTTTCCCCTGATTCGAACTCGGAGAATTACGGTAATAGCCATTCGTAGGTACTCGGGGCTCTCGTGAACATTTTTCACAGTGCTGAAAAAACTTCATGAGTTACCGTGTTTCCCGAGTACCTGCCGTTAGCATTACGAGCCGCTAGGAGACATCCACGAGCTCTGACGTAGCCGCTGCGTACATTCTACGTACTTACCACGAATTAGATTATTTTTTGAACTCAGGCCCTTTAGGATAAATAGGTCATTTTTAGAAAGACAAGCCAAAGGCTGAAGATTCATTTGTGCAAAGGTGGGTGGAAAAATAATTTGTGATGCTCACACTAAGAATCAGCGTAACAAAATATCTAAGTTAAACAAGTAGTCAAAATTTTGGTAGATGGAGTTGGATGAGGGGAAAGGTGGGGCTATCCACTTTGGTTCAAAGAATAGAGAAATAAACTATTGCATATTTGGAGAGAGACTACAGAATGCTCAAGTGCTGAGCAATCTCAGAAAGTAAGCATGCAGGTACACAGAGGAAGGGAAATAGAATAATGGCCTTGATTGCAAAAGAAATAAATGCGGAAACTAAGGAACTATTTTCGCAACTATGCAGCGTGTTGGAGAGATCACACATGTGGAGTGCCATGTTTTTATCTTATTTAAGGAGGGATGTACATTGGAGACAATTCAAAGTAGATTGACCAGTTGGTTGTTTCCTGTGATAGAGATGTTGTCTTATGAGGAAGAGTTGAGGAGCTTGAGCCTTCACTCATTGGAGTTTAGAAGAATGAGAGATGGTCTAACCTGAAAAAAAGATTTCAATGCTGAGAGGATGTTTCTTCTTGTGGGGGTCTTTAAATAGTATTAAAATAAGAGATCAGTCACTTAGGATAGATGAGAAGGAATTTGTTTTGTCAGGAGATCGTGGCCATTTGGAATTCTGTATCCAAGCGCATTATTTAATATACTCCAGGTTGAACTTTTTTGTTTACAGAGGAGCCAAGGATTTTTGGGTAAAGTGGTGGCCAAGATCGGATCAAACATTGTATGGCAGAGCAGGCTCAATAGGCCATATGAACTACTCCATTCCTTAAGTCCCTGTGTACCCTCTTGCATTCCCAATACCATCATGAGATGACATTGCATAAGTAATTTCTCTTACTTTTGAGTTGCACACTTGATAGATAAAATACACAAAGAGATTGGCACCTTTCAAACATCAGAAATTCCATTGCATTCACATGCGCATAGAAGAGGCCATATCTTGCAGAGATGAAAGATGACAATCTGACAATACCTTCAGCACTGCACTGATGTATCCACCCAGGTTGTGTTTGAAATCATTGTTCAGTTGCATACTCGCTTTCTGATTTAATATGATGGTAGGATTAATGGGACAATATGTGGTGTGTAACTTCTGAGGTGGTTTTGCAAGCCATCTATTAGTAGTCAGGGTATTTTATTATGAAATAGAATATGCTTGGAGATCTCATTTCTACTGGTGACCTTGCAACAAGTCACCACTCCAACACATTGCAGATGAATTCTCCAATTCTAAACATGGACAAACTACAATGATCAGTTTAGTTACACGGGTCTGGTTTTCTTTAGTTTGAAATGACAGCCTTTCCCTTAATTTCAGTAGAAACCTGGAGTTCAGATTAATTGTTTTTTTGTTTAATGTGGAAAAAGCTGAGGTTTTGTTCACTGATTTGCTAAAGCCAGGAATTTGTTTTATTATGATGTGATTTTTGTCCCACAATGCTCCTTAACGTCTACCAGCAGTTGCCAAAACGGAACAATTTCAGAGCTCTCAATTATGTTGTTTTTCACTGCGTAAAGATGAGGTGATTACCACGAACCAAGACTGGGAAACGAGCTGTAAAGGTAAAATGGGTATGGTTATTTACCAGACCACAGTCCAGGTTTACTGACCTTTGATGTACATGAGAGCTTGCTAACAAGCAATTGAACATGGACTGTCGCCTCCATAAAGTAATTGAACGAGTTTTAAAGAAACACTTGGGACCGTGTTTGCTCTGCCGGGTTTTGAAAGGTTAATGACTTGTGTGACTTTGCAGTAACGACTGTGGCCCCTGGGCTTGGCAATGCTGAGCTTCGACCTGCCGATTGAGAAGCCACTCTTCCAGCAAGAGAGTCAACTCTGGGTGCCGGTGTCCAATGAAGGAAACAACTCCGGCGCCTCTGGTTGTTTGAGGGGAGTAAGGGCGGTGACCAGTAAGTAGCAGGAACCAGCATCTCTGCACCAGACCGGAGATGCTAAGCACCAGGTACCATTAGAAAGGGCTTCAACAGCCTTGCAGGAGGTCATGCCAATCGGAGCCAGTAGCCTTCCAGCATTGAATAGTTGTGAAAAGTAGGAAACACAAGCTGCGGGTGTGTGAGGCAGCGGTAACCCCATTCCAGTAGATGCGAACACTCCAGCAGCGGAATTCACGACCGAAGGAGTGTAATTCCACCCAAGTCAACTTCTTTTTCGTCTCAACGCGTCGCAATTTCCGACGTTCTGTAATATTCTGAATTATTTAAAGGTAATTCTGAACTAAAATGTACACACATTATTGTACAAATTACTTTGCACCCAATTTACAATAGTGTAGTGTCTAAGTACGCACTGCAATTTTACTACTGACCCGTCATGTAAAAAACTACCAACTCTTGAATGGCAGATGTATGATCAACTCGTGTATGACCGAGCCTACTTTGAATATTTTATTTTAAATGAGCTATCGAGAAATGCGGCACGTTTTCTGCTTGTTTTTTTCGTTGCCGGGATTTACTTTGGGATGGCGGGGCGTTTAATAACGGTTGTGAATTTAATCTTTCCCTGTTTGTTTTACCGCCACTGTCATAAATCAGCGAAGAATGTTAAGGCTGCCAAACAAACAATAAATTTAGCTCTCGCGGCAAGGAGTATTGGTAAACATCATCGCACCGGCCCTGAGTCACACAACCTGACGACCCGAGCCCGTGATTTATATCCCAATCAATTACACGTTCTGGGAGCCTCAGATTAAGTTGGTGCGACGGAAATACGTTTTAATTTTTTCAAACTCCGTTGCAACACATGGTCCATAAACTGAATACATCTTGACAATGTCATCTTAGCATCAAAACGGTTATGTGAAAGCGGTAGGAATAATTTATTTTAAACTTCCAGCGAGTTAAAATTACCTAAATATTGCCTGCGTGTTCTACGAGTAGCTGTACGCATTTTTATCCTTAAAAGGTGCACGGTAGCATTGCCATTTAACCAAACGGGACATGTCTTGCAATTGAAACCTACTCACACATGGAAACTACATATGACATCGTTTTTACAAGCACGTTTCATCACGGGCCTTACCAGCGACTCATGCACTGACTGTTTAACGATAATGGAAACACGGCGAGCTCGGAGCTCAACTTATTTAAAGATAATATAAACATCCACGTGAAATGTTTCATTACGTTTATTGCACATATACCAAATAGCCACACGTTCAAAGGTAACTACATATATAAATATTTGCGAGAAAGCAGACGTTGTGACAAGTATATTATACACGACAACACGTGAACTTCATGGAGTAGGATACATTTTTTTTTAACTTGGGAAATGTTACAGTACAAAATGAAACACCAGACCGCTTTTCTCCGGTTTCCTCACCGAAACCAATACTTTGTTTCCGAACGTCTGGCAGGATATTTTAGCGATACTTTTAGCAAGGTAGCAATAACTTACAGAGAGATAACGTCCATGTTCAAGAATGACCAACTTTAAACATTTTCAAGGACTGCATGTAGATTGGGTTGGTCCTCGGTGGACTTTAGTTTATATTAAATACAGTGCCCTCCATAAGGTTTGGGAAAAAGACCCATAATTTATTTATTTGCATCTGTACTCCACAATTTGAGATTTGTAATAGAAAAAAAAATCACATGTGGTTAAGGTGCACATTGTCAGATTTTAATAAAAGCCATTTTTATACATTTTGGTTTCACCATGTAGAAATTACAGCAGTGTTTATACATAGTCCCTCCATTTCAGGGCACCATAATGTTTAGGACACAACAATGTCATGTAAATGAAAGTAGTCATGTTTATCAATTTGTTGCATATCCTTTGCATGCAATGACTGCTTGAAGTCTGCGTTTCATGGACATCACCAGTTGCTGGGTGTCTTCTCTGGTGATGCTCTGCCAGGCCTGTATTACAACCATCTTTAGCTTATGCTTGTTTTGGGGGCTAGTCCCCTTCAGTTTTTCTCTTCAGCATATAAAATGCATGCTCAATTGGGTTCAGATTGGGTGATGACTTGGCCGCTCAAGAATTGACCATTTTTTAGCTTTGAAAAACTCCTTTGTTGCTTTAGCAGTATGTTTGGGATCTTTGTCTTGCTGTAGAATGATTTGCAGGCCAATGAGTATTGAGGCATTTGTTTGAACTTGAGCAGATCGGATGTGTCCACCACCGTGTTTCACAGATGAGGTGGTATGCTTTGGATCTTGGGCAGTTCCTTCTCTCCTCCATACTTTGCTCTTGCCATCACACTGATATAAGTTAATCTTCATCTCATCTGTCCACAAAACCTTTATCCAGAACTGTGGTTGCTCTTTTAAGTATTTCTTGGCAAACTGTATCTCGGCCATCCTAGTTTTGCGGCTAACCAGTGGTTTGCATCTTGCAGTGTAGCCTTTGTATTTTTGTTCATGAAGTGTTCTGCGGACAGTGGTCATTGAGAAATCCACACCTGACTCCTGAAGAGTGTTTCTGATCTGCCAGACAGTGTTTGGGGTCTTTTCTTTATTATAGAGAGAATTCTTCTGTCATCAGCTGTGCAGGTCTTCCTTGGCCTGCCAGTCCCTTTGCGATTAGTAAGCTCACCAGTGCTCTCTTTCTTCTGAATGATGTTCCAAACAGTTGATTTTGGTCAGCCTAAGGTTTGGCAGATGTCTCTAACAGTTTATTCTTGTTTCTCAGTCTCATAATGGCTTCTTTGACTTCCCTTGGCACAACTTTGGTTCTCATATTGATAAACAGCAATACAAGTTTCCAAAGCTGAGGGAAAGACTGGAGGAATGACTAGGTGCTAAGACCTTACTTATACCTGCATTAAGGAGGCAATTAAACACACCTGAGCAATTACAAACGCATGTGAAGCCATGTGTCCCAAACATTATGGTGCCTGAAATGGGGGGGGGGGGGACTATGTATAAACACAGCTGTAATTTCTACATGGTGAAACCAAAATGTATAAAAACACCCTTTAGTAAAATCTGACAACGCGCACTTTAACCACATGTGATTTTTTTATATTACAAAACTCAAATTGTGGAGCACAAAGGCAAATAAATAAATGATGGGTCTTTGTCCCAAACATTATGGAGGGCACTGTAAGTAATAGTCTTATCTCCATCCATCTTGAGCACTGTTAACTGAGGTTGCAGGTTGGTTCACCTATTTTTAAATATATAAAATGCGTCTTGTTTAATATAAACAATACGTAACATAAATATACCTGTACATAAGCTGTACAGCCGGAGGTAGTGTCATTCAGCACACAATCTTACCATGAATTTGGCAGCATCCATTCTTGAACATCGATACTTCCAAAGCTCGCGTACAGCACGATATAAAGGCGAGGATGGGGTGGAGGGGAGGGAGAGGGGTTCAGAGAATAATGTGATATACTGAGCAGTTCTCTCAAATCTCCTTAGAAAGTCCGACCAGTGTGGTCAAGTCGTTTTTTAAACTAAAGATTGTGGTTGCTCTGTTACACATATTCTATAATGTTTAAAGTGACCACATCACAACAGGAGTACAGTATTTGCTGTCCAATGGCCATCTATGTTAAGGCAATCGACTTGGAAGGCAGGGGGGGGGTCTCGACTTTATCGGAAATCTCCCTTCGCTGTGGAATGTAATTGAACCAAGGAAATTCATTTTCACAGCAAAACTGGCCCAGTCTCTTCCTTCACCGTCCATCACCATTGCCTGCTCCGCTGAGAATGTTGGATTCTTTACCCAAGTCCAAATCTTAGTGTTGACATGAAGTGCTTTTGAATGTCTCCTCTAATATTGCCGAGGGAGAACGCTGAAGAAGAGATCTGTGGTGAAGATTCTGCGGTCGTTTTACAATGATGTGTCGCGTACAGATGGACTCAGCGGTGACGCCTCTCCAACCATAAAGGCTTCCCGGGTTTCGGACCTGGTTTGTGTTCGCAGACTACGTTCGCTGCGAATCTGTGGGTCGGTCGGGTGCGTCCTAGAACTGCGACTCTTTGTCTTCCTGGCGGAGGTTGTCCTGCGAGTCCACGTCGCCCCCGTTGCTCTCCCGCGCCCTGCTCCACTCTGACCACATCTCCAGGCTACTGGGGTCCAGAGTACTGCCGAACATTCCTGAGCAGCGGGACAATTCCCCAGAGCCCGTGTACAGTCTGCTGTCGGCGGCACTGGGGCAGAAGAGCAACTTCTTAAAGGCCGCCCTGAAGTCAGGACTCTTGCAGTAAATGATAGGGTTGAACCCGGAGTTGACATAGCCCAGCCAGTTGAGAAACAGAAATAGCTTTTCAGGCACAATGTCGGGACGGAACGCCTTCACCACGTTTGCCAGAAAGAAAGGCAGCCAGCAAAGAGTGAAAGTCCCCATAATAATCCCCAGAGTCTTCAGAGCCTTGTGGTCCCTGATGGCTATAATCCTGGATGATCTCCTGCGGTTTGCCCTGCCGTTTGGAATGAAGTGACTGGTGTAAAACCTTCCCTCGCACTTGTCGATCTTCTTCATCTGCTTCTTGGCTTCTTGAAAGACGCGGGCATAGACGAAGATCATGATGAGCAGGGGCAAGTAGAAGGAGATAATGGATGAGGCAACGGCGTAGGCTTTGTTGGTCACGAAGTCGCAGCAACATGGGTCGTTGTAACAGCGGATAGCATCGGGCCCGTCGTCTCTCCACCAATGCATCATGATGGGGAGCAAGGAGATGAGCGCGGAGATCGCCCAGACCACACACACGATCACCCGCGCCCTGGTCTTAGTGAGCAAATTCTGGTAGCGGAAGGGAGAGGTTATGGCGATGTAACGGTCTATGGCGATCACGCACAGGGTCTCGATGCTGGCTGTCACACAAAGCACGTCAACAGAAGTCCACATTTCGCAGAAAACCGAGCCGTACAGCCAGTTACCTCGCACCACCAAGGTCGCGCCGAGCGGGACCACCAACAGTCCCATAATCAGATCTGCACAGGCCAGAGATACAATGAAAACATTGGTTAGGGTCTGGAGCCGCTGGTTCTTTGCGATGGCATAAACCACTAGCAGGTTTCCCAACACGATGATCAGGACGATGATTGCCATGACTGTGCCCATGCCTATCACCCACTGCTCAGAAAAGTCTTGCTGATGAGGCAGGCTTGGACTTACCCCGTTCGCAGGGTTGACAAATATTATTGCGGTTGATTTATTATTGTGGCAACCCAGAGAGGAATGTCCGTCTCCCATTGTGGGTGCCGCTGCTAGTGAAGGTGGGGGCAGTCAAGGAGTCTCATCCACACGTCTCCCCGCCGATGTTGCTTTCTTCTCATCCTAGTGCATTGCCACCAGCAACAGGCGGCTTGCTTCAGATAAGCGGCCCGCCCGCCCCTCTTACGTTGCCGGCCGCTTAATCCAATAAGCTGCCACCCTGCTCTCTCTCCGACACCACCTCTCTTTGTTCAACGACCCTGTGCAGAGCTCACAGCCCCAACACCAAGCAAACTTTCCAAACAATTGCCTCCGTGTGCTCTATTAGTTTTCTTCAGAAGGATGTTTCTAAATTACGGACGTGGTCAAACACAAATCCTCGGATTTTGCAGAAAAGTTAAAGGTTTAAAAAACAAACAAAATCTCCCTACAAGGTCAACACAAATGGTCAAAAGTTTACCAAGGAGCGTCGTAGCAGTTAGCAAATTACACCTGCTCTTCATTTCCATTTTAGAAATTCTCAAATAGCAGTGCTATGGAATTAAGCTGATAGAACTACCCAGAGAGTTATGGTAAGTCTTTGCTCATTTTATATTTCGTTGGGCAGCAACAGACTGCATGCATAACTAGTTCTAATTTCAGAGGCCGTGGAATAGGTCCCACCCTTTTCCTCATCAGCACTGTTTGAAAAGATTATTTGCCGTGTTGCTCGCCTGAAACTCGTAATGCAATTAAAGTGTCCGCCTCTGATAAAAGCACGCAACTCTTTGCAGCAAGCCGGTCGTCGGCAGCGGCGTTCCCTCGCCGCGCGTCTGCATTCGAGTTACAGACTGCTTTTCAGATCTTCACTTAAATCGAAGATCTTAACAACGGAAATGATAAAGAAATGATAAAGCAGCACCCGGTCCGCTAACCACCTTTTGTGCAGATTTCGTTACCCCCCCCCCCCCCCCCCCCCCCTCCAACATGTTAAAGAGAACATGTCACATATATGACATACTTGTAAAGTTTGTTCTCAACACCTAAAGGCAAGCAAGTGAAAAAAAGAATATTAAACACCATCTCTACTGATCAGCCCTAATCAATAAAAAAACACAAATTTCAATCGCACTTCTTACTGTTCAGGTATATTTTTAAATCTTACCACACGGAAGAAGGACATTTCAATGACCATTGAAATATCGGTTTTAATCATTACACTTGATAAGTTTTACTCGGATCTTTAATAAAACACATGTCTATTTTTAAGCGATTATTTGGTATTGGATTGAATATAAATATATTCAGCTGATTTACATACCTCTACTGTTCCCCTAGTTTTCTCTAAGCTTTGTCATTTCATAACATAACGATTTTATGATTACGGGCACCTAATTTATTTGTCAACATTTTCAATTCTGTGAAATTGCATGTTTTGAAAGGGAACTTTAATTATGTAATCCTTTTCTCGCGGTAAATATTTTAATTCCAAGAAATATCCTTATTGTCCTTGTATGACAGACCAGCTTCAATTCATTCCAACTCTCTTAGAGATGTCACATTTGCAGTTCAAACACAAAGCTATAACACCAGGATAAGTGCTCACCTAAGAAAACCAAGCCCAATGACAAAGTAGTATCTAAACTACCTTCCCACACTTATGCTGTATGACAATAACTAACTTCATATTCAGTAATAAGCTATCTACATGTTAACAAACACAAACGCTAACAAGCTATGTGCACATATAGCATTACCAGAAAATAAAATAACAAATACAATAATTTTAATTGTTAACAAAATATTGATGGGATGCATTTCGGTTTGAATCTTGTTAAATGGGTAATTATCAGATCTATGTTTTTTCCAATAAAGTTTAGTATGTAAATCCAATAATTTTACTGAATGGTTTCTAGGTATCAGGGGCAAATAAGTTTAAGGCATAACTCAAAATAATAAAAACTAGACTGGAAAGCAGTCAAAATGTCCAATTATTTGCACAGGTAATTCTTGTGGTAATTTAAAATATATTTAGAATGGGAATTGTGGCCTGAAAAATTATCTTAGTGGTAAAAGGAACAAACTAAAGAGTGGGATTGATTTAAATGTGTTCTATGGAGAAAAATACAACATGGGCTCAATAGTCTGAATGGCCTGCTTTTACAGAGCAACATTTGAAGGAAACTGGTCATCAAATTTTTGTTGACTTGTTGTGACAGCTTTCAAATAAACCTATACTGGAATTACAATGATCTTTTAGGAATGCTGTTAATGATTTGGCATTTATGTAGAGACCTTTATATCCAAACACTGCTTTGAAAGTAACGATAAAAAGATAAGCAAATCTGAAATAAATGATAATATTCTGAAGACAAAAAAGACCCTTTCTTTGTGAGACAATAGCTTCCTCAGAGGCCAGTGGTACTCTAATTGTGGAACAGACAGGTTAGACTTCACTTCTTAACTTTTGAAGTTAAAGCCCTTGACCAGTTATCATTTGCCTTTTACCATTTTCCTTAACATTGAGCTCCTCAACTCCCTGCTTTGTACAGCCAGTGAATTGTACAATATTGCATAAATACCCGAGCTAAATAATATAAACAGGATAGAGGCCAGGACGGCACTGTGAGTGCTGTAGTTATTGTATGTTAATCAAGCTTTCTCCATCTTTTATTATCTTCATGCTTTCAATGGCTAGCCAATCTTCAGAGAGTTGGCTTGACATTAATTCATTGTCCATTTATCTTAACAAAGAGCTTGTGAAATAACATTTTGTCAAATGGACAATGACAATACATATTATTTTGATTTGAAAATATTTAGTTATTAATATTATTCCCGACAAGATTTTCAAAACATTTATGAAATGTGGCCTGAAATCATGAATATTATTCTTTTCCCATCTTAGTTTTTGAAATGGTGCTTTGTTTATGAATGACCTGGACTCTCAATACATATTTTCCTTTCATGTCATCATGAGATTTGGCAGCAGATCAACGGAATTTCTGGTGAAGAATGCAAAGTTTTAATTCCTATGTGATTCCATATTTCCTTCTGACATGGAAGGGGGCCATTCGGCCCAAGAGTCTATGCCAGCTCACAGTGCAATTCCACCCCCCCCCACTACTTTTCCCTGTAACCTATTCTCATTATATTCCCATTGACTTCTGCCAGATTATACACATTCCTATGGAAAGTGGGTGGAAACTAGCACACCTGGAGAAAAGCCACTCATTCATGCCACTGGAGGTCAGAATTGAACCTGGATTGCTGGTACTGTTAGGCAGTGTCTGTTCTGGCTGCACCACATGGATGTCCATGACTCAGTGTTTGTATTGCAAGGTGGTTGTACACATCCATTTTATGATATTATTCCCTGAGCACGTTCTGTTTTATATTTTTTTGTTATTTCATAAAGATATAATGTCTCCACTTGAAGAAATCATGCGAATGCTTTATTCATTGTTGTCTGACATAAATGAACAGTGTAATTATTATGATACCCTTTCATATCTTGCTTTAGGAATTCTATCCAATTCTGCAGGCTATAATCAAACTTTATTTTGTATTGTGTTTGACTATAAAAATAAAAATATATATAAATATAAATAATAAGCCACCACGCAAGTGTAATATCATTCACATTAACCCGCCTTTAATTATTTTAATGATATGGCTGCAAATCGTGCTCAATAGAAATAACAGAGATGCACTCATTTGGCCATAAGCACATCTGTTGAGTTAATAGTTTCGATTTTGACTGCAGTTAATTATTTGTACTTCATTTATTAATTTATTCATGCATTATAACTGCTAAAAAAATATCTATTGCACAGTATGAAATTGAACCTGTTTGATGAAGGGAAACTTTGAGAGTTGGGTTTTCTGCAATGAAGTGTGCACTGTTATTACCCTACACAACCAAGGATGATTCCTGGCATCAAAGTACATAGTTTAACGCAGTCTACATACGTTAAATTCTGTTCTTCAGCAAGTTGTACTATTGCAGCCTCAGCAATGGGAAAATTGAATTGTTAACAAAATTGCTTTCTCACATTCTCACAAGTTGAATGTAGTATAATTGGATTACTTGTGGCATACAAAATCACATTTACTTTTCTTCATCTCCCTCATCCTGAAGAACTACTTTACTATAGAGTTTAATCCCCACTTTGGAATTAATTCACAATACTGTGATTTAGACTAAAACTAAATGTTATTTTTTTAAGTTTAAGATTTTTCAGTCTTTACCTTAATGTCATGGCTCTGGCCTAAACGTTTACTATTGGTATTGGTTTCTTGTCACCTGTAGCAAGATACAGTGAGAAGCTATTCCTGGGTAGCATGCACATCTTACCATTCATGAGTACATCAGGTGGTGCAAAATAGAAAATGAACAGAGTGTAGAATATAGTGTTAAAGCTATGGAGAAAATGCAGATTTTTAGAAAGTGCAGGTTCGCACAAGGTAGATTGGAAGATCAGGACCATTCCTAGCATATGAGAGGTTCATTCAAGATTCTGATAACAGTGGGGAAGAAATTGTTCTTGAATCTGGTGGTATGTGCTTTCAAACTGTTTTACTAACTATGTGATGGGAGAGGGGAGAAGAGAGAATGACAGGTGTGTGAGTGGTCCTTGCTTACGTTGGCTGCTTTCCTGAAGCATGAAAAAATATAGATGTAGCCAATGGGCTGGGGGTGGTCTATGCGATGGACAGGGCTACATTCACAACTCTCTGCAATGTCTTGCAGTCTTGCACGGAGTAGTTGATCAAGCAAGCTACAAAGAATATGGGTAAGATGCTTTCAAAGGTACATAGAATCATATAGTCTTACAGTGTGGAAACAGACCCTTTGGCCCAACTTGCTCACCTTGACCAACATGCCCCAGCTCCATTCTATACAGAATGTTGAAAACATCTGAGCTTTTCCTCAAAGATAGACACAAAAAGCTAGAGTAACTCAGCGGGACAGGCAACGTCTGTGGAGAGAAGGAATGGGTGACGTTTCAGGTCGAGACCCTGCAGTCTGAAGAAGGGTCTCGACCCGAAACATCACGCATTCCTTCTCTCCAGAGATTTTGCCTTTCCCACTGAGTTACTCTAGCTTTTTGTGTCTATCTTTGGTTTAAACCAGCATCTGCAGTTCCTTCCTACACTCTCTGGAGAAAAGAAATCAGGTCAAGACCCTTCTTCAGACTGAGGGTCAGGGGAAAGGAAAAACAACAGATATAGACAATAGATAGCATAAATGAATGAAAGATATGCAAAAAGCAACAATGATCAAGGAAAGGTGGAGCCCACAATAGTCCATTGTTGACTGTGGGGTAGGTGATAACGAGTCATACAGACAATGAAACTCAACAGGACAACAGTGAAACTATCGTCCAACTATAGACAGAGAGAGAGGGGATGCAAGGGTTACTTGAAGTTAGAGAATCCTCTTTGGTTTGCTCTCTATGAGAATCCTCCAATGTGACTGGTGTGGGAGACATCAATCTTCCTGGACATCAGAGATCCCTTTAGCTTAAAGATGATTTACCATTAATGTAAGAGAAGACAAAATACATTTCACACAGATTGCTTCATTTTTGTGGAGATTTTCTTTAAGCTTTCACGCCTTCAAGCTTAGCATTTAGTGCTTTCACTTCACCACAGAATGTGGGCTATTATTAGTCTGCAATTTGAACATATAATTATAATTGAAGAAATGTAAAATAATTTCTCCTTCAAATGTTTTTCTTTCAGCCACAAATTCTGGTACCTTAGATCTTTGCATAATATATTAAGTTGATTATATTATACTATTCTTAATAAACACTTCTTGTTGCAATAATTTGACATTTTCTAATTGTTCTCATTATTCCTGTGTTATTTAATTGGGCTGTTTTGTGATCCAGGGAGAACTAGCTTTCTGGATATAGAATTGGCTTCATGGTGGGAAGCAGAGGGTGGTAGTGGAAGGTTGTTTCTCATGACAAATGGTGTTGCCTAATGGATCGGTGCTGGGCTTATTGCTATTTGTCATCTATCAGCGATTTGGATGAGAGTGTACGAGGCATGATTTACAACTTTGTAGATCACATTAAAACAAGTGGTATTGTAGACAGTGAAGATGGTTATCAAGAATTATTGTGGGATCTGTGGGATCAGCTGGGCAAGTGGGCTGAGTAATGGCAAATGGAGTTTGATTTAGATAAATGGTGCATTTTAGGAAGTCAAACTAGGGCAAGACCTTCATATTGTCTTGAACCTCCGGTTCCTCGCTCCCCTCCATTGAGTCTGTCCAAAGCAAGCGTTGTCTGCGGAGGGCGCTCAGCATCGCCAAGGACTGCTCTCACCCCAACCATGGACTGTTTACCCTCCTACCATCCGGGAGGCGCTACAGGTCTCTCCGTTGCCGGACCAGCAGGTCCAGGAACAGCTTCTTCCCGGCGGCTGTCACTCTACTCAACAACGTACCTCGGTGACTGCCAATCACCCCCCCCCCCCCCCCGGACACTCCTCCCACAGGAAAAACACTATGTCTGTATATATGCTAATGTAAATATTTATTCAAATCATATGCTATGTCGCTCTTCCAGGGAGATGCTAAATGCATTTCGTTGTCTCTGTACTGTACACGGACAATGACAATTAAAGTTGAATCTGAATCTGAATCTGAATCTGAATATTGAATTTCCTGAGGAGTGTCTCAGAGCAGAGGGATCTAAGAGTAGGAGCACATAATTACCTGAAAGTGGTGTCACAGGTAGTTAGGATGATGAAGAAGACTTTTGGCACGTTGGCCTTTATCAGTCAGAGAATTGGGTATGGAAAATGGGATGTTATTACTGTTGTACGAGATGTTGGTGAGATTGCAATCGGAGTACTACGTTCCATTTTGGTCACCCTACTATCGGAAAGATGCCATTAAGATGGAAAGAGTGTTGTGAAGATTTATGAGGCAATTGCTAGGACTTGAATGCAGGAGGTTAAGGGGTGATCTTATAGAGTAGCATAAAATAGTAAGATTAAACGAGAACTTACCAGTTTGAAGTTTGATCTTGATTTTATGAGGAGTTACGATGAGCGATTACGTGAAGAAAGGCCGTCCGTCTGCATGCGCGTCAATCTTCAAAGCAGCGGTGTTAAATCACAGATAAAAAAGAAGACCTGAGAATAGTAAGATTGTGAAAAACTTGAACTTCCATATGACCTTGATAATATGAGGGTGGGAGCGGTGGGCACGTAATCGCTCATCGTAACTCCTCATAAAATCAAGATCAAACTATTTTACTTCGGAGTCACGTGAGTGACTACGTGAAGATTTCAAAGCTCTGTGATTTTACGCCGGTTACGAATCCAGGCGTCACACACTGAATGGATTGACCATGGATGCGTGTAATCATTAAAGCATTCAGACATTACGTAGTTAAGTAAAGAAACTGATGCTTTAAATGAAAGAAAAGTTTTTTTTTTAAAGTTACCCCTCCCAACCTTGGGGGGAAAACTAAGGGACAGAACTTAAAATGGTACTTGCAAACACCCCCAGTCCGGTTATAGGTTTGTTATAAAACCGGTGGACCGTTATTTCATTCGTCCATCCTGCAGCCACTAGGATGTCGTCAAGGGGCACGTCCATAGCTCTTGCTGCCGACGTAGATGCAGCCCTGGTGGAGTGAGATTTAACCATATAAATTTACTCCTGCTACCGCCATTACCTCTTTTGACCATCTGGAGATGGTTTGAGTTGACACCTTTTGGTGTGGTTTTTAAAAAAAATTTTTTTTTATGGCTGATGAGGACCGATTGTTCTGTGCCTCTGAGATTCTCCGTAACTCTCAGATAGTGGTGTTAGTATGTTACCACCCACACAACCGTTGGTCCTCTGGATATGCCAAGAACTGGATCTCCATCCCTGGCATTCCTGGCCTGCTCGGTTTATCAGGTTCCTGATTAGGAATGTTATGTTGTTCATGTTGGTGGTCATGTAGTCCAACCGTAGCTTTTGCAGTGTCTGGACTCTTTGGCAGCATACCACCTTCAGGGTTAGTTATAGGCGGTCCCCACTGTCAAAGTGGGGCTTGTACCACGCTCACATCCCATGTGTCAGTGTACCTTGGCCTTGGAGGTCTTAAATTGTAAATTCCCTTCATAAATTTTGTTGTAAAGGGGTGCGTTCCTATCGAACTGTGCCCTGCTTCCGGCATCAGATTGGAGGAGAGTGCGCCTCTGGCACTATAGATGCACTATAACTTAGTTTATAGTTATAGTACAGTTGATAGGAACTCCAAGACATCCGTTATCCGAACTGTGTTGTATTTGTTCGGACAGTCCTATGCCATGAAATGGCCTCCTCAGAATCTGCAGACCAACAAGTTATACGTTCATGTAGTGGATGATTGCTCCCTGTAACTGGGTTCACTAGGAGGTCCCTGCTCTTGGGTACAGCCATTACTGGCTGGACTATAAATCCCAAAATTTTTGCGGACCAGGCTTGAGTAGGCCAATCTGGCACTACCAATATGCCTGTGGCTTAGTCTTGCTTGATTTTTGTCAAGCATCAGTTTGTGAGACAAATTGGCGGAAAGCATACATAAACATTCCTCCCCAATTGAGGGAGAAAGCATCCACTGGCTTGCTCCTGGATCCAGCTCACAGGACACATATCTGGGTAACTAATGGTTAGTCTAGATGCAAACGGATCAACATCTGGTATGCCAAATCGTGTAGTTATTTTGTTAAATACTGTCTGGTTCAACATCCATTCTGTGTTGTTATTAAACATTCATGATCCAGCATCTGTCACCGTGTTATATCTACCTCGTAGATTTCCCAAATATTCCTCTCGATACACCAGTGCCAAATGAGGTTCGACAATCTGTCGTAAGATACAGATTTTACACCACCCTTGTTAATGGATATATGCCACCGCAGTGGTGTTATCAATCTGAATTTGAACAAGCACCAGTTGCATATCGCTACAGAGAACCTTGAGTCCATATTGTGCCCCCAACAATTCTGGGTAATTGATTCCATGTGTTGGGGAATTACAGACTCCTGCTCATTCCATCTGCCCCCACAGCTTTAGACTGTGTTGGTGTCTCTCCATCCTTAGCCGCTTGCATAGGTCTGAAGAACCCTCGATGGCTTTTGAGCAAAATTTCCCTGAGCTGTCTCCCATTCGTTATTCAACAATGGCCTCTGCTGGCAATCCATAGTTTGCCAATTCGGCCTGCATATAATTTGAGTGTTCATTCCTTTGCTTGCTGTAAGTTCTGGTAATGCAAAGGCCCGTACTGCTGGGAATGCAGCTACTATTTGCCAATTACACTCGCTGTTTGCCTGATAGATGGCTAGAATTTGACTATCAGGTCATTGCAGGCTTAATTAATATTGTCGTTTGCCCCGAGGCAAAGTCACCAACATATTTACTGTTTTTGATAGTAAATTCTAGGTAATCAATTACCCTTGTAGGTGTCAATTTTGATTTAACTGGATGTATGAGGTAACCAATTCTTTCAAACAGGGTTTTGGTTTGCTTGACTGATGCTTCTGCCAATTCTTGGTGACTCCAAAATGAAAATGTCCTCCACATATGCCATTACTATGTGGTTTTGAGACCTTTGTAGGCCCAGAATTGGTTTCCGTAGTTTTGTCAATAGTCTAGGAGCTGATGTCAACCCATTTGGCAGATCCATACCATCCAGTTAAACTTCAAATATCTCCTGTTCTTAGTGAATAGACACCGAATAGTATGCATCTTTGAGGTTGATGCATGCCATGTGACCATTCTATAGGAAGCTCCTATAAAACAGTAGTTAAACCGTAACAAAATTACTGTTTCTAAAAGTCTATACTGCACAAATGAGTTACACCTGGATGAAGTGACATCCTCCATCTGTCACATGTCCTGAATGGCAATCCTGCCCAAAAATACTGGGCCTGCCTCGAAGACAATTCCAGTCCGAGTTCCAAGTCTGCTTGGAACCTGTGTATGTTGTGCAGTAAAATTATCACGTTATTATCTGTTTTTAAAAACCCCGTTCTGAAATTTCTTGTTATTGTCATTTTGAACAAGAACACAAGAGTAAATTACCAACATGTAACTGCTCCACAATCCCTTGTTTCAGTAAACCCAGACCCACCTACCTCCATGGCTACCGGTGGTCTTGTGGTAAGCCCAAAGGCCCCTGATGCGGATTCCTTTCCTCACCTTGATTGGGAGTAGGACTGGTAATTGTGTGGATTCCATGTTTCTCCCGACCTCTGCTTGGGTCTGGTCTGAAACCTCATCATACTGAGCCTGCCTTGTAGGACAATTCTGGCCATTATTTTGAGTGCCTTGAAAGACGACTCTGATCATATTTCCGTGCCCAGCTTTCAAGCTACCACCGGATTCAGTGAACCGCTCCACTGAGAGTGAGGTTCGTAGGCAGCCCTGAAAACAGGTGCTGCCGCAGGCCCCTAAGGATACCTGTGCTGACATGGCCCTTCCAGTGGACCTAAATGAGATTCTAGCTTTGGTCAGACTGAAAAGGACCATGAATGCTCCTCTCCTTAGAGCAGGAGACATTTGTGCAGCCCTGAAAACAGGTGCTGCTGCCTGCGGGTTCTCCATAATACCCGGGCTGTCAAGAGCTAGATTCCATCCAGGGAAGCACCCAGTGGAACCTGGATGATTGCAGAAGCACTTATTTTCTATTTGTTTGTATGGAAGCTTATTATTACTTTTATGTAAAGCATTTTGGTGTTGACTTAAACAGTGCAATATAAGTAAAACTTACTTACTTACTTCCTTTCTTCTGCTTGTCCCTGGGAAGGTTTCCCCCCCTCTCTTTGTACTCTGATTCAGAGTGGTTTCTTCCACATGTAGTTCCCCCTTCAATAGGGAAGACATTGGGCTGCCCCATGTGCGAGGCTCCCTGCACCGGCACTGCTGTAGGCCGTGCTGATACTGCTCCCTCCTTTGGAGCAGATTATTGTTGGAGCAACTTCTCCATAAGTTGCTCCATGTGGGAGAAGTCGTCCTCAGACGCTCTCCGTTGAGGGAGGGTATCCCTCTTCCCCGGACTCATCTGAGTCAACGGGTTAGTTTAGACTTGCGGGTGGCATTACGTCCCGCAGGACAACCATGGAGCTCCTGCTCCCGCGCAAAGTCTCCTGCCGATTCTGCTGTCGGCGCTAATGTCGGGAACAAGACCGTCGCCCGCTATTTGGAAAGCTGCGGTCTTCGGCAGCCGACATCCCCGCGGGCCGTCTCCTCGACATCTGGGCTCTGAAAAAAACTTCAAGCCCGAAAGAACGCAGGTAAGTGAGTTCAACTTTCCTTTCCTGCTCATCCCGACGGCCTGGGAGGCTCAATGCCTGCCAGTCCGTCGTGCGTGTTGCGTTCAGACGTAATGACACGCATGCAGACGAACGGCCCTTCTTCACGTAGTCACTCACGTGACTCCGAAGTAAAATCATGAGGGAAATACATTGGTGGAATTTGCCCAGAGCAAGTTGTTTTGCCCAGAGAGAGGGAATCAAGAACTAGAGGGCATACATTGAAGTGAGAGGGGAAAGATTCAATAGAGACTTGAGAGGCAACTTTTTCATGCAGAGTGTGGTAAGTATATGGAATAGGCTGCCACAGGAAGTAGTTGAGGCAGGTACTTAACAACATTTAAATGATGTTTGGATAGGTACATCAATATGAAAGGTTTAAAGGGATATGGACCAAATGTGGGTAGATGGGACTAATTCTTGGTGGCATGGACAAACTAGACTGAAGAGCCTGTTCTGTGCTGTATGACTCCATGACACTGCTCAGTGCAACTGATCCATGTTATTCTTTCAAAGTAATTTTCCAGATCACAGGTTTATTAGTGTCTTTCATAAATAATCAGACACCATGGTAATTAAATGCTCAAAACTAGCTACAGCAAACATGGATACCATAAACGTTATGAACAGGGCAGAAAACTTTACAACAACATGGTCTTGCATTTGAGGAACATGGTTTTTGCATGTAATTGGTTTCCATGCCAGATTTGGTAATTTCTATATCAAACCTCATATTTTCCAAGCACCCTTGCAATTTGGCAATGAGCAGAACTAAATCAGGAAAGTTCTAAAGATAGTGATTGGAATGAGTCAACATTATTACCTCAAACACCAGCATACTAAACATGGACCTTTTAACGAGCAACAGGTCGTGCACTCCAACTGCTTAGAAGAAAATCTACTCTTCAAATATCTTGCAGAATAATTTTGATCACAAATGTTAATTACCTTTCATGGAGTATGCGATTAAAATTATAGAACTTCACTGAACAGAGGCCTATTTAGGTCATCATACCTGTACCAGCGCTTTATAAGGGATAACAATTAATCTCATTCTCTCCCTATAATCATGAGGTTGCTATGATTTGGAATGCACGGCTTGTAATTTCACATGCAATGCCCCTTTGTAAATTATTTATTAAATTGGCGTTTCCACTTATCCAAGCAGTGCTTGCTAGATCGTAATAGTTAACCGCAATAAAAAAAACAGCATCTGCAGACATTTTCTTGTGTTAATTATCTTACATATGTATCTGTTCATTCTTGGGCTTCACAGCTATGGCAATGTGTTTATTTGCTCACGAGACTAAGTGGGACGTGTTGGGTCCCTGTCACACATGAAGCTTGGTCCCCCAACGCAATATTCCACCACACACCCATAGCCCCCCAACTGCACAGGCGTAGCTCATTTCCCCTCATCCCTAGCACTCTCTCCCCTCCTCGTCACCCTCCCTCTTCTTTCCCCTCTCCTCCTCCCTCCCCCAATCCCTCCCTCACCTCTCTCTCCCTCTCCTTTCCCCTACCCTCAGTCACTCCCTCCCTCCCTCCCTCCATAACTCCTCTCCCCTCCCTACCCCTCTCCTGTCCCTCTATCCCCTACCTCCCCACTCCTCACCTCCCCCACTGCTCTCCTCTCCCTCTATTCCCCACTCACTACCTCCCCCACTCCCCCCTCTACTCCCTCTTCCTCTCACTCTATCGCCTCTCCTCCCCCACACACCCTCCTCACCTCCCCAGGATCTCGAGGTTGTCACTCCTCTCCCTTCTTGCGTGCCCCGGAGGAGCATTAGCCGTCGGTGCCCTTAGAGCCAGGCCTTGGATCCTTGCCTCGGCCCGGAAGCATCAGCAGATACGGCTGCGCCGGTGTATGGGCGGGGGAGAGCTCGGAGAAAAGACGGGGAAGAGCCATGGGGGAGAGGGGGGTATTATGGGGGAGGGGGGCAGGAGCCAGCGAGGGGGACCAGAGGGGAAGGGGCTGGAGCTGCGGGGCGTTGCAATGGCGGTGCGTTTGGGACTAACAGCGGGCGCTGGATGCTCGCCTCCACCGGGATCAGACTCTCCTCTTTCCGTTTAGCGACATCTCCAACTCCGTGTCGTGCCGGGACGGGCCGGGCCACTTCCCGATCCCTCCGAAAATTGTGTCCGGTTGGAGACCTCCGCCGGCCACCCGCAGTGTTCCTCAGCTCCAGTAAAGATGCGATGGTGCAGGAAGGGGCGGACCGTCCCAGGGAGTGACAGGAGAAGAGACCAATCCGCACGCGCGATTTTTACAATTTTTAAACCTCGCTAACTTTTACAATATACTACCGATCGGAACGAAACTTGTTGCACTCGCAGCACAGGCGAATGGTGAGTGAGCTCACAAAAAAATCATAGCGCTATCGCGTTCTTGCGCAAATAGAAAAACCGGACAAACCGGAAGAGCACAAGATCAAAGTTTTAGTTATGTATGGATAGATGAATAGATGGATGGATGGATGGATGGATGGATGGATGGATGGATGGATGGATGGATGGACGGACGGACGGACGGACGGACGGACGGACGGGCGGGCGGGCGGGCGGGCGGACGGACGGACGGACGGACGGACGGACGGACAGATAGGTAGATGAATAGATAGATAGATAGATAGATAGATAGATAGATAGATAGACCCTCATAATCTTTAGCATCTCCATTAAAAGTTGTCTTGGCAAAGATAAGGATCAGGCAGGGAAACTGCACCCACCCCAATTCCTCTCTCCCCTGCACCTTGCTCTCTCCTCCAAAAATAACCTAAAAATCATAGATTTATCATCCTTTTGTGTTGAGGCAGTATACAAGTCCTACCAACGTTGCAATAGTACGTTCAAGTTCAAGTGAGTTTATTGTCATGTGTCCCTGTATAGGACAATGAAATTCTTGCTTTGCTTAAGCACACAGAAAATAGTAGGCATTTACTACAAAACAGATAAATGTGTCCATATACCATGGTATAAATATATACACACATGAATAAATAAACTGGTAGTGCAAATAACAGAAAGTGGTTGCTAATAATCAGAGTTTTGTCCGAGCCAGGTTTAATAACCTGATGGCTGTGGGGAAGTAGCTATTCCTGAACCTGGTTGTTGCAGTCTTCAGGCTCCTGTACCTTCTACCTGAAGGTAGCAGGGAGATGAGTGTGTGGCCAGGATGGTGTGGGTCTTTGATGATACTGCCAGCCTTTTTGAGGCAGCGACTGCGATAAATCCCCTCGATGGAAGGAAGGTCAGAGCCGATGATGGACTGGGCAGTGTTTACTACTTTTTGTAGTCTTTTCCTCTCCAGGGCGCTCAAATTGCCGAACCAAGCCACGATGCAACCGGTCAGCATGCTCTCAACTGTGCACCTGTAGAAGTTAGGGAGAGTCTTCCTTGACTATCCGACTCTCCGTAATCTTCTCAGGAAGTAGAGGCGCTGATGAGCTTTTTTGATAATTGCGTTAGTGTTCTCGGACCAGGAAAGATCTTCAGAGATGTGCACGCCCAGGAATTTGAAGTTTTTGACCCTTTCAACCATCGACCCGTTGATATAAATGGGGCTGTGGGTCCCCCTCCTACTCCTTCCAAAGTCCACAATCAGTTCCTTGGTTTTGCTGGTGTTGAGGGCCAGGTTATTGCGCTGGCACCATATGGACAGTTGCTCGATCTCTCTTCTGTACTCTGACTCATCCCCATCAGTGATACGCCCCACAATAGTGGTGTCGTCAGCGAACTTGATGATGGAGTTTGCACTGTGGTTCGCTACGCAGTCATGGGTATAGAGTGAGTACAGCAGGGGGCTGAGCACGCAGCCTTGAGGTGCTCCCGTGCTGATTGTTATTGAGGCTGACACATTTCCACCAATACGAACAGACTGTGGTCTGTGGACGAGGAAGTCGAGGATCCAGTTGCAGAGGGATGCGCAGAGACCCAGTTCTGTGAGTTTGGTAACCAGTTTGGAGGGGATGATTGTGTTAAATGCCGAGCTGTAATCAATGAATAACAGCCTGACATATGAGTTTTTGTTGTCCAAGTGGTCCAGTGCGGAGTGGAGGGCCAGCGAGATCGCATCCACCGTTGATCTGTTGTGGCGGTACGCGAACTGCAGTGGGTCCAGGTTTTTGTCGATGTAGGAGTTGATTTGCTCCATGATCAACCTCTCAAAGCACTTCATCACCACCGGCGTTAGTGCCACTGGTCGATAGTCATTGAGGCATGTCACCTTACTCTTCTTGTACCTGCCTCAACTACCTCTTCTGGCAGCATGTTACTTACACCCACCACCCTTTGTATGAAAAAGATTACCTCTCAGGTTCCTATTAAATCTTTCCCCCTTCAACTTAAACCTATGTCCTCTGGTTATCGATTCCCCTACACTGGGCAAACAACTGTGCGTTTACCCAATCTATTCCTCTCATGATTGTATACACCTCTGTAAGATCACCCCTCATTCTCCAAGTGCTCCAAGGAATAAAATCCTAGCCTGCTCAATCTCTCCCTATAGCTCAGGCCCTCGAGTCCTGGCAACATCCTCGTAAATCTTCTCTGCACCCTTTCCAGATTGGCAACATCTCTCCTGTGACATGGTGAGCAAAACAGAACACAATACTCTAAATGTAGCCTAACCAATGTCTTATATTTACTGCAAATGACCTCCCAGCTTCTATACTCAATACTCTGGCTAATCAAAGACAATGTGCTGAAAGTCCATCCTATCTACCTATTTCTAAAATAAAATAATAGTATAAACTTGTAATGTTTATGTAAAGGTGATTTATATAGATTTACATTTGCAGATCTATATGTACAATAGTGCGCTGAGCTGAATGTCCTTTATTGCCATTTCTCCTGGTTTGCAGTGTAGTATTTCCAACTTCCAACATGCTGAATTGCAGCTGATATGGCATTATGCCTTTGATAGTGTTTACATTTGTCAGAACATCAATAACTACCTAGAGGGAAGACAGCGGATATACGAGGATTGTGCGGAGAGGGAGGGATTGAGAAGTTGCAGAGTTGGGTCTTTGCTTGACTTCTTTGTTAATTATATGTCATGGTCACAGCACAAAGTAGTTAAATCCACGGCTGACATCAGAATATGGGACAGAGAACATCGAGGGGCAGTCAAAATCTCAGCAGGACCTTCCAGCTGGGCCAATTAAAGTTCATTAGTGACAGATGTACTTAACGGAATAATCTAGGACTGTGCAGTGTAGAAGGGAAAAGAGCATCAGCGCGCTTAGATACTGTGGCCTCATGCAAGTACTGCTTTATACATCCAATCATTTGATAAACAAGTGAAATTACATTAGCATTAATTCACATTCAGACACTGTGAGCTGACAGTTTGGGATAGGTGGCTTACATTTCAATTCCATCTGAATTCAAATAAAGTCAGAACCATTTCCAATCCAGGGAGCCATCTAGAACTGAGGTAACATTCAGAGCAGGAAAACTGATTTGTAGATTGAACTTATTTCAAAATACTCACATTCGGAGTATTGTGTTCAGTTTTGGTCATCCTGCTATGGGAAGGATACTGTTAAGCTGGAAAGAGTGCACACAAGATTAATGAGGATGTTACCAGGACACGAGGACCTGAGCTACCAGGAGAGGTAGGGCATGCTAGGATTGTATTCCTTGGAGCGCAGTGGGACAGTCTAAGACCAAAGGGCACAGCCTCAGAATAAAAGGATGTATCTTTAGAATGATGATATGGAGGAATTTCTTTCTCCAAAGGGTGATAAATCTGTGGAATTCATTGCTACAGACAGCTGTGGAGCCCAAGTCATGGGGTATCTTTAAAGTGGAGATTGATAAGTTCTTGATTAGTAAGGGCATGAAAGGTTATGGGGAGGAAGCAGGAGGATTGGGTTGAGAGGGAAAAATACTGTAGATCAGCCATGATCAAAATGGTGACTCGATAGGCTGAATGCCCTAATTCTGCTCTTATGTCTTATGAAGGATTGTCAAAGATCAGTACCAGGCCATCGTCTGAGAATCTGTTTGCATGCTGAGCTATATATATGTAAAATGTATCCGTATTTCTCCTATTCCTCAGCAACCTTTCTAAGCTATACCATAATAATGTGGGTGTTGAAAGATGGAGAGTATGGCATGATTCATGTCCACATGAAAATATTAATGGGTCAACTGATGTAATTCTCAACCATGTGAACTTCAATGAACAATTCTGCTACTTTTCTAGGAAGGAGTGGTATTTACTTCCTTGCTTCACTAGGGAAAAATAAATGTTGGGAACATTAGATGATTCATGGTTGGACTAACATCAACAATCTACTCACAGTGAATTAGATGTTGTTTTCAAAAGGCTTATTATTTTATGCAAATCTGTGCAAATTGATTCCCACTGATTTGTAGGAAGAAAATTAGTTAGTTTTCACATGTGTTGAATAAGCATCTCTTAACAATTCTGATGGGGAATATTCGCCAATTTGCATATTCACAATTTCTCCAATCCAAATGACAAGCTATCTATCAGATTCTTATGCTAAACTAGTTACAACTGCGATCTTAATCAAGGAATTAATCTTGACATAAATGGCATTGATGAATATACATCTTTTTTTTAATTACTGAAAATTAAGGTTAAAACATAACAGTTCTTAAGTTAGCATCACGCATACATTGATTTGTTTCAATTTAAGAAAGGTTGGATTGAATTATGAAACAGACTCTGGTATATTCAGGGTAAATTTTTTGACTGAAGAATAATTAGTTGCTGTCACAGTAATCAACTATTTCCACTTCTTAAGCTTTCATTTTGGAACCTATGTTATAATCCTCCAATTTAAGGTTTTGTATTTTACCAAAGAGGTGTCATTGACATATTGTGTCTCTTTGTGTGAGCATTCCTGGGCCACAACACTGATGGTAAAGTGACAAATGAAGGGATAAGCTACATAAAGGTCTGCCTGGATAATGATAACCTTCAGATAAAATTACAGCAAGGAGACAAGCTTGCCATGTGAATTTGCACGTAAAATCCCCCAGATGCATCTTGTCATGTTTGCTTTCAAGTCTGTGCGTCATTGTAACCATATTTTAAAACAGATATTCAGTCTTAAATGTACTTATGGGTCGCATTTTTTTTAAGCTTGAAGCATTGATTTTTTATTGCGCTGCTACTTGCCTTTTGCTTCTTGTATAGGAGTTTTTTTTTCAATTCAATTCAATTCAATTTATTGTCATTTGGACCCCTTGAGGTCCAAACAAAATGTCGTTTCTGCAGCCATACATTACAAACAAATAGACCCAAGACACAACATAATTTACATAAACATCTATCACATTGCTGTGATGGAAGGCCAAAAAAACTTATCTCTCCACTGCACTCCCCCCCCCCGATGTCAGAGTCAAAGTCAAAGTCAAAGTCAAAGCCCCCGGCGGGCGATGGCGAATTGTCCCGCGGCCATTAAAGCCACGCCGGGTGATGCAAGGTCGCACACCAGGTTCTTGATGTTAGAGCCCCCGGCGGGCGCTCGCAGTCCCGCGGCCATTCCAAGCCGCGCGGGGCGGTGATGTAGGCCCCGCTCCAGGTGCTCTTCAACCCCGCAACTCGGGCGGGAGAAGTCGCCGTTGCGGAAGCCCCGAAAAGCGGTCTCCCTCCAGGGACCCGCGGGTTCCCGGTGCCGCCGTCCGCCAAACCCGCAGTTGCAGCCACCGAAGCTCCGGAGGTCGGGCCGCAGCAGCGTCCACCACAGCTCCACCCGCTCTAGACTCGGCCAACTCCGCGACGGTGAGGTGAGGTGAGGGTAGGGGGAGATGGCAAGAGATATCTTTGAACATATTCTTCTACAAACAAAATATCTCAATAATCAGTAGAAAAAAGGAATTGCAGATGCTGGTTTTATTGAAAGAGCACAAAGAGCTGGAGTAACTCAACGGGTCAGGCAGCATCTCTGGTGAACATGGAGAGGTGATGTTTAGGGTCTGAAGAAAGGTTCCAACCCAAAACATCACCTATCCTTCCACAGATATGTTTGGTTAGAATATATATTTGGTAAAACTTCAATTGGGAAAGTCTTAAAGTGATTTATAAGGTAACCTGTATTAACTCTGTAAATGAGATCTGACAATATCCTAAAAAAATAAAGCTACCAAGTTTGCAAAGATGGGAGTCCTGGCTATCTGAATAAAGAAAAGAACAATGATATTAATCACCCATCCACACCAAATTTATATCAATCTAATTTTTATTAATTCACATTGCATCCTCTCCATCCCATCTCCCCCTACCCTCACCAGATTCTACCACCCACTTACACTCCAGCGGCAGCTCACCTACCAACGTGCATGTCTTTGGGATATGGAAGGAAAGCGGAGCACCTGGGGGAAACCCACGCAGTCACAAAGGAGAACATACAATCTCCTTACAAGTGAGGCAGGTGAATGTTAGATAGAGCTTGTAACTGAGCTGAAATTATTATTCATGTTCAAAGGTTCCAGGAACAGAATTAGGCCTTTCAGGCCATCAAGTCTACTCTGCCATTCAATCATGGCTGATCTATCTTTTCCTCTCAACCCCATTCCCTTCTCTAATCCCCATAACCCTTGACACCCTTACTAATCAAGAATGTCAATCTCCGCCTTAAAAATACCCATTGATTTGCCCTCCAAAGCCGTCTGTAGCAATAAATTACACAGATTCACCACCCTCTGACTAAAGAAATTCCTCATTATCTCCCTTCTAAAGGCACGTCATCTTATTCTGAGGCTATGGCCTCTGGTCGTAGACTCTTCTACAAGTGGAAACATTCTCCCCACATTCACTCTATCCAGGCCTTTCACTATTTGGGTTGTTGGATGAATGATGGGGATGCATGGTGTGGAATGGGATTGAGAGATAGGCTTTTTGAAGTCTTTGTTGCTGTTAACCATTGCCCATCTACACTCGTCCCACCTTCCCTCAATTGGCCCATATCCCTCTAAACCTTTCCTAATCATGTACCTGTCCAAATGTCTGTAAAATGTTGTTATAGTACCTGCGTCAACTACCTCCTCTGGCAGCTCGTTCTACACATCCACCGCCCTCCGTGTGTGAATCCTGCAGAAATTTTACAACGTGATCTAATATCACTTCCTAATTTTTGAAAAACACCACACCTTTCAAAATTATTTCACGGTGATCGAAAATATTAAGAATGTGATTATAAAAACGGTATGTATATTGGATTGAGGTGAAACTGAAGATTTCTACCACACAAACATGGCAGCATTGTGGTGGATTGCATCATTTGCCCAGGATAGTTTGTTCATCTGTGCCACTAGTTTGCAGTCTTAATGAGTTGAACCAAATATTTAAACCATTTTGCAGCCAGACAGATGATTGATGAACTGCAGGATTTCACTTTGCTTGGTGCCTGTGTAGGATTGGATGCTGCATTGTCTTGCACTTTACATTAAATAACTTTTGCAGTAGACCAGAAAATCACCAAATGTTGATTTAATAAAACAATTCAACTCTTTCTCTCCCAAACTAGCTCTGATATTACACAAACAAGTTAAATCTCAATGGAAGTTCAACACCATTTTCCAGGAAATCTTGGCTAATGTTATTAAAATTGAGTAACTAGGGGTATGTTGATTCTCTTTATAGTCCCACAAGTGTCTGCAACAAATGTTCCTGGTGCTCTGTTGAGCCAATCTTTGTTGATGCTTTGATTGCTGCAAAGTTACTGCAGAGACAAAACACAACAGCAGAAAGGAACCTTTTGGTGTTCACTGCCTGGTGACTATGGTGTAGACCAGAACGTCGCACCCTGTAGCAATCTGTTCATATTTGGTCAGAAATAGGCTCCCTCTTTAGGGCCTAATGATATTGCTGACTAGAGGACCTAGGGGATCTGCCCCAGGTCTTCCATGTGGTTGCTATCAGCCCAGCGACTGGCATAGCTCTTGTGCTGAGTATATTTAGCTTAATTTAGTTCAGTTCAGTTTAGTTTAGTTTAATTTAATTTTAGTGTGATATTGTGTAGTTTAGTTTAGTTTAGAGATACAGTATGGACACAGGCCCTTTGGGTCACCGAGTCCGCATCGACCAGCGATTACCCATGCACGAGTTCTATCCTACGCACTATGGACAATTGTACAGAAGCCAATTAACCTACAAACCTGCACGTCTTTGGAATGTGGGAGGAAACCGTAGCACCCGGAGAAAATCATGGGGAAAACATACAAACTCTGTACGTACAGCACCCATAGTCAGGATCAAACCCGGGTCTCTGGCAGCAAGGTCACCCGGCACATTTTTGTATTTATTTGCAAAATCTCCATAAGACCATAATGCCCCTGTCCCACTTAGGAAACCTGAATGGAAACCTCTGGAGACTTTGCATCCCACCCAAGGTTTCCGTGCGGTTCCCGGAGGTTCCCAGAGGTTTTTGTCAGTCTCCCTACCTGCTTCCACTACCTGCAACCTCTGGCAACCACCTGCAACCTCCGGGAACCGCACGGAAACCTTGGGTGGGGCGCAAAGTCTCCAGAGGTTTCCGTTCAGGTTTCCTAAGTGGGACGGGCATAAGATACAGGAGCAGAATTAGGCCATTCAGCCCATCAAATCTACTTCTTCATTGAATCATGGCTGATCTACTTTTCCCACCCAACCTCATTCTTCTGCTTTCTCCCGTAACCTTTGACGCCCTTCTGCTCTTTGACGTTCCCAAAATAAGTTACCCCAGTATCACTAAAACATCATGGACCCTTTTCCTGTATTTTTGGCAACTGCTTCCCATCCTGAGGGGAGGGGGATGGGGCAGCCATGCACCCCAAGTTATGATCCCAATTTAGCACATGTGAATGTAAAGCCTTGCCAGGGCTGTAGTTAAAATAAGCCTTGGATTCCCTACAGGTTCACAAAGTAAACAGAACATAAACGATCTCAGGAAATAATAGTTTTTAAACAAAACATTAATTAAGAAGTATTTATTCATTAATGAATAATTTTTCATATAAATTTAATTTGAACATTATATATGAGCATCACTAGCATTTATCTGCCATCTCAGATGGTCCAGGAGCTGGGTATATTGACCATTTTAGGGGGCAGTATGAATAGTTAATCATGTCGCCATGTCCTGAATCACTGAGGCTGGACCTGGTGCAGTGATAGAGTTGCTGCCTTACAGCTCCACAGATCCGGGTTCGATCCGGACTACGGGTGTTGTCTGTACAGAGCTTTACGTTCCCCCCGTGACCACGTGGGTTTTCTCTGGGTGCTCTGGTTTCCTTCCACACACTGAAGATATGCAGGTTAGTAGGTTAATTCTAGTTTAATTGTGTAGAAAACACAAGTTTACTTTAGTTTAGTTTAGTTTAGATTAGTTTAGAGACACAGTGTCCCTAAACTATTTGTCAACCGAGTCCATGCCAACCAACAATCACCCGTATACTCGTTCCATGTTATCACATAGAAATAGTGTGCGGTGATGACTGGTCGCTGTTTTCTCGGAACTAAACTAAACTAATGTAAATCTCCTAAGGAATAAAAACAAGGCTGTACATTTTTGGTAAACAGTTCTCCATCCAGATCAATGGATAGAGAGACGTGAGAATTAATTATTTATGATCTAGTATTAACTATCTATTAATGCCAAATATAATTTAAGCCATATTGGACTAGAATTACCATCAGAATAATAGCGGTCACATTTATTTATGTGCAGGCGATAAATTGCTAAATAACTGCAGGCGAAGGACAGTTTTACAGTTCGACACAGCTACCCGATTTACTGCTGATGTGTCACAAGAGGTACTTTCAGACTCCCACACCAGAGCCATGGATTGATGTGAAGTTGCTGTATCTATGCAGGAGACACAAACTAAATTATCCAGGGAAAGATAGGACGTGTCCTTTCAACTTGAAGTAATCCTGTAATTGCGTAATAAAATTAATTACTCTCAATTGGCTTCCACAGCTCTGCACTGTTACATTCATTGTGCTTCGTGCCGAAAGAAGTTAACTGTTTGCAAGAGATTGGATGTCTTTTCGCTGACTGGATAGCATGCAAAAAAATGCTTTTCACTGCACCTTGGTACATGTGGCAATAATAATCTAAACAAATTTAAAAATAATTAAATGTAAGTATTTTTTACTCTTCCTTTGACTTTATCATCCCTTTAATGCAGACTTTATTTCCCACTCTTTATCTTTCTTTCTCTGCTTGAATTGTCATCGTTTTCACTTACATAATTTGCACTTTTATTTCTGTGCTCACTGTTATGAATCAACTTATTCATTAGGGGCAGCCCAGTGGATTTGCTGCCTTACAGCGCTAGAGATCCGGGTTCGATCCTGACTATGGGTGCTGTCTAAACGGAGTTTGTACGTTCTCCCCATGACCGTGTGGGTTTTCTCCGGGTGCTTCAGTTTCCTCCCACACTCCAAAGATGTACAGGTTTGTAGCTTTATTGGCTTCGATAAAGATTGTAAATTGTCCCTAGTGTGTACGATAATGCTAGTGAACGGGGATCGTTAGTCGGCAAGGACTCGGTGGGCCGAAGGGCCTGTTTCCGTGCTGTATCTCTAAACTAAACTAAAATTAAATTTAAACATTAAGTGTGAGCTAGGTGTTGTGTAAAGATATGCCTTCCCCAGCTGGGAGGGAGGGGGGTGGAGATGTGGGTCTAGATTGAAGCATCCCACTCTCAAAGATATAGAGTAAGAACTTTAGGAGTGCAATGAGTGAATATTTCCCTCAGTGTAGGTGAACCTGTGATATTTGTTGCCGCGGAGGGCTGCAGAGGCCCAGTGATTGAAGAGATTTAAGAACAAGATAGGTACATTTGCAGACATCAAGTGGAACGCAGTGAGAGGGGGAATATTATATGGAGATAGATGATCAGCTGTGAGTGCAATGAATGGGAGAGTGGGGTCAAAGGGTCAGATATCCTATTTCTGCTAGTTCTCTATTTTTCTTTGTTCTATTGCATCATACAGCAAAGTCTTTCGGCTGCACATTGCCCATAAATATTAAACTAAGCATAACCCGTAACGAGAATTTTAGATAATTGTTTAGCAGGGCCAAGAAGCTGAAGCTGCATTAGCCTTGTCGTTGTCATTTGAATTGTGACATATTTAATTTATCAAGGACATTTTCCCAGCATCCTGTAAACTACAGTGGGATTTCATGCACTGAACCATGAGAGGGGGGAGAAAAAGACAAGCAGGAAATTGGTAATATGAAAATAAATGTGCATAAGGTAAGCAAATCTTTGATCAAAAACCAAACATAAATATCAGGCTTGAAGCAGTACTGACACATGCAGTGGATCTATGTGAAAAATACTCTGATTAGGACCAGGAAGGAAAAGAAATAAGGACCAAAAAAGAGATTATAATTAGTAAGCTGCCAGCTGGTCTATCTGGATTGGGCCCAGTAATTATATACCAGCAAAAGGCTGATTTTTGCTTTACAGTTATTAACTTGTGAGCATTGACTGTTATTTAAAGTTTAGAAATTGCATCACCAAAACAGATTTCTATCAAATCATTGGTTGGAAGCAGTGAAAGTTGAGCAACTCTTGCTGACTGAGTTTTAGCATCCAGTGAAGGCTGTACAGCAGGAAGATAGACACAAAATACTCAGCAGATCAGGCAGCATCTCTTGGGAGAGAAGGAATGGCCGTACAGCCCTCCGTGTACTATTTTTGACAAACTTTGCTGTTTATTTCATGATCCTCATGTCTATTCGGTTGGTGAAGTTTACTGTTGTTTGGCTAGTTCACTCAATGCCAGGTGTCATTTTCCTTGCAGTGCCATTATCTCTACGCCGAGCAAAGTGTGGAATAACGTAATCATTTAATGGCAAGACCAAAAAGTGCAAATATCATTATCTATCTTGCTATGGTTAAATCTGGCCCAGTTCGATTTATATTTGATCAGGTATTGGTATTTTTTTAATATTAGTTTAGATTAGTTTAGTTTAGGTTAGTTTCGCTTCGCTTCATTTTGTTTAGTTTAGTTTATATTAGTTTAGAGACATATCGTGAAAACAGGCCTATTGGTCCACCGAGTCCGCGCTGACCAACAATCACCTGTACACTCGTTCTAAGTTATTCACTGTTTCACATCCTACACACTAGGGGTCATTTACAGAAGCCAATTAACCTACAAACCCGCATGTCTTTTGGATGTGGGAGGAAACCAGAGCACCTGGAGAAAACCCATTTGGTCGCAGGGAGAACATACAAACTCTGTACAGTCAGCACCTGTAGTTAGGATTGAAACCGGGTCTTTGACACTATAAGGCAACAACTCTATCACAGCGCCATTGTGCTGCCCTATTACTTTATTTAAAAATTGGATGAAATTTCAGTAAGTATCTATGTTTTAGAAAGTGGTATTATGAAGTTGCTATGTCTTATCTCTGGATTTTAAAGTAAAGATACTTTAACAATAAATGGTGAAGCTGGTAAGATGTTGTTCATTTAGTACACACCATAATAGAATTACTACAATTTTCACATCATTTGATGTGTAACTTTGTCGTGGTTTCGTTTGCTGTGGTGTTGGCAGTTGGTGCTTTATAAGAGTAGTTTTGTTTAAGGGGAACCAAGAGAGAGTATTCATAATTATGCTAAAGGCAATAATATCATAGATGTTTAAGTGTTTTTTTGTGGATAGCTATTGGAGTTTGTTACATTCAGGACTTTTGATTAATTAACGCGTTATTCAAGTCATAGAATTAAAAAAATATATGAAAGAAACAGACCAAGTAGCGCATTCTTTAGTAATGTGAAATAAAACACATTTAATACATCAGAACTTGTTGACTATCCCATTTACAACAGTTCTCTATAACTTGGTATGCTGAGGCATTTTTGGCACATTTTTATCAGGAAATGAGTTCGAATTTGAATTTCACACAAATGGCAGTCTTTTTATAAAAAGATTGATGACTTTGGTCACTAATTAAGTTTATAAAAAGGCATTACTGTACAAAAGTAGCTGTGTTTATGAGTCAGATTTGCAGAAATTCATGATTTGCTTCTCAATCTAGCCGACGAAAGAGATGGTATATAAGCAGGAACAATGTTCACTGTATTATCATACAAACATTTAATATGCCTGTATCAAGATCCTTACTCTTCTAAAAACAGCATGAGCCCATTTGCAATGACAATTTTCTGCAGCAATCATTCACTGTTACTGTGATTTGTCTGCAACTACAATTTTAACTACAATTTCTTGTGTAGAATGTAATATTAGCTTAATCATCTTAAACACTACTTCAAATTAAAAACGGTTTCTTAGATTATCAGGTATTTTTCAGTGCAGATGGACACAAAATGCTGGATTAAGTCAGCGGATCAGGCAGCAGCATCTCTAGAGAAAAGGAATAGGCGATGTTTCAGGGCGAGACCTTTCTTCAGACTCGGTCTCAGACCCAGTCTGAAGAAAGGTCTCGACCCAAAACATCACCTATTCCTTTTCTCCAGAGGTGCTGCTACCTGACCTGCTGATTTCTCCAGCCTTTTGTGTCTATCTTTGGTGTAAACTAGCATCTGTAGTTCCTTCCTACACATTTTTCAATGCATGTTGAGGCTATAGAAAGAAGGAATTGCATATATTGGTTCAAACAATAGGACACAAAGTGCTGGAGTAACTTGGCAAGTCAGGCAGCATCTCTGGAGAGCACTGATAGGTGATGTTTCGAGTAGGGAATGACACCTATCCATGTTCTCCAGAGCTGCTGCATGATCCTCTGAAGAAGGGTCCTGTTCCGAAATGTCACCTATCCTTGTTCTCCTGAGATGCTGCCTGACCCGTTGAGTCACTTAAGCACAGTGTCCTTTTGAGACTATAGAAGTTGGCAGTACTGATTTTCAGAAAGCATTTGGTAAGAGGCTTGCGACAAACTGCAAAGAAAAGTCAATAAGATTGTAGGTTACTGAAATCATCTGATAATTGTTACAGGAGAATATATGATAGAACATTGAGAAAAATGTTTGTTAAAAGTAAATGATAAGATTCTCAATGATAGGTGAAATAGAATAGTTTCTTTATTGTCATTGTAACATGAACCATGTACAACGAAATTGTAAAATGTCAGCCAGTCAGTGCACCATTCAAACATTTCTAAAAGCTAACGATACATGCAAGGTAAAATATTTAAAAAAAGATAAACAACTAAAATAAATATCATAAAAATAGCACGCATAAACACCCAGCCCTACATCCTTCTGTCGATTTCACAGTCTCTTAGTATGTATCGCCCCTGCGTTCCTTGGCGGCTACATTTAGTGCCTTTATAGCAGTGGGGTAAAAACTGTTTTTAAGTCTGTTTGTCCTTGTCCTTGTAGATCTGTACCGTCTGCCTGACGGTAACAGTTCAAACAGGGAGTGTCCGGGGTGGGAAATGTCCTTTATAATACTCTGGGATTTTTTGATGCAGCGGGAACTGTGTAAGTCCTCCAAGGTAAGGAGAGGGCAGCCGACAATCCTCTGGGCGTTGTCAATGGCCCTCTGGAGCGCTTTCCTCTGAGCCGCTTTGCAGCTGGTGTACCATACGCATACACAGTATGTTAGGATGCTCTCAATGGAGCACCGATAAAAGGACAGCAGCAGTCTCTGAGTGATGTTATTCTTCCTGAGCACCCTCAGGAAGTGCAGTCTCTGCTGGACCTTTTTCAGCAGCACAGAGGTGTTCACGCTCCACGTCAGGTCCTCCTCAATATGGATTCCCAGGAAGCGGAAATCCGCCACCCTCTCCACACAGTCCCCTCTGATAATTAATGGTACCATGTCCGTTTTATTCTTTCTGAAGTCTATTATTATTTCCTTTGTCTTTAAGGTGTTGAGGAGCAGGTTATTTTCTCCACACCACACTGTCAGCTGCTCCGCCTCATCCCGGTAGGCGTACTCGTCCCCCCCGGAGATGAGTCCCACCACCGTAGTGTCATCCGCAAATTTGACAATGGTGTTGCTGTGGTGGGCGGGGGTGCAGTCATGTGTGTAGATGGTGTAGAGCAGGGGGCTCAGCACGCAGCCCTGTGGAGAGCCGGTACTGAGGCTGAGGGCCGTGGATGTGTGATGGCCCACTCTGACTCTCTGGCTGCGACCCGACAGGAAGCTATTTATCCACATGTAGGTGGAGTGTGGAAGTCCCAAGTCCCCCAGTTTGTCCACCAGTTTGTGGGGAAGGATGGTATTAAAGGCAGAGCTGTAGTCCACAAAGAGCATCCGCACGTAGCTCCCCCGCTGCTCCAGGTGGGACAGTGCAGCATGGAGAGCTGTGGCTACAGCGTCCTCTGTAGATCTATTCGCTCTGTACGCAAACTGGGACATGCTGATCTTTGTGCCCTGTTCTCGAATCCGTGGTTCTTTGAGGAAGTAACAGGCATACTTACTTATGTAATTTTTAAAGTGTAAAATCAGTGCAAAATGTAAATTTTCTTTTGTGATCATTGAATTATGAGGGTGAAATTTGTGCAACAATGTGTTTAGGACAGAGTTGGACTATTCCCTGCAATTTTGAGCCTAAAGTCAAAGACAAGTTCAAGTTCAAGTTCAAGTTAGTTTATTGTCACAATAGGAAAATGGAAAAGATATACTAAGGATTCACTTTACTATTGCCAAGAATCAGAGAGAGGCCAAAAAATAAATTATTGACATATTTGTACTATACAGACATTGACGTACAATTATTACAAGGACATTTTGAAATGTACTTATTAGACTAGGTAATATTCTTTAATGGATTTGAAAGGAAATTGCAACATCGTTTAAAAATATAAGAATTCAACGAGTTGGTGATTAAAGAAAGGATGTAAATAGAGAGAACATTTAATTTGTGTTTCTAGCATGTTGAAATGTTAGCAACAGCATGATAATCGGCCTCATGTACTATACATTTGTTGCTTCTGTATTATACTTTTCACAAAGTGGAATCTGGAACACTTGATTAATAGTCTGACTTGGTTGCAGTAAAAATATTTAAAATTCAGCTGGAAATGCGCAAAGCAGCGTACTGTGACTCGACCCTTTCTTTATGTCCAAACGCATGCAATGGCCAATTTTGCAAAGGTAAAAAGTAGGGGAGCAGAAGTTTCCAGGCGTGTTAGATTCCTGGAATGGTCCATTTTGTATGATTACTGATTTCCTTGTGAAGACGTTTGTGCAACATGAACAATCTTATGGGTGATGCCCGCTGGACTTGAGCAAACCAACACACTTTCTGCCAAAAGTAACATTATTATATGGATACCTTGGTTCTACGCCCGTACGGAGTGATTAAAGCAACTTGAATCTCAACCAATTATTGAATAAGTACATTTTGCATTAAAAACTGCACAATTTTATTCATGCTTCGAAAACCCATGAAAAAAAATCAATAGAGTAGGTATTCATTTTTAATTCTTTAGAGATAAAGCCATGAAATTCCCAGACTGAGAGGTGCAGACAGGAGAATCAAACAGCAAAGTCAAAGTGTCTGATCCATGCAGTTTCTAATTTGCTCACCATTATAATAAATGGCTAAAAAATCAGCAGCACTAAAACTGGGACATGCTGATCTTTGTGCCCTGTTCTCGAATCTGTGGTTCTTTGAGGAAGTAACAGGCATACTTACTTATGTAATTTTTTAGATTGCAGGAATTTAGAAGTTACTGGTAACGATCAATAATGTTAAAGTATTTCTAAAATTGTTTGCATTTTTACATGATTTGGTGTTCAGATTTTGCTGATTTTATTGCAGTTGATGTTTCTTAGTGAAAATTATATTTTGTGTCACTGTTGGAATCCAAAATATATTTAAATATTTTCTCTTTTGTCACCTTGTGTAGAAATCATTAGTCAAGTTTATTAAAGGCCTGAAAATTAAATGAATGAACCCACCACATTACTTTTGAATAACCCACTATTTAAAAATGTTAACGATTCTTTGATGAAGAAATTTGATAGAGAATAAATATTCATTTGTTACCTGATTTTGGTATTCTGTATAACAAAGTATATTTACACTGGTGCTCTGTTATTAAAGAAGAAGCATATGTTAAGATATATTGGTGCATTAAGGGAGACTTTTTAATGGAGGTACAGGCTGCATTTCACAAAAAATAGACAGAATGAAGCATTAATAGACAAAAATCGGTTGTGGCTGTATCCAAGAGATACTGAATAATGAACACCTTTCTGCTTTTGGAATGGCTAACCATTTCCACTTGGGTTATGGGTGAAGCAGGTTGTTGAGCATTGTAATCCTTTTACAAACTCTTAGTAAATCTTTTTACAATTTCCTGCATGTGCTAGTAGATCAATTAAGTGTAGCGGTAGAGTTACGGCCTTACTGCACGAGAGCTCCGGGTCCCGGGTTCGATCCTGACTATGGGTGCTGTCTGTACGGAGTTTGTATGTTCTCCCCATCACCTGTGTGGGTTTTCTCCGAGATCTTCGGTTTCCTCCCACACTCCAAAGACATACAGGTTTGTAGGTTCATTGGCTTGGTATAAATGTAAATTCTCCTTAGTGTGTGTAGGATCACTGGTCGGTGCAGACTTGGTGGGCCAAAGGGCCTGTTTCCGCGCTGTATCTCTAAACTAAACTAAACAATGCACAGAAATGCACAGGATTCTTCCCTGTGTTTATGTCAACGTTAATTAACATTATTTTAGTAAGTAACTGAGGGACATGAGTTAAAATAATTGTTTCTGTTTGTTGTGCTGTGAAACAGGTGCAACATGGACATAATTGAACTCCTTCAATTTTCTTGTACAATCTTCCCCCAGGCCTTGAGGTATGGATGATGGAGGCTCTCATCGGAAGCAGACAAACTGCTTCACAAATGCATTAAATGGAGGGCAAATTGTGACAATTATAAGATCAGTGTGATTTTGCATTTTCTGCTTCGATAATGTTAGCTTTTGTTGAATCTCAGGTGTTCAGGCAACCATTTCAAACAGGCTGTTTTCGCAAAAAATAATAATTTTCTGATAATTGAGCTGTTGTAAAAGAACTGGGTCAAATGCCAGTGGACAAGGAAGATATTACAACAGCTTTGAGGGACAGGGTTAATCCACACTTGGAGTGCAGTGAATAATCAAAGTTGATCACCAACACTTTGTTAGGGGAGATATGGAATGATAATTGTTTTTGAATTTTTTGAAAAGGTAATGTATTGGTGAGCCAAGTGCAATGTTTTTTGTCAAACTCTCATTTGAGAAAATGGTCCAAAAGAATTTTGGAAGTTCAACTCGGGTTCTGGTGGATGTGCATGAAATTATTCTCACATTTAACTTCAGTGGTATTCATTTTCCCAACTTAGAAGGTATGGGTTTCGACCGACCATAGTGGACCAGTTGACATTAGTTCCATGGTATCTCATGTTCGCATCCACTCCCTCACGAACTAGAGGCAATTTACAGAGGCCATCAACCTACAAACCCGCTCGTCTTTGGAATGTGCAAAGAAACCAGAGCACCCAGAAGAAACCCATGTGGCCACAGGGAGAATATGCAAACTCCACACAAAGTCTCAAACCCGTGTCTCTGGCGCTGTGAGGCAGCCACTGTACCAGTTGAGCCATCTGGTATAAAATGGAAAGTTGCAACGTCATATGATGCAGAAATGTTGTGGGACTTCAAATGGATTTCAAACCATTTCCTGGATAATTTATGGGATTCCATATTAGGTGTCATCTGTGTGAGTCTCATGGTTTAATGCTTCATGGTGGACGCAATTTCTCCAGTTTTTTAATTCTCCCGTATCAGTCTTAAACTGGTCATTTATACAAAATAACTTGAGATATATCACCAGCAAGTTTGGCTCAGGTTCCCTTCACAGGCCATTAATAGCTAACAGATCAGTCCTTGTATCAACATCTCATTATACTTCAGGGCAACTTAAGTCCCTGTTTAAATTAAATCGCTGAGCAAATAACAAAAAAATTGAGCGTTTTAAATCGTTAGCAGTTTGAAATTACTGACCGTCGATCAGTTTTTGTCTGCATTGAAACAAAGTTTGGCCTCGGCTGTGTTGTGTTTTGATCAAGACCTTTTCCACCCACATGTACACCAGTGGTGATCAATTTCCACCATCTCCTTGAATAGCTAGAAAACCTGAGAATTAAAGGCTAATCTGTGAAATAAAATTGAGAAGGGCTGTACATTTTCTCTGCGCAGCATTTACTCTTGCAGGTTATCTTCTTGTTTTGAGTATTTAATCATTACCAAATGCTATTAACCATTCATGGCAATAGAATTACTTATTCCCCCTTTGAGGACAAAAGTCATTTTTAATTTAATAAATGATTTCTTCCTGGAGATCAAACAGACAAAATAGATGCTTCAAATTATCTCTCAAAATCTCATCCTGACACCACCACATGTTTGTAATTAAATAAATGTATGTTCCTTGGTGTTGAATTGACAGGCTGATAGTTGGGCATCTTGTTGTCCTTTAATACACTAGCATAATCCACGTGAGACATCACCCTGGTATCTCAAGTTCAAGTTCAAGTGAGTTTATTGTCATGTGTCCAGGACAATGAAATTCTTGGTTTGCTTAAGCACACAGAAAATAGTAGGCATTTACTACAAAACAGATAAATGTGTCCATATACCATGATATAAATATATACACACATGAATAAATAAACTGGTAAAGTGCAAATAACAGAAAGTGGTTATTAATAATCAGAGTTTTGTCCGAGCCAGGTTTAATAGCCTGATGGCTGTGGGGAAGTAGCTATTCCTGAACCTGGTTGTTACAGTCTTCAGGCTCCTGTACCTTCTACCTGAAGGTAGCAGGGAGATGAGTGTTTGGCCAGGATGGTGTGGGTCTTTGATGATGCTGCCAGCCTTTCTGAGGCAGCGACTGCGATAAATCCCCTCGATGGAAGGAAGGTCAGAGCCGATGATGGACTGGGCAGTGTTTACTACTTTTTGTAGTCTTTTCCTCTCCAGAACGCTCAAATTGCCGAACCAAGCCGTGATGCAACCGGTCAGTATGCTCTCGACTGTGCACCTGTAGAAGTTAGAGAGAGTCTTCCTTGACAAACCGACTCTCCGTAATCTTCTCAGGAAGTAGAGGCGCTGATGAGCTTTTTTGATAATTGCGTTAGTGTTCTCGGACCAGGAAAGATCTTCAGAGATGTGTACGCCCAGGAATTTGAAGTTCTTGACCCTTTCAACCATCGACCCGTTGATATAAATCCCGAGCTGTAATCAATGAATAACAGCCTGACATATGAGTTTTTGTTGTCCAACTGGCCTCCAAGTATATTCAGGAATTGATTGTTAAATGTTCAAGATCCATGTCTATAATCCCACACCCAGTAAATCCCACACCTGATCCCTCCCCAGTTTTTCTGTGATTTAAATCCAATTGAGCTAACTTGCGTGTAGGATGGATCTGCAGATGCTGGTTTATACTGAAGATAGACACAAAATACTGGAGTAACTCAATGGGTCAGGCAGCATCTCTGGAGAAGAAAACTAGGTGACGTTTCAGGTCACAGCCCTTCTTCAGACCGGAGTTTTATTCACAAGATGGAACAGTAAATCAATGATCTGATTTGGTTTTGTTTTATCAGGTTTTGATCCAATTAAAAAAGTTCTAGGCCTAAGTCATCAAAGTAAAACTAGAAATTATATCAGGATTGAGACTGGATTTGTTTGGATGCCACTCGGGTTACCAAAATTATGAGATCTTGCAGTTCTGTTCCAGCTATTTGCTTGGAACCTTCTACCATGTTTGCCATCTTCCATACTTAAGTCATTGTATCTGTGGATAGATTTTATTCAGTTAAATGAACATTATTTTTTTTTAAAATCTGCTATAAAACACAATCTCAAATCCCCTGCATTCAGATTCATTGGGGTTGTCCAAACATGTACATGTTCACACTATAAGTCGGCTGAATTGCTTGTTAGCCAAATACTAATTGTCAAAAATGATGGTCTTCACAAGGCTGATTTTAATTGAATTTTCCATTGAAAGCTCATTCTCTGCTATCTTTGAGAGAGTTGTTCAATCCTGCCAAACTAAAATACGATATAAAACCGTTGCCTATTTCCTTCGCTCCATAGATGCTGCTGCACCCGCTGAGTTTCTCCAGCATTTTTGTGTACCATCATAAAACCATATCATGGAAACAGGACCTTCGGCCCAAATTGCCCTTACCGACCAATATGCCCCATCTATGCTTGTCATACCCACTCGCGTCTGACACATATCCCTCTAAACCTCTCCTATCCATGTACCTGTCCAAAAGTCTTTTAAATGTGTTATAGTACCTGCCTCAACTACCTCCTCTGTCACCTCGTTCCATATATCCACTGTGTGAAAAAGTTGCCCCTCAGGTTCTTACTAAATCTTTCCCCTTTCAACTTAATCCATTGTTCTCTGGCTCTTGATTCCACTAATATAGTTAAAAGACTGTGCATTCACCCTATCTACTCCCTCCATAATTTTATACACCTCTATAAGAGGGATATGGGTCAAGCGCAGGTAGGTGGGCCTAGTGTAGATGGGACATGTTGGCTGGTGTGGGCAAGTTGGGCAGAAGGGCCAGTTTCCACACTGTATGACTCTATGAGTCTTTAAAACCACTCCTTGGCCTCCCGTGCTCCAAGGAATAAAGTCCCAGTCTGTCGAACCTCTGCCTACAGCTCAGACCCTCAAATACAATATGATTGAATGGTTACTTTTAAAATGTAATGGTCAGAAAAAATAAATCTCTGCGTTTGTTCTCTTGATAAGCAAACAAAAAAATAATACTGGGGAAAAATGTGTTTTGTAAAATGTTCTTAGATGCACACCTACCATTAGAGTATTTTTTTATCAAACCCAACATCAATTCTTGATTCACTTTGGTAAAGGAAACTAATTGAAATCATTGAATAGTGCAGTTTCATTATATTAGACGAAAGGATTGGTTGATCCATTAAAATTAATGCGACAGATAAGGAAATGCAAAACAATCAGGATGCCAATAGAAGAGCCAGGGAGACTAGAATGCTAGACAGCTTCATTTGATGGCCAAGAAATGACATGTGATTAAAAAAAAAAGTTTGGCGGAAAAGTTACAGAATGTTTTTTTATGAATAACACGGCAACATATGTTAATACGTGATACACATGACAATAAAATGGACATTTACACGAATGATAGATAGCGAAAGAATTTAGTGAAATAGCATATGCCATGTGTTACAATAGATAGCAACTCTTGTCTCTGAAGCCTATTTATAGCTGTGTTATCATTCAAGGTTCCAAGACTCTTATTTACCCACAATTATGATGCAGTTATTCTTCTTGTACAAACATTCACTTTGAATTAAACTTTCAACTATCATTCATTTGGAATATATTGACCCGAGCTGTATGGCTTATTTCTACCCAGATCACCCTTAGTTGCACCACAGGGGTTATACTCAAAACCTCTCTCAGAATTTCCTGAAGATGCCACCAGTGGCGATTCTTGCTTCTGGAGCTAACAATGCTCCCTCTAGTGGCAGAAGGGTGCAGCTGTGGCACAGAGGATTTTGCCCAAATAAGGACTGGAAATGTGACTGTCAGTGGACGGGGGAGAAGAGGGGGTGGGGAGCGGTGGGGTGGGGTGGGGCAGGGGAGGAGTGGAGGTGGTGTTTCAGATGTGGCTGCAACATTGTGGATTCTGGTCCTGCCTTCGCTCCCCAGCATTCCTCTAGCTAACATTATCACCTATCGCAATTTTACAATCCAACATTCAAGAAACATTTATTCAGGTACGTGGATAGGATTGGTTTAGAGGGATGTGGGCCAAATGCAGGCAGGTAGTGTAGATGGGACACGTTGGGCCGAAGGGCCTGTTTTCACGCTGTATGACTATGACTCCATGACCCGAGAACAAGCTTGAAGAGCTTAGAATAAGGCTGCTGTTTTAAAGGGAGCTCAGGAACTCTGCGTTCTTTGTTCCACTAAAACATGGTTCACCCCTGTCTCACTTCACACTACAACACAACCTGAGAATACTTCCACATTGTGTGACCCGTGCAGAATCCTCTGGAGATCCACCCTGAGTCAAAACCAAGTTGACGTTGGACAAATTATACTCAGTCATTAACTCTCTGATACTCTTTTCATCATCACCACTTGAGTCAATCCAAGTTAAGGAACGTACTCCCCAAATGCCATCAACATGTCTCCTTCCCCATGCGTGGTGTCAACTGCTTGACCACTGCTCTAGCACCATCACGTATGCCTACATCTCCATTTCTAGCCCTCATTTCGGTCAGTCTGAGTATCTGTCGGTGCTTACAGATAGAGCTTGATCGTGATGCACCAATGAAAAAAGTAACGCAGCAGTGGTACGAGGAGACTGGGGCTCTACTTCAGGACTGCAGTTGGAGGACTGGGACACGTTTAAGACTAATACCTCGAACATCACCAGTTGCGGCAAGAAATGTGTTGACGACTGCGTTCTGACAAAGTCAATTAGGATTTATCCTAACCAGAAACCTTGGATGACCAGGGAGATTCACTCTCTGCTGATGTCCAGATCCAAGGCTTTCAAGGAGGATGATCATGCACTGTACAAGAAAGCCCGTGATCTTTGCAAAGCTACAAGCTGGAGGCTACATCTATGAAGCGGATGCCAAGCACCAGTGGCAGGGCTTGAATACCATTGCGGGTTACAAGCCACAATCAGGGAAGGGGGGGGGGGGGGGGGGGGGGGGGGGGGAGGATCATCTTTGGCAATAATCCATCTCTACTAGATGAACGTCCCAGAGGATTCCCTCGAAATTCTATAGATGCATTGTATTAAGTGTTCTGATGGGATGCATCTCAGCCTGGGTTGGCAACTGCCCTGCTCTTGACTGCCTGAAGCTGCAAAGAGTGGCTGTCACTTCCTGCCATCCAGTCCATCTTCACAGTGCATTGAATCAGGAAAGCTGGATGTATCATCATGGATACCTGCCCACCCTGGCCATTCCCTCTTCTCTCAGAACTTCTGGGAGAAGATACAGAAGCTTCAAAGATGGAGGTCCAGGCATAGCTTCATAATCCATTGCTATCAGATCCTGAAGCTATCCCTTCTCATGTGCTCTTATTCATAACTCTACCTCATTTGGTTGTTTGTTATTGTACTTCAATTGTTTTTTGTTGCATTACATTGGATTGCACCGCAATCTCATTGCATTCTGCTGTTTTGCATTCATTGTCTTTATTAGGGTGGAAGATTGCAACCTTCACGTATCCGCCCTGTTTCGATGAATGCAGTCACCCCGGCGTGCACAATCAAATAAGATCAAATAGAACACGTTGTCCTACAACTTTAGGCTGTGCACGCCATACGCAAGAAGAAGAAGATTGTCTTTATTGTTGTATTTTCATTTCTGTATGTACACCGTTAACTCTATAAGATTCATGTGCTCAAGGAATTTCATTGCCCCCTGATGCATATGACAATAAACAAATCTGAATCTGAATATTGGTTTACCTATATAAAATCAATGTTCTCCATTTGTGGCTACATGAAGTTTAATTTGTATTTTACACCTGTTGTGGAAATCATGTTTTTAACTGTGAAATATTGTTAACTGGCCGTCAGAATGGAAATCATGTATAGTTAAGGATCTTTGTGTTGTACAATATGAGCACTTACTTGGGATAGACAGCTCTTGATAGAAATTTCAAGTAGTTATACATAGTTTGATATTACCTCCAAAGCTATTGTCTAACACAATCATTAATGTGATTCCATCAATCAGAACTGGTATTTTCACTCCCCCTTCTTACGTGGGTGGAAAGAAAATTATTGTTAAGCTGTCACTGCCCATCTGTCACATTGTTGAATAATCCTTGCATATTAATTACCTTAAAATATGATTCCGTGTACCAATTGCACCAATCACAAGTTTAACATTAATCTTGGACGTCTTTACTTCTTACAACTGATTTCTACCTTCAATATCTTTTCATGAGCAGATCAACTGTTTTTGATGGAAAGTTACAAACTGTGATCACGCCTGATATGTGTAGGATGGAACTGCAGATGCTGGTTTAAACCGAAGAAAGACACAAAATGCTGGGGTATCTCAGGCAACATCTCTGGAGAGGGAATGGGTGACGTTTCAGGCCTGAAGAAGGGTCTCGACCCGAAACGTCACCCATTCCTTCTCTCCAGAGATGCTGCCTGTCCTGCTAAGTTACTCCAGCATTTTGTGTTTATCACGACTGATATATTACCTGTAATTCATTGTGAATATAATTGAGTGAAAAAATAATTCAATATTCAGCAGGATATTGCAAAAAATGCATGATCAATTTAAATCTTAATGAGGGATTCAACATTAACATGTTTTAACAATAACTATTATTATGAAGACTAAATTCGAGTACCCAGTTTGTCACATTGTATCTACGTTTTGGACATAATTATTAAATTCATCTAACTTGTTTGTGTCCTTTTCACAAGAAATAATCCCACTGGTTTTTGTTTATTTTATTTCATTGTTCACATTCAATAAAAATCTGCTCCATTTCACTTCCAACGGGAATGTTTAGTTTAGTTTAGAGATACAGCACGGAAACAGGACCTTCAGCCCACGCCACTCCACGCCGACCAGCCATTCCCGTACACTAGCATTATCCTACACACTAATAACAATTTATATTTTTTACCAAAGCCAATTAATCTACAAACCTGTACATCTTTGGAAGGAAGAGGAAACCGGAGCATCGAGAGAAAACCCACGCGATCACAGAGAGAACGTGCAAAATTCGTACAGAAAACATCCGCAGGATCGAACCCGGGTCTCTGGTGCTGCAAGGCAACAACTCCACCGCTGCGCCACCATGCCACCCGACGTTTATGGACGTATAGAAGAATGTGTTTTTCTTCCGTCTCTATTTCACACATTTCTGTTTCTGTTCCCAAACCTTCCAAGGATGCAATGTAATTCCGCACCTTTACTCTCATCAACCATGCTTATCCAGGATATGCATACTCCTCGTTAGGCACACTACGGGATCCATTACTGCTTTGACTCTTGTATCCTGACATGGCCTCCCCCGTCCCATTGCTGATCTTGTACAAGAGCAACACCTGTACATTCATCTTTTACTTTCCCGACGGCAATTTTAACCAGTGGTCCTAGATGTTAAGGATTGTAATCACACTCATTCTTTTATTCTCTAGTAGGATTGTATGGTCACTTTTACCATTGCTGTCATGGATAAATGTATCTTCAGCAGGTTACTGAAATCACTCACTTAATGCAAGTACATCTCACCATGAAGAAGTGGTGATTACACAGTAGCTGTGGAAGATAGATAGATAGATAGAATCTTTATTTGCCACGCAACCAGGGTTGGTGGTATTTGGGTTCGGTACATGATGGTACACTGCTTTAGTCACATTAACACATATAACAACACAGAACATAGTACAGAAGTGCATCCATACCACATCACAAATCACAAATCTCACCAACAGAACATAGTGCAAAAGAACAGACAAAGACCATAGACAAGACACTATATACATCAAGAGTCCTTAGTGTTGTCTGTTATTGGAGGGAATTGAGTGTTCTTATTGCTGAGGGGAAGAAGCTGTTTTTAAAACGGGTGGATTTTGTGGCAAGTGACCTGAGGCGCCTCCCTGAAGGGAGAGACTGGAAAAGGTGGTTTGCTGGATGGGAGGGGTCCAAGATGATCTTTATTGCCCGTTTTGAGGTACGTTGGAGGTAAATGGAATGGATTGAGGGGAGGGGGGAGTTGATGGTCCTGGAGGCCTTGGAGACAATGCGCTGTATTCTGTGTAGTGAGTGACTGTCAGTGTTTCCGTACCAGACTGTGATTGAGGAGGTGATGATGCTTTCGATAATGGATTGATAGAAACAGACCAGGAGGTGTTTGTGGACTCTGAACGTTTTGAGCTGTCTGAGGAAGTATAGGCGTTGTTGTCCTTTCTTAGGATAAGAAAGGATAAGTAAAGGATAAGTTGTAGGATAACAAGAACTCCCTACGGGCCGTGGCCATACCCTGGTAGCGGGGGTTATGCCGTGGAACAGCAACGCGCTTAGAGTCCGAAGCTCGTCTCCTCCTCGCCCCCTAAGACCGGGAACTGGAGAAGTGGAGGGAGTCGGTGACAATAAGGACGCTGGACAAAGGGCCGGTAGGAAGAACCGGGACTCGTACCTTCTGCGCCCTCAAGGCCGGCTGCGGGAAGCAGTTCGGGAGCACAAAGGCTGAAGGAGACCGGGAAAGGAACAACAGTTCGCTGGCAATCCGGATGGGGGTGACGGCTGCAATGGGCTTTTATGGCCAGCCACAGCTGGGACTGAAAATGCCGCCAAAACCTGGCCACTTGCATATGAACTCAGTGGAAAGCCTCAAAAAGCTGGAGTAACTCAGCGAGACAGGCAGCATCTCTGGAGAGAAGGAATGGGTGATGTTTTGTGTCGCGACCCTTCTGAGTTGTTTCTATGCACTTTGTACTTAATTGGGGATTGTACTTATGCATGACAATAATCTTACTGCTCTGTATGCAAAAAAAAATGTCACTGTACCTTGGTACGCATGGCAATAAAGAACCGTTGAATCAGGAAGTGGCTTCTATGTCCATGTTTGATTATGCCATGAGTTCATAGGGTCACAACATCCTGATTATATGGTACCTCTAGTAGATCTGTCCTGTGTGTGGGAGGGGACAACACCATTATATCAATGGGATCTGAGACGATGGTTTGAATCTGACTTGCTGGTCTAGCCTGTGAGACACCCAATTTAGCCACCAGTTCCCAGATGCTTGTGAGGACTTTGCAAGGTCAATAGACCTGGGAGTGCCTTTCGTTCATATTTAGTTCAGACATAATTTTTTGATACAGCTGAGTGGTTTATGTTAGGGACATTATTGTAGGCTGAATTTTTTTTCAAAGGGAACTGATTCTTTCACTAACAGAAATTTAATCCCACTGCACCAGCCGTGGAATTTCACCTTTCATCTCCAAATCATCTGTGCAAGCTTGTTTCGCTAATTCAGCAGTTTAACTGCTATTCACTGTCCTCTACATTAGTATTGGTTGTTTGTTTGCTGTTTACACCTCTTTTCAAACATTTTTGTTTCTTTAAAACACACAAAGTGCTGGAATAACTCTGTATTTGACATTGTCACGTGCTTTGTCATTCCTTTTGTCCTGTTTGATGCTTTCCATGCTTTGAACTTTATTTACCCCTTTATTCATGCCTTCCCTCCCCATGTTGCTGTGTGTTTGTTTTAAACCTGCTATACCTCCAATCGTTTTCCAATAGTGATCTGTGACAAAAGAGTAACCTGTTTCTTTCTCCACAGGTGTCTAATTGTTGAGTATATTCAACAATTAGAGTTTTTATTTGCTATTTATAACATCTAATGTATTTTGGTTTTCAGAATTAATAAATTTTCATGTACAGGTATACAAAATGTATTAGCTTATTTGATTATTTGTATCCATTTAAGTTTCTTACATCAAATTCTTAGAAATGAATGAAATAACACTTATGCCAAGCCAGCCACACTGAAATGTTCTAATTTCTTAGGAATTAAACAGGCAAAAGTTGGAATAATAATAATAATAATAATATATCTTTTATTGTCATTGCACGTCAGTGCAACGAGATTTAGTGTGCAGCTCCACTGATGTACAAGAAAGGTAAATAAATACAATACATAAATAAACAAGCTGAATTGATTGACGTGACCATCTGAGGGAGACTGTCCAAAGGGGGTGGGTGGGGGGGCACTCATTAGGGCCGGTTCAGAGCCGCTATAGCTCTTGGGATGAAACTGTTCCTGAGTCTGGAGGTTCGGGCGTAGAAGGCCTTGTAACGTCTGCCGGAGGGAAGTAGTTGAAACAGACCGTGGCAGGGGTGTGATGAGTCCTTATGGATGCTGAGGGCCTTCCTGAGGCACCGCGTGTGGTAGATGCCCTCCAAGGCTGGTAGCTCTGTCCTGTGAGCAATCTCAGTCTATTTATACAAGGAAGTACGCAGTAAAATTCAGATAATCTGCTAGTTGACTACTCCAAAATACGAATGGTTCAACATTTGGTTCATTGGATGATGTTTTCACGCTCCCTTCACACTCACTGGGTTCCTGGTTCCCTATGTTCCTTCCCATTTGCTGGGATCTGGATCCGGCAATCGCTTCCACTCATCAAGCTCCAAATCCCATGCTCCCTTTAAACTAAAATAAACACAAAGTGCTGGAGTAACTCAGCGGGTCTGGCTACATCTATGGAGAATGTGGATAGATGACGTTTTGGGTCAGGACCGTCTTCAGACTAAGTTCCCATTAAACTTACCTGGCTCACTGGAAAATGTATTGTAATACTGTGTAACATTAAAGGAATAACTGGAGTACCGGGTTATTTATAGAAATAACATTCAACGATCCAGGAAAGCTGTTAGTCCAGCATCACTGAACCATCGAGCATGCAGGATTATAGCAGTTTCATTGGGCTTGATTTGGAGCGTCTAGTATGAAGGTTAATTTTACTGATTTTTAGGATTATGGAATATTCATATGAGCAGAGGTTGAGTGAACTTTGCTTCCAAGTGAACAATCCCAATAGTCCCTTTCCCACTATTTTTTTGTAACCCTTATTCTTTCTCTCTTGTGCCCATCTCCTCTTTGATTCTTTTTGTCATAAACCCCTTCTGTGGTGGTCTTTACAGAAGCCAATTAACCTAACAGCATGTCTTTTGGATGTGGAAGGAAACCGGATTACCTTAGGTAAATCTCCACGGTCATGGGGAGAATGTGAAAACTGCACACAGCGGCATCGAAGGTCAGATTGAACCCAAGTCTCTGGAGTCATGAGGCATCAACTGACTGGCACCAATCTATTCAAGGCAATGATTAATAAAGTTATGTATTTTAGGTGATTAAGAGATTATGGGTGGAGTTGAGGGCAGAATGGAAGAGCAACTTGAAGGAATGAACTTCCCACATTTAATATATTGTTATGTATTTCTTTTTAATGCAAACTATGAACAGCCACAGAAATGAAATTGTAGCTTGTGGCCAGAAATAAGTTTACTCCAAGTAATTTAACATACACGTAACAAATTAATTGCAATTTACACAAAAATATTATATCTTTATTGCGAGTGCAAAACTGGTAGCGCAAAAAATCTGTACATTTATATATGGGCAGGTCAATTAAAAGCATCAAAGCCATAGAGTATTCCAGGAATATTTCACAAATATTCAGAAATCCATAAAACACAAGGTAACAAAAAACAAAAGTAAAACAAATCTTTCTTTGGTGTTGTTTGTAACAATTCCGAAAAAGGTGCAAGATTAATTCCATGCTGTCAAAAAAGCTGTTGCAGCTTAATGGTACCAAATTATTTTGTAGCCCAGACATTAATGTATATCATTATGAAACCCTTATCACAACTCCAAATGGTTTTGGTTTTACTTATCACTCAAGATCTGTGTGTAAATTTAGAAACTCTTAATGTACTAATATATGTTATTTAAATAATATTTATTATTTTCTTTTGCATCCAATTCATTTGGTACTTTGATTGAACCTTAAATAGTTATTTGCTAAAAATGAATATTTTTGCAACTGCAAACTCTTTACCACATTCATAATTTAGTATGGCAATTTAGGACTGGTTCTAAGTCACATCTGTTTGTATTTCAAAAATAAAATTACACTGATTGTGACCTTGAAATGCCACAGAGGGATCTCACTGCTGCAACTAATTTTTACTGATGATTAGCAAAATATTGAAGCGGAGCCAGGAATTACACAAAGCTCTTTCACGCTCGGTATTTGATAAAACTCTGGTTACATGCATTTTCCTTGTGATTTTTATTGGGCATTTCTCCCATTGAAAGTGCTTTAACAAGAAAATTTCAGTTACAATTTGCAGAATAATCAGATATATTAAAACAAAAATAGCATTGAAAACAGAATGAACTTTCTCTAAATGAATATTGTGCTTAGCAAAGTAAGTGAAGTTTTAGAATACAGCATTTTCTAATTTCAGGCGTTGTTTTGATAATAGAACACTCTTCAGTAGAGCAAAGCGCAGAATGAAACTTCCTTGCATTTCCACCAAAACGACTCACAATTGGAACTGCAAAAGATTAATCACCTTTTCCATTTCTGGGTCAGCTTTCCTCGTGACAGAATTTACACTGTTAGTTTCAATGCTAAGTTGTACATTTTACAGTAGTAAGGCTCTCCCATGAGTTTGAACTCATCGGAAATAATCTATTTATTAACCCGTTATAGCATGTTAAAATTTAGCTCACTATTCTGAAAGATCGCAACTAAATGTTGCTATGTTTTTAATACCTTAATAGTTGGCTGTTGTTATTTATTTAAAAATTGAAGGGAAGGTCCACTGTTGAAATTATTTCTTCACATGTGCTAGAAAATTCTAACGGTTGTTTAAATGAGATTCCTTTCATTTGACATTTTTTGTCATTATTACAAAAATAGAGGCACACGTCGATTGATAACACAAGTTCATTTGTCTGCACTTGTGCTGGAACCACAAAGACGATTTCATTCTCCAGATTAACAATTTCTCCATCGATCTTCTGGCCCACAAAGAGCCACTCATGGTCTGCAAATAAAAAAAACATAAAATAGAAATTAGATGCCGTATTTGAAGTTAATATCAATATAATTAACTTTATAAGATAGATAAAATATTCAAAATAAAAAATTCTGCCTCAATTAATCACCACTCAAGACCAAACTCTAAAATGCGCATGAAGTTCCCAAGGGAATAAATTCTAGGATGTTGCAACCCTTTCATTCCTTTGCTTCATTCATTATTTTTCTACATGTATTGTCTTTTTTACATTAGTTTCATTTGTTCAAGACTGTAATGCTGAAGTGCAGCACAGTAAAAATAAAATATAGGTCGAGCATCAGGTGAAAATGTAGAAGCAGAATTGACCAGTACACATCATTCAAACAGATGTGGCCGGTTCTGATGCTAGGTCAACCATCTCATCTTTTCCCTTTCTACAAACACTGTCTTATCTTCGGGGTATTTCCAGTATTTGCTTTTAGGTTTCAGGTTTCAGCAAGTGCTCTCCACTGCACGTCACACGTCACACTGTCTATTTTCTCCTTTTCTCTCTTTCTCTGTCTCACTGCCGTCATTAATCTGTTAATAAGATGACTCCGTAACTAGGGCAACACTGTCCTTACACTGACAGAAATAGTTCCTAGTATTTACTCTCGCCCCTGTCCTAAAATTCACTTTGCCAGTTCTTAGGAACAGTCTTGACTTGAAATGTAAACCATTTCTCTTTCCACATACGCTGTCTGAGCAGATGAGTTTTATTGTTCCATTTTTATTTCAAAGTTCCAGCATCTGCAGTATTTTTATTAAAAAAATATATCTTAGTCTATTATTCTGTTCTAAACCCCAACGGATATTAAACTTGAAGAAAATGTTTCTCTTGAAAAGATAAAACCTTACTGCCATTTGTGTAGGATCCGACAGATATGTCTAGGCATTTGAGATTGCTTGATAATTGATGCAGATATTTTGCCACCATTAAATATATTAAGTGCCCTGTTTACCTGCTGAGGTTGATATGGATAAACACTGTGGTGAGAAACCCAATCCCTTCTTTTCATAAACTGTGTTAAACACCTACTTTGATCACTTGAAATAGAATGCCTCCGATACTGGAGACAATCTTGTTCCACTGAGGGATAAAAGGCTTCTATTTATGTCTGGGAAAGAACTGCAGATGCTGTTTTAAATTGAAGGTAGACACAAAATGCTGGAGTAACTCAGCAAAACGTCACCCATTCCTTCTCTCCAGAGATGCTGCCTGTCAATAACAAGAGGAGTTGAGTATAGGAGCAAATAGGTCTTTCTGCAGTTGTATAGGGCCCTAGTGAGACCACACCTGGAGTACTGTGTGCAGTTTTGGTCCCCTAATTTGAGGAAGGACATTCTTACTATTGAGGGAATGCAGTGTAGGTTTACAAGGTTAATTCCCGGGATGGTGGGACTGTCATATGCTGAGAGAATGGAGCGGCTGAGCTTGTATACTCTGGAGTTTAGAAGGATGAGAGGATATCTTATTGAAACACAAAAATATTAAGGGTTTGGACACGCTAGAGGCAGGAAACATGTTCCCGATGTTGGGGGAGTCCAGAACCAGGGGCCACAGTTTAAGAAAAGGGGTAAGCCATTTAGAACGGAGACGAGGAAACACTTTTTCACACAGAGAGATGTGAGTCTGTGGAATTCTCTGCCTCAGTGGAATTCTCTGTGGAGGCCGGTTCTCTGGATACTTTCAAGAGAGAGCTAGATAGGGCTCTTAAAGATAGCGGAGTTAGGCGATATGGGGAGAAGGCAGTCTCGGGGTACTGATTGGGGATGATCAGCCATGAACACATTGAATGGCAGTGCTGGCTCGAAGGGCCAAATTGTCTATTGTCCTGCTGAGTTAGTCAGCATTTTGTGTCTATCTTCTATTTATGTCTGCTCTGTAGACCAGTAAACACATACATTATTTTACATATGCAAAATACTTGAAAGGAGAAACAAATAAATAAGTTTAACTAATTTTATCAAAGTGAATAATAACTTCATTCTCTTAAGGGGTTTACAAACCCCCCTGAAAGTTTGGACAGAAATTATATACCTAATTACACCCTTACAATCTATTATACCTGGGAACTAAGACATGCAATATTTAACATTATAACTAAACAACTATATCTTGTACACGGAAGATTGCTTATTTGCAAAATTATTGTTGTAATTAGTTTGATTGTGTGGCATAAATAACTATGATGTACTATAATGAAAACATTAAAGCATTACCTTCTGCCCAGAGAGCCCAGAAACTTGGTGCCCCCTCAGTGAGCTTTGCTCCTTCTGGAAGTTCAATTTTCAAATGGAACTGCAGTGTTTGACAAGGTCTTACAACTAATGGTGTCTGTTGCACTGAAACTGCAGATTTTGGCAACCTAGAACCTTTCTTAGGTTTTATAGATTGGGAAGAATCTACAGCATCGACGAAAGTGACTGGTAGCTATAGAAAATGAAAGATAATGAAAATTACAACCATTGCTAAGATCATCTGGGAATTTATAATACTGTTTTTAGGATAATATGACTTTAAATTCAACATTTAGTTCTTCGTATAGAAAATTGATTTATGGTTTGCCAAAAACAGTTTTGATATTCACAGAATTGTGAAAGTCTGGAACAAATAGAGCTCAGTGAGTATGGAAAGTGGGGAAAGAAAAATGTGCTGGTGAATTAAATATAAAACAAATGGCAAAAGGGGTCAAGAACTGTATGTCGGATTAGAAATTGGCAAATTACACCCCCTAGACAGGGAATCAAAGGATGCTAAACCTAGTTTCAAATATTAGTATAAATCTGATTTACGATAGTGGAATATACCAAGAATGGGTTCGGAGAGAGAGATGTGTTGGAACAAATCTATTGGTGCACGAAGAATGATGATACACAAATTCCAGAGGTAAAAAATGTTACTAAGCAAATATCTTGGTCTGATGGTTGAGGCAATAAAAAGACCTGAAGTGAAGGCATGGCTGTGGTGAAACTGGATATTGAATTTTAAGGAGAATTAGTGTTGGCCACTTTTTGCCTCCTTGAAACTAGAAGAGGGAAACAATGATTTTCAAGGCCAGGTGGTAAAGGACTGCAAACTCCTTCTCTAACAATGAGACAGCTACATCTTTGGAGATAATGGTGAAGTATTTACCACTAACCAACTACACACAATGAAAATGTATAAAGCTTTTTTCTTTGGGTCATTCAAAAGTCATTATGTGATCGTCCTTTCCTCTTCGCCTGTTGCAACTAAACTTTATGATACTTTAAACTTACGCACATCCTCAAAAATGTTAAAGGATGTTTCCTATATGTTAGGCATATTTAATGCAAGATATGAAATAATTTGGTGAGAAATATCTTACCTTGGCTGAGAAATGTAACTTACCACAGACACTGTCTCCCTTTCCAAATCCAGTACTTTAATTTGATGATTGTTGGTATCGGCTACATATAGGACATTACCATTTTCTCCAACACACACATCTCCAGGCTCATTAAATGTGGCTTGTTTGAAATTAGGACCAATTACATTACTGGCTTTGCCAGTTCCTGCCAGTGTAGTACAGTGTTTTGTTTTTGGATTTATTACTTTGATCTGTACAAAAGAAATAAATATTTATAAGTGCCCCATAAAAGGGAAACAGTGTAAAAACATTTTTTCACTGATCAACTTGATATTTTAAAAATACTTTAAGAAGTATGTGAATTGCTGTGTCCCTTGACATTCACAAAAATACATTTCTTGATCATTTTGTTTACAGGGTCTCAAACCATAAACGTCAAGATTAATAATCATTGAGACATGCAAATTTGCAGTTTTAATTTCCTTTCTGTTGATGGTAGTCTTAATTGCAATTATACCTGAAGTGGTTGCAATAAATGCAGATTTTTAAATACCAATGAAAACAAAGAAAATAATTAAAAACAAATTAAATGGTTTGGCAATAAAAACTTACCTTGTGATTGTAGGAATCAGCAACATACAGTAGTTTTGTTTTTTCATTCCAAGCCACACCAAGAGGATGCTGTAACTTTGCATTCATACCAATACCATCACGATCTCCAAAAGCAAACAGATTCTGAAAATTAACAAAAACGTGATATACTTTATTAAAATCGGCTTAAAAAATATTTAGGATCAAAATTGGATCTAGTTCTACCCGATTTACATGCCTGACAAGTTTAAGTTATCTATTTTTCAGGCAGCAGTCGAAAATCAACTTTGGCTCCTTGTATTTGGCACTGAGGGGTTTAATGCTGATTTTAAGGACCTGGCCAACTCTGAGCATTGTGAACATGCATCTCAAGATTTTCCAGGCATAAGTGCAGAGATCATTACTGAAAAGGTGAGTGTTTTTCTTTTTTTTCATGTGGAGGGAGGAGGAGAACTTGAGCTCCTTCCGACTGCAGGGCACACTTGATCATCGCTACCAACAAAATGATTGGCTTGGCATCTCCTCATCTCGATCCTTTTTCAAGTCTTTTTCATTAACTGGTTACAGTTTGGGCTTTGAAGTGGAATACCATAAAGAGTGAGGTGTCTGGAGTTACTTCAAATTATGTCTTTACTGCTACAAAATAAGTGGATTCAACTTATCACACCATTTACATGAATAGATTGTTTAAAGCTTATGAAGGAAATGCTCTTCAAAAGTATTTACTTACAAAATTGTCCACTGAGAATGCATTAGCGGGCTTGCTATCTAGGTGATATATATTTAACATAATTTTCTGTCCATTAACTCAAATACAGCTGAGCAATAATCTTCCATTACCCGATGTATGACTGGGAACAGTTCTAAATGGAGTCATGCTGGAAGATAAACTTTTCACACCACTTTAGCTTGACAGAATAGAAGATAGCGGTGAAACTCCCCTTTTCACTGTGATCAAGATGCAGTGAGCTAGCAATTGTAATCACATCAGGTCATTTTAAGCATTGATTCGGAAACCATGGTAAAATGACACTTTTACCGATCTTAGGGATATGATTAAGGCTTTCCAAACAATTTGTCCTTGGGTAGCTCACTAAAAGGGAATGTACCTTCACTATGTACCTTCACTAAAAGGGTACTTGCTCTTAAACTTAAAAGATATTCAGACTATTTCAAAAATGGTAGTAGATAATTTCTGCCCATTAAGCTTCAAAAGTTTCTTGAATAAATTTTACTAACACCATAAACAAGTTAGAAATATTGGAACTTACCAAATATATGACTTTGCATTATAGTTAAAATACATAACAGACCAAAATTGAAAGAGCTAAATAAAAATATTTTATTAATCACTAAACATACTTCTTTTCTGTCATTTTACAATTTAACAATTAAGGACGTTAAAGGAACCATCTTGTGTGAATGCACTTGTTTAACCATTTACCTAATACAGATTAATTGGATCATATCTTTGATCCAATGGTCAGAAGCCCAGAACCTTGTAAAAACCTGCCCACAAAGATTAGATGGATCTTGGTGTGAATATTCCCAATTCTAAATCAAACTGGAACAAAATCGATTTTGTAGGGTATCAGTACTATCCAGCAACAATAATGTTATTCAGCAGGCTGCTGCCAAAAGGATTGAAGAATTCTTATAAATTAAAGTCAACAATTATATTTAATGTCTTAAAACATTTTAGGAAAAAATGAAATTAAGATTAAGACAATAAACGTGGGATTACGGCTAATGGAGATACAACAAAACAGCAGAAACTGGAATCTTGCGAAACACACAGAGTTGGAGGAATCGAGCAAGTCATGAATTGAGTGGGCTTGAATTCATGTGCCACTGGTGCCTGTAATGTAGAATAGTAAGATTAAACGAGAACTTACCAGTTTGAAGTTTGATCTTTATTTTATGAGGAGGAACGTTGAGGGAATACGTGAAGAACCCCGCCTACGGCGCATGCGTGTCATTCTTCAAAGCAGCGGTGTGAGGTCACAGATAGAAAATAATGACCTAAGATAGTAAGATTATTAAAGAGATACCAGTTTAAGATATGACCATATAAGGGTGGGAGCGGAGGGCACGTATTCCCTCAACGTTCCTCCTCATAAAATAAAGATCAAACTTCAAACTGGTAAGTTCTCGTTTAATCTTACTATTTTACTTCGGAGTCACGTGAGTGACTTCGTGAAGACTTCAAAGCTCTGTGACCTCATGCCGTGGAACGAGTCCAATCTTCACAACTGCCTTGGTAGTTTGGGAGAAATTGTTACTGGTATTTAAAAAAAAAAAAAAAACACAATGATACCAACATTTTTAAGCAAAAATTGTAAATAATATTTATTAAATCAATTTATAAACCTTATAAGCTTCAGGTGTAAATTAAATAGAACTCAAAATTTTGCCCGAAAACGTTTCTTCTTTTCTAACTGGTTTGTTGTAATATGTGCGAAACGTTTTCTCTGATGACCATCCTGCAGTTCTGAGGATATTGTCCATCGGTACCTCCAGGCGATTAGCTGCTGATGTAGATGCAGCCCTGGTGGAGTGAGATTTGAATACATTAGTGTCCACTCCTGCCTGAACTAAGCAATATCTCAGCCACCGTGAAATGGTCTGAGTCGAGACTTTATGGTATGGCTTCTTATGGCTAATTAAAAGAGCCTTTTCATTGCCTCTGATAGCCTTCGTTCTGTCCATATATAACATGATGTGTTTTACTACACAGAGACGTTCATCCTGTGGATAGGCTATGAACTCTATCACCTGACCCGCTGATCCTGGTCTATTTTGCTTAATAAGGCCCTGGATCACGAAAATCAGCCTTCCTGTCGCCTCCGTCAAGTTATCCAATCTTAACTTCTGTAATGACTGGACCCTTTGCGCTGTGACCAGCGCCATAAGCATAACCATTTTCATAGTTAGATAGTTTAGCGGTAATGCCGTAGCCGGTGACCAATTCCGTAACATTTTTAGGACTACGCTCACATCCCAGATTTGGCTATATCTAGCCCTTGGTGGGTTAGTGTTAAAGATGCCTCGTAGCAGTTTTATTACTAGAGGATGTGAGCCGACACCCTGTCTTTCTGTGCCTTCCCATAAATAACTGGACAAGGCACTCCTAGCACTATTGACCGTGCTGTAACTGAGTCCTTCAAAGTGCAGGCTTGTGAGGAATTCTAGGACAGCTGGAATATCCACCTTTCTGTGGTCTAGATTGTTGTCCAGGCAGTATTTAGTCCATTTCTTGACATGACATAAATATTGTTTTTGAGTGGAAAGTCTCTGTGCTGCTGTGATCATGTCCACAGTTCTATCAGATAAACCCATATGCCGAAATGGTTCCTTCAGAGTCTACAAACCAATAAATTTAGATAATTATGGCAAGGATGGCTGTCCCCAGTCACCGGATGCACCAGCAACTGAGGACTATGTTTTAAAGTAATATATGGTGTAAGCACCAAATCCTGCAGCACCGAGAACCATGGTTGGGTAGGCCAATCAGGTACTATGAGAATCCCAGATGCCGAGTCTAGCTGAATTTTCCGTAGTACCCGATTGATGAGGCAGAAAGGAGGAAATGCATAAATGAACCATTTCCCCCAGTGCAAAGAGAATGCATCTGTAGCTTCTGCCTCAGGATCTGGTTCCCATGATATATACCTAGGTAACTGATGATTTAACCTGGATGCAAAAAGATCAATATCCGGCCTTCCGTACTTTGCTGTGATATCAGCAAATATCTTTCTGTCTAACATCCATTCCGTATTTTCATTAAATTTTCGTGACCTGGCGTCTGCCACTGAATTAAGTATCCCTGGTAGATACGTAGCCGATAACCAAATATTCCTTTGGATACACCATTCCCAAATATGGTTTGCCAATTCATCACAGGATATTGATATATTTCCACCCATATGATTTATATATGCCACCACCGTGGTATTGTCTATCTGCAATCTAACATGCTGGTTAATCATTCCCGAGCAATAAGATTTTAAACCATAAAAAGCACTCAACATTTCTAAGTAATTTATACCCTTTGTGGTAAGTAGGTTAGTTTCCTGTACATTCCATCTCCCTCCAGAGCTCGAGATGGTATCCGTTGCTCCCCAACCCAGTGCACTGGCATCTGTTTGTAATACCACAGATGGGTTTGGAATAACTATTGGGTTGGAGCTATATATAACATTTTGTTCCCACCATTGTAGTTCTTTTATAGCTCTAATTGTTAGCTCCATAGGCCTATCAAAATGGCCTCTATTAATTTTTAGTGCTCTAATTTTTTCTCTCTGTAAATTTTGGTAATGCAATCGTCCAAATTGAATGGCAGGAAACGTGGCTATAATTATCCCAATAATCCTGGCTACCCGTCTAATGGATGGTTTAACGGTATTAATAAGCTCTGTGCAATCCTTTTGGAACTCAGTGGCTTTCCCTATAGGTAAAGTCACTAACATATCAAGTGTGTTAATAGTGAACCCCAAGTAATCAATATTAGTTGCAGGTGTTAATCTTGACTTAATTGGATGGATAATGAATCCCAGCTGTTCCATCAATTTTCTTGTGGCAACCACTGCTCTACTAGCCAATTCATAAGTTTTCCCCACAATCAAGATATCATCCAAATATGCCATCACTCTATAGTTTTGTTGTCTAAGAAATGCCAAAGCTGGTTTAAGAATTTTTGTGAATAATCTAGGGGCTGACGTTAGCCCGTTTGGTAGCGCCTTGTATTGCCAAAGCTGACCCATCCAATTAAATTTCAAAAACCGTCTGTGTTCTGCTCTGATGGGTACCGTATAGTAAGCATCTTGCAGATCAATACTTGCCATAAAGTAGCCTGCCGACACTAGCTCTGTAGCAGTACTAAAAGTATCCATTTTAAAATGAGCATATTGTACAAACTTATTAAGTGTTGATAAATCAATAATTATCCGGCAACCCCCATCTTTCTTATGTCTAATGAATATATTTGAGACAAATTCCTGTTGTTCATGTTTGGTTTTTTCAATTACTCCTTTCGTGAACAACCTTTGTATTTCAATTTTTGCTTTAGCTCTGTCTAATTTGGTAAGCATATAAGTTCTGTCCGGTGTATGTTGTACTGGAGGTTCTTGTATGTGTATAAACTCTATAAGATATCCCTTAATACTGCTAAGGATATACCTATCCACAGTTAACTTACACCATGCTTCCAAATGAAATTGCAACCTCCCTCCAAGTTCTGTGCTCCTTATTAATTTTTGAGGCACAGACCCACCTACCTCCATGGTTATCGGTGGTGTTACTTTCTTGGTCTTAACCGAGGTTGCGGAGGGCCTTGAGGTTGAAAGTGGGGTAAATGTTGAAGTGGAGGCTTCCGCATTTTCCATTGTGGGCGTCCCGGGCCAACCCCTAAAAAAGGACGTTGTTGCTGGTTTCCTCTGGCCTCTCTCCAATTTTTCGTACTATACATACTAGTACTTGCTTTTTTAGTCGTCCCATAAGGATGATACCGTTTTCCGACATATCCTTTGGTCGCTTTTATTAGGCCCAACGTTTTGGCCTCTTCCTCCAAATCTTTGACCTGTTTTGATAGGTCACCCCCAAACAACAAATTTTGAGGTTTTATGGCTTTCTGTTTGCACAGGATTGCAAATTTTGGGTCTAACGTTGGCTGAATAGCCCCTTTCCTGATGTTGTTCAGTTCAAATTGAACATTGCAAAACAGTGCTAAAGCGTCTTTCATGTCATTGGACATATCCACATTTTCCAGCGTACGGGCCAAAGCTGTTATACCCGCCGAGAGTCCTTTACTAGCATTCTGTATTTTTATATCCAGACTCCGAATATCCTGCCCCACGTGTCTCCAAATGCTTCGGTTCACCTTGGGTACATTCAGAGCCGCACAATTTCGCGGAGGTAAATGTCTTGCCCATACCTCAGCTAAGGTATCAGTTTTGAGGTGATGGGTCGTCATATAATCAATGCTGGCCGCCATCCTGGCCTCTAGGTCTTTTCCAGTTTCTTCTTGCTGGAAATATGTGTGCACCATGTCCAGCAACTGTGTTCCCTCATCCTCCATATGGGAACGTGGCTCTGACTCTTGTTCAGAGTCCGAGTCAGGCAGCCCTTGAACACCCTCTTCAGATGAGGATGATATGTCCAGCAGCCTTTTCTGGCCATGCTCTGAGGGACTTACACCTGTATGTGTGCGGCTTTTATCCATTTTCTGGAGCCTGACACTATGGAGATGTTCCTCCCACAACCGCTCCAGCCGACTTTCGTGCTCTCCCGCACTAGTCGCTCGCGGGTGTTTCTTTTTAGCCCACCGCTCCTGCCGACTTTCGTGCCCTCGGGCACTAGTCGCACGCGGTTTAAATCGCAACTCGTCGCCATGCCTACCGGCTCTGGTTGCTCCCGGCCGCTGCAAACGCCGTTTTTCGCCGTCCCGGTACTCCTCCAAACAGATAGATGACGGCCCCACATGCTGCAGCCACTCGTACTGTTTTCCGAGCTCTGCAGATGCGATCGCTGCCGGCTGCTCTATGCCCTGCAGCTGGTCATCATCACTGCTATACAAGTAAGTATTTACCGGCGATTTTTCGGGCTCACTTTCCCCGCGGTTCGTTTTGCGTTTCGCCTTCCCGCCCGGTCTAGAATTAGTTTTTCCCGGCGCGGGGTTTGAATCTGGCACAGCTGGCTCAACGCAAACTGCCTGTGCCGTCGGCTGCTGCTGCGGGTCCCCGGCACCTTTACCGCCGACATCCTGCAGCTTCTTCACAGCCTTTCTGCGTCCTCTATCCATTCCTAAAAAACGGTGAAAATGCAGAATCACTTACCTGCCGTCGACCGGCTTTTTAACTCTCCCGTTCAAGGGGACGTCCTCCCCAGGTCCGACACGTTCAATGCGTGTATGCGATATGACACGCATGCGCCGTAGGCGGGGTTCTTCACGAAGTCACTCACGTGACTCCGAAGTAAAATAGGCTACAGTTTAATCAGTCTGAGACCAGCATCCTAGTGAATTGAATAATTGATTCCTGAGGTAGTAGATTGGTTGTATGAGGAGAGATTATGCATGCAATGTTTACATTCTCCTTAGTTTAGAAAAATGAGAGGTGATCTCATTAAAATGTATAAAATCTTTACAGTCCTTTACAGAATAGACACGGAGATGTTGCTTCCGCTGGCAGTAGTATTTTGGACCAAACGTCAGTCTCAAAATAAGGAGAAATGTTGTCACCAGTGATAGTGAATCTTTGATTTTCACAACCCAATTGTACTATGGCATCTCATTGCTCAGGATATTCAAGATAGAATGGCACGGATTTTTAGGTATTAAAAGTGGAGGGGAGGTGAAAGTTGCACTGCAATCTTAATGAAGAGCAGACCAGGCACGAGAGGCAAAGCTTCTGTCTCTTGTATTATTATATAGTTAAGATAGTGCTTTGAACATTCAGGTGAACTGACAACAAGCTAGAGGGATTAAATTTGATTACTAAAGTGAAAAATGACATAAGCATAGGCCCCATAGGTCAATTAGCCAACTTATTTTGTAACAACATATTGGTTATAATAATGACCCAATTGTGACTTCGTAAACAGAATCTTAAAACCCTTGCTAAAATGTGGAGGCACATTCTTGGCTTGATCTACTATTGCTTATGCGAACTGTATTAACAGAAACACACAAACATCTCGACAAACTCCAACCTTACTAATCTCTAGTTTGTACATCCCTGCTACTAAATAAAGTCAGGAAATGTGATCATTTCAAGCACAAGTTGTTAATCACTAATTTATTAGTTGAATGCATTGACACAAAGATGTGCATGGCCAAATTCAAATACCAAGTTAGAATTAATGGATGAATGGAAGGATGAACAATAAAAGTCATACACTTTATTTTCTCCAAATGGCTTTTCCACTGATGAAAGTAAAATGTCCAGTCTTAAATATAGATCAACACATAACCCATGAATTTAATCATGGTTTCAACATATATGCGCGAGAGGATTTGATTTAACTTTGCGAGCTTTGAACTTTCTCAGATGCCATTATTTTTTTCAGTTAATTAAAATCGAGCTGTTTGCTTCATCTGACAGTTATAGTACCAGACCAAAACATCTTGGGTATCATGCTTTGTTTGGCCAGTATTTTACTTTGGAGCATTATAAAAGAATGAATGTTTAAAACAAGATAAACAACACATTTTTAGTTGCCTTTCAGGGTTTATACAATCAAGATTGTTTCAGGGAAATGATGCAAAAATCTATCTCTAGAGAAAAAGAGGCCATGATTTTGCAGACAGTGATGAAACAATAGTGTTCACAACTGACCTTGAGAAAGCTGCTCACAAAGATCCAGCTAGCACTTTTCCTCTTTTCTTGTATGTTGCTTAGATTCGGTCATACAGCGTTGAAACAGGCCCTTCGACTCAACTTGCCCACGCCGACCAACATGCCCCATCTACAACAATCCCACCAGCATGCGTTTGTCCCATATCCCTCTAAACCTATCCTATCCATGTGCCTGTCTAAATGTTTCTTAAACATTGTAATAATACCTACCTCCTCCTGAAGCCCATCACATACACCCTTTGTGTAAAAAAGTTGCCCCTCAGGTTCCTATTGAATCTCCCTCCCCACCTATGGTTATAAACCTATGTCCTCTGGTTCTTGATTCCCCTACTCTGGGTAAAAGACTGTGCATTTACCCTATCTATTCTTCTCATGATCTTATACACCTCTATAAGATCACCCCTCATCCCCCTGTGCTCAGAGGAATAAAGTCCTAGTCCAAGTAATAAAGTCCTAAAGTACTTCCCAAGCTAGGAAAGATCAGGAAGTATCGCTATAAAAAAGTAAACCTGCTTGTTAAGAAGCAAAATGAATCAGGAAGCTACACTGCCCTCCATAATATTTGGGACAAATACCCATCATTTATTTATTTGCATTGTACACTGCACATTGTACATTGTACACTGCACAATGACAATAAAGTTTGAATCTGAATCTGATTTGCCTCTGCACTACAATTTGAGATTTGTAATTGAAAAAAATCACATGTGAGTGAAGTCCACATTGTCACATTTTAATAAAGTCCGTTTCTATATATTTTGGTTTCACCATGTAGAAATTACAGCAGTGTTTATACATAGTCCCCCCATTTCAGGGCACCATAATGTTTGGGACACAGCAATGTCATGTAAATGAAAGTAGTCATGTTTAGTATTTTGTTGCATATCCTTTGCATGCAATGACAGCTTGAAGTCTGCGATTCATGGACATCACCAGTTGCTGGGTGTCTTCTCTGGTGATGCTCTGCCAAGCCTGTATTGCAGCCATCTTTAGCTTATGCTTGTTTTGGGGGCTAGTCCCCTTCAGTTTTCTCTTCAGCATTCAAAAGGCATGCTCAATTGGGTTCAGATCAGGTGATTGACTTGGTCACTCAAGAATTTACCATTTTTTAGCTTTGAAAAACTCCTTTGTTGATTTAACAGTATGTTTGGGATCATTGTCTTGCTGTAGAATGAACCGCCGGCCAATGAGTTTTGAGGCATTTGTTTGAACTTGAGCAGATAGGATGTGTTTATATACTTCAGAATTCATTATTCTACTACCATCAGCAGTTGTATTATCAATGATGATAAGTGAGCCAGTACCTTCAGCAGTCATACATGCCCAGGCCATAACACCCTCACCACCGTGTTTCACAGATGAGGTGGTATGCTTTGGATTTTGGGCAGTTCCTTCTCTCCTCCATACTTTGCTCTTGCCATCACTCTTATATAAGTTAATCTTCGTCTCATCTGTCCACAAGACCTTTTTCCAGAACACTGGTTGCTCTTTTAAGTACTTCTTGGCAAACTGTAACCTGGCCATCCTATTTTTGCAGCTAACCAGTGGTTTGCTTCTTGCAGTGTAGCATCTGTATTTCTGTTCATGAAGTCTTCTGCGGACAGTGGTCATTGACAAATCCACACCCGACTCCTGAAGCGTGTTTCTGATCTGTCGGACAGATATTTGGGGATTTTTCTTTATTATAGAAAAAATTATTCTGTCATCAGCTGTGGAGGTCTTCCTTGGCCTGCCAGTCGCTTTGCGATTAGTAAGCTCACCAGTGCTCTCTTTCTTCTTAAAGATGTTCCAAAAAGTTGATTTTGGTAAGCCTAAGGTTTGGCTGATGTCGCTAACAGTATTATTCTTGTTTCTCAGTCTCATAATGGCTTCTTTGACTTTCATTTACACAACTTTGGTCCTCATGTTGATAAACAGCAATAAAAGTTTCCAAAGATGATGGAAAGACTGGAGGAAAGACTATATGCTGAGAGCTCTCTTATACCTGCATTAAGGAGGCATTTAAGCACACCTGAGCAATTACAAACACTGTCAAGCCATGTGTCCCAAACATTATGGTGCCCTGAAATGGGGGGGGGGGGGGGGGGGGGGGGGACACACTACGTATAAACACAGCTGTAATTTCTACATGGTGAAACCAAAATGTATAAAAATATCCTTTAATAAAATCTGACAATGTGCACTTTAACCATGTGATTTTTTTTCTATTACAAAACTCAAACTGTGGAGTACAGAGGTTAATAAATAAATGATGGGTCTTTGTCTCAAAGATTATGGAGAGCGCTGCAGAAATATCAGGCTGTGGAAGTAAACTTGTTTAAAAATATAATGGAATTTTTAATAGTCATCGGAAGAAATTACAACACACACAATTCTGGTGAAGTTACCACAGTATGTTGCCATTATAATTGACAGCAAATTTGAGATTTCCTCTCCTGTGTAATTTAGTATTGAAATCCCAAAGTTGCTATCACCGGCTCATCTCCGTGCTACAGGCCCCACTTCGGCGGATTACCCCAGCATGAGAAAGGGAATTCAGTGAAAATCACTTTTTTTTTTGCAAATTATTCCAACTAGGGAACTGTAGATATCCTGCGTATGTCATACTTTGGCTGCTCTGTTAGCTTGATGACATAGTCATGGAGCTAAACATCATGGCAACAGACCCGCCTTGACCATGCCAAAATAAATGACATTCTGGGCTAGTCCCGTTTCCCTGCATTTGGCACACATCACTCCAGTAATTTCTAATCCATATATCAAGGGGGTGCTTAGAGACACAAGGTTCTGTATCGGTGACGACCCTATACCAACAGTGTCTGAACAGCCAGTTAAAAGCCTGGGCAGATGGTACAATGCAAGTCTCAAGGATAAAGAGCAGGTGGAACAACTAAGGCAAGAAATTGTCAATGGCCTGGAGAACATCAATCAGACCCTACTGCCTTGGAAACTGAAGCTCTGGTGCCTACAGTTTGGACTCCTTCCTCGGACAATGTGGCCACTGACCATTTATGAAGCCCCAATAACAACTGTGGAGAAGATGGAGCGAACCATAACTTCATACGCGAAGAAATGGCTCGGGGTCCCACGATGTCTAACTAACATCGGCCTATATGGCAAAGGGGTCCTGGAACTACCTCTCACTAGTCTAACAGAGGAATACAAGTGTTCTAAAGTAAGACTTCAGATGACACTGAGGGACTCTAGAGACAAGACCATCAGTGCTGTTGCGCCGCCCCTAGTAACTGGCCGGAAGTGGACGCCATCTGATGCAGTACAGCAAGCTTCATCAGCCCTGAGATACAAAGACATCGTGGGGCAAGTCCAGCAGGGAAGAGGAGGCTTGGCCTTACGACAAGTAAACCAACTTGGCGAAAGGCCACAACATCAGAGCGGAGGACATTGGTGGTCGAGGAGGTGCGGCGACAAGAGGAGGCCGCAAGAAGTGCAAAGGCGGTCTCTCTTGCCAAACAGGGGCAATGGATGCAGTGGGAAGGTGTGGAGCGGAGGAAGATCAGCTGGAAAGAACTATGGGAAATGGAAGCAAGCAAGATCAGCTTCATCATCAGAGCGACTTATGACGTGCTTCCATCACCAAAGAACCTCCATCAGTGGTACGGCGAGGATCCAACCTGTGCCCTCTGCCCAACTCCAGCGACCCTCAAACACATCATGGTAGGCTGCAAGACCAGCCTCACGCAAGGGAGATACACGTGGCGGCATAATCAGGTACTAAAAAGCCTGGCATCAGCCCTTGAGAACAGGCGGTGTGCGACCAACTCCTTGCCTCCGAGAGCAAGCAACCCCCTCCCCCTAAGGGCAACAACCTTTGTCCGAGAAGGACAGAAAACATCTAAACATCCTTCCACCAGATCAGAAGAAGGAAACCTATGCAGGGCCCGCGACTGGAGGATGCTGGCGGACATCGGCCGACAACTAGTTTTTCCACCTGAAATTGCTTCCACCAACCTCAGGCCAGACTTGGTGTTCTGGTCCCCTTCACAGAAGACTGCTTACATCATAGAGCTCACAGTTCCATGGGAGAACTCTGTTGAGGAGGCCTATGAGCGTAAGAAGCTGCGTTACGCAGAGCTTGCAGCAGAGGCAACGCAGCGTGGCTGGAACACCAAAGTCTATCCAGTTGAAGTGGGATGCAGAGGATTTGTTGCGTCATCTACCATCAGACTGCTGAAGGAGCTTGGAATCCACGGTCAGGCTCTGCGGAAGACCATAAGATCACTCTCAGAGGCGGCTGAAAGAAGCAGCCGGTGGATTTGGCTCAAGCGGAAAGACCCATGCTGGGCCCCAAGTATTTCAGGGTGAATCTTTGGGACGGTTTGACACGGGACACGCGCTGAGGGCTGATCATCCTGCAGCGGGCCGCCCTTGTGGAGGGTGTATAGTGTTAAAAGGCCGAAACACCCAGTGATGCAAGGGTACACTACTGATGATGTGTCCTGTGCCCAACTGTCCTGAAGGTTACCCAGGCCAAGATATACGTATCCACTCCCCCACCCCCCCCCCCCCCCCCCGCCCCCCCCCCCACAGATGTTGAGCGTCTACCACTCTCAACAATCAACGAATGTCGTGAAATGCTCCCCACCTATTGGCACAAGGGACTTCTTAACATCTTGTCCTGTGTATTTGATTCTTCACAAATGTCTTTTGAAATTCATAGTTGTGTCTGCTTCTATAGCTTCCTCTGGGAACTCGTTCCAGAAATACTCTGTGTGAATCAGATGCTCTTAAGGTCCCTCTTAAATCTCTCCCCTTTCACCTTAGAGCTATGCCCTCCAGTTTTAAAATCCTCTACCCTGGGAAAAATACAGTGAGCAGTCATTTTATCCATGCACCTCATTTTTGCATACCTCAATATGGTCACTCCTCATCCTACTATGCTACAAAGATAAAAATCCAAGCCTATCCAGATTCTCCTTTTAACTCAAGCCTGCATGCTCTGGTGGTTTTCTGCGGAAACTCTTCTGCACCATCTCCAACTTAATTGTATAATTCCTGTAGCTAGTTGACCAGAACTGTACAAATACTCCAAATGTGGTCTTGCCAACAATTTGTAAAACTAACATGTTGTCCCAACATTTGTACTCAATGCCCTTTCCAGTGAAGGTAAGAATGCCAAATGCCTTCTTCACCACTCTGTCTAGCTCAATCATCACTTTTAGGGAACTATGCACCTGTACTTTTAGATCTCTTTGTGCTGCATAACTCTCCAGAGCTCTACCATTTACTCTGCAAGTCCTACCCTAGTTTAACATACCAAAGTGCAACACCTCACATTTGTCAGAGTTAAATTTTATTTTCCATTCCTTGCCCCACATTCTCAACTAATCTAGATTCTGCTATAAACTTAGATATCCTTGCTCACTGTCTACTATAGCATCAATGTTGGTGTAATTTGTAATTTTTCTCACATGAAAATTGTTAAATGTAGAGAAGAAACAAAAGTGGACTGAACACCAACCCCCTGTGGCACACTACCTGTCACAGGTCTCCAATCAGAAACACAACCTGACATCAGGGCTGTTAAGTGCCATCAGTCTCTTTGTTTTGACATTTGACTGAAACAGATATCTGTAAACATCTGATTCCCCACCTTCCCATTAAAATAACACCAAAATCCAGGCACTTCTTTTGTTGTAATCTCAGTTAATTAGGCCGGCACAGAGGCGCCAACTATTGAAGGTGATGGATGGTGGGATGGCGATGTTAATATTGGCTAAATTAAAGACACCATAAAATGGAGGATCCTGCACTTGTCAGAATTGCGTAACCCTTGTCAGCTGAACTTTACAGGCTTTGATTGGCGTCAGTCAGTCTAGGCTCAGACTGATATGCAGGATGGCAAGGGGTCCAGGTGTTCTCCCTGTTTCTCTTAAATTGATAACATGTATAGCGGTTTTGCAAACTAACCTTAAATACATCATTACTATTGGATCGCTGCAAAAGCATTATAAACTGTATACATAATGTTGCAAGATGGTCATCCTGTTAATTGATGTTTGGTCGAACTGTTGAGCCTTGGAGAAATTGTTTGAATCTCAGGGCACATGTTTCAATGTTTGTTCTTGTTAACTTCCTTCGAGAGCTTTCTTTCTTATACAATGTATTGAGCTGCTGTATTATTGGGCTAGGGAAATGTCTGTTATGTATGGGATTAATCGATATCTGTAATTGGGTTATTACGAGACCACCCCCATGTGGTTCGGCCCCTCGAGGCCCAGGGACATATAAAAGTCCGCTACCACGAGGTCCAGCGTCGATCTTCTGGGAGAGCGGATGGGAATGCGTGAACATCTGGAGTGTCTCTGTCTGAGCGATGCCTAGAGGGCTTGAACAGGCAAATACGAGGATCGAACCCGCGGTGGGATAGGTACAGTAGTTGAACTGTAATGCGTTTTGTTAAAATAAAATTTAGTTGTTTCAAATGCTTGATTCATTGCTTTTATTGAAACTAGACTGGGGGGATGCTTAGAAACGAGCAATTTACAGCGGGATTGTCATATGTTGATAGATTGGAGCGGCTGGGCATGTATACTCTGAAATTTAGAAGGATGAGAGGGCATCTTATTGAAACATATAAGATTAATAAGGGTTTGGACATGCTAGAGGCAGGAAACATGTTCCCAATGTTGGGGGAGTCCAGAACCAGGGGCTAGTTTAAGAACTAGTTTAAGAATATACTTTGCCGTGGATTGTCACCTTGTCGTGGTGGAGAAGCTTGTGTGGTCCTGATTCTGAGAGCGATGCTGTCTGGAGCTATGTTCCTGGTAGGGTCACCCATGGCGGTAAGGTCGAGGGGGAGGTCTCTGACAAAGAGCAATCCAACCAAGGCCTCAACGGTGGAACAGGTGGAGGATGATGGCTGACTTTAGTGGAACATCACAATGGCTGGGAAGGCAGATGAAGGCTGCAGCAGAAAAGGGTCACAGGTCGTCTTGGACTCCATGCCACTGGATCCTGACCCAGATCTGTAAAGGACGGTGTGGTGGCTGTCTGTGCACCAGTCTCCCCATGTTAAACAAAGTCACGCACAGTCGTCCACTGTGAGAGGACATTCATACTCGTATCGAGTGATCGCCGATGATCATGAGTTTAAGAATAAGTGGTAAGCCATTTAGAATGGAGAGGAGGAAAAACTTTTTCACACAGAGAGTTGTGAGTGTGTGGAATTCTCTGCCTCAGAGTGTTCTCTGGATGCTTTAAAGAGAGAATATCTAACTTAGGGATAGCAGAGTAAAGGGATATGGAGAGAAGGCAGGAATGGGGTACTGATTGTGGATGATTAGCCATGATCACATTGAATGGCGGTGCTGGCTCGAATGGCCGAATGGCCTACTCCTACACTTATTGTCTATTGTCTATTGAGTTGGCAAGTGATAGGTGGATCCATGTAAGGAGGGATTGATTGACAGATGAGTCAGTGGGGGAAGAGGAAGGTGCAGATAGTCACAAAAGCTGGAGGTAATCCCAAAATCAGTCTGTACATCAAAGTTGTTAAGAGTTTTATTGTGTGCAGTCTACCATTAACTGAATCATTTCCCTTCACATTTGTCCTCCCAAAGTGCAACACTTCATACTTTTCCAGATTAAAATCCATCTGCCATTTGTCTGTGTGTATCTGTGACTTTACATCCTTCTTCACTGTCCGTCAATCCACTCATTTTTTTGTGTGTCATCTGCAAATTTACTAACCAATCTATCTACATTTTCGACCAAGTCATTTATATATAATCACAAACAACAGAGGTTGTAGCACTGATTTTCGTCAATGCCCCAGCAAACTCCTTTCTTGCCTATCTCAGTAAAATGCCCAAGCATGTTAGTATAACCCACCCTGGGCTCACTATCCTCCATGACATGCTCCGTGACAAATGTTGATGCAAAGTACTTGTTTAGTACCTTGACTATGTCCTCCAACTCCAAGTATGAATTTGCTCCTTTATCATTGAGTGGTCCTACTCTTTCATCCCACTTGCCAGACATTTCAGAGCCCTTTTTAATTTAAAGATCGAGTGTGACTTAATCATCCTAAACCTTACACATGCTTCCTTTCTCTTTTTAACCAAATTTACAACTTCTCTCATCGTCCAAGATTCCCTTACCTTGCCATTCCTATCCTTCCTCCTAACCCAGAATATGCCAGTCCTGAACGCTGATCTGCTCGTCTTTAAATGATTCCCAAATGTCAGACAAAATTAACTGCAGGTGCTGGAATCTTGAACAATGAATCCTGCACTTTGTGTTATGCTCCCAGACGTCAGATGAAGACCCAATAAAAACTGCTCCCTATTGTCCCCAGCTCCTACCTAATAATTTTCCCTTCCCTAGCCTGCTACTTAACTCCCTGAACTCTCTTTGCAGCATTTAATTTTGCTTCCGGCCTGTGTCATTGGTATTAATAATGGACCACGATCGCTGGCTGCTTATCCCCCCCACCTCTCAGAATGTCTTGTGCCACTCAGTAAACATCCTTGACCTTAGCATCAGGGAATCAATACACAATCTTGGAGACTTGCTCACAGCCATAGAAATGTGTGCCTGTACCCTTAACTACAGAGTCACTTATCACTATTGCTCGCCTAGACTCAGACCTACGCTGCTGTTCAACAAAACCAGCTGAGGTGCCACTGTTCTGGCTGCTGCTGCTCTTTGCCCCGATCATTCAACAAACAATTCAGATAGAGCAGGTGGTAAAATATAGCTGCTGACATCAGACCAAAAATACATTACTCTGGGGTGGCATCTTTGAATTTTATGACCCTGAAATGTACTGACGGGATAAAAATGATGTACCTTAAGCAATCAAAAAGCTGGCAGTTATGAATAATTATTACCGATACATGGATTTATCTTCATGTATGAAGTCAAACTTCTCTTTATATCAGGTTTCAAGAATGTGATAATGATAAATTTGAAATAATGATATAACCTATTGAAAGCCTACAGATCAATCCACCAGATCAAAACATTCACTGTTTTTTAACTTTGTGATGAAAGATATACAGTGCGATACAGCATTCCTGTCTGTGGAGACTAGAGACATACATATGCAGCTTCCTGACAACAGGCTCCGATTAGCCAATTGTCCAAATATGGGTAGACGTGCAAATGCCTCAGCATATAAGTGTGCAGTGACAGTCAATAACTCCGCTGATGACTGAAAAGAAATAAGGGGAATGAGTTCAGAGCAATATATTAAATAAAGCAGAAAGAAAGATTGTTACTATGGCAATCCACAGAAGGGCCCTTTTAAACAGTTTCCTTTTTGGGTGATGAAACACCTAAAACCGTTTTGAAAATGTTCTATATTTATTCCCTCAAAGAATGAATGTCCAGCTCCTGTCCTGTCCAGGTCCTGTCAGTTTTAGGCAGCAACCAGTGCATTGAGTTTATGTCTGAATGCTAAACACCTGGAGTTTAGCTTATCAAAGATAATTTATGGAAAACCCATATTGAGCCTGGTACTTAGAGATTACCAAGCTAATACTGTAGAGGAAAGTAGTAGTTCAGATATAAATTTTGTCAAGCATTTATAAACACTATGTAGTAGACTTTAAATATTAGAGATAGCTATAATGGGAGATCCAAGCATTCAAATTTCGAAAATGGCTGGCAGCTTGTAACTGTAAATGTACCCTGGGATAGCAGCCCAGAGGCATGGTCGTCTTCAGTCCAGTAATAGGTCTGTTCTTGGTGTGAAGTGTGGAAAGCTGAGGTAACTGACATAAAGGCAACTCAGGTCGCTTCTGAGTCCCAATCCACAAAAGTGACGATAACTGTACATTCTGGACTTCCCCTTATCTAGACGATCAGAGCATAATAGGGGAAGCACAAACAACTCATGATCTTTACAGAATTGGCCTGAAATTACAAGATGGGCTACGTTTGATTGATATGGTTGAACAGCCTGTGGCTTGAACAAGTTTGTCACACCACCTCTGCTGAAGCCGTTCTTGATTGGAATGGGATGATTAAAATGTTTCTCCTTGATCCTTTTTCCACATAGTAATCCCAGTGAATGTCTACCATTATTTATTGCTTAAATAATGTAAAATCCTCTCAAAAGCTGCAATGCATTCAACATTATAGCTAGAGTCAGGCAAACATAATCTGATGCCAAGTGTAGGGCTCTGTGGTACCAGGTTCTATTTGTTGGTTGGTGAATTGGATGATCCACATATCTCTCATTCCAGTCAATACAAGCATACAAAAAGTAGGAATGCCTATCTGATTTACGCAATAGGCTCTTCCATGATTTAGGAATTGGAATTTTGGGACATGACTGAGAAGAGCAGGAGTGAAGCGGGAATCCTGCCTGGTATTCTATTGTACTTTTCCCAGAAGTCAATAATGCAGCTTACTAGGAACAAGGCAACAGCCAAGGTCAAAACTATGTATACTATGTATACTATCTAAAAGACCCGATGAAAGTTAACAAAGACGAGGACAAACGTTAAGAAAGTTGCCATATTAGAGATCTATTTTGGTTGTGAATGATAATGGATCAAAAAGTAAGCATGACTGCACTTTTCAGTGAAAAGCAGCTGTACGGCACATCAGCGCGTAGTAGAAACAAAGAACTGCAGATGCTGGTTAATACACAAATGGACACAAAGTGCTGGAATAACTATGTGGGTTAGGCAGCATCTCTGGAGAACATTTCAGGTCTGAAGAAGGATCTAGACCCGAAACGTCACCTATCCGTGTTCTCCAGAGATGTTGCCTGACCTGCTGAGTTAAGCCCCTGTCCCACTTACGTATCCTTGGCACGCTAATTACGCAACCTCGTGGTTGCGTTGAGGCGCGACGGTCCCGCGAAGGTCGTGCGCGACTTCATGCGTCCGCACAGCCGTCTGGAGCGCGTGACGTCATTTGAAGATGGACACAAAATGCAGGAGTAACTCAGCGGAACCAACAGCATCTCTGGAGAGAAGCAATGGGTGATGTTTCGGATCGAGACCCTTCTTCAGTCTGAAAGCAGGGTCTTGACCCGAAACGGCATCCATTCCTTCTCTCCAGAGATGCTGCCTGTCCAGCTGAATTACTCCAGCATTTTGTGTCTATCTTCAATCTTCTTGGCCCCGTTCTGGGAGTAGGAGTGGGGGCGGATCTGGACCGCAACGGCCGTGAGCCCCAGGCCGAGCTCAACGATCGTTTCCTTGCTTCTGTTGCTGTTGGAGGTGAGACGTTGCGTCGCGCCATGGTCTTGGGCCTGTCCCACTTTGGCTGTCAGTTACGCGACAGGCCGGTGGCGTGCGAAGATTTCGTTCGCTACAAAATTTCGGAGCGCCGCACAACTCCATACCTCTCCGCGCTTCTCAGTGGGACCGGCCCCGCGCGGCCACACGATACCCGTGCGCCTTAACGCGACGACAAGGTCGCGTAATTTGCATGCCAAGGGCACATAAGTGGGACAGGGCCTTAACTCCATCACCTTGCGTCCTTTATCAGTACATTGTGTTTTTCTTTCCAGTGTCATTTGATTGAAATTTGTTTTTTGTTTTATCTTGATAATAATCATTTTCAGATCATGTTGCATCACTCTGGAAAATCAGTAGGAAAATAGGACACTTCTAAGCATGTGACAATCGGGCCCTTGACAATATTTCTGTATCGAAAGTGCCAAGGACAGTATAATAGCTTACACAATGCCTCTTTTGCAGCACTGCAATAAAACTCTGACCATGTTTTTCTGCTTCGAACCTCTCCCCATACATCCCATAGAACAGAGCCAGAGTACATCACCCCACCCTTCCTCCTTTAATCTCCATCAACCGTAGCACAAGGCTCTTCCCCAATCAAACCCAATCCGGGTCCATGTTCACCAGCCATCCCTGACCCACACACTCCTATCTGTGATCCAATACCAAAGCAGCACATTTTTGATTGAGGAAGTATGCAATACTCATCCAAGGGCAGAACTGAAGTTTGAAGCAGGGGTTGGGGTTGCCAGAACCAGAGCAGTCTTTGGTCTCCAGGAATGCTTACTTACTCAGATTCAGATTCAGATTCAACTTTAATTGTCATTGTCAGTGTACAATACAGAGACAACGAAATGCAGTTAGCATCTCCCTGGAAGAGCGACATAGAATATGATTTCAATAAATAAATCTATTTACATGCATACAGTCATAGTGTTTTTCCTGTGGGAGGAGTGTCCGGGGGGGGGGGGGGGATTGGCAGTCACCGAGGTACAGTGTTGAGTAGTGTGACAGCCACAGGGAAGAAGCTGTTCCTAGACCTACTGGTCCGGCAACGGAGAGACCTGTAGCGCCTCCCGGATGGTAGGAGGGTAAACAGTCCATGGTTGGGGTGAGAGCAGTCCTTGGCGATGCTGAGCGCCCTTCGCAGACAACGCTTGCTTTGGACAGACTCAATGGAGGGGAGCGAGGAACCGGTGAAGCGTTGGGTAATTTTCACCACCCTCTGCAGTGCTTTCCGGTCGGAGACAGAGCAGTTGCCATACCATACTGTGATACAGTTGGTAAGGATGCTCTCGGTGGTGCAGCAGTAGAAGTTCACCAGAATCTGAGGAGACAGATGGACCTTCTTCAGTCTCCTCAGGAAGAAGAGACGCTGGTGAGCCTTCTTGACCAGTGTTGAGGTATTGTGGGTCCAAGAGAGGTCATCGGAGATGTTGACCCCCAGGAACCTGAAGCTGGAAACACGTTCCACCTCCGTCCCGTTGATGTGGATGGGGGTGTGCGCGCTGCCCCTAGACTTCCTGAAGTCTACAATGAGCTCCTTGGTCTTCTTGGAGTTAAGGGCCAGGTTGTTGTCAGCGCACCATGCTGCTAGGAGCTGGACCTCCTCCCTATAGGCCGACTCATCATTGTTGCTGATGAGGCCAATCACCGTTGTATCATCTGCATACTTGATGATGGTGTTAGTACCATGTACAGGTGTGCAGTCGTAGGTGAAGAGGGAGTAGAGGAGGGGGCTCAGCACACAGGGTTCTTTAGTAACTTGTCAGTTTCTTTGTTGAACTAAATTAAGGCGCATGTTGCAATCAAAAGCGCTTGAACAATTGGTTGGGAAGAAAGCCAAACTGGGGTGAGGGTTGAAGAAGTGTGCTTGTCTAACCTAACAGACTGGGGTCTGTTGGTTAGAAAGTCCAGTATCCAGTTGCAGAGGGAGGGGTCGATGCCCAGATCACCGAGTTTGGTGATCAGTTTAGAGGGTATAATGGTGTTGAATGCTGAGCTGTAATCGATGAACAGCATTCTTACGTAAGTGTCTCTGTTGTCGAGGTGGGAGAGGTACTCCTGTTCTTGCGGTAGGCAAACTGATAGGGATCCAATGTGGGGGGTAGGCAGCCTTTGAGGTGCGCCAGGACCAGCCTCTCGAAGCACTTGGTGATGATGGGAGTAAGTGCAACTGGGCGGAAGTCGTTGAGGCTTGCCGCAGTGGAATGTTTTGGCACCGGCACGATGGAGGCGGTTTTAAGGCACGTGGGGACAACTGCTTGGGCAAGTGACAGGTTGACGTGGGGACAACTGCTTGGGCAAGTGACAGGTTGTTCTGTTCTTTTGGGTGTACAATACATTTCTTGAGTTATTTAGTTGTGAAATGGCTTTCTCGATTTCTTGTTAGGACTAGTGGCAAAACAGAACCAAACTGGCTTTTGAGAAAAAGAGAACAGGACTTTCATGTCAAGATCTGAATTGTGGCTGAGGAGGTCTTCGAACTGTTCTTTCCTGTAGATGTTGACTGATCTCTTTGTGGTAAGTTCTTGGCTCTCAGCAGAGTGGAGTCTGTCTATAGATGACCTTGACAGTATTGAAGAATCCATGCATTTCATAGCTTCCAGTGATTTACAGGGCCTACTGTGCTCTTTCCACCCACCATTGTTTAGGTCTCTGGATGGTGGGAAAGCACAAGGTAAAATGTTATGGCAGAGTCTTGCAAATGGCAGGTGGAGTTTGATCCGAGCAAGCGAGGAGTTGTACTTTGGGAGATAAAATGTTAGGCAAAAATATACAATTGATGGAAAGACCCTTAACAGCATTGATGTACAGAGGGATTTGGGGGGCCAAGTCTATTACTCCCTTAAAATGGCAACACAAGTAGATAAATTGGTAAAGAAGGCATATGGTATGTTTGCCTTAATTGGATGGGGCCTTGAGAATAAGAGTCAGGAAGCCATGGTGTAGATTTATGGGACTTCCGTTGGGCCATATTTAGAGCATGTACTTCTGATCACCCCAAAACAGGAAGAATGATGCCTACATTAGGCATTAGGTATAGGGTGAGGTTGAATTGTTTTCTCTGGATGCCGGAGGTTGATGGGAGAACATAGATAGGATAGACACAGAACCCTTTTCCCAGGATGGAAACATCAAATACTTGAGGGCATTGTTTTAAGGTGCAAGGGGCAAAATTTAAAGATGCGCAGAGCAAGTTTTGTTTTACACAGTTGATGGTGTGTGCCTGGAACATACTGCCAGGGGTCGTGGTAGAGGCAGATATGATAGGTACACAAAAAGGCTGGAGAAACTCAGCGGGTGCAGCAGCATCTATGGAGCAAAGGAAATAGGCAACGTTTCGGGCCGAAACCTTTCTTCCTGAAGGCAGATATGATAGTGGCTTTTAAGAGACCTTTGCATGGGTACATGGATACGAAGGGAATGGAGGGATATTGGCATCATGTTCGGCATGGACTTGGTGGGCCGAAGAGCCTGTTCTTGTGCTGTATCATTCTATGATACATATTGAATTACCTGCAGGAAGTGCCCTGAGAAGGGAACTGGTTAATGGAGATGGAAGAACAAATTAGGGAGTGATGGAGAATCATTGAAATTGGCTCTGCTGTAGGTTAGGATCATTTCTTACTTGCCAACATGAACCATAAATAAAGTGGAGATGAATTTCTACAGCTAACTGAATTTGAGATGAATGGCCCACTGTTCCCTCCTATGATGGTGTAAAAGACTTTAGTAGGGATGAACATCCTCACGGTGCTGTTGTCTTCCTTTCATTTGAACTTAGTATGTGGTGGAGATCCTATCTGCTGCATCTATAAATGAATGCACTCCTTACTACAATTTGGGGATAACTCTTCAGCCACCAGGAGAAGATGGTTGAGGATCCTTGCAGTGGCACACACCAAGGAGATGTCTCAGTGGTTATCACAATCAAATTTGAATCCTTTCTTGATCCTGATTGCTGCATCACTCAGATCCTCTGATATATCCTCTTCCCAGATGTTGGTAATGAAATTCTGCATCTGTGACTGTTTTTGGTTGTGGCCAAATTTTAGATCAGCAGGGATACCATTTGCTCCCCATATTAAAAGAAACCAGGCACAGGTAACTTTCATTCTACAATCTGAAGTGTGAGACTTGGAAATATCAGAATCCTCATGGACTATACCAACCGTGACTGACCCAAAAACTCCTCTACTGTCAAAGTATAGTAATTCGGAACTTCTACATCAACATTACCAAGTTGTGTGAGGCACACTCAATGTGAGACTATCAGTTTAAAGAATAATGTGCTTTAATGTGGAGAATCACACCAGAGAACGTGAGAATCACACCAGTTTACCAATAATGCCTTAGGTCATATGATAGTAGAATTAGGCCATTCGGCCTATCAAGTCCACTCCACCATTCAATCATGGCTGATCTATCGTTCCCTCCTAACCCCATTCTCCTGCCTTCTCCCCATAACCTTTGACACCTGTACTAATCAAAAATCTATCTGTCTTGAAAATATCCACTGACTTTGTCTCCACAGCCTTCTGTGGCAAAGAATTCCACAGAATCACCACCCTCTGACTAAAGACATTTCTCATCTCCTTCCTGAAATCACGTCCTTTAATGCTGAGGTTATGACATCTAGTCCTACACGCTCCCACTAGTGGAAACATCCTCTCCACATCCACTCTATCCAAGCCTTTCACTATTTTGTACGTTTCAATGAGATCCCCCCTCAATCTTCTAAACTCCAGCACCTTAGAAAAAAAGGAGCAGCACAGTGACGCAGTGGTAATTGCTGCCTTACAGCACCAGAGACCCAAGTTCGATCCTGACTACGGGTGCCATCTGTACGGGTTTTGTAAGTTCTCCCTGTGACCGCGTAGGTTTTCTCCCACACCCCAAATACGTATAGGTTTGTAGGTTAATTGACTTCGGTAAAAGTGTAAATTGTTCCTAGTGTGTAGGATAGTGCTGGTGTACGGGGATCGCTGGACAACGCGGACCCGGTGGGCCGAAGGACCTATTTTCGCTCAAGATCTCTAAAGTCTAAAAGTCTAAAGAAGGGACGGTACCTTCAAAGAGTGAACTTTACATTGAGATTCCAGTTGCCTGTCACTTTAAATCTTCATTCCACTCCTGTATTGACTCATAAAGAGTTTTCTCATTTTACTACCTTGCAGATTTTTACGTGTAATTTATGTACAAGTTATGTATGATTTATGTTTTTGTATGTTTGTCTGAGTCTATGTGCCTGTAATGCTGCTTCAGGTAAGATTTTCATTGTACCTATATCCCACCGTACTTGTGAATTTGATAATAAACTTGACTTGATGTTTCAGATTTTTCTGAATCCATCCTTTCTGCAGCAAAAGCTAAGTCACAACTTATGAAGTTTATGATGATAATTGCTTTTTGCTTCCTATTCTCATAATTAGGATGGAGGACCTAAACATTCTAAATGTGCGAGATTTTGTCTGTTGTTTTATTTTGGTATTTTTGTAAACTATACAATTTCAGACTCAGTGGCATTATTATAGAGAACACTTTTGTTAACTTGAAATCCATGTGCATTCCAGCCAGAAATATAATGATATGTGACAATTTAGTTCACTATATGTGGTAATTGAAATATATAACCTGGGTTGCAGTGGTTAAAGTGAAATTTCTTGCTTGTTTCCTTTTTCTGAAAGATTGATAATAATTGGCTCCGACAATCAATCTCTCCCAACAATTCCTGCAAGTTATTTAATGGAATTACCTATAGTGTCTGCTAAACTGTGTAGATAGTATTGTTTCCATGCTCAAGTGTGGCATAGTCCATGCTCCAACAGACTATTATAAGGAGACTCCAGGTTGAACAATTCATCGAAAACAGCAAATCGCAAATCTGAAACATGCACTCCAAATGCGGCTGCAATCTTGCTTGCCACGTACAAGGTCCTCAGATTCTCAACATCACAAGGACAAAACTAATACTCAGTATTAAGTACTAATTAGTACTAATTAGTATTAGTACTAATACTAATTAGTACTAATACATCAACACTGACGCTAGCATATTTATTGCTGAAGTTAAAATCATTTTGATAAGAAAATCCTGATTTGAGAAAGTATTTGTTCAGAACTGTTGGGGTTTCTTCTGTTATCAATATTACTTCGACCAATAATAAAACAAAAACTGGACTTTTATGAATTAGTAAGGAAAAAAAGGTCCTACATACGTTATAGCAGTGTTCCGTTCCTGAAACCTGTTTGTAAACCCAGTGTGCAAGTCGAAAATGCAGCATTCCCACATGGCAGAAGATGCATGCTCCTCAGCAGCCAGCAAATTCATACCCAATATTCACCCCAATGTACAGGCAATGTACAATGTACAGATCGTAAGCTGGGGAGGATATGTAGGCCATTCTGTCCTTCATACGCAGTCTGCTCAATTAATGATAACAAGTGCACTTTGCCTCAGCGCCACTTTCCAGCACTCACTCATATTCTATTAATATCTTCCTGTCCAATTAAACCTATAATGGCACCATAAAGAAAAATGTGGCAAAATCATCTTATTTTGGCGATGTAGCCGCTATCCGTTCCATCCATTTGAATATTTTTGTATTTCTTTGATTGTAAGTCAAAATACCACAAGAAAATAATTGATGCAGCTGAACCTGTCTCAGATCTTGTATGTTACAGGACTTTGCTTCATCATTTTATGTACAAAATATATGTAAACTTCACTTTAAAATGTTGAACTTACTTACCATAGGATCCCTTTCTCCTCCCACCAGTTTTTTTACGGCACCATCCTTTAGTGATACAGAACGGATTGTGCTGCTCTCACTGTCTGCAACAAAAAGGCAATTCCACTCCCGGGGAGCTACACACAAGCCTGATGGCTGAGCAAATCCTGCTTTGCGAGGATAGGAATTGTTTCTATTTTCCTCATGACCATTTCCAGCAAAACGAACGCAAGTTCCCTTCTTGTACTCACTGGGAGGCACAGGTAAATTGATATGCACATTAATAAAACAAATATAAATATATAAGCTGCATTACATCATTTTAGATGTGTTTACTTAGAATGAAAATGTAAATATTTTCTTTTTTTACGAGGCTATGTAGTTAAACACAAGTTATACACAAATTACTGCAATATTTGAATTAGATCAACAGTTTAGACGATTTAAAATTTCTGTATGTGATCCAATTCAAATAATGAACAACATGTTCTCTAAAAAATAATTGGTACCTATTCATAGTGAACAACATAGCAATTTCTTTCTTCTGCATATTCCCCACTATTTTGGAAAGCACATTAACCAAGTGACACTGCCTGGAATGCATCTGAACAGACTGGCAGCAGCCACAGAGGTATGTGAATGCTTTTAGATTTTATTTTTGGTTTGGACTCCCTGGTGGATCACAGGGATACAGAAAAGCTGCATCTAAATTTCCCAGTGCTGTTCTTTGGCCTAAACCAATAGCAGAAATTTGCTGTTTAACGACATGAGGCCATGATACTGTGTTATTTGCGCATAAACTATGCAGTAACTTGCAATAGGAGTATTGTGTTCCGATTTGGTCATCCTGCTACAGGAAGGATGCTGTTCAGCTGGAAAGAGCATAGAGAAGATTTACAAAGATGTTGCCAGGACTTGAGGGACTAAGCTATAGGGAGAGGTTGAGCAGGATAGGACTGTTTTCCTTGGAATGCAGGAGGATGAGAGATGATCATATCGAGGCATACAAGATTGTTTAGTAGGGGAATCAAGAACCAGAGGACATAGGTTTAAGGTAAGATAGGAATAGTTTAATAAGAACCTGAGGTGCAACCTATTCACACAGAGGGTGGTGCGTATTTGGAATGCACTGCCAGAGAAGGTAGTTGAGGTAGTTGTAGGTACTATAACAACATTTAAAAGACATTTGGATAGGTACATGGACAGGAACGGTTTAGAGGTATATGGTCCAACACAGGCATGTGGGAGTAGTGTCGATGGAACACATTGGTTGGCATGGGTAAGTTGGGCCAAATGGCCTGTTTCCATTCTGTTTGACTCCACAACTTCAGGCGAGCTTTTTGAGATGTGTCATCTTCCTGTTAGCTACAGGAAAATGGCATCTTACTGTCTGCTTTGACATGAACTGTATTGAATGGCAGAAAGTTCCCACATGGTAGCAATGAACTAAACATAGCAGAGAAAGTCATGTCAATTTTAGTAACTACCCTTTCAGAATGTGTACGAATTACTGCCCAATCAAGTTTGCTAGCTGCGAAATCAGCGGCAACAAGTCTAAATTCCCATATATGTTAATTTTGGGTGGTGATTTAAAAATATATAACATTTAAAACTTTACACGCCCCACTGTTCTTTTCCGCTCTAATTCAGTCTCATTTTCCTTCTCATTCTCTACCATATTTTATGCCCATCATTCACTCCAACATTCTCAAGTCCGTTCACTGTTAATTTCATGATCGTTTAATCTGTCTGGTTAACTTTCCCAAATCACTCATGTCCCAAATTTCCATATTCCCTTGCAGCAACTAGGATCAGGCTAGGATTCTATTCCTTGGAGTGCAGGAAGATGAGGGGTGATCTTATAGAGGTGCACTAAATTGGGTAGATGCACTGAGTCTCTTGCCCAGAGTAGGGGAATCAAGAACCGGAGGTGATAGATTTAAGGCGGGGGCGGGGGTAGATGAGACAATTTAAAGGGAACCCGAGAGGTAACTTTTTCACACAAAGGGTGGTAGCTGTGTGGAATCAGCTGTTGGAGGAGATAGTTGAGGCAGGTACTATTGCAACGTTTATGAAACATTTAGACAGGTACATGGATAGGGCAGGTTTAGAGGGATATCGGTCAAACGTGGGCAGTTAGGACTAGAATAGTTGGGACATGTTGGCTGGTGTGGACAAGTTGGACCAATGGGCCTGTTTCCACGCTATAAGATTCTGCCTCTATAACGTGTACTTTTTGCATTAATAAAACAAGTGATTCTGGAAGCTCTCAGCAGGTGAAGCATCATCTGTGGAAAGTGAAACAGGTCCGAAAGCTTTTTTCATGCTGTGTAAGAGAGAAAACCAATTTGTTTTTAGTGGTCAATAAGATGGGAGGAATTATGAGAATTTGCCTCGCAAAAAAAAGTTTAAAAAGTCAAATATGCAAAGGAAAATTGAATTAATAGCAGACAGCATTTCAATTCACTCTCGGAACAAATTATGGCAACTAGCTTAGGCTGTGGATTGTTTCCATTAGATTGTTTCCATTCTCAAGCTTTGTTTACATTTACTGATATTTAGCAGATATAAATAGACAGCTCCACCAATTAAACCATTCCTGATATAATAGCTGAAATACTCTAGGTAAAACTATTCCTTCGCAGTCTTCCTGGTTTTTTTCGAACCAAAAAAAAAATATTTGAAAATTAGTTTCAACCTCAAAATATTTCAAAGTTTTACTCGAGCAACAATTAAAACAAGTAAAATCATGTCATTTTGATTGGATATTTAGGATACATGAACCTAATGATCAATTCTTGAGCCATATCCTTTTTGTACCGTTCCATTGAGAGGCATGATTTTTGAAAAACTCAGTTTACATTGCACCACTTCTTTTAATTACATAATCTGAATACATTACAATGCAATTAATAATTTGGCGAAACGCAGATATTTTTCTTAATGAACATTTTAATGTAGACAGAAGAAAAAATGATAACGCAATGAAAAACTGAAACCAAATATCACTACCTAAACGAGCATTCTTGGAGACTTTGGAATTCCAGCCACATCATCGCACAGTTTGTACTGGAATTTAAATCATGCAGCTTCTATAAAGAGTGTGCAATTACCACTTGACAGAAAACTATCAATGCCAATCTGTTAATTTTAACTCCAAATGAAGGTTATGTAAGTTAACTCAGTTCAATACTGCTGCAGGGTGACTTTCAGAAATTACTAAAATATTATCTTTAATGACTTACGTTCCACCTGGAAGTTTTCCATCTTCTAAAAAAATGACCCATATTTGATGAGTGCCGGCCATTGCAATAAACAAAAGATTGTGTTCAGCATGACCTGGATATAGAACAATTAAAAGTTTGGGAATTAATTTCAAAGTATAATTTTTTTGAGAGAGTTTGATAAGGTAGATTGTGAAAGATGTGAGAGTCTAGAACTAGGGATCATAACTCAGAAGAAGAGATTGATTGTTTAGGACTGAGATGAGGAAGATTACTTCAATGAGAAGAATGTAAATCTTTGAAACAGTTAATCTAGTCATGCACAAGGATATTCAAGACTGAAATCTAAATATTTTTGGGGGACTAAAGGAAGGGAAATGAGGATAACATGGGACAGCAGAATTTATGCAGGTATTCAGCCTTGATTTTATTGAATAGAAAAGCAGGTTCAACAGGCTGCACAATTTATCTACCTATACATTTAAAGAAATATGGGCATTACTTGCAAGACCAGCATTTATTATCCATCCTTAAAAAAACAGAGTTTTACAGCATTTTAAATGTTAAATACTTTTATATTCTGCCAAAGGCATTAAGATCAGTTAAGCCCACTGCGGCGACCTAATTGGCGAGTTTAGAAGAATTTAGGAGAGTTTGAAAAAGTGTCATGTTGAAGACCTCATCAGACTATATAGAAGACTTCATTTGACTATGATGAAGACTAGCTTCGACTAGCTTCGGGAAAATTGGACACCGAATAGTGGAGAGTGAAGACGACCTCCTTCGATCTTCTTCGACTATGTTGAAGACCTCCTTCGACCTCTTTCGACTATGTTGAAGACTATCTACGACTACCTTCAACTACCTTCGACTACCCTCGATTACCTACGAATAACATGCCGACCTACTACAACCTATATCGACTAAACCTATGAGTAAAAAAAATATAGATTTTTTTAATGGTGACCTTTTTTTACTCGTGTTGAAAAATACGCCGCAACCTAGCTGAGGCCTCGAGTATGCGGGGACTACTCTCAAGCATGGAGAAGAGTTACAAACACCTCCTAGGATCTCGTGTCGACCACGCTGCGAGTATGAGTCGAGGGCAAACTCTTCTAAATTCTCCAATTAGGTTGCCGCAGTGGGACAGGGGCTTTATTTTCAACATGTTTATTAAAGATCTAGAAGAGGATCATGCACTAACCTTGATTTAAAATTAGTATAATTAATCTTAAAAATAATTTGTGCAAGCATGGTTGTTGTTAATGGTTTAAACAATCTCTATCTTTGCAGGGACTTTAAAAGCATTGCATTGTAGCATTATCAAACAAATATTGACATCAAGCCACGGATAATAGGATGGATGAACATAAGCTTTAAAAGAGTTTATTAAACATTAAGAGAGAGGGTATGGTTTAGATAGATAATTCAAGAGCACAGGCCCTCAGCTGCCAGTGCACAGCCACCAAGAGTGAAGTGAATAAATTACAGCAGGAGGCTTGAATTAGAGAGCAGATATTTTAGCCAGGACTTAAAAAGATTACATATTGCGTTGAGGCGAGTTATGAATACAAGATTGAGAACGTAAAATTGAGGTATTGTTTAAATGAGCACCATATAGGTCAGAAATGAAATACAAGTAAAATGTAATCCAAGTAAAAATAAGCAGAAGAGTTTTGAGTAAAGTTTACCGAGAATAGAATAAGAAAGAGTGTGTTGCAATAGTCAAGTCCAGAGGGAAAAAAAAGTCATAGATGAGGTTTCAGCAAGAGATGAACATCCACTTGCATAATTAACTGAAATGCTGCTTCAGCGTTGAATTATAAACAAGGTAGCTGTATGAAAATATTATACAATAAGAAAGACTTGCATTTAGGTTAAGCGCAAATATTGTCAAGTTCTCCAGGAAAAAGATTGCTTTTCCTCAAAAAATAGTGCAAATCAATCTCATATCGCCGCTTTAGATGGCAAATTCACAGAAATAGCTCTTTTGGCCTAACTAATGCTACACTTAGGCTTTCTCTCTTACGTCTGAACCAATGTAATATCCTATTCCAGGACCATCAAATACCTATGTGCTTTACCCTTAAATGCGTCTTTACTATTTGCCTCAGCTACTCTGTGAGGAAGTGTGCTCCACATTCTCACCACTTTGGTTCTTCAAAATAGTTCTTCTGAATTTCCCATTTGATTTTGTAATTAGTATGTTACATTGATAAATTCTAGTTTACCACATTCCTAACTAAATATTTGTGGCATTTGACAAATATTTCATAATGTTAAAGATTTATGTATTCTCTTTTTACAAGAGAGAAGAAATGCAAATCTGTTTATCCTTTTCTGAAATACAGTATCACTGCCATTGCAGGACTTTAAATTCCTCACTGACACTTCAGTTCGGATTCTGTGCTTCAAGTCTCTGAGTGGAATTTGTAACCACGACTTGTGTCTCAGAGATATGAGCCACCACTAAACCATTACTAATTATGGGGAAATATACCGTGATATTGCTAATCCATTTGCATTAAATTTGTTGAGTTTCTTGTTTAATAATCTTTTATGTGCTGAAAAGTGCCATTGAATACTAACTTTGAATTGAACTTTTCCTGACCATAACGCCCACATAGAATTTGTATACATTCCTAAATTCAATAAATTCTGCAATAGAACCATTATAAACACAGAAACAGATCTTCAGCCCACCACGTCTGTCTTAACCAGCAATCATGCATTTTACCTGAATTCCATTTTTTTCTCTCACATCCCCATCAACTCTCCCACAAATTGTACCACTCACCAAAATGATAAGAGCAAATTAGAATGACCAGTTAGGAATCTGCATGTCTTTGGGATGAAGTAGAAAAATAGGGTACCTTAGAGATGTCTATACAAACATATGAAGAACATGCATAGTCCACACAGCCAGGGCCAAGTGTCAGGATTGAACATGGGTTGTGGTAGAGTTATGACATAACTCTACCACAGCACCTCCCTGTATCCCTTGAAATTGGCATATTTAACATGGTACATCTAAATGTAAGCTTGGCAAATCTATTTATTTACTTACATAGAAGTCCACTCAGTTCAGTGGGTCCATGCAGTTTGCAGCAAAGTCATCCCATTATTTCCACTGCCCCATTCTACTTCCTTGCACCCCGGCAACTTATTTTCTTCTAGTGCCTATCAACTTCCCTCCAAGTCCTTTAAAGTTTATCAGTACTAAGAGTTAATTTACAGAATTAACCTACCAGCACATCTTTAGGATGCGAGAAGAAACCGGATCACCTGGAGGAAACCCACACAGACGTGGGGGAAAAGAGTGCAGACTCCACACAGGCAACATGAATGAATCAGGAATGAAGCAGGTCTCTGTGGCCGTGAGGCAGTGGAGCTACTGTTGCACCACCGTACTTACTGCTGTCACAATTTGTTGTGCTCCCTGAATCACTTGCTGCATGATGTTGTGAACTATACACAACCAAAACTATTATCTGATAGAACACATGTAGTAGCAAAATAATATTATCTTCAGGAGGAAAACAATCACACACTGACACAATTAGGTTATGGTTTGAGTAGAGATTTGGTTCTCACAAGGGAATACTTCAAATACAAAACGTACAAAATTGCAAAGATGAATTAAATGCAGCACATATTGAAAAGATTAAATGGGTAGCTGTTGTCAGTGACTATTCTCCAAAATACCATCTTACAAAATAATTCCTACTAAATTCAATATTTTAGCTTTTAGGAATATCAGACTCCTGCATTAATATCCTGGATAAGTTTAACCTCTTTAATTCAGTTCCAAATCTGATGATTGTTAAAATAATAAAGTTAAATGGGACAAATCTCCTGTGGAGATCCACAATGGATCACCTGGTGGATATTGTTGGCAATATCCATATAGATTGTGGGTTGCCATTGAGGATGTCTAGGATACAATTGTATTGGGACGAGCAAAGAGCCAGTTCCTTGAGTTTGACGGTGAGTTTGGAAAGAACTGTAGTGTTGAACACAGAGCTGTGGTCAGTGAACAACAACATGACAAATGTGTTCCAGAGCTGAGGAGAAAACCAGTAAAGTCGCATCCACTGTTAATCTGTTGAGGTGGTAGACAAATTGAAGTAACTGGTGCAGGAGTTGTTTTGTATCTTAACCAACCTCTCGCAGCACTTCATCACAATGGACGTGAATGCCACCGGTTGGTAGTCACTGAAGCATGACACATTGCTCTCCTTGGGCACTGGCATTATGGATGTCCTTTTAAAATAGGTGGTGTCCTCAGATGGTAGTAGTGAGAGGTCAAAGATGTTTGTGAAAACTCCAGTTAGTTGGTCTGTGCAGGTTTTGAGAACATGGCTAGGTACACAACCAGGCCTGACGCTTTCCAAAGGTTCACCTTCCAGAAGGATCTTCAGACATTGGCCTTAAAGGCTGAGATTACAGGGTCATCAGATGCTGAGGTGGCCCATGAAGATGCATTATTATTCTCCCTTTCTAAGTGAACATAAAAAGCATTGATGTCTGAGAGTGATGTATCACTGTCACTTGAGCTACACCTCCTTTGTAAGAAATGCTGGTGTGCAAATGTCTAGCTAACTGCATAGTGGAAGATCTACCTGAATATTTTAATTGTTCAAACATTCGTCAAACTATTTTAGGATGCTCTTTGTAAAGTAAATATTTCTATTCAGCAGGTAAAAATATCAAAGGTAAAGTCAGTTCTAGTTTTGTTCTGATCTATAACAGTTAATGAAAAAATATTATTAACTCAATTGAAGTTTTGAACTAATAAAAATAGAAACGTACAAAACAAAATATAATGTTATCAAATTATTTCTGTGCTTACAATTCATCCATGAAATCAGTGCGTTTCACATCAAGAGTCAAACACAACATCCGCTTAAAAATTAAATGAGAAGGCATAACAAACTAGATTTGCCCCGTTATCTTCACAGACAGTACTAAGTGGCCATGGCTAAATAACACCTCATTATCCAATCAAACATATACACAGCTAATTTTAGACAAATTATTAGTTTCACTAAACATGATGATTATTAGATTATACTAAATTTAATCTTCAAATTGTAAAATAAATACCTCTTTCAGATGGTTCTACAATCTCATATGATCGAATGATCCAAGAAAATACAGACAGGTGTAAGTGGCACTTTGTCACTTCTTGACAGGTTGAGTAAAAGTCGTAAGTACAAAGCATCCCATTAAAGTTGTTTATCTTTAAATGGGTTGAAACCAAACAATAACAATGCCTAACAGTAGCATCCAAAAGTGTAAGAATAGAGATCTATAACTCATACCAACCCCTATTTCAAGAAAATAAATAGCAAGCATGTCATATGAATACATGCATTAGTTATTGTGTCCCTATCATGGATAACCTTAGCTTCCCCTGGAAATATTTTTCAATGTTGATTAAATAATTTAAAAATAGCCGATAAGCTTGATTTCTAATGCAGAGATTTTCAGATTTCCACAATGTTCTGCTGTCGTACTTGTATTCCTTTTATAAACAAGTGGTAAGACTTTGTGAAATTATTTAGGAATTGGGAAAATGGAGGTCATCTGAAAATGAAGGTAGTATAAAATGTATAATTAAGAGGAAATGTTTGTGAGTCTAAGTCACCGTTTTTTCCTCTACTTTCCTCCTCTTATCATACATTCCTACAATGCCAGGACTGATCAACGCTTAGCTCAGAGGCATAACTGGTGTGGAATGAGAGAGAGGTTTTGTTTAATCAGTTCAACTGCCTCCTTACAGATGTTCCTTCGCCGTGAAGCTGTTCAGTCAACTTTTAAAGCTCTTTAAAATAGATCAAGAAGCTTTTTTGGTGAACAATAAACTAATTCTAATTGTTAAAAGAGCATCAGTCAGCTTGCCTCTTCCGGCATGGTCCAGACTCAGCCTAATGCTCGGAGCCTGACTCTCTGTTTATCAGTGGGGCATAAGGTGTGGCTGGCCAATCTCATGAGACCCCACACTAGGTTATTGCCAGTTAAATTAAAGTTAAAAATGTTAAATAAATTAAAGTGTTACAAAATCAAAAACATATTAAAAAATTGAAATTATCAATGACATCAAATAAAAAGCTTAATTTACCTTTCCTGCAACAACTAATTTTGCCAATTCATTTTGATTGCTAATATCAAAGACCCATACCAACCTGGCCACATTCACTTTTCACTGTGATCATCAGGAGCCTGAGAACTATTACCTCTAAGTTCAAGAACAGCTACTGTCCATCAACTGTCAGATTCTTGAACCACTCTGTACAACCCTAATAACAACCCTACCACAGCAGCGAACCACTACCGATATTGCACTTCTATGTTGCTCTACATATTTTGTTTTTTGCACTATGAGGATCTTTTTTAAAGAATAACGGATAATTTATTATATATTCATTGTTGTTGTTGCATCTAATGTGCCTGTAAAGTTGTCACAAGCAAGAAGTTAATTGTTCTGCTTCATATCTATTGTGTATGCCTGATAATCATTCTCTTGAAGTGGCCCACTATACCTATGTTAGGTTAATGTGTAAAAACAAAGAACTGCAGATGCTGGTGTATACCATAGATAGTCACAAAGTACTGGAGTAACTCAGCAGGTCAAGCAGATTCTCTGGAGAATAAGGATAGGTGATGTTTTGCGTCGGGACCCTTCTTCAGACTTGACGTTTCGGGTCGGGGCATCTTTTGCTCCAAGATGCTGCCTGATCTGCTGAGTTACTCCAACACTTTGCCTATTTTAGGATAATGTGGTACAGGTTTGGCAGGCTTCTTTTCCAGCCAAATACCTGGGAAATCAGTATATGTTCATGCAGCTGTGGTGGATTCCACAAGGACTCCTCCAATGTGTTGCAGGTGCCTTATTGGGAATAATAAGTCATGAGCAGATCTGGGCGTAAGAATCAGCCAGTTATATTTTGGTTCTTAACTAAATAAATTGTTTCCTATTTAATCACAAGATAGAAATTAATATCCAATCATAGAACGATACAACATAGAATAAGCCTTTCAGCTAACTGTGCCCCTACTGTATTTTGAAAGAGCAATTCAATTAGTCAGTGCTCTTTTCCCTTAACTCTGCAGATCTTTCCCTTTCAAGTATTTAGCTAATTCCTTTTTGAAAGTTATCATTGAATCTACATCCACCCTTTCAAGTTTTCCTTTCCAGATCATAAACATTTAAAACTGTTTTTCCCTTAAAGCTTCTGGTTCTTTTGCCAATCAGCTTAAATCTATGTCCTCTAGTTACCGAGCCTTTTGCCACAGGAATATTAGCTTTTGTTACTCTATCATAGTCTTACATTATTTTGAACATGTGCTGGGAGGAACTGCAAATGCTGGTTTAAACCAAAGGCAGACACAAAAGGCTAAACTCAGCTGGTTAGACAGCATCTCTGGAGAAAAGGAATAAGTGACATTTCGGGTCGAGACCCTTCTACAGATGCATGTTCTGGTTAATCTTTTTCACTTGTTGGGGGGAAGTTTCTCTAGCCTTTGTTCGTAACTGCTGTGGTATTTTTCACTGTCCCGCAGCCATATTCCAGGCAGAATCTAGAGAATTATTAGTCAATTCTTCGAGTAGTTTACCACAATGATAAGTAACTAATGGTTACAAAATATATAGGACAGTGCAACATTGGTCATATATAACAAGCACACACGTCCTTCAATCAATGTGGTGGTTAGGATAGCCTGTTTTTTCAGAATTCTCACAACCACTGAATGATAGTGTGATTGGAATGGAAAATATGTTGGCCAGAATTGAGTGAGATAAACGGGCAGCATGTGAAATATTAATGTGTTTATAATTTTTGTCTTTTTTTTTGCTGATCTTGAATTCTTTAATTTCAGGTAACCTGTTATCTGTTTTTTTCTCTCCTTCTGATCTAGCTTGGATCTCTCACACAAACCCTTTTTTCCCCAATTCCATTCTAGCCCACTACAACCCAGTTTCTTTCCCCTTCCCCACCCACTTCATTTATCCACATCAACATTTCTCATTGGGCCCCCTCTCCCACCATTCCTATTTGCCCGCACTGCCTTCCTGTGTTGATTCCTTGCTTCACCTTCCTTATCTATCAGATCCCATCATCTGCAGCCTGTCATTATTTCCACCCTTCCCTCTGCATCTGTCCGCATCTGTCAAGCAACACCTCCTCGCCTGGATCCACCTATAATTTTCCAGTTCTTGCCCTACTCCCCTACCTCATCTCTTTATACTGGCTAGCTCCCCTCTATTCTTTCAAAACTGATAAAAGGATCCTGCAAAACATTGACTTTCCATTTTTTCCTCGGAGATGCTGTTTGACCCGCCAAGTTCCTCCAACAGATTGTTGGTTACTCCAGTTTCCAGCATTTGTAGCTCTTGTGTCTAAAGACACAATTCTGATGTGGCTGTCGTACTTGTCAAATTTTAAGTTGAATTTGTTGGTAACATTGTAAAAGAAGGCTATGTAATATATTTGATATGTTAATTGCTAAGGGATTAACAATTTCTGAAAGGAAGGCATCGGCTTTTTTCTGGGGGTGGTCTACACAGTGGCCTTTTCCAATGTACAGTATATTAGCCATGACATTCCATACTGAAGCCCGAGCAATTTTACTACAGTAAATAAAAATTCACACAATCATAGATTTAAGGTGATGGTGGTGGGTGTATGGAATGAGCTGCCAGAGAAGGTAGTTGAAGAAGGTACTATCGCAACATTTAAGAAACATTTAGACAGGTACATGGATAGGATAAGTTTAGAGGGATATGGGCTAAACGCAAGCAGGTGGGATGAGTGTACATGGGACATTTGGGTGGTGTGGAAGAGTTGATCATTCAAGCATCTGCAAAGCAATAATAAACCAATGATCTATATGAAATACTTAAGCTTAAATGATTTCACAAACCACAATGTGCACACAAGGAAATAATCAGAGTGGATACACAATTAAAACCATAATCAGGCCAGATTGGTGAGCTGCTTCAAGTTTGCAGGTTGCCTGGAATGAATTTATGGGCACTATCTTCTACTGGCAAGCAAATTGCATACACATTTTTTCTCGCAGAGGGTACCTGAATCACTGGAAATCACTACCCCAGAGATACAAAGGCTATTTCATTAGAAACATTTAAAGTAGAGATGGATATATTTATAAAAGACTGGTGGACTGAGGACTATGGGGGTCTGGTAGAAGAAGATCTGAGCTTTGGGGTAGAATTTCATAGTTCTGTTTGGGTTGCATATGACAATTAAACACTCTTGATTCTTGATCAGCCATGATCAGATTGTATGGAAGCAGGCTAGAAGGGCTTGGTGGTCTGTCCTGTTTCAAATTTCTTCTGGGTTCCAGCATAATGGCAATTCCCAGCATAACACACAGCCTCTGTAAGCTTGACTGGAGAATGGCGATTATAACCAGTGATGCACTAAAATATCATTAAAAACTATGAAATGTGCCCAATTTATTCAAATAATAAATAAGGTATGTTTTACTTACTTTTCTGTACACAGCCATTTCTACTTATTTGAAATTAATGGGACAGTGGATTTGTACCTAATTAATCTGGCAAAGGTTCTGTAGTCAATTTCCCCGTTTAAATACTAGGAAGTATTTGTGAGGAATCCAATAATGTTTAAGTGTCCCATGACTAGCAATTACACAAGCAGAAGTTCAGAATATCTAGCTTAATTTCAGTCCCAAATGTCTGCCCAGTTAAGTGGGTAAAAATTGGTACTTCCATCATGTTTTTAACATCATGATTAATCTGGATCACATACGCATGAGGAAATATATTTTTCCATTCACCACTTTTCCAATCCCCACATTTTAGTTAATTTTTTAATATATATTCCAAGCGTTTATCATTGTTTATTATGGTGTTCACAGAGAACTATATTTACATATCTGTTGTGCTGCTGCAAGGAAGAATTTCATTGCTCTGTTTTGGGACATATGACAATAAACCACTCTTGACCAGTCCCGTTGTGACCAGGGTTGTACCTCCTAGAGAATTTTAGTTCCCTTATCCTTAGACATAATTTCCGCTAGTCAAAATTGACCTTGGAATTTCTTTCGCTCACTGCCTACATACAGAAGTACACTCCAGCATGATTCTTCCACCTAATCTGGTGCCAACTACAAGTGTTGAAGTGAAGGCCTGTGTATTGGTTTGATATATACTCAAAGGCGTGCCACTCAGAACTACCGAGAAAACCTTAACATTTAACGTGGCCCCACTTAGCTACTAAATTGCCAGCTTTAAACAATATTGTCAGTAGAGTTTCAGAAAAATAACCTTCATTTGAAAAAGTAAATTAGTACTGAACGGAGCTAGAATCTACACTCTTGGACTGGCTTAATCACTCACTAAGGTCCCATGTATTAAGATCTTCCATGCTGTTAAATTGCCAAGTAGGTGGGATCATATAGTGATTGATTGGTAATTTGTATTTGGTTTAAGGTATTACAACTCCTATGCCTCAATTTGTTAGTTTCCATGATCTTTTCCTCAGTAAAAACGGATAAGTAATCATTTAATATCTATCCCACTTCTTGTGTTCCATAGTCGGCAATTTTTCCCTAGTTCTTGCCACATTCATAGCCTTTTTTTTTAAACTCAATTTTAAGTCTATTACTTTCAAGCCTATTAATTTAATACTCTTTTAAACTGCTCTCATTTTGAGATTCTGTGTGTTCTGATTTAGAAAGACAACAATACTAAAAGAAAGATTTTAAAATTCTATTAAGACTCATTCAGAGAATAAGTAATGTTAGGCTAATAGAATTACTCCAGGTTGCTATGGCTATGGTGTTCTATGTTGGACAAGATTTTTGACATAAACCTTTGTCTTAATCTAAATTAGTTATTACTCTACATTCCAAACACTTTACAAATGCTTCCGTTAACGATACAAACAAAAAATCAAATATTCCTTGATGTTCATGCATGCAAGATATAGAGATAAATATGCCTTCAAAAGCGAAAAACCAGAAGCCTGCCGCAGATAATAAACTAGAAGGAAACATTCAGTCTTCCTGACCCTGTGGCGTCTTTGTTCTTGTTCACACGCAATTAAAACTTTAGAGTAACAGGGTTTCAGTAGAGACAAATTCCTAATCTCTGGAAAGTTAACAACATGCATTCTAACAGTAGCAATTCAAGGGCCACTATCCACAAAACAAATCAGTGCTGAAGAGCCTCACCCCGAGTCACTTCCTGCTTTCTCTCCCATCCTGATTGATAATGCTGTACACTGTGGACTAGGATTCTATTAAAGAGGGGAAATTGCTGTTCACAGCCACTGCTCTCAAGAGAACTGCAAAATGTTGTAACATGAGAGCAACAGTCTTTCGATAAAGAGTAGAACAAGGCAAGGAAAATATTTTGGAGGAGACAAAAGAGGGAAGTAGAGTCGTGGAGATGTACAGCATACAAACAGCGGTCGGCGCACCTTGCCTATGCCAACCAAGTTGTCATTCTGGTCTAGTCCCATTTGTCTGTATTTGGTCCATAGCCCTTCCTGTTCATGCATCTATCCAAATGTCTTTCAATAAAGATATTTTAAATAAAAGAGAATGGAAATTAAATCTAGCAGTAATTTCAATTATTAAATCAGTACCAGAATTAACTCATTGCTCTCATTCCTTCAAGGAAAAGTAATATCTAATTCACTAAAGTGTTTTCCACGGAGACGTGGCATTTATTCACTAACGGTGCTAAAGTACAGATTCTCAGATTGGCTTTTAATTCTCAAATACTTATCTCTAATAATGACCTACAAATTGATATAAAAAGAGATTAAACAGCTTTGCTGACATTATCACAAATCTATGGGACAACTTACTCTTAGACACACCTATTCACATTTTGGGCTATGTTTTGAGTAATTAATTGGCATTGGAGATACTTCAGTAATCCACAAAGCCACTGCAGAAGCAATGATAGTTTGTGCAAGGATGGCTTTCATCGAATACACAAAAATGAGTTTGAGCTGGCATATGTTTTGTGGATTTATAAGCTTTCTGAACTTCCTCCACATGTGTTTTGCTTTATGTCTACAAATAGATATGATAACTTGCCATTTATTTTAGGTGCGTAGGAGCCTGGATGACATGAAAATGATAACTGATAAATAGGAACATGTATGCATATCCTGTGCTATTATACAAGATACACTTACTAATCTCTTTCTAGCATGAGTCTTGGATTGCTTTTCTTGTTTATTATTCCACTAATTAATTATTTACCTCCACTTCCATGGAACACAGTAACGTACAGCAGGGGAACATGGAACAATGTCTACACTGACTATGATGCAAACTTAAACTAATTCAATCTGTCTGCACATGAACTGTATCTCTTTATTCCCTGCCTGTTCATGTGTTTGTCTAAATGTCTCTAAGAGAAGGCTGACGTATTTACTTCTGCCACCTCTCCTGGCAGCGTGTTCTAGGCACCTACCACTCTGCAAAAAACACATCTATTCAAAGCATTAAAACAAAGTTAACATTTTTATCCTGGGAAAAATATTCTGATTATCTACCTTATCTATGTCTCTCATAATTTTCTGGATTTCATCAGATAACCCCTCAGCCTCTGATACTCAAGAGAAACCAACCCTAGTTTGTCCAACCTCTCCCTAGATCTAATATACTCCAATCAAGGTAACATCCTTGTGAACCTCTTCTCCACTACTTCCAAATCCTACACATCCTTTTTATGGTGTAGTAACCGGCAATGCTCATAGTACTCAAAAAATGTCATTTCCATTGGATTGGATTCAATTTTATTGTCATTGCACTTTTCAGTGCAACAAAATGGTTTAGCCTGCAGTCATAACATAGAATAATAACAAAACAAACACTCAACACAGTTTAAAGTCCCAAAGTCATTGTCTCTTCCCTCCTCGCTCTCCTCTGCGCCGAGGCAATCCAAGCCTCCGATGTTGCGACCCCGCCGGGTGATGGTGTGCAAGTCCCGCGGCTGAATCCGAGCTCCGCAAACAGGCCGGTTCAAACTCCGCGGCCCGGGGCGGTTGAAGTTGCCGAAGCTGCCGCCCTCCAGTACAGCTGCAGTTGCGGGAGCACCGGAAAAACAGGTCACCAACCTGTGAGCTCCCGACGATGTCGTCCACTGGCCCACGGCCAATCCTCCGAGGCTCCAAAGTCGGGTCAGAAGTCGGGTCGCACCGCAACCACAGCCCTGAAGTCGGCCAGCCTCGCGTTGGTAAGTCCTGGCTCTGCCTCTGGAGCCTCGAGGTCGGTCCCAGTTGGAGGCCGCCAGCTCCGCAATAGGCCTCAGCGCAGACGGACACGGAGATGGGAGATACGGCAAGAAAGGTCGCATCCCCCCCGAAGGAAGAGTCAAAAAACATGTTACACCCACCCCCCCACAAATACACAACTAAATAAACCGAAATAAACTGTAAAATCGGGACAAAAAGAAAACAAAAAAAAAGACAAACGGACTGCAGGCGAGCCGCAGCTGCAAGGCAGAACCGCCACTTCCGGAAAGCTTTAGACAAATGCAACATGACTTGACAACTTTTATACTCAATGGCTCGAGCAATTAAGTCAAGCGTGCCGTACGCCTCCCTTACCACCTTGTACACTTGTCTTGCTACTTTCAGGGAGGTACACACTGCACCCCAAGGTCCTTCTGTGCATCCTCCTGACATTCATTGTATACTTTCCTTTTTCATTTGACCTCCCAAAATACTGAACTTCACACTTGTCTGCCATTCCTCTGTCCAAATTTTCAACTGGTCTATATTCTATTATTTCTTTTGACAACCTTCCCTACTTTCCACAACTCCACCAATTTTCACTACATCTGCAAACTTACCGATCAGACCAAATACATTTTCAGCAAGATCATTACTATGTATTACAAATAACAGAGGCCCCAGCACTGATCCTGTTCATGAGCCTCCAGTCAGAACCACCCATAGCTACAGACGATACCAATATATTTTTAATTGAATGGCGCTGTTTTTCCTTTGTATTGCTTCTCACGTGCAAAGGAACAAGATGCTAATATGGATTTAAGAGAGAGTTAGATAGAGCTCTAGGGGCAAGTGGAATCAAGGGATATGGGGAGAAGGCAGGCACGGGTTATTGATTGGGGATGATCAGCCATGATCACAATGAATGGCGGTGCTGGCTCGAAGGGCCAAATGGCCTCCTCCTGCACCTATTTTCTATGTTTCTATGTGATTTTAAGGGAAGGAATCCTCAATGAATTATAGCTGATGATGAATTAATTAAAAAAGGGATAAAGATAAGGAGTGAATTGTTTGTTTCTGTGAATTGATAACATTCACTTATGACAGCTGTGATTCAGTGAAATGTTAAAATATATAGTGCTGTCCATAATGTTTGGGACAAAGACCCATCATTTATTTATTTGCCTCTGTACTCCACAATTTGAGATTTGTAATAGAAAAAAAAATCACATGTGGTTAACGTGCACAGTCAGATTTTATTAAAGGGTATTTTTATACATTTTGGTTTCACCATGTAGAAATTACAGCCCACTCCCCCTTTTCAGGGCACCATAATGTTTGGGACACATGGCTTCACAGGTGTTTGTAATTGCTCAGGTGTGTTTAATTGCCTCCTTAATGCGGGTATAAGAGAGCTCTCAGCATCTAGTCTTTCCTCAAGTCTTTCTATCACCTTTGAAAACTGTTATTGCTGTTTATCAACATGAGTACCAAAGTTGTGCCAATGAAGTCAAAGAAACCATTATGAGACTGAGACACAGGAACAAAACTGTTAGAGACATCTGCCAAACCTTAGGCTTACCAAAATCAACTGTTTGGAACATCATTAAGAAGAAAGAGAGCACTGGTGAGCTTACTAATCGCAAAGGGACTGGCAGGCCAAGGAAGACCTCCACAGCTGATGACAGAAGAATTCTCTCTATAGTAAGAAAAAATCCTCAAACACCTGACCGACAGATCAGAAACACTCTTCATGAGTCAGGTGTGAATTTGTCAATGACCACTGTCCACAGAAGACCTCATGAACATAAATACAGAGGCTGCACTGCAAGATGCAAACCACTGGTTAACTAAAAAAAATAGGATGGTCAAGTTACAGTTTGTCAAGAAGTACTTCAAAGAGCAACCACGGTTCTGGTAAAATGTCTTTTGCGACAGATGAGATGAAGATTAACTTATATCAGAGTGATGGCATGGGCAAAATATGGAGGGGAGAAGGAACTACCCAAGATCCAAAGCATACCACCTCATCTATGAAACATGGTGGTAGGGGTGTTATGGCCTGGGCAGGTATGGCTGCTAATGGTACTGGCTCACTTAACTTCATTGATGATACAACTGCTGATGGTACTAGCATAATGAATTCTGAAGTGTATAGACAAATCCTATTTGCTCAAGTACAAACAAATGCCTCAAAACTCATTGGCCGTGGTTCATTCTACAGCAAGACAATGATCCCAAACATATTGCTAAAGCAACAAAGGAGTTTTTCAATGCTAAAAAATGGTCAATTCTTGAGTGGCCAAGTCAATCACCTGATCTGAACACAATTGAGCATGCCCTTTATATGCTGAAGAGAAAACTGAAGGGGACTAACCACCAAAATAAGCATAAGCTAAAGATGGCTGGAATACAGGCCTGGAAAAGCATAAACCAGAGAAGACACCCAACAACTGGTGATGTCCATGAATCGCTGACTTCAAGCAGTCATTGCATGCAAAGGATATGCAACAAAATACTAAACATGATTACTTTCATTTACATGACATTGCTGTGTCCCAAACATTATGGTGCCCTGAAATGGGGGAACTATGTATAAATACTGCTGTAATTTATACATGGTGAAACCAAAATGTATAAAAATGGCCTTTATTAAAATCATGTGTTTTTTTTCTATTACAAATCTCAAATTGTGGAGGACGGAGGCAAATAAATAAACAACGGGTCTTTGTCCCAAACATTATGGAGGGCACTGTGCTGATTAAATAAAACAGGAAATAGCTTTGTTTACTCAACACAATAATGATTACATGAAATACAAAGAAGCAAATAATACTCATAATTAATTGCAGTACATAATGCTTGTAAAGAAGTAACAATCTCACCAATAGAGCCAAAAGCTAGATCCCACGGTGAACTTATCGATTGTTTGACTCCCATTTTGCCGCCTTCCTTGTCAGTTCCCTGAACTCCTGTTCCTGCTATGGTGCTCACCTTTTCAGTTGTAAGGTCAATCTAAACCAGGAAATAATGTCAGTCAAAATCCATATCTTCAGCGAGTCTACGTACAAATTAGAGACAATTGACTCTGCCCATTACATTTCACACTTAGAGGGGACATTTTAATAATTGTGCAATTGCTTTTTTAAAAGGTACTTGACAGAACGTTACAGCAGGTTGCGTAAATCTGAGGATACTATAAATGAGTGAATCAGCATGAGAGTAAGTGCATGAATAACACCGTGTGTGCATATGATAATAAACACGTCACTTGTTCACAGGATGGAAGCCCTTATGCATCAGAACACAATGCATAAATTTCAGCCCCTATTGTCCACTGTATTCCTTTTGGATTTCAGGTCAAGTAAGAGTTTAGTTCTGCTGGCCAGGGACCGTTGTCTTTGACATACTGGGTGCAAGAATTAGTGCTATTGCTGAATAGTTCCAATAATCTTAGTTCAATCCACACCTCAGGTAATCTCAGGGGAGATTCCCTGGGCTGAGTTCCTCCAACATCCCAAAGATATGTTTGTAGATTAACTGACTGCTGTATATGTAAGAAGGAATGCAGATGCTGGTTTAAACTGAAGATAAACACAAAAAGCTGCAGTAACTCAGCGGGACAGGCAGAATCTCTGGATAGAATGAATAGGTGACATTTCGGGTCGGGACCCTTCTTCAGACTGGTTAGGGATAAGGGAAACAAGAGAAATAGATGGTTATGTGGAGAGATAAAGAACAATGAATTAAAGATATGCAAAAAAGTAACGATGATAAAGGAAACAGGCCATTGTAAGCTGTTAGCAGGGTGAAAACGGGAAGCTAGTGCGACTTGGGTGGGGGAGGGATAGAGAGATGGAGGGAATGCCGGGGCTACCTGAAGTGAGAGAAATCAATATTCATACCACTGGCACTGAGATGCTGTTCCTCCAATTTGCATTTAGCCTCACTCTGGCAATGGAGGAGACCGAGAACAGAAAGGTCTTTGTAGGAATGGGAAAGAGAATTAAAGTGTCCAGCAACCGGGAGATCAGGTTGGTTCACGCGGGCTGAGCGAAGGTGTTCCGCGAAATGATCGTCCAGCCTGCGTTTTGTCTCGTCGATGTATAAGAGTCCACATCTTGAACAACGGATACAGTAGATGAGGTTGGAGGAAGTGCAAGTGAACCTCTGCCTAACCTGAAAGGACTGTCGGGGTCCTTGGACAGTTGAGTGAGGAGGTATAGTGACAGGAGTTGCATCTTCTGTAGTTGCAAGGGAAGGTACCTGGCAGGGGGTGGTTTGGGTGGGAAGGGATGAGTTAACCAGAGAGTATTGTAAATGGCCCCTGGTATAGATGAGTGGCAGGAAAAGCAGAGGGATCTTGATGGCTCATGTGAGAGTGAACAGGTTTGCAGAGAGATAAGTGAGGAATGTGATTAGAACCTAGCTTTGACATGGGGCCAAATGGTCTCTTTCAGTAATGTAAGGAAATATGAAAAATGAGATAGTTAACTATAGCTAGGAGAGACAGAAGTTCTGTCCCAAGCAGCATACTAGGTGTAATGGCAATTTCAATCCTTTCCATTGTCATTACTACACAGGCAGGGAGCGAGTGCCCAAATTTACGCAGTTGATAACAAAAACGAATTTTCCAGTCGTTATTTCCAGTTTAATTGATTCTTAATTAAAGTTGCTGTAAAAACAAAGAAGTGAACATACCACATCCTCTTTATTCTTATACAAATTGTAGCTTTCCGTTTTAAAGGGCCTGTCCCAATATACGAGTTTACCCAAGTGCTCTCCCGAGTTAAAAAAAAAAATCAAACTCGTGGTAAGTACCTAGAATGTACGTAGCGGGTACGTCGGAGCTCGGGACGTTTCTTAGCGGCTCGTAACGCTAACGGTCAGGTACTCGGGAAACGCGGTAATCTCGTGAAGTTTTTTCAACATGTTGAAAAATGTCCACGAGAGTCCCGAGTACCTACGAGCGGCTATTACTGTAATTCTCCGAGTTCAAGTCAGGGTAAACTCGGGAGAACTCTTGAATTACCTTGTGCAGTGGGACAGGCCCTTTACTATCTGAACTGGTAAAAACTGCATTATTTCTCTCCTGCTGGCTCCAGTCGATCTGACCACTCCCTGCGGCTTTGCTAGCCTAATCCGATGTTTGTCACGACCATCTACATATCAAAAGCCCACCCCAAGGGTACAAAATAATTCTTCAAGAAATATCTAGATAAAATAAAATATGCTAACAGTAACTAGCCTAACCAAAAATGGCACCGACACTAGGAAAACTTACCTGATGCCAGAATCCTGCATAATAGCATGTAAGGAGTGTAAATTAAAGAATACAAATTTCAGGCATTGTGAATTCTTTGGCAGATTAATATTTCTAAAACAATATTGAAGTTAACATACTAGGCAAAATTGGTTGGCTTTTAGAAATATATTTACCCTTTCTGAGTTAATTAATCTCAATTGGGGTGGCTATCGGAGTACATGAGTTAATCCCAAAGGGAAAAAAAATTGAGGCGCCACTAAAAATGAAATACTTCAAAAACATATTTCAGAACAATCAATCACAGAGGTTAAGTTTTAGTTTATTATTATCACGTGTACCGAGGGACAGTGAAAAGTTTCATTTTGCATACTATCCAATCAATAATACAATGCATAAATACAATCAAACCAAGTTCAAGTTCAATAGGTAGAGCAAAGGGGGAGATACGTAGTGCAAAATATAGTTCTCAGCATTGTACTACACCAGTTCCAGTGACAAAGTCCACCGTCCACAATGGGGTAGAGGTGAATTGACCAGAACACTAGCTTATGGAAGGGCCATTCCGAAGCCTGATAACAGAGAGGAAGAAGCTGTTTCTGATTCTGGTGGTGCTTCAATTTTTTTCCATTTGGGATTAACTCATATACTCTTTAACCACCCTAGTTGAGATGTATTAACTCAGAAAGGGTACAAATAGTATCATTATGCATTACTGGACAAATACCATTATCTTAAGTTGAGCTCGCACTGCAGGAATAGCTACACTACTCCAGTTCCTCCGTCATTTCTAGCTACAAGTTCACCTTAAGGATACAAGCCCCATTGTTCTCTCCATAAACTTCCCATCTCACTTCCTTTAAGAATGGGCTGATACCTACCTCTCAGATAAAGCTTTTTGTCAACTCTCCTAACACTTCTACATGTAGTTTTGATGTGAACTTTTGTATGAAATATTTACTACTACATTTTACTATACGGTACTATATCATTATAATACTAGTTTAACTATAAAAACAAACTACTGTTCTTGATAGATCTATATTGTATGCCATAAGGCTAAGTAGACTACAGGCAGTTTGCATGTGTATTAATTTATGGTATAAATTTATATTTATGTAAATGTTTTAAAACGTTTTTATCTTTCTGCAATGGGCTGGAATGACATTTCCTTCTATTATTAAAATTAATTCAAAATAATGATTATAGAAAGCAACAGAAATAATTTATACACTACCACTAGATCCATTTACATTTTTAATGTCAAGTTATGCAGTTAAACTAAATGAAACAAATAAACAATGTTACTCCATAGAAAGTAAACAGCATAAGCCCAGCACTAAAGCTTTATTTAAATATTTTTTTCCCCTTACCTTTCTAATTGCATGGTTCTCAGTATCTGCCACGTAGATTATATTATCTTTCATCAATATCCCCTGAGGCGAATTAAAAGTGGCTTCTAAAATACTCCCATCTTTCCATCCGCTCTTTTTTCCTGGTTGTTAAAAGAAAAATCTTACATACTTGATTCTTCAACAATAACATTATAAACATCTATCTGCATATATAAAGGTTATCACAAGCTTCAGAATAAGGAGCTGAAGAGAGTCGATGGAACAGATATATGAGCAGAAATGAGCCATATGGCCTCTTTGCACATTTCTGTCATCCAACATGGATACAGATTGATTTTCTACTCATTAAAACTTCTTGTTCAATTCCCATAATCCTGAATATAAAAAGAGTACTGACAGCCATCAGGGAGAAAATATTTAAGATTCACACTTTCTGATAATAGGAATTCCCAGACTTTTGTCCTCAAATCTGACAGAAGGAGAACACGTTTATGGTCGGGACCCTTCTTCAGACTGGTATCATTATCTTTATTTGTGCAGAACTCGTTGATTTCATTAATTTTAGAGGTGCAGGACTCATTGATTTAATTAACTTTACTTCTTGTTCCAAACATACATTGGCACCACCATCCCTGAACTCTTTCCCTGCTCCATCGGTGACAGCATTGGGGCTGCCTCCTGCAACCGTGCAGAACTTGTTGACTTCATTAACATTATTTCTTGTTCCAAACTTACACTGGCACCATTCCCCAACTCTTTCTCTGCTACATCGACAACTGCATCGGGGTTGCTTCCTGCACCCGTATGGAACCCGTTGACTTAATTAACTTTACATACATGCTCTTAAACTCTACAATAACTTTCAATTCCTAGGCCCCCATTGCCTCATCTTTACCATGGACATCCAGTCCCTTTACACCTCCATCTCCCATCAGGAAGTTCTCAAGACCATCCGATTCCTTCTTGAACAAAGACACGATCAGTTTTCCTCTACTAAAACTACCTAGCGGGACTTGCCCTCAAACTGAACAACTTCTCTTTTGACTCTTATTACTTTCTTCAAGTTAAAGGTGTGGCCATGTTATGCCTCCCTTTCTGTTGGTTACGTTGAACAGTCCTTGTTACAATTGTACACGGGCACCGTCCCCCAACTCTTTCTCTGCCACATCGACGACTAAATCAGAGCTACCCCAGCACCTGTGCAGAACATGTGATTAAATTGATATAACTTGAGTCTGAAGAGGAGTTCCAACCCAAAACCTATCCATGTTCTCCAGAGTTGCTGCTTGGCCTGCTGAGTTACTTCAGCACTTTATGTCTTTTTGTAAACTAGCATCTGCATTTCCTTGTAACTTTCTTCAAGTCTGATCCCTCAATGTGAGACTTTGGATCCTAGCTGAAGAATTTGTAATATTCAGACACCAAAACAGCAGGGTTGTAACTCATTCCAAGTTCAAAGTTCCACAGTATGACTGTGCTAATATAAATAATTAAACTCATAAGGAATGCTCATCGTTCTTTATCAGTTTTGTTTAGTGTAATTTTACCATCAGTAGAAATTCCTGCTTATTTTCTATCTAAAAAGACACAAATCTACTTACTGTTGGAAGGGTATCAGAGCCAGATTACTATTTTGTACTCAAGTGGAAACAATATTTTCAAATTTTTGATAAGCATTTACTGCTGAGATAATTTTCCAGAACTATTGCTTACAAGGGTGTGGTTAGTCGCAATGAATTAGGCATGAAGATATATATACTAAGAAAATAACAAATATCACTTACATTGTATTTTGTATTTAATAATATGTACCAAAAGGTGAAGGAGAATTATTATATGAAACCTTTTCTCTTTTAATATGTTCCACAAAAACTTCAATCTTTGACCAAGATTTCCTGAGTGGTGTCTTTTATAAATTAGTTTCAGTTACAATTTTATTTGAAGGGATATGCTTAGAAAAATCAATTTTGATGTTGTTAATATTTATTTCGGTAATCTTTACAATTCACATAAAAATGAACATATTAAGAGCTTATGAATTCTCATTATTAGGTATTAATAAAAAGTGATGGTTTGCAGAATTAGTTTTACATATTATGTGTAAAATAGCTGAGAAGATGAAATATTTTCTCACAAAACAGATACTTTCCTGTTGAGCTTCAAGTTAATCCAGTACAAACTACAATATTAGAATTGGCGACAGCACCTTTAGTTCTCTCTGCCTGTACATCAACCTACAAGTCTTTGGTTTTGCTTTAGTTTAGGTATAGCCTGATTATGAAGGAAAACTGTATAGTTTTGTAACTACAGCTAATTGTTTTTGCATGAAAGGATCCATCAAACTTATGTGTAAAGGTACACTAATTATTGGCCACTGAATATTGAAGTGATTGTTTTCCCATTCATTGTTAGTACAAACCCTATAATGTAAACCATATAATTTTAGTTTTATCAGCTTGATTTTCACTCAATTGATCCTCCACTGTACCATTAAAGGTGGAATGATAGGGATAAAAATATAGTTATAGATACATACAGCACAGAGACAGGCCCTTTGGCCCAACTAATCCATGCAATCAAGATGCTTATCTGTGATAGTCCCATTTACCAGTTGTTAACCCTCTATCCCTCCAAAACTTTCCTATCTATAAGAAATTAAAAAAAAACACATGTTATGGGAATCTGAAGTATTAAAAGTGCACAGTAGGATAGTTAGCTACCAAACAAATCCATTCTCACCATAACTGTTCATTGCTTGTTAATCTACCAACTCTTTTATATGTTCATCAACCTCTGGTGTATTTACAGAATTTATTTGATTTCATATCTAATAATTGTATTTCCACAAGCATGTATTATCATTTGATTATTGAATAATAATTTATCTACTCTGCTTAAAAGTGGTATATTTACTAGTATGCTTGATCAATGAAAATATATATTTACTTTAAATGTAGAAATCAGATTATAGTCTTACCTCCAATGGAGTAACGAACTTGTCCATGTTTTTCTATTACCAAAATCCTATGATGGCCAGAGTCAGCAATTGCTAGGTTACCCGTGGAATTGTCCACTGCAATTTTACCCAAAAAAAGCAAAGAAGAAGGTGGCAAAGAGTCTTTGTATAATTTCAGTTTGATTCCTTGATCCTTAATTTTGCCCTTTTCTTTGTAATATTTCAATGTCACCGAAATGAAGGAAAAAAGCTTTTCTCTGTGTCCTTCTCCAACCAGGGTGAACAGTCTATTTCCCCTTGGACCTAGAATTACAAGTGTTGGCCAACATGTCACCTGAAGTTCATGCCACAGGTTTGCATCAGCATCATTTACAACTGGATGTGTAATATTATAACGAAGAATAGCACTCTGAATGTTTTCAAGAACTTTTTCATTCGGAAACTTTGCTGAATGGACACCAACAACTACCAGTCCATCTGGAACAGATATAAACAGAAGAATTATAATAGTAAAATACAATTAGTTGAAAAAATAAGTTAAAAAAAATAAAAGTAATCAATATAAAGTGATTGAAAGAATATCAAAAATAATTGTTGTAGTCCTGCTATAATGTGATGGTTGCATTCCTCAGAAATCTTTGCATTATAGAAAACAGTCGAGTCGAAGGGGAAAAGAGGGTTGGGGCTGGAGAGTTTTAGACTCGCAATAACAAAATTTTATTTTCCTACGGACATTAAAAAAAATTTTTTTAATAGCTATACATTTATTTTTGTTACTGCAAGCTAGATACTAGAGGCTGTATGTTTGTTACATTATTGAATATCAATAGAAGTGATTGCTTGTCAATTTCTATGACCGCGTGCTAAGAGACAATGATGTCCAATTGCTGCAAGGAGGTTACAAGGAAACAGTTTATTTCTATATAAAAAATTTAAAAAAAATTTAAGATGAACTACCAATTAGTCAATGAGAAGATTCAAGACAAACAAAAAAGCTGATCACATGCATTACATCCACAAAAATAAATTAATCTGCAGGATACATAGTTATTTACTTGGCATGGTTGGCATATTAAGGTGCGTTAAGATAGCGTAATCTTGTGTTACTGAAAGCAGTGTTGATGGATCATACTCAGTACTACTTGATTGAAAAAAATCAACCCTGGAGCCTTTTCTTAATTTAGCAGTTCCCTTCTGCTATCCTACAGAAGCAGATAGGATCTGCGGGAATTTAGACACATGCAAAACCTCCTACAAAAAAAGAGCAAAACAATAGGGTATTTGAAAAAAAAAGATTTATCCGATTTAAAGTAGAAACTGCAAATTAAGTATTTTTGTGCAGCATTCTATTAGAACACTTTGTTATCCTACACATACATCCAAGTCAAAATAGCGTTTCAGTAGCAAATTTGCCTGGCCATTGAGATTTGGGTGGGATTTTCCATGCAAGAATATTGCCACCTTATTATATACTCATAAATTCAATACTTAAGATTTGGTTAAAAATAATTATATGTTCCAATATTAATTACAAACATGCACAGACAAGCACTCTCTTAGTCCGACGTAAAATTAGAGCAATGACATTTCTTCTCCATCTTTTCATATATTTCTTTATACTTTGCTATGCAATTTTCCTTACAATTCATGACCATGCACTTGGTTTCCCTACTTAACAGGTTATCCTACTTTCAAATATCTTCAGTTGACTACAAAATGCTTTCTGTCTATTTTTAGTGTTTTGGGCACCGTTGAGATAAAGTTGCAAGCAACTTGGGTGGTCAGCAGTCCCTCTTCTGATATTTTACTGTCTCACGTATTAATGTTTGCTGAGTCACCTAACCTGATCAGTTTGATTACTTTATAGGCTTTATGGAAATAAGTTATACAATTATTTTGGCAATGACAAATCTTTTGCTTGTTATGTGTCGTGAAGTCCTTTTATTCTACCATTATGCACCTTTTATGGAAATTCAAGCACGTCAGGAACATGTTTATATTTAAAAACTACCACTACATTTGAATTGTTATTCAAGAACTCATAATCTGCAATGCCTCCACTTTTAAGATTGAATTTCTTACTAGCAATTAATATCAACATATTTTTTAAATGATAATTAAGCATGAAATTAAGCTCCGTATAATTTTGGAATTGATTGTCAATTTGCGTAGTGATAAAATATATCATTTTATATGCGTCACAGTTGTTAAAAAAATTAATAATATTCTATAAGGGGAAAACTGTTAGTGAAAGGAAATATATGAAGATTTTGTCTGACAATGCATTATATATTATTACCAAGTCGGGAATGTGTTTCACTGAAAACTCATTAGACCTGCAACTGTACAACTCCTCCCCCTCTGTCGTGGGGTAGACTAGACTCCCCTTCCCCCCCTCCTCCCCCATCTTTGCACATCCCCTAAACCTGTCACTTTAATTTCATGTTTCATGTATCTTGTTGTGTTTTATGACTGTTGGCAGACCAATTTCCCTCGTGGGATAAATAAAGTACTATTATAACATATCCTATTGTAATATTTGATATTTGTGAATGTGTTGCTGGAAGGTACTTTTGATTTTAATACTACCCGGCTTTCCCTTGTTAACTACACAAAAGGTGGTATTTTGTAGTGAGAAAGCGCCACTCTGGGAATACACACACTAATTATCATGTTGTTCATAAGATTTTGAATGTTTTCTACAATGTTTTAAAATTTCAATACTTTTCCCTCAAGAATTGTGACCAAATAAAGAGTTTAAACTAATAGACGAAAAAAATCCATTGGCATGTTTAATGGTGCACCGAAGAGCTATACCATAGCTATTATGATTGTGGGGCTGTGGAGAATGCAAATGTAGATATGTGAAATCTGCAGTAGACACAAAATGCTGGAGTAACTCAGCGGGTCAGGCAGCATCTCTAGATGTATGTGAAATCTGCAATCAATGGTGGGGTCAGGGCACCACTGAGAGGAGGTTACAAGTTAAAAGATTAAAAGGGTGAGTTGAGGAATATCTACTGCTGTAATAAAAATGGAAATCACAACAGACATCCTATACAAGGGTGATTAATGACAGAAAGTACCCAGTCAGGTCCTGAGACAACGTGTAGTAATAAAAGTTCTTCCACTGAGGCAATATAGGTAGAGATCAAAAATAAGAAATCTGCATTGGGTCTGATGGGATTATATTATAGACCTCCCAATAGGCAATGGGAGATAGAGGAACCACTATGTCGAGAGATTAAATATGTAAAAGCAACCGGGTTGTCATAGTGGTTGATACTAACTTTGTCAATACTGACTGAGAGTTCATTAGTGCAAGATGCTAATGAGGCAGTTTGTTTGGTGCATTCAAGAGAGTTTCTTGATATAGCATGTGGATAGAGGAGAGACCATACTGTAGGTATGTTACAATACTTACCTTCAGCGGTGCTGCAGTTCTGCCACTGGCCGTGTGCGCGACTTTGAGGGGGGGGGGGGGGGGGGGGGGGGGTTAAAATGCAGTTTTTTCCAGCCTGTCCGAGATATATATTCTCGGGCTGCTAGCTGATGCTGCAAAATTGTTCCGACTTGCGTTCTCTGAAGTTTGTTTTTTTTAAATCGTGGGACAATTTAATCACTGGAGTAAAATAAAAAAGCGACTTCTAATGTCGTCAAAGGGACGGATCTCACATAGGGGACAAAACATAAGGTAAGTCGTTTATTTTACATATAAATTTGCTTCTTAGGATGACTTTAATCAAAATGTCATTGGCGAAAACATGATTATGTGAATATACGAACCGGCAGTGTTTTTCCTGCCGATATGGGGTTAAAATTCACCGCAAACCGCAATGTTCCAATCGATCGCGTTCCACATAAATCCACTCGCAAGATGATTAAAATGGCCATTAATTTACAGGAATTAAACATTAAATCCCTTCCATTTGGCCTATAAATTCATGACAATGAGATTTAAAAATCATGTTATATTGTGAATTCTTGTGTGAATGTTATTTGAACACTTAGGCTATTTAAAAATGTTAATCTTTTCTTAAGAAATGGATAGATGTTTAGACCTAGTAATTGAATTTTGTAATTAGCTACAATTAGGTAACTAACTAATTATATGCTTTAATTTCAGGTCATCCAAGTAAGATTGTTTCATATTTGTTTCAGAATGCTTCAATCTAAAATAACTGAAAATTACTTTCAGTTCTCTTAATTTTTAAGAAAGTTATGGGCTTTTGACTGTCCTCGATCACAGCTTTTGTGTTAAGTCAATGGAAAAGCAATAGGAAACAAGATGCTAATTTCCAAGTATGAAAATGACCATAACTTGTTTAATACTGAAGATATGAAAGTGAATTAGGTGTCAAATTAAGCTTCTTTTTATGCTTTATCTGATGGGATAAATTGCAGGCTTGATTTTAAAAATCTCAAAATTTTGTAACATTGCTACATACTGGATCTTGTATTGGGAAACTGGCCAAGTGATTGGTATTTCAGTGGAAGAGTATTTTGGGAACAGAAATTTACCTTGTACATATTTAACTTGAGGGAGTCTTTCAAAGGCCAGCTGATCGAAGTTCTGGACTGATATGTTCCAGTAAGGAGGACGGACAAGGGTGGGAAGGTTAGAAATAAGGTTAGAGATCCTTGGATCACGTGAGAGTATATAAATCTGGTCGAAAAAAGAAAAGAAATATAATGTTTGGCAAAATGAAATCTGTCAGGATCTTTGAGGAAACTAAAGCAAGAAATAACTCAAACGGGGAATTAGCAAGGCCAAACAGATCAATATATGTCATTGGCAAGTGGGATTAAAATAAATAAAATGAACATAGTTGGCCGAATGGCTTGTTTCCATGCTCTGTAGCTCTATAACTATGTATAACTCACCAGGGCCTGATGGGGGGGGGGGGGGGGGGGGGGGGGGGGGAGGGGGGGGAATCCAAGTTATTGAGAGAGGCAAGAGAGGAGATTACTGTGGTCTTCACAAATATATTTGTATCCTTTCTCTAGCCACTGGCAAGGTCCTGGAGACTTGAGAGGAACTAATGCTGTTCCTTGGTTTAAGAAAGGAAATAAAGATAACTAATTATAGGCAAGTAAACCTCACATCTGTACTATGGAAGCCTCGGAAGAGGATTAATAATAATAATACGATGTAATATATAATATTTATAATAATACAATGTAATTGCATTTGGAGGAAAATGAGCTAATCAGGGACAGTCAAGCATGGTTTTGTGTGGGGCAGATCTTGTCTTGCAAACTTGTTGAGCTTTGTTGAAGAACTGACAAAGGTGGTTGATGAAGCTATGACAGTAAATGTTAGATACCTGGAATTTAGTAAGGTTTTTGACAATGACCCTCATTGCAGGCTGATCCAGAAGATTAAGATGCATAGGATCCATGGTGAGTTGGTAGTTTTGATTCAGAACTTACAGGAAGCAGGGTGGGAAGATGTGTAGTCCAGATGGCCATGGGTGTCAGTGGGTTTGCAGTAGATGTCGGTCAGTAATCTGTTACCTGTGATGGATATAGTGAGGTATAGAAACGGTAGGGAAATATCAGAAATGGTCCAGGTGAATTTGAGTGCCGGATGAAAGTTGAGTGCCGGTGAAATGGATGAAGCCAGTGAATTCAGCATGGGTGCAGGAGGTGGCACCAATTGCAGTCGTCAATGTAGCGGAGGTAGAGTTCGGGGATAGGGCCTTGGTACGATGTCAGGGAGAAGTATGCAATAATTGTAGGACCTTTAGCAGCACTGATGTAGGGAGGGTTCGAGGTCTAAGTCTAAGACTCTAAGACTCAGAACTGCTGTAGATTTGGGAGCAACAGCAGCAGGAGTTTAGCAAGAGATACGACTGATTGGCTCTAGCCCAAGTGGGAGGAGAGAAGTGAGTCAGTGCCGGGAAAACAGTTGAAAATGAGGAATTTGGTTTGTAAATTGGTAAATCAGGCAATTTATCAGTCAATTTAAGCAAGACTGCTCTTGGGGAGCGGCAGTGAGGAAGTGCCCTGTGAGAAAAGTGTGAGTCTTTGGCTCGAGAGTCTTCGAGGAGGCTGCTGAGGAGAGGAGACCACGCAATACGCTTGAGAGGTAGAGACGAAAGAAGGAGATGTCAGGCAAGCTGATTCAGTGTGATGCTTGCAGTATGTGGGAGGTCAAGGACACCGCTGGTGCCTCTGGCTGCTACAAATGCGCGAAGTGCATCCAGGTAGAGCTCCTGAAGGGCCGTGTTGGGGAACTGGAGAAGCAAGTGGATGACCTCCGGTTCGTCCGAGAAACTGAGTCGTTCCTCGACAAGTCCTACAGTACGATTGTTACACCTAAGGTACTGGAAGAGAGAAGGTGGGAGACAGTGAGAAAGGGAGGACCTCCAGGGTTGTTATCTCCGGTTTGATTCCAGTTCCTCGTGCTGGCGAGAGCAGGAACAGGGAGATACGGGACCTGAACGTGTGGCTGAGGAACTGGTGCACGGGGCAGGGATTTAGATTCTTAAATCACTGGGATCTGTTTTGGGGTAAGGGGGAACTGTACAAAAGGGACGGATTGCATTTAACAGGTGTGGGACCAGCATTCTGGCAGGCAGGTTTGCCACTGCTACACGGGTGGTAAACTGAATAAGGGGGGTGGGGTGTCGAATGGGATAGTGGAGGATGGAGTTAAAGGGAAAGGGTTTCTTAAATGTGTGAGCGTAGAGACAGAGGGGTGTAAAATGAGGGTAGAAGCAATAGGTAGCAAGGTGAAAAGTAAAAGTGGCAGGCAGACAAAACCAGGGCAAAAATCAAAAAGGGCCACTTTTCAAAATAATTTTATAAGGGGTAAGAGTGTTGTAAAAACAAGCCTGAAGGCTTTGTGTCTCAATGCAAGGAGCTTTCGTAATAAGGTGGATGAGTTGAATGTGCAGATAGCTATTAATGACTATGATATAGTTGGGATCACGGAGACATGGCTCCAGGGTGACCAAGGCTGGGAGCTGAACATCCAGGGATATTCAATATTCAGGAGGGATAGAGAGAAAGGAAAAGGAGGTGGGGTAGCATTGCTGATTAGAGGAGCTTAACGCAATGGAAAGGAAGGACATTAGTTTGGAGGATGTGGAATCGGTATGGGTAGAGCTGCGAAACACTAAGGGGCAGAAAACGCTGGTGGGTATTGTGTACAGGCCACCTAACAGTAGTAGTGAAGTTGGAGATGGTATCAAACAGGAAATTAGAAATGCGTGCGACAAAGGCAAAACCGTTATAATGGGTGACTTCAATCTACATATAGATTGGGTGAATCAAATTGGCAGGGGTGCTGAGGAAGAGGATTTTTTGGAATGTATGCGGGATAGTTATCTAAATCAACATGTAGAGGAACCAACGAGAGAGCAGGCTATTTTAGACTGGGTATTGAGTAATGAGGAAGGGTTAGTTAGCAGTCTTGTTGTACGTGCCCCCTTGGGCAAGAGTGACCATAATATGGTTGAGTTCTTCATTAGGATGGAGAGTGACATTGTTAATTCAGAAACAATGGTTCTGAACTTAAAGAAAGGTAACTTTGAGGGTATGAGACGTGAATTGGCCAAGATTGACTGGCAATTAATTCTAAAAGGGTTGACGGTGGATATGCAATGGAAGACATTTAAAGACTGCATGGATGAACTACAAAAATTGTTCATCCCAGTTTGGCAAAAGAATAAATCAGGGAAGGTAGTGCATCCGTGGATAACAAGGGAAATCAGGGATAGTATCAAAACGAAGGATGATACAATTTAGCCAGAAAAAGCAGCATACCGGAGGACTGGGAGAAATTCAGAGACCAGCAGAGGAGTACAAAGGGCTTAATTAGGAAAGGAAAAATAGATTATGAAAGAAAACTGGCAGGGAACATAAAAACTGACTGCAAAAGTTTTTATAGATATGTGAAAAGAGATTAGTTAAAACAAATGTAGGTCCCTTGCAGTCAGAAACAGGTGAGTTGATCATGGGGAACAAGGATATGGCGGACCAATTGAATAACTACTTTGGTTCCGTCTTCACTAAGGAAGACATAAATAATCTGCCGGAAATAGCAGGGGACCGCGGGTCAAAGGAGTTGGAGGAATTGAGTGAAATCCAGGTTAGCCGGGAAGTGGTGTTGGGTAAATTGAATGGATTAAAGGCCGATAAATCCCCAGGGCCAGATAGGCTGCATCCCAGAGTACTTAAGGAAGTAGCTCCAGAAATAGTGGATGCATTAGTAATAATCTTTCAAAACTCTTTAGATTCTGGAGTAGTTCCTGAGGATTGAACGTAACCCCACTTTTTAAGAAGGGAGGGAGAGAGAAAACGGGGAATTACAGACCAGTTAGTCTAACATCGGTAGTGGGGAAACTGCTAGTCAGTTATTAAAGATGGGATAGCAGCACATTTGGAAAGTGGTGAAATTATTGGACAAAGTCAGCATGGATTTACAAAAGGTAAATCATGTCTGACGAATCTTATAGAATTTTTCGAGGATGTAACTAGTAGCGTGGATAGGGGAGAACCAGTGGATGTGGTGTATCTGGACTTCCAGAAGGCTTTCGACAAGGTCCCACATAAGAGATTAGTATACAAACTTAAAGCACATGGCATTGGGGGTTCAGTATTGATGTGGATAGAGAACTGGCTGGCAAACAGGAAGCAAAGAGTAGGAGTAAACGGGTCCTTTTCACAATGGCAGGCAGTGACTAGTGGGGTACCGCAAGGCTTAGTGCTGGGACCCCAGCTATTTACAATATATATTAATGATCTGGATGAGGGAATTGAAGGCAATATCTCCAAGTTTGCAGATGACACTAAGCTGGGGGGCAGTGTTAGCTGTGAGGAGGATGCTAGGAGACTGCAAGGTGACTTGGATAGGCTGGGTGAGTGGGCAAATGTTTGGCAGATGCAGTATAATGTGGATAAATGTGAGGTTATCCATTTTGGTGGCAAAAACAGGAAAGCAGACTATTATCTAAATGGTGGCCGACTAGGAAAAGGGGAGATGCAGCGAGACCTGGGTGTCATGGTACACCAGTCATTGAAAGTAGGCATGCAGGTGCAGCAGGCAGTGAAGAAAGCAAATGGTATGTTAGCTTTCATTGCAAAAGGATTTGAGTATAGGAGCAGGGAGGTTCTACTGCAGTTGTACAGGGTCTTGGTGAGACCACACCTGGAGTATTGTGTACAGTTTTGGTCTCCAAATCTGAGGAAGGACATTATTGCCATAGAGGGCGTGCAGAGAAGGTTCACCAGACTGATTCCTGGGATGTCAGGACTGCCTTATGAAGAAAGACTGGATAGACTTGGTTTATACTCTCTAGAATTTAGGAGATTGAGAGGGATCTTATAGAAACTTACAAAATTCTCAAGGGGTTGGACAGGCTAGATGCAGGAAGATTGCTCCCGATGTTGGGGAGGTCCAGGACAAGGGGTCACAGCTTAAGGATAAGGGGGAAATCCTTTAAAACCGAGATGAGAAGAACTTTTTTCACACAGAGAGTGGTGAATCTCTGGAACTCTCTGCCACAGAGAGTAGTCGAGGCCAGTTCATTGGCTATATTTAAGAGGGAGTTAGATGTACCCTCTTGTTCTAAGTTATTTCAATGCTACCTGACAGAAACTGATTGATCTTTCTTTTCAGATCAATTTTTGTTGTTGCAGTTAAATGTTGTATACTTTATAAAATCCAATGAATGTATGCATATCTGTGAGAAACTAAAACTAAGTATTTTATTTATCTACAATTCAAACGTAAGCATGAGGTTCAGCAATTCAACAATAAATTTTTAGTAAAATATCTAATACATTTGCACCTCGTCGAGAATTCAAAGCCAATAGGGTCCTAATGGTGGAGGTATTATTTTTAAGTTTGATATTTCACACCATCATATTTTATGTTTTACCAAAATGTAAGATGTGGTGAGAGCCATTAATTTTAAAGACTATTTCCAGAGAGCTATAAAACATTAAACTGCCGATCAAGAATACTGGGGCCATTAGTCGAGGTGTGGGTGAATCAGTCAAACACACAAAACTGCAATTATAAATAGTAAAACTATTCCATTTGTAAATTAATTTCCATTTAAATTATAGACATGTGGCGACAACAATCACAATAACTGTAAAAACATATTAGTCCTTGTACAGCCCCCTTAACTTTACTTATATGACAGATTAATTCATGTATCGCTAGGGAAGATCCATTGTGAATGATACCTTCATGAGAATATTTCTGCTCCAAAGCATGAAGATCTGGCAGCAAGTGCATGCAGTTGATACAGCAGTAAGTAAAGAAATCTAGCACCACCACTTTACCACTCAGGTCAGTGTGCAAGCGGAGAGGACCATCAGTGTTTATCCATTCCAAACCTGACAATAAAAGACACAAAATATACTATTTAACATTTGCTGACACTGAAAATAGCAAGGTGATGAAAATATACCAAAAAACATTATCCAGGAAAGATTATACCCCATGTAACACTGGTCAGGTATACAAACATAGAGTGTAGAACACAGAAACAATCCCATTTTTGCCTGTCTAGTACTGTATCTTTCTATGTCTTGCCTATTTAAGTGTCTGTCTAAATACCTCTTAAACATAGTAATTCTGTCTGATTCCACCACCTCCCCTGGCAGCATGGTCCAATATTAACCAATTACCTCCAAGTGAAAAACTTGGGTCATTCACGATTCCAAGCAAATTTATGAATGTATCTGAAGGACGCTATATTGTGCCGATGTATTCTTTACTAAAGCACGTTAGTTAATGTTACCCCATAAACAAGTAAGTAGAACAGTGCAGCACAGGAACATGCCCTTCAGCTCACAATGTCTGTTCTGAACATGATGCCAATTCTTATCTGCCTGCACATAATCCATATCCCTCTATTCCCATATTCACGTGCCTATAAAAATGTCTCTAAATGCCACTATCGTTTCTGGCTCCACCATCACCCCGTGCAATGCATTCTAGGCACTCACCACCTTCTGTGCGAAAAACTTGCCATGCACATCTCCTTTAAACTTTGCCTCTCTCACCATAAAGCTATGTGCGCTAGTATTTTATATGTCCATCCTGGAAAAAAAAGTTCTGACTGTCTACCCTATCTGTGCCTCTCATAATTTTATATACTACTATGAGGTCACCCCTTAACCACTGGCATTCCAGAGAAAACAATCAACATCTGTCCAATCTCTTCCTGTAACTAAAACCCCCATATCCAGGCATCATTCTGGTAAACCTCTTCTGCACCCTGTTCAATACCTCCACATTATACCTATATTGGGGAAACCAGAACTGTTCGCAATACTCCAAATACGGCCTAACTAAAGTCCTATAAAGCTGCATCATGACTTCCTGACTCTTATACTCAATGCCCTGACCAATGAAGGCAAGCTATACTATATTATTTACCACTTGGTCTACTTATGTTGCCATATTCAGGGAGTTAGTGACATGGGCCCCAGGATCCATCTGTATTGATTTATAGTTTCCATTACACTGAATAAGCATTATACAATTACAGTAAATGTATACTAAAATACTTAAAGGAAATGATCAGCATCTTCAGAATTATTGTTATGATTATCCTTACATAAAGCATTCATGTATTTCATTTCACAACTATCATATATTTGCTCTGTCCGAGTTACTAGGAAGTCCTGGCAGCGTCCTGGAGGCGGGGAGGGCTTGAGGCGGGGGCTATCGGGGGGGGGGGGGCAAGCATCCAGGAGCCGGGGAGGGGGAGGGAGAGGCCGAAGGTACCCAGCACAGCGGGTCCCCGCACCGGCTCCAACCCTAACCCATGGCCGGGGGGGGGGGTCAGAAATTTAAATAGAAGGAAACTTACCCGTGGAGCCGTCGGCTCGCCGTTGTGACGGGGAAAAAAAATGACCGTCTGAAATTTTGTTTCCCATTATTAATTTGTCAGCCTCATCCTCCAGAGACGATTGTTTTCCTTAGTTACTCTCATCGTATTTATACACTACTAGCTCTTGCTGTGTTTTTACATTCCTTGCTTGCAAACTCTCATTTTGTCCCTGTTTGATGTCAAATTTTAGAAACGGGTGACAATCCTTTGGCCTACCATTAATTTTTGCGGCATGATATGCCTTCTTTTCCCCATTTTGATATTATTGTTTACTTCCTTGGTTAGCTGCAATTGATTATCCTTCTCATTAAATTCTTATTTCTCAAAGAATAATCTTTGTTGAAAATCATGAAATATTATTTTTAAAGTCTGCCATTGTTGTTGGTATCTTTTACTTACATTTTTAGACACTAGATCTAAAATAGCTTGTTTACTAGTTGGCTCTACAGATTTGATGTCAAGGTTATATTGACTTTGAATTCCCTCACTAGGGGATTACTTCAAGTGGTCATACCATACCTCTGTCATGTATCGCAATTTGCTGCTCACTGTAGTATGAGAGAGGTCACCAAATGGTCTATTTGCAAAGTTAATTTTATATACTTCAGTTTTGGTGAGATACGGGTGTTATCTTGGCAGTGGGATTTGTTAACATTGCTGCGAGTGCAATTGACAACATTCATAATAACCATAAGAATCCTACTTAATTATGTGACCTCCTCAACAGAGAAGGGTTTCACTCGATCAACACATAGATGATGTATGACTATTGGAAGATGTTCTCATGTTCAAAGTCATATTTTCTGGCAGAGTCCATGGTACATACATTTTTATGGGGAGTGAGCTGTCAGATATATTCAGTGGCTATCAACGTTTAAGGTTTGGATGTTGAGTCAGAAAGGGCACACTCTCCTTCCCATCACCTCTGTGTGATTACCTAACACAGCTAAACTTTTCTCTGCAACTTCGGAGATTGACGGTAGACTCGATAGAAGTATATAAAATTAAGAGAGGCATAGATTGGGAAAGTCAGAACCTTTTTCCCATGGTGGAATGTCCAACACTAGAGGATATAGCTATAAGGTGAGAGGGGGAAAGTTGAATGGAGATGTGTGGGGCAAGTTTTTTTATTAAGATAGAGAGTGGTGGGGAAGACATTGCCACGGGTTGCGATGGAGGCAGATACGATAGTGGCATTTTAGAAGCTTTTAGATAGGAACATGGAAGTGCAACGAATGGAGGGATATGGATAAATTACAGGCAGATGAGATCAGTTTAACTTAGCATCATGTCCGACACAAACATTGTGAGCCAAAGGGCCTATTCCTGTGCTGTACTGTTCAATGTACTATGCTCGACATACACGGTGTCACTTACGCACTAGGACTTGGGACGACCCAGTGGTAGAGTGGCACCAGAGACCAGGGTTTGATCCTGACCTTGAATGCTGTCTGCATGGAATTTGTACATTCTCCCTGTGAACCGCATGAGTTTTCTCTAAGTTTCCTCCTACATCCCAAATACATGCAGGTTTGTAGGTTAATTGGCTTCCATAAATTGTAAATTGTCCCTAGTGTGTAGGATGGTGCCAGTGTACGGGATGATTGCTAGTCAGCGCGGACCCGGTGTCCAAAGGGCGTGTTTCTGTGCTGTATCTTTAACGCGTAATCCTTTTGGAGAATGAGACTGACATGCTCAAAATGTAATTCCAGTCTTTCCATCAGAAAAAAATTCCCACACTGGCATGAACAGTGTTGAACAATATTTCTCATTTAAATATGTGTTTAAAAGGTAGGATTGAGGGCAAATTTCGTGTTTTTCATTTTAAATGTGCCATAACAATGAACAATGGATAATAAGCAGTACAATTAATAACATAAATTTATGACTGTCATGGTGCCGTATAAGAAGTATTACATTTGAATTGAAATGCACTTGTGCTTTTTAAATTTTGTACGAAATACAGGAATTCTACATGGAACTGCAGGTATTTCTCTTCATCAATGTCACAAATATGGAAGTACCATTCTTGCATCAACACGTAACCGCGTAAACACGTCCGAACGAAGAGTCCTTGACCCACCCGGAAGAACATACAGGAACCCGCGACGAGGAGGCTGGGCCACCCGAACCGGCTCCAAATGGGCCGGCTTAAGGCGCGCCACGGACACAGTCTCTTGCCGGCCCCCCATGTCCAGTACAAATGTCGCTGTCCCATGCTGCAGCACCCGACAAAGGACTTTTATAGGGCCGTTGCAAGGGCGACCGGTGGGCGTCGCAGTGCAAAAAGACGAAAGGGCAGACCGCCAGCGCCGGTTGCACATGGAAAGGGCCCGAGAAGTCCGGACGGGAGACGGTGCCGACCCTCTCCTACAAGTACAGCAGCACAGAGGACGGCGGTTCCCGGGACCCATCAGTGGCCTGGATAAGTCTCCCGGGACGGTGAGCGGAGTGCCACACACCAACTCCGCCGAGGATTAGGGGCAGTATGAATCCCCAACAACACCATGGCAGCTCATCCATCCACTCCGCGCCCGTAAGGCGAGCTTTCAGGGCAGCCTTGAGACGGCGGTGGAACCACTCCACCAACCTATTCGACTGGGGATGGTATGCTGTCGAATGGTGGAGCTGCGTCCCCAGCAGGCGGGCCATCGTGGACCACAGCTCTGATGTGAACTGGGCACCCCTGTCCGGTGATAACCAGGGGAACCCCGAAGCGGGCAATCCAGTTTGCCACAAGGGGCCAAACGCACGACTGGGCAAAAGTGTCTATGAGCGGAATGGTCTCTGGTCACCGCGTAAAACGATCTACCACCGTCAGTTGATGCGACACACCTGGGGATGACGGCAGCGGCCCCACGATGTGCACATGGTCGAACCGCCGGTGTGGCACCGAGAAATCCTGTATCGGTGCACGGATGTGCCGATGTCTCTTGGACGACTGGCACGAGACGCCCGTGCCCAGCGACCGACCTGCTTCCGCAGACCGTGCCAGATGAATCTTGCCACCACCATGGCGACCGTGCCCCGGATCGATGGGTGGGCCAGGCCATGGATCACCTCGAAAACACAACGGCGCCAGGCCAACCGGCCGCGGCTGTCCCGTACACACGTCACATAAAATGGAACCACCCAACGGCACATCTTCCAGCACCAATCCGGAGTTTGAGATGGGGTAAGCTGGCATTTCCTCGTCCAAGGCGGAGTAGTCTATCCCGACAGCCGGGCATGGCCGCGATCTCCGTGCGGGGCAAGGCGTCCACCACCAGGTTGCATTTACTGGCGATATGCCGGACGTCGGTGGTGTATTCCGATATGGCTGTGAGCTGGCGCTGCTGACCAAGGATCCGAGACGTTGGCGGACACGAAGTGCCGGCCCTCCAAGAAGTACCAGAAATGCCGCACCGCGAGTTGTAAGGCGAGCAACTCCCGGTCAAAGACACTGTAGCGACACTCCGCTGGGTTCAGCTGTCGGCTGAAGAAGGTGAGAGGCCGCCATTGACCGTCGAAACACTGCTCCAGGACCCCGCCGACTGCGGAGTCCGAGGCATCCACTTTAAGAGCAGTGGGGGCATCTGTTCACGGGTGCGCCAGCATGACCGCTCGAGCCAGGACATCCTTTGCCCCTTCTAACACTGCCACAGCAACGGCGTCCCAATGGACCTCCCGCCGCTTGCCAGACAGCAATTAGAACAGCGGCCGCATGATCTTAGCCGCCGCCGGAACGAAACGGTGATAGAATGTCACCATGCCCACGAACTCCTGAAGTCCTCGCACCGCGGAAGGCCACGGGAACCGGCGTATGGCCTCATCCCTGTAGGGCAGAGACACTGCTCCGTGCCGCGTCACCCGGTGCCCTAGAAAGTCAATGGCCCGGAGGCTGAACTGGCACTTACTGAGGTTGACCGCCAGGCCATGCTCGCTAAGGCGCTGCACAACAAACAAAGGTGGGCGCAGTGCTCCTGCCGTGTGCAACTTGCCACCAGGATGTCGTCCAAGTAGGTAACGGTGAAATCCAACCCCCGACCCACAGTGTCCATGAAGCGCTGGAAAGCCTGCGCGGTGTTTTTGAAGCCGAAGGCCATCCGCAGGAATTCAAACCACCCAAAAATGGTGATGATCGCAGTTTTGGGGACATCCTCCGATCGCACAGGGATTTGGTGGTACCCGCGGACTATGTCAATCTTTGAGAAAAACTTAGCCCCGGCCAAATGGGCTGTGAAGTCCTGAATGCAGGGAATCAGGTTCCGGTCGCAGTTGTATCCTCATTAAGGCAGCGATAGTCCCCACAAGGCCGCCAGTCGCAGGAAGCCTTTGGCACCATGTGAAGCGGGGAGGCTCATGGGCTGTTGGAGTGCTGGACGATGCCCATGGCCTCCAAGTTGCGAAATTCCACCTTGGCAATTTGAAGCTTGTCAGGGGCAAGCCTGCGGGCGTGGAGCGGTGGGCCCAAGGTGAGAATCTGGTGCTCAACCCCGTGTTTCGGGCTGGCCAAGCCGAACTCCGGGGTAACAATGTCTGGAAACTCGGCCAGAAGTTGGGCGTAGACTTGTCCACCGCAAGGAAAGCGCCTCCAATGATTTCGCGTGGACGAGGCGCTGGCCCTTCACATCCACTAGGAGCTCTTGCACCCACAAGAAGTCTGCGCCCAGCAGCGGCTGGGCCACGTCTGCGACCACAAAAGGCCAGGTGAAATGGCACGCGCCCAATATAATGGGGATGGTACGGACGCCGTAGGTGCGGATGGGACTCCCTTTTGCCGCGGTCAAGAGGGGTCCCCGTTTACTGGCCCGGGTGTCCGCTCCGGAGGGAGGTAAAACACTAACGTCCGCTCCAGTGTCCACCAGGAACCTACCCCCCCCGAGTACCCGTCCCAGGCGTACAAACGATGGATTTTGCTGACCACCATGGAAACTACCGGTGGCCGGCTTCGTAGTTTCCCTGGAACGCACAGGGTTGGCGGCACTGGTAGGCCGCTGCCCCCCTGCATTGGTGGTAAAAGCACCGCATTTTTCTTTCCTGTGCCACTTGTCTGGTCTGTGGTTCTTGTGGGCACCACATCTTTCTTTCCTGTGCCACTTGTCTGGTCTGTGGCTCTTGTGGGCGTGGTCCTGGGCCACTGTGCCTTCCACGGCGCTGAATCGATCTGGTCTAGGGATTCCAGCACACCCACTTCCTGCTGGTTGGACAGTCACTGCTCGCTAGCCTGAGCGGATCTTCGAAACTCTCCCCCGAGAGCTGCCGGCGGATATCTCGCAGCAACTGCTGCAGGTAAGTGTATTCAAATAGAAGGCAGGGCCAGTGGTCACCCATGAGCGTGAGCATCTCGCTCATGAGGGCCGAAGGCTTCCGGTCACCGAGCCCGCCCGTGTTGAGGACTTGCGCCACTCGCTCCATGTGGCTCGGCCCGTAGCTCCGGAGCAGCTGCTCCTTGAGGCCTACGTACTTCCCCGCCGCCAGCGGGTTATCGAGGCACAGCACGACCCGACCGGCAGTTTCCTGGTCGAGAGCCACTACCACGTAATGGTACCAGGTCTCGTCGACCGTTACGTCGCGGACATGGAACTGTGATTTCACCTGACGGAACCATACCCCCGGATGCGAGGTCCAAAAGGTAGGCAGCTTCAGGGCTACAGGGCTACCGTGTGGAGCTCGGCCTCGTAGGTGGCAGCGGCGGGTTGAGCGCTGTACATTTTTGCATGAACTTTGTCCAGGATGCCACTCCTGGTCGTCGGGGTCACCAGTGTGGCGGGGACTCCGAGTCCAGCCAAGAATGAGGCGAAAACAAAGTTATGTGAATGAAATGGTGCTTATTACTGTCACTGTGCTGCTTCCAACTCCAACACCCGTGACCGGGCGTGACCCGACCTTAAATAACCCGGGTCAGACCCCATGACCAAACGTCTCCCACTCCGAGACGCTCAACTCCTCCCCCCTGAGCCGAGGGTTCGCTACCCAATACAATACAATACAATACAATTCAATTTATTGTCATTTGGACCCCTTGAGGTCCAAACGAAATGCCGTTTCTGCAGCCATACATTACAAACAAATAGACCCAAGACACAACATAATTTACATAAACATCCATCACATTGCTGTGATGGAAGGCCAAAAAACTTATCTCTCCCCTGCACCCCCCCCCCCCCCCCCCGATGTCAGAGTCAAAGTCAAAGCCCTCGGCGGGCGATGGCGAATTGTCCCGTGGCCATTAAAGCCACGCCGGGTGATGCAAGGTCGCACACCGGGTTCTTGGTGTTAGAGCCCCCGGCGTGCGCTCGCAGTCCGCAACCATTCCAAGCCGCGCGGGGCGGTGATGTAGGCCCCGCTCCAGGAGCTCTTCAACCCCGCAACTCGGGCGGGAGAAGTCGCCGTTGCGGAAGCCCCGAAAAGCGGTCTCCCTCCAGGGACCCGCGGGCTCCCGGTGCCGCCCGCCAAACCCGCAGTTACAGCCACCGAATCTCCGGGGGTCGGGTCGCAGCAGCGTCCACCACAGCTCCACCCGCTCTGGACTCGGCCAGCTCCGAGACGGTGAGGTGAGTAGTCGGCACCACAGTCCCCGGTCTTCCTGTTGGAGGCTGCTCCTCGTTGCAGCCCCAACGACAACGGAGACCCGACAAAGAAAAGGTCGGGTCTCCCGTGCAGGGAGAGATTTAAAAGTTACCCCCTCCCCCCCACACCACCCCCCACACACACACACATACCCCAACAAAAAATTGTGGTTAACCATCAGGTACCGCCACGTTTGGAACATTTCTGGTGATTTACATATTTCTGAATTAAACAAATTAAATTAATAGTATTTAAAATTAATTAAATAATTTGAAATGAGATTGTTTTTGTTTGTTTGTTTACATGTACTTTAAAAATTTTAAGCCTTTTATGGGGATATTAATTATTGAATATATTTTTTTATTGGTTATTGGGAAGAGGCTATTTTTTTATTTTATTTTGGAGCCAGCTTTGTCCAGAAAGTTGCTTCCTAAAGGTCTATTCTAGGATAACGCAGTTAGGAGTGGCGAGTCTATTCCGGGCATCTGTTTTCTGTAGTAACACCAGCAGCGTCTAAACCATTACAGAATTGCCACTTGTGCTTTTAAAGATTATTCGTTTTAAATTTCAATCATGTAATAAGTATTTTGTTGTGCAGGTATAAATATTAATCACTTCAAAAACCAACGATCCTGATAATTTGTGTCTGTCACCAGACTATGTTGTGCTTGACTTAAGATATTCTTGAACCTATTACCGTCAATTGAGTTTTGCTCATTTACCATGCAAAAACTTTCCAAATCAATTTGACAAACTTTTAAGTGATTTTTGTTTATTCATAAATGAATGACTTTCATACTCAATGTAATTAATTACAGCTCAGTAAAGCTTAACCATAATTTCATCAAAACTTTCAACCACAACATTTTGTGAAAGCAAAATATGGGGTTCTTAGTCAGATCCAAATTCTCTGAGCACAGCAATTTAAAATTACTCAAAATTATAAAGCTACCTTTATAAATAGTCACTGCGAGAGGCAAATACATTCTAAAGGTCAGAAAATTACTTGACACCATACTCAATTTAGTGTAGGAGGTAAAGTACATAAAGTGTAGGAGAGAGACTGGATGGTGCCATAACAACAACCTTGTTCTCAATATCAGTAAAACCAAGCAACTGATTTCAGAAAAGGGTCTGGGTATCCACAAACGTGTCTTCATCGACCGGACGGTCAAAAACTTTAAATTCCTGGGCTCTGAAGATCTGTCCTGGAATCCAGCACATTGATGCAATTATAATGAAAGACTATCAAAGCCTTTACTTCCTTAGAAGATTGTGAAGATTCGGTATGTTGACAAGTACTCTCTTGAACTTCTGCAGGTGTACAGTAGAGAGCATATTGACTGGTTACATCACAGCCTGATTCGAAAACTCAAAAATCCAGGAACAAAGATGATTGGAAAAAGTGGTGAACACTGCCCAGTCCATCACGGGCACTGCCCTCCCCACCATCGAAGGGATCTACAGGAGTTACTATGTCAAAAAGACAGTCGGCATCATCAGGAACCCACACCACCGAGGCCACGCAATAATTTCACTACTGCCATCGGGAAGGTAATATAGGAGCTTCAAAACTGTAATGGCCAGATTCAGGAACAGCCTCTTCCCAATAACCATCAGGACATTCAACATCTTTGGAATGTGGGTGGAAACCCGAGCACCCGAAGGAAACCCACGCGGTCATAGGGAGAACGTACAAACTCCGTACAGACAGCACCTGTAGTCAGGATTGAACCCGGGTCTCTGCCACTGTAAGGCAGTAACTCTACCACTGCGCCACTTTGCCATCCCCCTTAATAGGAAGCATTTTATCAAAAAGTTGGAAATATGTTAAACAATAAGGGGCCTAGCTGTGGACGAGCATGCAGAAACTCGGAAGAACGTCAAAATGTATTTTGAGTTATATAAGCTGAACAGTTTTAAAGGAGAAGCGTTTGTAAAGGTGGCTTACTTATAAATCATAATGTTACAAAAAATTAAAAAAATTGAGATCCTTGGCTTTAAGAATTTATGTACTGAATCCATTAGCAGGGAAATCATGCAAAATGTTAATTTACTGGTTGAGCCTTAGCCTTGGATCAGTATAATTTCTTGCCCTGCTATCGACACGACACCAAGGCCTTGGAGAGGGTGTATAGAAAATTCATCAGAATAGTATCAGGGATGAGGAACCTATTTAGATAGTGAAAATAGAAAAGTAGGAAAAGGAAATTTCAAACGATTTCAAACTTATGAAGGGCTTTGATATGTTTTGATACAAGAAGGGTCTTGAAATAAGAAGTTTCCATGAGTGACTGAACCTGGAATCGGAGGGCATTCATTTGATTTATTGACAGAGTGAAGAAAAGAATCAATCCTGTATGCAATGAGCAACGACAGAAGAAACCACAGATGCACTGCAGATAGCCTACTATCAGTTTACAACACAGTTTGGTTTTCGAACAGTTCCGCTCAAGACCACAATAAATTGTAGTGTTGTGGATGTAGCCCAGTCCATCACGCAGACCACACTCCCAACCTCCAGAAAGCAGCCAACATAATCAAGGAACTTTCTCACTCCGGTCACTCCCACTTCTCCCCGCTCCCGTCACGCAGAAGATACAGAAGCTTGAAAGCACATACTACCAGACTCAGGTACAGTTTCTTCCCCTCTGCTAGCAGACTTCCAAATGGTCCTTCCATGTTCTCGGATACAGTCCCAATTTTCCAACCTAGCTCATTGCAGGCATTGAACCTTTTCTCTGGAGCTGTAACACTACAATGCTGAAAACTATATTCTGTGCTCTTGTATTTTTAGAAAATACAAAAAACATCCAGCTATTTGAAAAATTAAAACTGCAAGGTCTTGACCCAAGATATCAACCATCCATTTTGCCTCCATAGATGCTGCTTGACCAGTTGAGTTCTTTCAGCAGTTATTTGTTAATTAGAGTACCAATGCTTTTCATCCTACACTTTCCTATCAGTCAATATATTTGGTGTTTTTAATAATCGAGGGATAACTTCTGATCAAAGGTCATTGACTGAAGCATTAACTCTATTTCTCATTTCTCTTCCCGCGAGTATGGTATGTGCTGCAGAGGATTTGTAGCAGTTTGTACTTTAAAATTTATAAACTATACAAATTTATTTTACAATCAGATAGTAAAGCCACAGGAGATTATTTAAATGGCTACTATTGTAAACCTCAGCAATAATTTTGGGATATCTGCTAGATGTGCTGGTAAAGCCAAACATCTATGTTATTCGTTATGGATTAAAATACAACTAGATAGTAAACTAGCAGTTAGGGCGATATATGCATACTTTTTAAACTGTAAGATAATTTGAAACCATTGCAAGATGTCAAAACAGATAAGTTGAATGACTCAAATTAATGATCATATTGAGGGAGCAATCGTGGCCTGAAAGAACCACCCACTGAAATGCCATCCCCTTCTGTGTGCATTTCACCTTTTATGGCCATTTCAATACAAGTCGTCATCACGACATTTTCAGCTGTTACTGTGTTTTCTCTCCTTTAACGACTACTTTTTCAGCAGATATTTGCAGATTCTGTGCACATCGCCATATAATTGACCCCTATATAACTTTTTATAGATGCCATAACAGTGCTAATGGACAATCCAATACTGAACACTGAATGTACAAAATGTTACGCCTGAACAGGGAATGTACTGTACTGTAAGTCTTCATTACCCCATAATTTCACTATGTTTGACTGGGCAGAAAACTGCTAACGCAATTAATTATCTTCTGGTGTTTGCCTTTTAAAAATAGATCTCAACCGGATTGCAGGCAAGAGAGCTGGTGGCTGTTTAGTCTCAGGAAGCTGAAAACCAGCACTTCATTCTCTTGCCAAAGTAGCAGCACACCCTAAATTGTCTCAACATGTTACTTCCTCCGTGCTGCCACGCCTCTTGTCCAGCCCCTGCTCTACACCAAAGATCCTATAGCGATCTTTGCTCTAAACCCTAGCCAGGGACGAATTTGTGGCATATTTATCCATCTATTCGGCTTTTCGCCTGCTGGCAGGGGGGGGTTTATTGGTCTCTACGTTATTCGAGAAGGTTGCCAGTCCAATTAAATTATTGTATTAATTTAATTATTGTATTAATGTCTGAAGGGTCCCGATCCGAAACGTCAAAACCATTCCTTCTCTCCAGAGATGCCGTCTGTCTCTGCCACAGAGGGAAGTTGAGGCCAGTTCATTGGCTATATTTAAGAGGGAGTTAGATGTGACCCTTGTGGCTAAAGGGATCAGGGGGTATGGAGAGAAGGCAGGTACAGGATACTGAGTTGGATGATCAGCCATGATCATATTGAATGGCGGTGCAGGCTCGAAGGGCCGAAGGGCCTACTCCTGCACCTATGTTCTATGTATCTATGTCACACCAGCTTTTTATGTCCATCTTCGGTGTGAGCGAGCATCTGCGGTTCCTCCCTCCCTACACTTTAATTCCCAGATCAGAACCACAGAGCCTTTCCTTACACCCTATACCTCCTCACCTTCGTCAAACTCGGGGACTGTGAAGCCGGCGCCGTCTACCTGCTCGACGTGCTGGCGGATGAGCCGCTCTGTGTGCTGCAGGTTGTGGGCGGTGAGCAGCGCGGCCTCCAGCTCGGCCTGAGCCTGAGCCTGAGCGCCCATCGCGGCAGCCATGGCGACGGACGGACGGACGGACGGACGGCGGGTGAGTGAGTGAGTGAGCGAGTGAGCGCCCGGCCCGGCCGCTGCTTCCCACATTCGCCACTGCAAACCACAATTCACAACCCGACACATTTCACAACCCCACACTTTATAACACGAATTTCCCCCCCAACACATACCGATCAGTTAGAATACTTTTTTTTTAGATTTGTTATGTTGTGGATTCGTGTACGAGATCGTGTCGAATATGCGGATTTCTTTTAGCTAATTAGTTTTTTTTTTGAACGCCCGCCGCTCTGGAGAGAGAGAGAGAGAGAGAGAGAGCGGCGCGATGGAGATTGAGGAGGATATTTGGGATTATAAATGTGTGGGCCAACTAAAGAGTCCTGGGAATAACAGAGAGGACGGCAGTCTCCCGACGGCGGTGTCTACCAGGCGGGGGAAAGCCGAGCGGAGAGGGGGGTGCAGAAGGGCGGCTGATCCGGCGCTGCGGTCCAGGAGGATTAGGAGCAGGAGGAAGAGAGGCAGCAACCGCCACACTGGGGCTGAGGACCAAGATTCTCTCTCCCCCCGGCTCCTCAGCCCCTCCGCATCAAATGCACACGATCAAGCCACCCCCAGCACCACTGCTCCTTCAACCCCACTCAAGCAATCTAAAAACTCTGATGGAAAATATACTCCCAGGAACTCTAAGCCGGTCCACGCTGGCCACTGCCCAATCTGTCAAATGCCATTTTCCTTGCTGCTGATAGAAACGCCTCGGTGGCATGTAGCAGAATGTCTGGAAACACCAGGTTGCACAGATAACGGTAAGCTGATGAATTGATGCAGGGTTTTTTTCCCACAGAATCATGACATTTAAAAAAAAATCATAGGATGTGAATGTTGATGACAAGGCCAACAAATAACTAGCATTGTAAAAGTGGTAGTGAGCAATTGCAATACATTTGGTGAATATATTCTCTCGGTGAAGTTGGCTGGAGTACCAGGATTTGATCCAGATATGAGGATTGAATAAATATAGTTGCTTAAATCAGGATGGTATGTGATTTAGGAGATACTGTGAGTGTGAGTACGTGAGGACATCTGCCTGAAGTCCTTGTTCCCTAGGGCGAATGAGATCTTGTATCAGGAGACGCTGCAGTGCATTCTGTAGATCCTACATACTGTGGTGGATGGAGTGTATATTTAAGGTTTGAATGATGTGCCACGTAAGCAGGCAGCTTATGAATGGTGCTGAGTTGCTTGTGTACTTTTCAAGCTGCACTCCTCCAGATGAGTGGAGAACATTGAATCCACTCCCACTCTTGGTTTATGCATTATGGATAGAGAAAGAGGTTTGGAGAAGAAATTAAATCACTGTCCCAGAATGCTGCCCTTTTCTTATAATCTCAGTAATAAATATAGCTAGTCCTGGTGAATTTACAACATCCTTCCAGGAAGTTGATTTTAAGGGACAATGGCGATGCCAATGGCAATGACATTGAATTCAAGAAGAGGTGCTTAGCCACCTCCTTGTTGCAGATATAAGGTATTGTTGGGGATGATCAATACCTGGCATCTGTACTGCAAACACATTCACTGCCATGTATTAGTTTGATCCTGAGATTTGTCCAAGTGCTGCTGCATGCAGGCAGAGACTGCTTCATTATCTCCTTGAATCTTCAACAGTTTCCTCAAGAGAAGAAGAGAGTCAAACTGAACAGTGTGCAAACATACCCCACTTCTGATTTTTATAGTGGTGGGAAGGTCATTGATGAAGCTGTTAAACATGGTGGGTTTGGGAGATTGGGCAGAAGATCTTCTGCATTAGTATGCATTAGTATCTTAGTGCTGAGATTGGTATCCAATGGCGACAACAATTTAAATTTATTTTATATATGACTCCAGTCAGTGCAGGTACCAAGGCATCCATTCTCACTCCTGTTAAATTCAACTCCTTCGTCCATCTTAGTTGTTTGCATTATTTTATTCACAGACATGCAAATCCCATACCATACATCCACAAAATAAGCTTGTGCTTCTCTTTCTCCAACAAAAATTGATACGTTCCCACTTGATATGCACAGCCTGCATACAATTATCAGTAATTGCTATAATTCATAATTAACAGTAAGTGGCATTTAATAATACTATTAACTCCTTCCATCACTTTGCTGTTAATGGAAAGGAGGTTTTCAAGCAGCAATTGGCTCACTTGGATTAGTGCTGTTTCAACACATGAGTATTTTTTTCTATTTTGACAAGTAGATCAAGTGTATACTAGAACCGTTGGCAAAGGATATGACAAGTTCTTGTGGAATTGGCTTCAGGAATAAACTGAATTATTGTCAGGGCCCATTGCATTTCCAGGATTCAGTGTGTTTTAACGGTTTCTGGTTACCATGATATCGTGGAATTCAGCAGTAGGCTAAAATGGGTTATCCAATTGACAGTTCCAACATAAAATGTTTACAAATGCTTCAGCTCTGAAGTTTCATACTAATGTTTCATCACTATTGGCCACAAGGATGCCATGAAGCCACCTTTTTTCATTAGTTAAAATTAAAAATTATAGCACGTGGGGGTTGAATGATTTATTACTTCTTACTCTGCAATTAGTAAGATGATAGAAAATGATCTGATAAAATAATATAAAGTGTAGGTGAGAGATAAAGAGTGGAAACAGGCCCTTTGGCCCACAGAGTCTACGCTGACCAGCAATCACTAGTTCCATCCTAGACACTAGGGACAATTTACAAAAGCCAATAAACCTACAAAATAAACCTACAAAACCTGCAAGTCATTGGGATGTGGGAGTAAATTGGAGCACCCAGAAAAAACCCACGTAAGCCGAGGCGAACTGAGCATTGTTCAGAGATCAAGCGCAGATTGGGTGACTGTGTCACTGAACACCTGTACTCAGTCCACCTATACTCAGTCCACTTGGCCTACCCAATCTCCCAGTTGCCAAACATTTTAACTTCTCTTCCCACTCCCATACTGACCTTTCTGTGCAGGGCCTCCTCCATTGTTAGAGTAAGGACACTTGCAAATTGGAGGAACAGCACCTCATTTTTTGCTTGGGCCAGGTTACAACCCAGTGGCATCAATATTGATTTCTCCAACTTCAAGTAACCTTGCATTCCCTCTCTCTACATCCCTTTCCCACCCTAGTCCTCATGCTAATTGTTTGTATTCCTTCGTTATCACCTTGTCCCCAGCCAACAATGGACCTTTGTTGGCTCCACCTTTCCTGGGTCATTGATGCAGGCTCTGCTTTGTTCTTGGCCTCCAGTTTCCCCCTCCCTGACTCTCAGTCTGATGAAGGGTCGCGACCCAAAAAGTCATCTTTTTCTTATCTCCAGCGATGCAGCCTGACCCGCTGAGTTACTCCAGCATTTTGTGTCTATCTTCAGTGTAAACCCGCATCTGCAGTTCCTCCTTACACCTCTACCACCACCCTTTTGTTCGTTCCTTAAAGCCATTTGGTATCCAATTGGCTTGCTCACCCTGGAACCCATGTGATTTAACCTTCCAGAAAAGCCTACCATGTGGTTCCTTGTTAAACATCTTGCTAAAAACCATGTAGTGAATGTCTACCGCATTGCCCTCATCAATACCTTTGGTCATCGTTTCAAAGAACTCAATCAAATTGGTGAGACACGGTTTCCCATAGAAACATAGACATAGAAACATAGAAAATAGGTGCAGGAGTAGGCCATACGGCCCTTCGAGCCTGCACCGCCATTCAATATGATCATGGCTGATCATCCAACTCAATATCCTGTACCTGCCTTCTCTCCATACCCCCTGATCCCTTTAGCCACAAGGGCCACATCTAACTCCCTCTTAAATATAGCCAATGAACTGGCCTCAACTACCTTCTGTGGCAGAGAATTCCAGAGATTCACCACTCTCTGTGTGAAAAATGTTTTCCTCATCTCGGTCCTAAAAGATTTCCCCCTAATCCTTAAACTGTGACCCCTTGTTCTGGACTTCCCCAACATCGGGAACAATCTTCCTGCATCTAGCCTGTCCAACCCCTTAAGAATTTTGTAAGTTTCTATAAGATCCCCCCTCAATCTTCTAAATTCTAGCGAGTACAAGCCGAGTCTATCCAGTCTTTCTTCATATGAAAGTCCTGACATCCCTGGAATCAGTCTGGTGAACCTTCTCTGCACTCCCTCTATGGCAAGAATGTCTTTCCTCAGATTAGGAGACCAAAACTGCACGCAATACTCCAGGTGTGGTCTCACCAAGACCCTGTACAACTGCAGTAGAACCTCCCTGCTCCTATACTCAAATCCTTTTGCTATGAATGCTAACATACCATTCGCTTTCTTCACTGCCTGCTGCACCTGCATGCCTACGTTCAATGACTGGTGTACCATGACACCCAGGTCTCGTTGCATCTTTTATGCATAAAGCCATGCTGACTGTCTCTAATTAATCCTTGCCTTTCCAAATGCACTTAGATCCTGTTTCGATATAGGCTTAACTTTAGCCACCCTCCAGTCTTCTCACATGTGGCTATCAATAATACAAATATTTCTCCCACGAGCCTGGAATTTCCTAACTTCCCACAATGTCATGGATAATCTTGATCAGGTCCCAGGAATTTAACAACCTTAATACATTTTACGATCTCTACCACCTTTTCTGTAATGTGAATTATCTTCAAGGGCATCACTATTAACTCACTCAAGTTTCCTAGCATCCATGTCTTTTTCCACAGTAAATATAGTAAACCCTCATCATAACGAACCATTGGGGGGGATGGTGTCCGTTATTACCGATTGTCCGCGACAACCGAGTAAGGGATTCACTCCAACCACCTAGTGGTCTTTCCGTGAAACAACAAGCTGTTTTCAGATACAAAGTTCTTTTTAACAGCTAAAAATGGATTTTGTTACTGCAAGCTGAAAATACTAAAGGCTGTTTGTTACATTGTTGAGTGTCAATCAGAGGGATTGCTCGTCAATTTCAATCAAAGATACTAGAGGAGCGATTTCAATAGCCTCCGCATTGTAACTAGCAACCTGTGTTCTTAAAGAGACAGTCCGCTATAACCAAAATCCGTTGTAAAGAGGTCTTTAATAATTGTACGGAAGAGAAATGTAGATTTAATACATCACCCATCTCTTGTGGCCTTGCTGGTCTTTAATGAGCCTAATTCGCTTCTGGGTTACTCTTTTCTCCTTAATATACATAAATTATCTTTGGATTCTTCTTTACCCTATCTGTCAAAGATAACACATGTCCCCTTTCTGCCCTCCTCCAATCCTCCAACTGCCCTACTCCTCAAAAGTACTCCTACACTCACATTACCTCTCGAGGGTAGATAAAAATGCTGGAGAAACACAGCGGGTGAGGCAGCATCTATGGAGCGAAGGAAATAGGCGACGTTTCGGGTCGAGACTCTTCTTCAGACTGATGTAGGGGTGGGGGCTGGGGGGGGGGTGGGAAGAAGAAAGGAAGAGGCGGAGACAGTGGGCTGTGGGAGAGCTGGGGAGGGGAAAGAAGTAGAAAGTAGGGACTATCTAAAATTGGAGAAGTCAATGTTCATACCGCTGGGCTGTAAACTACCCAAGTGAAATATGAGGTGCTGCTCCTCCAATTTAAGGTGGGCCTCACTCTGGCCATAGAGGAGGCCCAGGACAGAAAGGTCGGATTCGGAATGGGAGGGGGAGTTGAAGTGCTGAGCCACCGGGAGATCAGGTTGGTTATTGCGAACCGAGCGGAGGTGGGAATCAATTCCCTGTCAGGTCTGGAGTCAGGCAGGGTTGCCCTCTCTCTCCTGTCTTGTTTGTCTGCTGTATTGAACCTTTTGCCGAGTCCATCAGGAAGGAAGTGAGCATAAGAGTGATATTGCCAAGCAGTGTTGGCACTCAAGTCAAAACCTCCCTGTACATGGACGATGTCGCTGTCTTCTGCTCGGATCCAGGGTCGGTCCGCAGACAGATTAGTATCTGTGACCAGTTTGAGTCGGCCACGGGAGCCAGGGTGAACCGCAGGAAGAGCGAGGCCCTGCTCTTTGGCAACTGGCCCGACCGATCTTCCGTCCCCTTCACCATCAAGCCTGACTTCTTGAAGGTGCTGGGGATCTGGTTTGGGGGGGCTGAGGCGTGTAACAAGAATTGGCTGGAGCGGATAGCCAAGATGGGGAAGAAGCTGGAGCTGTGGAGGCAACGGTCCCTCTCCATAACCAGAAAAAAATTGGTCATCAGGTGTGAGGTGCTCGCGGGGCTGCTGTACTTGGCACAAGTGTGGCCTGTCCCTCCCTCCTACGCCACAGGGATCACCCGGGCCGTCTTCCAGTTCATCTGGGGTTCGAGGATAGACTGGGTGCGACGGGCCACAATGTACAAGTCAGCAGATAACGGGGGTAAATGCGTGCCCAACGCTGCCCTCACCATGATGGCTACCTTCGTGTGTTGCTGCATCAGGCGGAGCGCAGAGCCAAGGCACGTGGGCACAAAGTGTCACTACCTGCTGAGGTTCTACCTGTCCCCGGTGTTGCGAAAGATGGGCCTGGCGCAGATGCCACACAATGTGCCAGTCTGCTGGACATTGCCGCCCCATCTGTCGTTTGTGGAAAGGTTCTTCCGGACCAACACCTTTGACCACATGTCCATTGGGCAGTGGTCAGCACAGAACGTCCTGCAGGCACTGCAGGGAAAGGACTCGATGGATCCGGTGGCGTGGTTCCCAGAGCAGACTGCCCAGCTTGTCTGGCAAAATGCCTCATCGCCAGAACTCACCAACAAGCACCAAGACCTGGCTTGGCTGGCGGTGAGGGGAGCCCTCCCAGTCAGATCCTTCCTGCACCGTCGGAACCTCACTACCAGCGCACGCTGCCCACGGGACGGCTGCTATGGAGAGGAGACGGTTGCCCACCTCTTCGCAGGGTGTGGATTTGCAACAAGAGTCTGGAGAAGTATGCAAGGGTCCCTGGCACGCTTTAGCCCGAACAGCTCCGTCACAGAGGACTCTGTGATTTACGGACTGTTCCCAGGGACACATTCAGAGACTGACATTGAGTGCTGCTGGAAGGTCATCAACTCAGTGAAAGACGCCCTTTGGTCTGCCCGAGCGTTGTTCAACACCCAGCAGAGCGAGATGTCCGTCAGGGAATGTTGCCGACTGGCCCGCTGCAGACTGCAGGAGTATGTGCTGAGGGACGCACTGAAGCTCGGTGCAGCCAACGCCAAGGCTCGGTGGAGGAGGACCACAGTCTAGGGTCCTTCCGCTGCTGTACATGGGGGGCACGGTATGGTGGAGACGCCCCTCAAATGTCGGAGGATTATTTGTTGTATGTGACGGCTGGTAGCGTGGAAGGTGAGGACAAGGGGGACTCTGCCCTTGTTACGAGTGGTGGGATGGGGAGTGAGAGCAGAGTTACGGGGTATAGAAGAGACCCTGGTGAGAGCTTCATCTATAGTAGAAGAGGGGAACTCCCGTTCCCTAAAGAATGCTCCATGGCCAGAGTGAGGCCCACTAAATTGGAGGAGCAGCACCTCATTTTTCGCTTGGGTAGTATACACCCCAGTGGTATGAACATTGACCTCCAATTTTAAGTAGTCCCTGCTTTATCCATCTCTACCCTCCCCAGCACTCCACAGCCCACTGTCTCCGCCTCTTCCTTTCTTCTTCCCGCCCCCCTCACCCTCACATCAGTCTGAATAAGGGTCTCGACCCGAAACGTCGCCTATTTCCTTCGCTCCATATAGGTATGTTGCAAAGCCTACCTGAAGCGTCGCTGAAAATCTGTCGCTGCGGGTGTGCGCGATTTTGGCGCCGTTTAGAGGGGGGTGGGTTTAAAACGCGATTTTCTCTAGGCTGTTCAAATCGAAGATGTTCAGCCTTGTTAATTATTAATGAAAAATCGCTGAAAGACCCCGTCGCAAAAGCTATTATTAGTTTTGAAGGCCTTGGATAATAGTTATAGTAGTTTAAAAATCAATCTCTAAACCCGCGACCACCGACAGCCGTCAGGGTCTCATAGAGCAAACCACAGAAGGTATGTAGCTTATTTTTACATTAAAAAGGGCTTCTTAAGATCCCTTTATACAAAGTTTAATATTGCGAGTAGCTCATTTTGGGCCCATTATATCCCGCAGTATTTTTCTGGGCATTTGAGGGCACAAATCTACCGCAATGTGAATGTTCTAAACCAGCGCGTTCACAGGATCCCACTAGAAAGCTGATTTAAAATGGACTTTAATTTACAGCAATTGAACACTAAATTCCTTCCATTTGGCCTATAAATTAATGTAAATGAGATTTAAAAATCATGTTTTATTGTGAATTATTTATGAATATTATTTGCACACTTGGGCTATTTAAAAATGTTAATCATCTATCATTATAATGATAGATGTTTAGATCTAGTAATTGAAGTTTGAAATTAGCTACACTTGGGTAACTAACTAATTATATGCTTTAATTTCAGGTAATCCAAGTAAGATTATTTTATATTTGTTTCAGAATGGTTCAATCTATGATAACTGAAAATTTCATTCAGTTCTCTTAATTTTTAAGAAAGTTATGGGCTTTTGACTGTCCACGATCACAGCTTTTTTGTTACGTCCATAGAAAATCAATAGGGAACAAGATGCTAATTTCCGAGTATGAAAATGGCCATAACCTTTTTAATACATGAGATATGAAAGTGAATTAGGTGTCAAATTAAACTTCTTTTTATGCTTTATCTGATGGGATAAATTACAGACTTGATTTTTTAAATCTCAAAATTTTGTAACATTGCTACTCCATAGATGCTGCCTCACCCACTGAGTTTTCTCCAGCATTTTTGTCTACCTTCGATTTTCCAGCATCTACAGTTCCTTCTTAAACATTACCCCTCAAGCAGGGATTCATCTCACTCTAGCTGCCTGTACCTTTTTCTTGACTCTTGTCATCCAGTGTTCCCAACTCCTGCCAGCACTCTGACAGGAACATGCTCGTAGTGAACATTCACGATCACACTCTTAAAAGCTTCCTATTTGCCAGACGTCTCTTTACTTGCAAATGCTCCCCAATCAATTTTAAATTATCATGATTATCAAATTATTAGGAAAGCTACCCCAATCAAATTTAAGTTTAAGCAGTGTCCCGAAAATCTTCAGTGTTTTTTAAAGACAAGTACAAAGCAGTTTATCGCTGCAAACATGAATATGGCAATGAAATAGGTCCAAGAGGCAGGTCTAAACTTTAGCAGAAATGACTGAAGGAAGCATATTTTAAACCCAGAACAATTGTCCTACAATTTTGAGTTGTATTGGCATTCTTAGTGTATTTCTGTGCTATAGTTGTTCCAAAGAAAACAGAAGGAAAGCTGTCAAAGCTTTGAAGCTACTTGGTACTAAAAATTGAAAGCGCACCTAAGTTTTTTGAATTCTAATATGTTCCACCCAACCTTATTATGAGGCTTCAATTTACAACACTAAGTCAAGTTGACTTTGGCATTTTGACTTCTTCATGCCGCATTCCGTATGTTAAGCTAGCAACCTCGCATAAAAGATAGCGTCCAGAAATGAGTTGCCATGAGGATAGAGTGTATTTGGAATTAAAATTTGACAGCTATTACTTTATACGGTAGAATTTTCAACCCACTCACAAAAATGCTGATACTCCCTATTCATACTTAATGCATTCTTTTCTAGGGCTCAAATCACAGCTGATGTTTTTCAAAGTTAAGTGTCATAGCTTCGTAGAGCCATTGTATTACTAATGTTCTGCGTCATATTCCATGCTCGTTTAACTGATAAATGGAAGGTGTATACAAAAATGACCCAGTGACATATACCTAGTTTGCTATACTCTCTTTTAAATTGTATATTATATATTTCAATATTTTTATTTGTAATTCAGATAGTTCCTAATAGTTGCATACCAAATAAATGTTAAGCTAAAGATTTGTGATACTTGGATCAAATATCAGGCCAATTTTATCTATTCTGTGAAACAAATATTTGAGATCTAGAATTTTACCATTTGCCATGTTTGTGCATGTTCCACCTAATTCATGGCAACACAAAGCATTTTCATTGATTAAGGTAACTTATTGCCTTACCTATTCAAAGAATTAAATGATGAGACGCATTACATGAGCCGAAGCTTCAGTAAGAAATTTGCTATTGTTTAGCAGGGTTAAACATGAAGTTTAAAAAAAATCATTCAAAGTTAAAGAAGATAAATCTTAATCCTTATGTATTTCAGATATTGTCATAAATGGCAGGCTGAGTTTTGGATGACTTGACAAAAATGTAGGAGAATTAGATAAATTCTTTCCAGGCTTAGGAACAAAATATTGTAGGCTACACGATTGGGGAAATAAGTGATTAGTTTTAGTTTAGAGATACAGCGTGGAAACAGGCCCTTCGGCCCACCAAGTCTGTACCGACCAGCGATCCCCTCGCATTAATACTATTGTAAACACACTAGGAACATATTTACATATATACCTAGCCAATTAACCGTCAAACATATATGTCTTTGGAGTGTGGGGAAAAAAACGAAGATCTCGGAGAAAACCCACGCAGGTCATGGGGAGAACGTACAAACTCCGTACAAACACCCAAAGTCAGGATCGAACCTGGGTCTCTGGCCTTATAAGGCAGTAGCTCTACCGCTGCCCCGCTATGCCGCCCTACGTCCTATGTTCTTTATATGCATAACTCCATTTGTCCATGATGAGACTTTAAAGTTTTTCAAAGCCATACAAAGTGTATTAGATTTTCTGGGCATATTTTGTAATTGTCTCTTTCCTTATTCTGACAAAGAGCCTTCAATCTGAAATATGAGACCTTTGTTTCCACAGATGCAGCCTGACCTGTTGAATGTTTGCAACATTTTCTGTTTTTCTTTCAGATTTCCACATCTGCAGATATTTTTTTGATATGCAATTTGTACTTTGTTTCCAGAAATTATTTTAACTTTATTCGACAAGGTTCCGCATGATAGGCTGCTATGGAAGGTTAGATTGCATGGGATCCAAGGAGAGATAGCTGAATGGATATCAAATTGGCTCCATGGAAGGAAGCAGAGGGTGATGGTGGAAGGTTGCTTCTCGGACTAGAGGCCTGTGACTAGTGGTGTGCCTCAGGGTTCGGTGCTGGGCCCGTTACTGTTTGTCAGCTACATCAATGAATTGGATGAGAACATACAGGGCAAGATTAGCAAGTTTGCTGATGATACAAAACTGAGTGGTTTTGCAGATAGTGAAGATGGTTGCGAAAGATCATAGCAGGGTCTGGATCGACTGGCCAGATGGGTGGAGGAATGGTTGATGGAATTTAATTCAGAGTAGTGCGAGGTGTTGTATTTTGGGACAATAGAACAACATTTTGGAAAGTGAATTCAACCTGCATATTTTGCAACAAATTGTAGAAGATATAATGATTTCTATATCATTAAGGTAAAAGATCAGCTGTAATTTTATTGAATACCAAAACAGTCAAAAGGGGCCAAATGCCCTACATCTGTTTCTACAAATTGCCACCTCTGGTCTAGACACCACAACCGTCCATCAATTTTGTACATTTTGTACAATTGTCATTCTTGTCATCCTGAGATTTAAATTTAGTTTTACAAAACTCATGTCTTAAACAAAAGAAATAAAGCTCTTGTTATGGTAATCTATGGTATAACTTTTTACTTTCAATCCAAACCACTGATTGATATTCATATTTTCCAACTTTACAGGGAGAGCGTTCTTGATTTTAGCACAGGGCAATTAATGTCTGCACTTGTAGCTTTTGCAACAGATCTCATTTACAAGTTATTTTTATGATCATCAGTTGTTTTTATGATCATCAGTTTTATTTTTCCTACATTATTAAGCCACACAACTTTCGTTTTTCTTAACCTAATATAGAATTGATAATGTAGTCAAAAGGCAATGCATTCAAATAAGAGAGAACTTGAGTCTATCGTTGTAATCAGGCCTGGCTCATATTTGAATATGTTCTGAGTTCAAGTCAAAGAAACACATACAAATGTCTACGTCAGGCACGGCCCAACTAAGACAAATGGGTCAAATTTTGTTCATGAAAACTCTTGGTATGTTCTTCTGAATAACTCCCAGGATTAAACATCCTACCACAAAAGGCCCAGGTTCTTGCAATATGGAAACATTTCCTGCCATCTCCTGCTGTGTAAAGTGTGAATCGTCAAAAGAATTTTGGGCAGAGTACTCTAAAGGTCAAAGAGGGATTTGCTGCTTGGGTTTGGGATTGTGGAGGCTGCGAGGATGGGGTTGGCGAGCCATTGCAAGAGGATGAAAACCACAAATGGAGGGGATCAGTGGGTTAGCAAGAATAGAGTGAAAAGAAATTATGTTGGAAATATCAGCAGGTTGTGGAGACAGCATTTCAGGTTAAGACCCTTCAACAAGGATCTTTACCTGTGAAGAATTTAAGATAAGATGGAAAGACTTGATCTGTTTCAATATTCAAGGCATGTGCCTTACAGGCCTCATACACACTTAACATTTACATACAATTCTATCTACATGGTTTTGTATCACTGTGCATTTCGAGACGACTCCATTCACCAATAAATTCTTGCAAGTATAAAGCTTTGGGAAGGTACACAAAAATGCTGGAGAAACTCAGCGGGTGCAGCAGCATCTATGGAGCGAAGGAAATAGGCAACGTTTCGGGCCGAAACCCTTCTTCAGACTGATAGGGGGTGGCGGGGAGAAGGAAGGAAAAAGGAGGAGGAGGAGCCCGAGGGCTGAGGGATGGGAGGAGACAGCCCGAGGGCTGAGGAAGGGGAGGAGACAGCAAGGGCTAACAAAATTGGGAGAATTCAATGTTCATGCCCGCAGGATGCAGATTCCCCAAGCGGAATATGAGGTGCTGTTCCTCCAATTTCTGGTGTTGCTCACTCTGGCCATGGAGGAGACCCAGGACAGAGAGGTCGGACGGGGAATGGGAGGGGGAGTTGAAGTGCTGAGCCACCGGGAGGTCAGGTAGGTTCTTGTGGACCGAGCGCAGGTGTTCGGCGAAACGATCGCCCAACCTCCGCATGGTCTCACCGATGTAGATCAGCTGACATCTAGAGCAGCGGATGCAGTAGATGAGGTTGGAGGAGATACAGGTGAACCTCTGTCGCACCTGGAATGACTGTTTGGGTCCTTGAATGGAGTCGAGGGGGTAGGTAAAGGGACAGGTGCTGCATTTCTTACGGTTGCAACGGAAAGTGCCCGGGGAGGGGGTGGTACGGGAGGGAAGGGAAGAATTGACAAGGGAGTTGCGGAGGGAGCGGTCTTTGCGGAAGGCAGACATGAGGGGAGATGGGAAGATGTGGCGAGTGGTGGGGTCACGTTGGAGGTGGCGAAACTGACGGAGGATTACTTGTTGTATGTGACGGCTGGTGGGGTGAAAGGTGAGGACTAGGGGGACTCTGCCCTTGTTGCGAGTGCGGGGATGGGGAGAGAGAGCAGTGTTGCGGGGTATGGAAGAGACCCTGGTGCGAGCCTCATCTATGGTGGAGGAGGGGAACCCCCGTTCACAGAAGAATGAGGAGATTTCAGATGCCCTGGTGTGGAACGCCTCATCCTGGGAGCAGATGCGGCGTAGACGGAGGAATTGGTAGTAGGGGATGGAGTCCTTACAGGAAGCAGGGTGGGAAGAAGTGTAGTCCAGATAGCCATGGGAGTCAGTGGGTTTATAGTGGATGTCGGTCAGAAGTCTATCACCTGCGATGGAGATAGTGAGGTCAAGGAATGGTAGGGAAGTGTCGGAAATAGTCCAGGTGTATTTGAGTGCCGGATGGAAGTTGGTGGTGAAGTGGATGAAGTCAGTCATGTGTGTGTGGGTGCAGGAGGTGGCACCAAAGCAGTCGTCGATGTAACAGAGGTAGAGGTCGGGGATGGGGCCCTGGTACGTATTGAACAAGGATTCCCAAAGCTTTGGGAACTCCAGCTACAAGGTGACTTTCCAATGCCACATAGGTGAAGATGCTGTCAGTTGATCAAGAGTTGAAACTAATGGTTTTCAAATTTCCTTTTTTCATGTAGCCCACTTTAACCAAATGGTTCACCCTGCGTTATTGAAAGGAACAGAGATTGTGGCCCTTTATTTAAATATTTTGTATCCCCGCTTTGAAAACCAATGCTTTAAACCAAGGTTCCACAAGCCTTTACAGGTATTAAAGGGTCTCATGTAGCGGCACCAAACGTGGTGAATAAACAGTTGCTTTATTCAGGTGTTACATGCAAGTTTGATCCACTAACATAATTGTCATTGCTGCTGTACCTGAGCGAGGGTGTTGTGTCGAGCTCAGCTACCTGTTGACTCGGCTCATCTCAAGGTGAGATATGCTTATGTAGCAGGACACTCCCCTTAACCCCATGACATCACGTGACAGCCCTCGTAACCACTGACGAGGGTTCGACCATAAGTGGTCTGTCTATCAGCTGACGCCATAGGACCCTCCCAGAACCGGAGGAAGGAATAGAACGCGCTAACCTTCTACAAGAAGGTGCGCAAGCATGGTCGAGGGCGGCTCTTGCTGTGGCCCGGAGGCACCCCGGCCGTGGGTTGGGCCCGCGGGCGCAGTCGACGCTCCGGCTGTGGGCCATCCCGGCAGTATGCCGAGGGGTGCGAGGAGGCCAATGCAAAAGCCGTCGGTTGGACGAGTCAGTCGCATCTCCTCGACCAGCAGGGGATCATCCAGAGAAATACGGCACCCAGCAACGGCTGGGAGACGTCGGCAACAATGCAACCAAAGAAGAAATAAATGAATAAAAATAAATAAATAAACTGATTGCTAAACCCGGCGTGGTGATACAGTGTAAACAAAGTGAAAACAAACAAAACAAACTACAGTGGGCAATCAAGTGCAAAGTGGTAGGAAAGTTCAAATTGTCCAGTGTCCATGGTGCAGGATGGGAAGCTGTGTTGGGAAACTGGAGGTTGCAGTGACAGCCTCCGACCTGATAGTGGCACTGTTGCCGGCAGTCAGGCTGCAGGGACGGCATCCGGCCGGTAGATGGCGCTGTGGACGGCGGTCAGGCTGCAGTGATGGCAGCCGACCTGAAGGTGGCGTCTCTTCCGGCCGGCCGCGGCGGCCATTTTTGCAATCGGGGTGGCGGCCATGTGTCAGTAGGCCGCGGCGGCCATTTTAGCGGCCGGCTGAGGTGGTCTGTCTATAAGTGGTCTGTCTATCAGCTGACGTCACACTCATGACAATCTTCAAAGGGCAGCAGCTTTGCATATCTTTCATTCATTGTTCTTGATCTCTCTACATCATCCTCTATATAACTTGTTTCTCTTATCTCTAACCTTGTCCCACGGCCCGAAAATATCACCCATTCCTTCTCCCCAGAGTTGCCGCCTGTCCCGCTGAGTTACTCCAGCTTTTTGTGTCTATCAGCAGTTTTCCTTGATGGCCTAGACAGAATGTTTCATAAAACAATATTATTAATCCTTGGATATTAATCTATATTAATATATACAACCTACTTCCTGCCCCCCCCCCCCCCCCCCCACCACATCAATCTGAAGAAGGGTCTCAACCCGAAACTTTGCCTATTTCCTTCACTCCATAGATGCTGCCTCACCCACTGAGTTTCTCCAGCATTTCTGTCTACCTTCGATTTTACAGCATCTGCAGTTCCTTCTTAAACATTATTAATCTAAATGATCATTACCTTGTTGAAATTTGAGATAATTCTGCATGCAAGTTAGTAGCTGTTTTATATTACAATTATGGACAGTGCTTTAGAAGTATGTAATTGGCGGTAAATAACTAGGAATGTTATAAAGTCATGCAAAAGAAATCTCCCTTTGCAGCAGGAATTCCTAATAGCTACACAGCCTGTATATATTCAATAATCAGTGGCTGAGACAATAGATGCAGGAGTAGGCCATTCGGCCCTTCGAGGCAGCATCGCCATTCAATGTGATCTTAGCTGATCATCCACAATCTGTACCCCGTTCCTGCCTTCTCCCCATATTCCCTGACTCCGCTATCTTTAAGAGCCCTATCAAATTCTCTTGAAAGTATCCAGAGAACCGACCTCCACAGAGAATGCCACAGACTCACAACTCTATGTGAAAAAGCGTTTCTTCATCTCCGTTCTAAATGCCTTACCCCTTATTCTTAAACTGTGGCCCCTGGTTCTGGATTCCCCCAACATCGGGAACATGTTTCCTGCCTCGAGCATGTCCAAACCCTTAATAATCTTATATGTTTCAATAAGATGCCCTGTCATCCTTCTAAATACCAGAGTATACATGCCCAGCCGCTCCATTCTCTCAGCATGCGACAGTCCCGTCATCCAGGGAATTAACCTTGTGAACCTATGCTGCACTCCCTCAATAGCAAGACATGGAAAGAGTTGCTGGAGTCCTTCTTCCGCCAATAATTATGATAAATTATTGCCCTAAAACATCCAATAAACCTCCCATTTGAGAAGGAAACGCTAATCAAATCTCATATTGTTGAGCATTTGGACTATAAGGACTATAACAATGGAGGACCCAACATGGAGAGACCGCCGTGAGAGGGGATGGGACCGCCGCAAGGGAGGTGGTTAAGAAAAATTGACAATTGGGAAGGGTGGGAGAACAAAGGACAATGGGGACTCGGCGAGGAAGAACCACGGGGTGGGGGGGGGGGGGGGGCTGTGGCCTCCTGCACTGTCACAATGAAGTCAAATGCAAGCTTGAGGAGCAGCACCTCAAGTTCCTTCTGGATTTGTTGCATTCTTCCAAACTCTTCCAACAGGCAGGGTGATGGTGCGAGGGAGGAGGGGGCAGGCAGATCGAACCGGGGTGCGGTGTACTGGCTGAGATCCCATCATTTTTTTATTTTATTTTTTTTAAAGGGCTTTTAGTGTATATCAGCCTGATGTGCGTGCATGTGGTTCTCCTCAGGATTAGGTAACTGGCCAGAATGATGAGGACGAAACTCATGAAAGATAATTAAAGTTCATCTGGAACATCTCTCCCATCCTTGGGTTCATTGCAGAAACATCCAGTTTCTTAGTTACCCTGAAACAAGAATTTTTTAAAGCAAAGTTTAGCAAAATACCAAGTAAAAAAAAATTGATGTCATTAATTGATTAAATAAATTGATTTTTTTTGGATTTTTTTTTAAATTACACAAGAAAAAATTGTTGATTTCATATATTTTTTAAACTAACAGATCTCTAATAATTGTATTTTATTTTCAGAATGTCCAGATGGCTTGCTTTGTAACAATACAATTCCAAGACACTACAAACGTTATTCCCACTTTCTGCTTGCTGAAAACAGAGCTTTGAGCCAAAATGACACTCAATCTACATTTTGCAGTGCCTTGGAGAAAGACACCCTTACCACTTCACCTGACTTTAACAATAATGACCAATCCTTACAAGGTAGTCAATCTCTCCAGATTAAAGAAAGTCTTACAAGCAAAAAGCAAAATGCCCTACTGCTGCTAAAATCACCTAATAGCAAAGTAGTTACACAAAACTCAAGTAAATTCAAATTTGTAAAAGGAGCATCAGAGATTCTTGCTTCTGGAAGTGTTTCAAAGGAAATAGTATCTGCGTCATCATCTAGTAACCTTCACAGAAGATTACATCGTTCTGCATCACAATTAACAACAGAAGTAAAACCTGGGAATAATATAGATGGATTGTTTAAAGAGGCAACAATCAACAATACACCAAAGGAACTGAAGAGCTTGTCAGAGGATGAGTCTGCTTTTGCCCTTCCATCAAAAACCAATTGTGATGATAATATCAGTTACTCTCCACTTAGTAGTGATGATGAAATTCCTAACCAAAACTCCAGATGTTATCCAAGGAAGCAGTTGTTTCAAGATCAGACTATTAATCATTGTTATAACAGTGAAAATGCTATGTTTTTTGACTTAAAGCAGCTGCAGAGCATTAAACAAGAGTTAAGGTGCAAATCTGGTGTCACCAAGGACATCGTTATGCCTGATGTTTATGCTCTTGGCATTGGCCCAGATTCTGCTCTATTAACTGATAGTGTTAATACTTCAACAGCAAATGGAAAAGAGGGTGAAACACAATTACCACAGTCAAAATCTGAACCATCAGCATATAAGTGGTTTCCATTAGACAATGGAAACAATAAAGAGCTGTATAATCAGTTTGAATCTAATTTAATAGGATCAGCCTTAATTGAATTGAAAACAGAAGACTCAAATTCTAACAGTTTATTAGCACCTCCACAAATTAAAGAGGAACCAAGTGCTTCATCCTATTTTACTCAGTGTGTTGCTGCAGAAGAACCTTTTGATTATCAGAATAGAAAAGAAAAGAAAGGTAATTCTAGATGCCCTATGGAGACTTCATTGGCTGATACTCAGGACTTTGTTTTGCCCATGTTGAATATGGAGAAACAGGGAAGTATTTTTAAAAATGTAAATAGTCCAAAAAGCAGAACAAAGTCTTTTGCAATGGAATCACGAAGTTTATTGGGAAAAGGTTCCATAAACACCCCCAAGAGGACTGCTATTAAAAAGGAATTGAAACAAACTGATATTGGAGTTTTCTTTGGACTGCCACCAAAAGTTGAAGAGGAAAAACAATCTCAGAAAAATACACCTCCAGGAAAAGCAATAGAATTATTTTCAGAGGTTTCATATGTTGCCAAAAGACAAAGGAAGAGGAAGATAGATAGCTCTGTCAGTGATGAAGCTTGCCTAGGAAATGTAGAAAAAAAACAAATGGAGGCGATTGATGAGCAACAAAGGAGAACTAAAAGACAAAGAGAAATAAACCCGTATCGCAAAAATAAGCAATGCCCTTTTTACAAGAAAATCCCAGGTAAGTTATCAATCATTTGAATATTGCTCAAGACAATTTTTTTCCTATAGATGTTAGTTAGGGGTCAAATTCTAAGCAGTTCTGTGGTGGTATGCTGTTATAATGTAGAAGAATGTCTAGCCAGGATCTATTAGTTATGTTTCTGAGCTGGCCAGTAAATCAAGACCAGCCAGTCTTGTACATCTTCCCATGATAATGTGCAAATGCAAAAAACAGGAGTAAGTTTTCAAATGCTGATGAAACTAAATGTGCTTAACTGTTGTCCATCAGACAACAAGGAGCAGATGTAAATTGTGCAGCTGGCCAATACGTAATATTGCTGCTATGAAATTGTAGCTTTTTGATTAAGTACATGGAAATTACAAAACAAAAATAAATATTAAGCCCAGCCACTTCAACACCATTTTTCTTCTTTTCATGGAAATACTCCAAATTATGTTTACTCATCCTTCCTTGTATCTCCTCATACTCAACCCTTTATGTATATTTTAATATGCTTTTATGGTGCGAATCTTTGGAATTCTGTATGCCTGAATATTATGGAGGCCTGATCAATGGGGTATTTAAAATAAAATAGATACACTTTTGAAAAATAAGGGACTTGGAGACTATGGGGGAATTGGCAGAAAAGAGTTGTGGGCCATTTCAACTTGAAGGATTAAGTTGCTGAGCCTGCTATTTTTTAACATTCTAATGAATGCTGGAGTCTCAACACCTAGAGTCATACAGCGTGGAAACAGGCCATTCGGCCCAACTTGCCCACGCTGGCCCAATATGTCCCATCTACACTAGTCCCACCTGCCTGCGTTTGGCCCATATTCCTCTAAATCTGTCCTATCCATGTACCTGTCTAAATGTTGCAATAGTACCTGCCTCAACCACCTCCTCCGACAGCTTGTTCCATACACCCACCACTCTTTGTGTGAAAAAGTTACCTCGCAGATTCCCACTAAATCTTTTCCCCTTCACCTTAAATCTATGTCCTCTGGTCCTCGATTCACCTACTCTGGGCAAGAGACTCTGAGTCTTATCTGATCTATTCCTCTCATAATTTTGCACACTTCTATAAGATGACTCCTCATTCTCCTCCGCTCCTAGCCTGCTCCACCTCTCCCTTTCGCTCGAGCCCTCGGGTCTTGGTAACATGAAACAATTTTTTTAATTGAATCTTTTTCTGAGTTACTTCTACCTAACTTTTGTCGATGGCCTATGAAAACTGTCTTCTATTCTTTCTCCTCCTATTCGCTCACTAGTCTGCATTGTAATAAAAATCAATACTTGCCTTTGTTTACACTTCCTCAAACTAAGTACATTACAATGGCTGTTTTCTAATTTTAATCACTTGCATGTTGTGAAGCCCAATAGTCACGGTTTTAAATGCCCTCTACAGACTCTGTTCAGTCAAGCTTTAAGAGGAGGCTGTAAGAGAAGAAAAGCTTACAACATTATTTGCTTTGTAGAAATCTGTCCGAAATAACAAACTAAAGAGAGAAAGAGCAAAAACTGAAATGATGAGAGAAAGAACAAGGACAGAAGTGATGAGAGAACAGAAAATTAACTTGGCACTGACCTCCCAAATGTCTTATTTTCCCCAATTGGCTACTTAAGTGCCTACTATTTTGAAACATTTGTAATATTTGTGTTGCACCACAGCAAGTAATCTGCTGTCATGAATTATCTTGTGCTTTCAGGAACTAATTTCACAGTGGATGCCTTCCAGTATGATGTTATTGAGGGATGCACTGGCTACTTTCTTACTCATTTCCATTCGGATCATTATGGAGGTCTTACCAAGAAATTTGGATGCCTCATTTACTGCAACACAGTAAGTTTGTAAAAGTCTGTTTAAGAAAGCCAATAAAAAACAAGTAATAGACTATAATAACGGCTTTGATTGCAAGATTGAACCTTTGGCTTGATCTATTCATAGTAGCACGGAATAATGTTAATTATTTGTCGCATGGTTTATGGACATTGCAGATGTGGATCACTGTATTTCTGATTAGTAATTAACATTACTTTTGGCAGTGACCCTTGGATCAAACATTTATTACAATTCCATATTTTCATGCCTTTTTTAGCCCTTTTTATGAAAACTCAAGGTGATCAAGAGTTTTGTTAACCAACCTGGTATGGGTTTGGTATAGGATTGGAAGTGGGAGCACCAGCATAGTCTCAATGGCCTAATGATATTCTACATTATTTCTACAATTTTGTTTTAGTAGCATTACTACTATTCAATCTGGACTAAAGTTTATACAATCTGATTTTGCCGTTGTGTAGAATATCAACAAGTTCAGATACAATCAAAATTTAAGATAATGTACAGATGGATATGCATTATCTGATGGATGCCAGTTTTTGTGTGGCAATACGCGTTTGCTCTGTCAGTTTTTCTGTGAACACAATCCTGTTGATTAAAATGTTCCTATTTTACTCAAGCCCGAAGCTCGTGGCTCTCCATTTTAAAATTTCCATTACTCTAGGTAATTCAACTGGGTGTAGTTAACTTTTGATTCTGACCTGAGATGTCACCTATGCCTTTTCTCCAGAGATACTGCTTGACCGGCTGAGTTACTTAAGCATTTTGTTTCCATCATCAGTATAAACCAGCATCTGCAGTTCCTTCGTATGTAGTTAACTTTAAAAATCGGTCTCCCATTTGCACTCTGGGAACCTGATTTGAATGCTAATTACATGTGTACAGTGAAATAGATCCTATCACCCATGTACAAAGTTTGAAAACACTTCCCCCATTTTGAAATTTTTAACTCTGGCTCCATCCTATCTGTTGAGGTGGTATCTATCTTGTATGGAGGAAATTGCATTTGTCGCGGGATTAACATTAGAGTGATGTTTGCTCAGCTAGCTAGTGATACTCAACATTCTAAGAATTTGCTGCAAAATAGTTGTAAAGATTACTGGGAATTCTGCAGTCCCAGTGACAATTAGGTTGGTGATTCAAATCTAATTTCCCCTTTGAATTGCAGATAACACGCAATTTGGTGATATCTAAACTTAAAGTACAGGACCAATGTGTTATAAGTTTACCGATGAACACTGAATGTATTGTGGATGGAGTTAAGGTCGTACTTTTGGATGCAAATCAGTAAGTGTTTTACCACGTCCTGTTTCAATGTACTGACTTTACCATCAGTTACTATCTTACTTTCCACCTCATGTCTCCTTTAACTTTAGGTCGGGTTGAAAATGATTTTAGTCTCTCATAAGAACTCTTGACACTTTGTGTTGCAGATTCATTCTGGATGCCAATAAGAAAATTTATTGGCAAAACTTGAAATTTCTACAATCAGTAATTGAATGATTGCATGCAATATTAAATAATACATTAATCATGAATCCAAATAATGCATTAATCCATTTATAATTATATTACCCTGCTGAAGGTTATTTATTGCCATAATAGTTTTTTTTTATTACATGAATTTTTTTTAAGTTGATATGGTGCCTTTTAAACAAAAGTTAAAAATCAAAGGTGATAGTATGAAGTTCAGGCACTGTGTCGGTAGTTTACCGATTTCTTCAGAAGTCTTGGTATATTCATATGTCAACTTTTACGCAATAGTGACGCTTTTGACTGGGTTTTGGATTTGCGTGCCTTTTTAGAACTGATCTAATTTAAACAGCCAGTGCAACATTTAAAGATACTATTTAATTAAAAAGATACTGTTTGAGAAATGTAAAAATAAACTCATGGCACCTCAAAGATGAGAAGAGGCCTACTTCAGATATTCTGGCAGCATTTAGCTAACTAGTCATTCATCCCATAACTATTCATGTCATTTTACTATGCACTGATCAGTTGCTTAATTTTCCTTTAAAGCAGTGTTCAGTGGAAAAAAGATAATTAGAAAGCATCTGGATCACCTGAGATCTGAGTGTTTGAAAGCAAATATTGGAAAAGTCTTTCCTGTCTATGCCACTCTTTCTTCAATGAAATCTTAATCCACAAAAAAACTACTTGTATGAAATGAGTGAGATTCATACTCCTCATCTAATGAGATGAGTATAGAAGTCGGGATGTTATGTTACAGTTGTATAAGTCGTTGGTGAGGCTGCATTTGGAGTATTGTGTTCTGTTCTGGTCACCCTGCTATGAGAAGGATATTGAGGGGTAATCTTATAGCGGTTTGTGGGGTGAATGCAGTCTTTTACCCAGTGTAGGGGAATTAAGAACCAGAGGACATGGGTTTATGGTGAGAGGGGAAAGAATCTGAAGGGCATCTTTTTCACACAGGAAGTGGTCAGTATATGGAAATAACTGCCGGAGGTGGTGGTTGAGGCAAGATCTATAACATTTAAAAGACATTTGGACAGATTTATGGATGGGAAAGGTTTTGAAAGATATAGACCAAATGTGGGCAGGGAGCACAGGTGTATAAAGGGGCATCTTGGCTGGCTTGGACAGATAGGCCTGTGTTCTCTGACTATGACCTATTTTGGGTAGGATTTCCCCCTGTGTATGTACAAAAACCACAGGAAGTCTTTGTGCTTCTGCAGCATCTGAGGCTAGGTTTAAAGTTCAATTACATACATTTCCTCCTTCATTGGACAAATTTATGTTTCCATAGTCAAGAAAATTTCTGAAATCTCAACAATCAAAATAATCATTTAATGTTTCAATGCAATAAATTACTTCAGCATTAATGCTTATGATACAAAGACATGTTGATGCAGATTCTATCCTTGCTTTGGTCAGCAATTTTTATTTTTGTATCTTGAATTCCAGTTGATTCAGTGGTGACCAATTTGACTTGTAGGTCTAACAAAACACTGAATGAAGAAAATTAAATAGTGCTTTTCAGCGACTATAATAAGTTAGTTGTAATGAATAATATAAGCAAATTATTTTTTTGTAACATTAGTACATCTCATCATCATTGTATATGTGATGGTGTTCCTGTCTCTGCCACCCAAACCACTTTTGCTGAAACCTTGAGGTTAAGAATTGTACGCTTTATTAATAGAAAAGTGTTTTTAAATTTTAAATGAGTGCTACTACATTTACTACTCATCCAAAGACACCTAAAAATCATGTTGGTGAAATCTGATTTTTAGTCCTCGTGGTTGTGTTTCCCCCTATACTATTGGGTGAAGAACAGCAGGATTTTGCTACGTTGATGAAAAAACAGATGGACATCTTAGTGAAGCTGATGCATAACTTAGTTGGTAGTAATGGCCGGTTCTCACGGTGCGACCTGACGCAAGATGTCACCAGAGTGAAGTGGTCGTGGTCCAGCACGAGTTCCGCACGATATAACGGGGGGTAGATAAAGAGTTCCCACGGTACTCGGCAATTCTGTCATTTGTGCGAGTGACTTGTCCGTCTCCCGATCTTTCCCGTTAATCGTGAATGAACGTCGTGGACTGTAGTGTAGTTAATCACGTGGCACAAATGATGTCACTTTTTTTCACACACTATATAAATATCCTCCGTTCGTAGAATTGGCTCATTTGCAGACATGCCTATACAAAGTTGGTTTGAGTACAGGCTGGTTGTTATTTTCATTGACGCGCTGTATGCATTAGCGCAACGTGCATCGAAAACGCTTGCGTGAAGGCAGAAGGGTGAGATTAATTCAAAAGAGAATTAAGAGGAAGTCTCACTGGGTTAAGCCCATGTTTCAACGGAGACCTCAATTTGGACAATATGAGCAACTGCTTAATGTGCTGTGCGAAGAGGATAAAAGTGCATTCAAAAACTTTGTCAGAATTTCACCCGAGCTCTTTAATGAGTTAAAGAATAATTTGGGACCTCTGCTGAAGAAGACTGACACTGTAATGAGAAAGGCACTGGAACCAGGGTTGCGCATAGCAATCACCCTCCGCTACTTGGCCTCAGGCGATTCTTATAAAAGTCTATCTTACAACTTTCTTGTCGCCACCAACAGCATCTGTGGTATTGTCCGAGAAACCTGTGAGGCGATCATCCAATTTTATTCAGCTGAAGTGATGGAATGCCCCAGTACACCAGATGCGTGGAAGAGAGTTGCACTGGGGTTTGAAAACAGGTGGAACTTTGCTCACACATGTGGGGCTTTGGATGGCAAGCATGTGGCAATTCGTAAACCACCCGGAGGTGGCTCAAATTATTTCAATTACAAGAAATTCCACTCAATTGTACTCATGGCGGTGGTTGATTATAACTACAACTTCCTGTATGTGGATGTGGGCACATCTGGAAGTGTTGGTGATGGCCGGATTTGGAAAGAAACCTGGCTTGGAAAGACAATGGAAGGTGGAACAGCAGGCATGCCTGATCCAGAACCTCTGTCAGGAGAAGACAGCCCGGACATCCCATATGCGATGGTTGCTGATGAAGCCTTTGTACTACGGCCCTGGATTATGAAGCCATATCCACAGAGGAATCTAACTTGGGAACAGAGGATCTTCAATTACAGGCTGTCATGGGCCAGGAGGGTAGTAGAAAATTCTTTTGGCATCTTGGCAAACAGATTTAGATGCTTGCTCAAGACAATGGAGCAGAGGCCCAAGAATGTGGAGAGTATAGTATATGCAGCATGTGTTCTGCACAACCTGATCCGAATGAGAGGTGCAGCTGCTGGATCAGCAACATCCATCCAGGACGGTGACATAGTGGACAGTGACACAGGGGAAGTAACACTAGGTGCTTGGAGAAGTGGTGCGAACAAGTTGAAAATGGTCTCACTGCAGCGTTTGAAAGGTAACTCGGGCACATCCAGTGTGAAAGAGCAAAGAGACCATCTCTGCGCTTACTACAATTCACAATTGGGGAGTGTGCCGTGGCAGAACAGCTATATTGATGGGTAGCTGACCACAGGAACACTACTGCATGTTATAAGCTGACTTCCTAGTGTTGTCCTCTGAAAAATGCTTCCTATAAGATGTTCGTCCGCAAAACCTGCCGTTTAGAACATTGCATTGTCCCTTTAAATGCCTGAGTTCACGCTTGTAGCGGAGGTTGATGGATATAATGTGTTTTAAATAATCTCGCGTGCCTCATTTGTTGTATTTCGTGTTTGCGAGGCCCTTTTACAGACAAATGTTTTGTGTGATGCATCTCCTCTCAATATGTGACAGAATTCGTCGTCTTATATTGTCAAATAGGAATAAAGACTTTGTATCACATTTACCGTGCTGATTGTCTTATTTCATTTTCTACCAAGAGGTGAAGAACACGTTTAAATAGCTGAACATTTCAGGGTCCTGCACACTCAAAAATGTAAATGAGTGAAAATGTGATTATATCACCTTCATTAAGGTTTTTTGTGTTTCAGCATGAGAGGGATTATAACATTAGAGACATTCATCTTGTAGTGATTTATTAATGACGATTTGCAGACATCAAGCTGATAGTCAAAAATAAATTTATTTAGCAGTGGGGTAAACAAGCAATGACAATCAAAATGCTGAGGTAAAAGCTTTATCACACTTCAGGATATAATAAAATGTGGAGCCACCAACAGAAAAAAAAAATGCACAAGATTAAAGGACACATAAATTAACATACAGACATTTACAAAGGACTATAGATGTCACACCAAATGGTGAGTGGCCAAGAAATAAAATAAACTAAAACTCAAACTGTTATTTGAAACACCACAAAAAATATTCTCAGCTTCCGAGGGTTAACTGGGGTAGTTGACGTCAGCGCAACCTTCTGCCCTTTCTTGAAAAGGACTTTGTGCACGGACCTCTCCGTAAACAACAGGCAAAGGTGGATTTCGAGCAGGCTGCAGCTCTGCAAACATCAGAGGTGATGGTGAGTGTCTCTAGAAGGAAATTAAGAAGTACACGTGAAAAATTTCTCACGGACCTTACAATTGCGGGACCTTTCATTAAAGTTCCCTTTGAAGATCAGAGTTCTTCTCTTGAATCTCATTAACACAACTCATGAATAAGTTGTTGTCCATATGCAGATGCTAATGTTTATTTTTTAATTTATATCGCACTAAACACAATAGTTTACCTGTTCAGCACGGAATGGTGGATGTCCCCCCATTGCACGCGGCAATCCATAGGGCCTGTCTGTGTACTTTAGAATCACAGAGTTATGTATTAGTCAATGTATTAAAAAAAACACAGATTATGAATCAAGTTAGGGAAGCGTACATATATTTGTTAATACCTGGTCATAGAAGTGAGGCGGGCGAGGCTGAGGAACCAGTGGACGCTGCACCTCAGATGCACGTGCTTCCATTAACTGTACAGACAACACCACACATTAAAACTATGTTGCTTTATGATGTGAGAAATAAAGAGTTTTAACAGAGACGCTGAATGAAGGGAAGAATTTTAAGAATAGATCTATACCTTGTTATTTCTATAAGTGATCGCCCCATTTATCATATGCCATGCAAAATCCCATTGACCATCACTAATTTCATCTTCCATCATTGAGTGACAGAAGTCGAATGTCCTGTGCGTGAAGCCCATTGGTGTCACGCGTCCTTCCTCCAACAATCTTTCGCAGTCTCGAATAGTTTTATGGAGCTGAAAATTCAGAGCGTAAATATAAAAATCAGCAAAATGCTGGGTGGGTGCATTGTCCAATAAGCATCAAGTTTATATACTCACACTACTAATGCTGTCTACATCTGTCCCTTCTTCAGCGCCTCCGGGTGTGGTGAGGTCGATGCTTGCACTGTGCCTACTACGGTGCTGTTGGATGGTGGATGGGCTCGGTGTGGAAGTCCCTTCCAGAGGATCATCCAACGCCTGTTCAATTATGTGTTTTTCCTGTAGGAATTACATGAAGTCATTTACACATAGTGTCCAGAGCCTCAAGACCTCAAATATTTGTTGTAATAAAAGTACCTTGGGTGCGCTAGTCCTGGTCACTGCACGCACAATATGCCCTGATAGGAAACGCCACCTCTCCTCTATCCACCTATTCCTCTCTGTCTGTCTGTTTCCAGCTGACCCTGATCTGGTCCCAAGTGCGGTGATTTTTCCGTAAATGGTCCTCTGGTTAGCGAACCATTGCAAAAGTTGGTCATCTGCATTAAAGTAGAGTGCTGGAATTAAATAGAACTTCAAGCATTGGATCTATTCCGTTAAATTAAAGTTTTGGTCAGTAAAGAGAGGCCTGTTTAAGAGCATGCCCTCCGCATTTAATGTGCTATTTCTTGTTCTTCTTGGATAACAAGCGCACGTTGGTAAATACAGATGGCCTTTTTGAAGACAAGCATTACAAGTGAAAATTGCCTGCCCTCATGCATAATTTATTTTATAGCTCTTAGAGACATGATTCCTACTTCAAACAAAGAGGGTGTAAAAGCTGTCTGCCACTACTTTTACATTGCAGCTGCAGGGAACAGACAGACTTATAAGATAAATTAAATGTAACTGCAAAAACAGCACTTTTACATCTGTAGCATTGTATGTTTTTAAATCATGGATAACATTAAATTGTTCTCCTGTACATAAACTAATATATTGTTATAGATACTCACATGAGCACCCGGGATACTCCGCAGCCTTCGTCTCCAGCAGGTTGCGCTTTCTCTCCCTATTTCTATAATCCTCTCTGGATTTGTCATAGAGAATCTCATTGCATTGGTACCACTCCACCAGTTCCCCCTCTTGTTCCCTGTTGATGTTATATGGCCTTACCTTCTGCCATCTTCCCTTTATGTTATCGTCTGCTGAGGCTATTGGGGGGGCAACAGCTACTGGGGAGGCAATCTCAAATCCACCTTGATCACCCTCTCCCTGCTCCAAGGAGCCCACAGGCAGTGGTATCTCTGGCATCTCCTCTTGCCTCTCTACCTGTCTCTCTTGCTGAGTCTCCTCCTCATTTACCTGCATGGCTAAAAACTTTCTGACTTTCTTTGACCCCTTTCTTTGCGCTTTTCTGAGAGGCATCTCTGCAAGTCTTACTGTGAAAAAGATTCTCAAACAATGACAATTAGGTGGGACGTCCTCGATGGACACATGGTCCATTGGCGATATTGAGACCACCTTTTTTACTCACCTTATGTCCCCTCTGTCAAGCTTCCGGGTTTACCGTTCGCAGGAGTTCCCATGGTACCCGCAAGAGTCATTACGGATATCGCACGGATATCGCACTGGCGTCTGCATTCATACAATGTTGCAACGCTCACCAAAAAGTGCTCAAGTCACTCTTGGAGAAATTCAAAAATGTTTGAATTTTCTCCCGACCTTACAAAGTTACACGACTACCTGCCGTTAGCGCCACGGAGGTCCTCGGTGGTCCACGAATGCCGTACTGCTATCGCAGAAGGTTCCCACAATGTTAAATTCTTGTTAAGTCTTGCGTCAGGTCGCATCGTGAGAAAGCCCTTTAAAGCATTAACTTTTGTATATGGTTATAGCATTGCATCAAATTAGTTATGATTATTGCTCGTGTTTAACAGGCATAATTAAATAATAGTTACACCTATTTTTAAAATCGCTCTAAACATCTATTCTTCAGCTGTCCGGGAGCTGCAATGCTGCTGTTCCAACTTCCAAATGGCAAGACCATATTGCATACTGGTGATTTTCGAGCTAATTCCTCAATGGAGCGTTATTCCCATCTAATGGATCAAAAAATTCACATTCTTTATCTTGATACCACGTAAGGAAAGTTGCTTGTATATATTTGTGTGATAGTATCTTCATTTCAAATCGGTATTGTGCAATGTCTTTCTCACTGGCTTTGGGAATAGTAAATCAACTGCTGTCATTTTGTATATGGTTGTAGCATTCCATATTTGCTTGTTTAAGTGTCATTAATTGAAATATAGAACTTGCAATGATTGTATAGAGAGGGGAGCTGGGCCATACAGCATAGGACAGCTGGGTGACCCCATAAGACAATGAACGGTTCCTTGGAGCACACGATAGCAAAGGGTATCCACAGATATTTCCAGATAGTTTTACCATAATCTAATTCAAAATCCCTAGAGCTTGCATTTTGTCAAACAATGTAGTGCAGATTTCCAAACTTTGACAAAAAGACCAACCTATGTGCTGACCAGCCATAGATTCCTATTGTATATTTGTGTGCATGGTATTTTCTAGTAGAATTAGTATGTGGTTAAAGAGATGTTTCTGTCGCCATTGGATAAATGAGTTTAAACAAAATTAATGTGATCTGATTTGCATCAAATAATAGAATTGCATTTTACTGCAAATCAGGCAATGTGCTGATTTTGATGTCTGTTCAGTGGATGCTGGGTAATATCTACTCAGAATAATACATTGTTGATCTAGAACTGCTGTCCACTTGTGTCTGGAATATCCTTCAAAATAACAGTAATGAGAATAGAGGGCTTATATAAATTAATGTAGATATTTGGGATATTCATGTTGACCACATTGATTAAATATCTGTAATGCATTTTTTAAACTTGGTAGATATTGCAGTCCAGAATACACCTTTCCTTCTCAACAAGAAGCTATCCAATTTGTGGGAAATATTGCTTTTGAAACTGTTGCAATGAACCCTAGGACATTGATTGTCTGTGGTACATACTCAATTGGAAAAGAGAAGGTTTTCCTCGGTAAGGATTTTATCTATAATCATTGTATCCATACATGCATGTAAATGTTTTTCATTTCTCTTGCGTCCCAATACCCAAAAAACTGTTTGTATCAATCTGAAGTGAGTTAATTATATGCATTTGCAATGCAGTTTAATAGAACTCTGTATAATTTATGCTAAAGTAATAGTCAGTGCGTCTAATAAAGTTTGTTTCCATGTAAAAATAAGTAACTATTACTATACAATAAAGCCTAAATATGATTCTAGCCACATATCTGAAAATGGTGAGAGTTTGGAGACTCTGATATGCAGATCCTAATGCATAATACTAAAAAGGCCAGTATGCAGACATGGCAAATAATTAGGAAAGTTTATTATTAGGAATGTTATTCTTTGCAGAGAAGAGAAATGAATGCAAAAGTGGAGAGATTGTTTCAATTGTATAGGTCACTGATGAGATCACAGTGTAAGGTATTAGTCTTTTGTTTCATGAAGAATGTTAATATGCTGGAAGACATTTTTACTAGACTAAGAGCCCTGTCCCACTGTACAAGTTCATTCAAGAGTTCTCCCCGAGTTTGCCCTGATTCGAACTCACAGATTTACGGTAATGGCCGCTCGTAAGTACTCGGGGCTCTCGTGGACATTTTTCAACATGTTGAAAAGTCTTCCCGAGCTTACCTGCCATTAGCGAGTCTTCCCGAGTACCTGCCGTTAGCGTTACGAGCCGCTAAGAGACGTCCCCGAGCTCCGACGTACCCGCTACGTTCATTCTACGTGCTTACCACGAGTTTGATTGGTTTTTTTTTAAACTCTGGAGAGCTCTTGAATGAACTCATACAGTGGGACAGAGCCATAATGCCTAGAATGGACATTTGGTCATACAGGAAAGGTTGCGCAGGCTGACCTTGTATCGAGCTCAGAATAGTGAAAGGAGACCTGGCTGATACATCAAGATCTGTATAGGGTGAAAACAGAGGCTTTGTTTCATCTTGTGAAATAATTTAGAATTGAGACTCATTGGTTTAAACTGAGTTGCCATTTAAGAGGTTTTATTTGCATTTGACAGTTGTGTCTTTGGAACCTTTTCTCAAAGGGTGGTGGAGGTAGAGTCCTTAAATATTTTTAAGGTAGAGCTAAATTGATTTTCTATAACTAAGATGCGAAAGGTCATCGCTGATGACAGAGAATGCTGAGCTCAGTTTGCAGTGCGATAACTGTGATCTTGTTACATGCTGGAGCAGACACATTAAATTTATGAATTTTAAAATAATAAAGGAAATAATTTTGCATTTCTCTGAAATGCTTTAAGTGTTTGGGTGCATTAATTAAGTTTGATGCTCTACGCCAGTTATGCAGGAGGAAATAAAGGGATAACTGGAATAAAAAGGAAAATTGAGAGATGACAATGCAGTGAAAACTGATTTTTTTTTTTTCTTTCAAAAGTAATGATTTTATGGAAATTTAGAACGTAGTGCAAAACATGCCAATATGCTTATTCTTCCATTTTTCTAGTCCCATATCCCTCTCAACCTTTCCTGTCCATTTGCTTGTCTAAATGTATTTTAAGCGTGTGAGACATGATTTCCCACACACCACTGATTATCCCCAATCTGTTCTTGCTTATCCACATGCTGGTAGATCCTGTCTAGGTTCAGAATCCTGTTTATTACTTTGCCTATCAGAAATGTCAGGCTCATTGACTTGTCATTCTCTGGCTTGTCCCTGTAGCCTTTCTTAAGTAGAGATGAAATGTTAGCCATCCTCCAATTTTATGGCATCTCCCCCTGTGGCTAAAAATTATATTGATAGCTCTGCCAGGGGCCCCAGCAATTTCATCCTGAGCTTCCCACAATGTCTGAGGATGCACGTGTTAGCCCCAGGAGATTTACCCACTTTAATATTCTTTAAGTTTACTGGCACCTATTTTGTAATTCTGATGTGGTCCAAAAGCAATACTGCAGCAAATAATCTTGGGTCAGTTATAGCATAGATTAAATATGGAGCAACTACATTCCCTCTTCTTCCCTGTGCATTCCCCTCCATTCACCACCTCCAGTTTAAATTCCATTTGGAATATTTTGGAGGACCAAGAAACCAAGAAACACATGACTACTCATTTTCCTCATTTGTTTTGCTTCCATTACCTTCTGGGTAAGAAGTATTCATTTAGCACTCTCCTGCTGCTCGTCATATTAACAACCACATTGATCTTTAAGGGAACCTCTTTCCTCCCTTGTTACCCTTTTTCTCATAATATACCTGTAAAATCTCTTAGGATTTTCCTCTATCTGCCAGAAGAATCTCATGTCCTCTTGATGCACTCCTGACTTCCCTCTTAAGCGTTCTCTACATTCCTTGTATTACTCAAGGGATTTGTTGCCTCTTCTGACATGAGCCTCAATATTCCTCATCATCCAGGGTTCCCAAAACCTGCCGGACTCACCCTTCATTTTAACAGCAACATACTGTCCTTGAACTCTCCCAATCTCACCTTTTAAAAGCTTATGATTTGTTAGATACACCTTCACCTGGTAAACAGCATCTCCAAAACAACCTCTGCCAGTTCCTGTCTAATATTTTCAAAGTTGGCCTTGCCCCAGTTTGGAGATTACACTTGTGGATCAGTCCTATCTTTTTCCATAACTATTTTGAAACTCCTACATTTTGAAACTGTTCCCTATTGGCACATGGGTTATTTGTCTTACTTTGTTCCCTCATGGGACATCTAATGTGGAATCCTCTCCTGTAGAGCCCTGTATATCTTGTTTAAGAAAACTTTCATGGATAGACATAAGAAATTCCACACCATCCTTTTCAAGATGAGATTCCCACAATATGTCTGCTATTATGATCCTATTGTTCTTGCAGCCATCTGCAATCTCGGTAATTCTTGCTTACTATTGGGTGCTTTACAATATGGTTCCATCAAAGTTACCATCCCCTTGATATCTCTAATTTCTGGACATCCTTATGAAACCGAATGGATAAATGTGACCAAAATATCTAAATTTCTAAAGAGTGATATTTCTCTAAAATAATCTTGAGATCTGTAGGTGTGTAAAATGTGTTTACATGTGTAAATATTAGCTTGGCTAATTTGCTCTGTTTTGTAATTACTCGGTAAATAAATTCATAATTGTAACCTGCATATTTCCAAGGAATGGGGGAGGGGGGGGGGTTATTAAAGAAGCCTTACTAATTCTTGTCTGTCATTTTTCTTAAAGCCATAGCACAGGTGCTTGGATGTAAAGTCTGTATTACTAAAAATAAGCTTGACATTCTACGGTGCTTGAACTCGGAACAGATAGATTCTGTGGTCACTTTGGACTGGCAAAGCACTCAAGTTCATTTATTGCCAATGATGCAGATTACTTTTAAGGTAAGTTGCCTTGAATTTATTTTTTCTCCAAAGAATCATGGACTTTTGCCATTAAGCATTGACTGTGATTGGTTTCAATAACTGGCGACTTTAACTAGAAATTGCAACAAAAGCATGTTTGATAATTATGCAAGTGTGAGATGTTGCTCTCTAAGAAGTTGAATAAAGGGGAAAGTGTGCAAGTAATAACCTGTAACTTCCTGGTTCAGGAGTAGCTACTTCCCTAAAACTATCGGGCTATTAAATACTATAACCACTACAACTACATAGACTTGGGAGCATTATTTTTGTCTTTGAACTATTTTTGTTTATTTGTTTTTTTTATATAAGTGTGTGTATGTATAGTAGAGGCACAAACGTTGTGAATAAATGGATTCTTTATTCAGGCATTGTAGGTTGGATATACATGCACGATTAGCACTCTAACATAATAGTCATTGTTGCTGAGAGGCTAATGCCTTGTGGGCTCGGTTGAGCTCCTGCTGAGGTGGCAGAACACTCATGAAGAGATAGGAAGAGAAAGAAGCGTGAGCGGGAAGGTCGGTTCTTATATACTAGGGCACACCCTGTGACTTCTTCCCATGACTGCTGAGGATTCGCATTGCAAGAGTGACCTAACAACTAGGTGCCGTTGAATATGATAATATGTATATTGAGCTATTTTGTTTAGAACGGGTCTTGGAGTACTTTGTAACATTTAATGGAGATGGGTGGGTCAAGATTTTTAAATTGAGTGGTGGGTACCTGGAACGTTGCCACGGTTGGTGATGGAGGCATACGATGGTGGAATTGAGACTTTTGGATAGGCACATGATGCAGAAGTGGAGATATATGGACAATGTGCAGGCAGAAGAGATTAGTTTAACCTGGCATCATCATGTTTAGTGTGGACATTGTAGGCTGATGGGCCTATTTATGTGCTGTAGTGTTTTATGTTATATTGTGAACAAATAAAACTCTGTGCACAAATTAATCAGCAAGAGAATGTGAAAAAATCGAAATAAAATGTTGTTTTGTGCATGCAAATAGTTTATTTTTGTGCCAGATAACAATAGAACATGGAGCAGTTCTGCACAATGCCAGGCCCTTCGGCCACAATGTCTGTGCTGACATGATGCCAAGGCAAACTGTAATCTGCCTCCACTTAATCCTTATCCTCAATTCCCTGCATATCCAAATTCCTATCCAAAAGTCTCTTAAATGCCATTATCATATCTGCCTTAACCACATGGCCAGCAGTGTGTTCCAGACACTCGCCACACACTGTGGAAACAAAACTGCCACAGAATCTCCTGTCTGTCCTTCTCAATCGCACTGGCTGGCTTCACCCTTCCCCGCAGCATCTCAGAGACTGGCTCTGCCACAGGCCTGACTGCTGCAGCCCTCCCTGACTGGACTATTTACCCCCCCCCCCCCCACAGTCACGAGTTATATTTGATGATACGTACTGTGACTTTGCTTCTGAACTCTTGTTTAAACAAAATCTTCTGAGGGCTGTTCACTCTGCTGAAGGTGGTAGCAGATGCTTTCCTGATGATTCAACGTGCATCTGCAAGAGAAAGGCATTTGAGCAAGTCAACACAAAGATAGTTCCGTTGGCATATTTTAACTATTTGAATCCACAGATATATGCAATTAATCATTGCAAAGGTTGGAAGGATGGCACAGTGATAAAGTTGCTGCTTTACTGGGCCAGAGTCCTGGGTTCAATCCTGACTACGTGTACTGTCTGTATAGAATCTGTTCATTCTCCCCAGGACTGCGTGGGTTTACCCCAGGTTTCATCTTGCATTCCAAAGACATATGGGTTTGTAGGTTAATTGGCTTCAGTAAAGATTGTAAATTGTCCCGAGAGTGCAGTGTAGTTCTAATGTACGGAGATCACTGGTCGGTGCCGATCTGGTTGATCTGCCTGTTTCCATGCATCTCTAAACTAAACTATAAAATCTGGTTGACGTTGGTAGAAAAATGCAATGTACTACAATTATGTATGTGATAAGACTGCAGTCTAGCTGGAGCAGCCAATCTAACAACTCTGTTTAATTTGCCTGTTTAATTTTGGATGACTTTTGTCTTCAACTTTGCTGTTTGGGAGGCAGCTATCATTTCATACTGGAATCCTCTTCCTTCCTGATAATACTTATTTCTTTGTTGTCGGTAATTTGAGATATGAGTGTGTATAGGGAGGTTGCACGGCAGTCGGGTCATGACCCATGACCCGTACTGTTGCTACGCTACGCCAACTGGAGTACATGCGATGAACTATAGGTAAGCACTGACCATTGTTTCCAGCATAGTGGGCCCGTCAAAACCCACCGAAATTATAAATTTTTGCACTGTAAATAATTATGGAAATTTGGATAAGCGTGAGAGGCATTTAGCCTACTTCAGAATTCCAAAAATGAGGAGAAATGACGGTAGATAGAAGCGAGAGCTGAAGGGACAACAACCGCCAAAGTGCCTGGCGAACATTGGCTGTTTGCTCACTGCATTTCATCAACAGTAAGGCATTATTTGTGTTTTTTCTTGATTCCTTTGGCATCTAAAAAGTTTCAGAAGTGATAAATCTGGCTGTAAAATTTTAAAATCGCCCATGGTTCTCAAGTGGGTTTTTACATACAAAAAGAAAACGCCTCTGAAGCAAAATTTACAGCCAGATTTATCACTTCTGAGACTTTTTAGATACCAAAGGAATCAAGAAAAAACACAAATAATGCCTTACTGTTGATAAAATGCAGTGAGCAAACGCGATAATTCCCAATATTTTCAATTTCGATATCTGCACTGCCAATATTTGCCAAGCACTTTAAATGGTGTTATCCCTTCAGTTCTCGCTTCTCTTTACCTTCATTTCGCTTCACTTTTGGAATTCTGAAGTTGGGTACATGTCTCTCACGCTTACCCTGATTTCCACAATTTTTTACAGTGCAAAAATTCAACATTTTGGCGGTTTTTAACAGGCAAGAAAGTACGCGTTTCGTGTATTAACAACATATACCGGAAGCTGCGATGTCCTCTAGATGGATTGAGCGGCTCCGTGCGTCAAGCCCTATGACCCAGTGACATTGCGTATAACCCTTCTATAGCAAATGTAAACTGATGACTTTGCCCCTCTCTTTTCAAATTTCACACTGGATTGCATTTGTAAAATAGGAGGATCACATTTAGAGTCAAATGTGCATTTGAACCCCAAGCCTGACTGTAGCATCATTGAAACACTTTTAAAGAAAAGGTGTTTTTTTCTCTCCATACTGACTGTCCTGCCTTTCTTGCTGTCCACTATCTGTATTTATTGCACATATTTGCAAGTACATCTGGCAGTTGCCTTTTATTTTGAATATGATTGTAGCATGAGTTTCCACTTATGGCTTTTTGCTTTCCAAGAGATTAATACATTTTGATGTTTGATCCAAGTTATTTTAAGTAAGTTATTTGCATTGGATGTTTCACAAGCAACTGGGGGAATGTAGTGGATCATGATTGTTAATCAGTAATTTAGAGGTCTGGATAATGATCCAAAGATCCAATTCAGATGAAAACACTGAGGCTGTAGAATTTAAATTGGAGTTTGCTTTTCAAAATAAAAGTGTCAGTTGTGATGGTGGGGCTACAGTAAAATCCTATTTGGATTGCTAGTATCCTTTTATGGAAGGAAATCTGCTACCTTTCTCATTTTGGCTGATGTGTCCTTGTACTCCAGCACTGGGATTGGTTTTGAAATGTCCACTGGGAGCAATGACAGGCAGACATTAAATGTAAGTATGGTCAATTCTGCCCATTTATTTCTAATAAATGTTAAAGAACTGACCAGTAAATGGAAAATAATAACGTAAATAGATATTATTTAACTTCATTGAAATGTAGCCTGAGAGGATGCCAACCTTTTTTTTGCTTTGATTGTAAATATTTTTCAATTGCATTTAATAATCATCATGTTTAATTGTTTAAATCGTTGTCTTTCCCTGAATACTTAAAGAACAATAAAATATTCTAACTTTACTTTGGTCAGTGTTGTGTACATTTACATAAAGTGCTTTCTATGTAAAAGCTCTTAATTGTAATTTGTCTCCTATTTTCTATCAATATGTAACTTTGAACTAGTTCCATACCACATTTGATAAACTGCAAAAACTTATTTGACTGGGTCATTTATTTCAATTAAAAAGCATGGGCTGCATTAAATAACACATGACCAGCATTTTCCAAAATCTTCATTCTTTTATGTTTATGTGCATTTGTTATGATGACATTAATGTAAAATAAACGCATTTTGCTTTTAAAGTAGTTTTCCGTACAATCTATCCATTGCTCCGCCTCTGTAGATTGGCAACTAAGAAGGCATATATGTAATTAACTTTAGCTGTTTTTCTCAATTTATTAACTTATGGTAATATTTACTACCCGGTTCTGAAGAAAAGGATAAAGGCATCAACATTTCATTAAAATTGTTTGCTTCAGTTGAAACATTAGCACATCAAGATTGTTCATTGTATCTGGTTGCAACAGTTTGCGTGGAGTTTATTCAAAAGGTATATTTCCAAATGTGTCATTTTCTGTAACAATGAAAGATCTACAGTATCGGTATGGACAGAAACAGTAAGTGCTAAATTAGGGCCTATCAAAGTTTAAAATCAATACAATAAATGGGAAAGCTCCCACTGACAGAAAGATTGGAAGTGAAATCATAGAGCATGGAAATCTTTCAGCCCAATTCATCCATGCCAACCACTGAGAACCTTCTATATTAACTGTGCACCTCACCTGAACTCCAATACATGTACAAGGATGGCTTGAAATAGTACCATAGACTTTGCCATATACAGCTATTGCATTGATGACCATTCCTTCATATTGTCAAAATTGAGTGTCTGGTGATTGAAATGTTCTATTTTTGCACTTGCTCCAATAATGAAGCTGTCCATAACATGCAACAAGATCTGTGTATCCACAAAGCGTGGACTGATAAGTGGCAAGTAACATTATCCCCACCAAAGTTCCAGACATTGACCATATCCAGTAAATTCTCTTGGATATCAATGCGATCATATTGCTAATTGTCCTACCATCAACATTCTGGAGGGGGGTGTCTTTGACCAGAAGTATGGATGGATCATCCGCATAGTTCAATGGGTTGAGGTGGAATACTCTGTAGAAGAGAACGACCCATGTATAACTTCAAATTTTAAAATAAAACTTTAAGCACAACAATCGCACCTCACTTATTCCTACACAAGACCTAAAACGAATACCACACACTTTTTTTAATTGCTTGTATCAGTTGGGAAATGTGAACATAAAACATGATTTCACATTTTCTTTCCTAACTGATAGACAGACAGTTTGAGTGGTTGTGAAGTTGGGGCTTGTGAAGGAGGTTTGTATGGGGAGACATTTCCTATTGACTTTCAAGAATTGCCTGAAGCACGCTTGCTCTCTGGTTCAGTTGTTAATTTTTATCCGGCTTTATAAACCTAGCTCACTGCTGTTAACTGTAAAAGTGTCTTGATATCTGAGGGACAAGGATCTATTTTCATGTGTAACCAACTGAACCATGTCAAAGCAGCTAAAATGCTCCAATTAAACTTGAAGCATGTGGCACTGGTGTGATGGTTCAAATATTGTGGAATGTTATCTTTCCGCTTCCATCCTGAGAGTAAACATTCACGCCCTTTGCCCTTCAACCTTTTCACACCCTTCCCACTCCACAACCAACTTCATTCATCTTCCCTAGGAATTCGCAAGTTACCACCCTAGTTGCCTCCCTTTATTCTTATTCGGCTCTTCCTCTATGATCTTAATTCTCTGATGCGATGCGTCGTGATAATTCAGTGATTTTTTTTGTGCATAAATTGCCCAATAACAAAATATAAAGTTGAAAATTAATGACTAAATAGTTATTTTAAGGGTAAACTAATTTGTCCATCTTGCATTGTGACTATAACAGCATACACTTATGCCAGACTTAAGGGAGGAAGAGTACTGGGTGGTTGGATTTAAAGGTAATTCACTAAAGGCCATTCACCCCATAATATCCATGCTATCTAAAAATGCACATCAGTGAATTCTACTCCTGGCTCTTGTTCCATAGCACCTCAGTTTATAAATCTTCTATTGTTTATTCGTATTTTTTAGACATAATGAGGTTATAGCTTCACCACTTCCAGGGCACCACAATTTGTTGAGTGAGTTTTATTTTCTGAACTTCTCTACTTTTCAACCGATCAACTTAAATCTTTGTTTTCTGATTACTGACCAACATATTAAAGGAAATGGGTTCATTTAATTAGTTAAATTGGAAATGTGTTATTTGAAACTGCCTCTTTTCATAATTATTAAACTATTATTGTTTTCACTGAGCAGCATCCAACATGGTACTTTGACTTGAATCACAGGAGTCTTACTTGTTCAGAGAACCATGTCCGAAAGACTCACTAAAATTGTCTGTTTAAATCTAGAGGGAGAGATAATGGATTCAGAAAAAGAATCTTACAATTTGGGATGAGGCAGCTAAAAACACAGCTATCCTTGATTGAGCCGTGATATCTAGATTCCCTCTACAATGACATTTTATACTCTATTGCTGCTGTTAACTACATGGACAGTAATGAATACTTGGACTAGGCTGATATTGTGAGAAATATTTGAGTGCTAAATTAGTGTTGCCTAAATTCTGCATGAATGGGCACAATTTTCAAAGTGTTTTCTTGCAACATTTGTATTTGTATTGAAGAGGTTAAAAAGTACAGGCTGGGAATCTTGTCTCATTTGAAACAGTCTTTAGCTGGGCAAAATACTCAAGTTATTTGAATCTCCTCACGTGAGAGAGAACTTCAAATTTTACTAGTCTCTGTGGGATATCCTCCATTTACTTCCTGAGTTTGTTTTCCTGAAATAGTTGATTGTGGCTAATTAAGTTGTTTTAACAAAATAGGATATTTCTCCTATACAAAAAGGTTTTAAAAATGAAATATTAAATTATTGTTTACAATATAATTGACATTGCAAAGATGTTTGTTCAGGTTAAATGTGAAACAAATATCACTGATTTCTTCTGTAATATATTTAGGTTTTGGAAAATAGAATGCAGTTGTACAACAGGAAAAATCCTTTTGATCTGCATGATAATTAATCCAGCAGAAAAGCAGTGTAGCTGATATAAATGTTGATGGTATTTTTACAATTTATTTTATGGCGTATTTGAATCCTGCTTAAAGTTAAGTATCCCTCATTGACTCAAACTTTGACGACTATTTAAGTAAATGTGTTGTCAGTGTGCTAATTATTCCTACTTAAAAAAAACTGCAGAATTTATATTTGTATGAATCTAGACAACATGACCATATTGTCTGGAATTTGAGCATTAGCCATGTAAGGTAGCAAATAATATTTTAAATTATTTAATGAGTCATTTTATAATATGATATTGTGTTCTTTAATTGGATATCAATAGTTTTTTCTATAGTTTTTTCTATAGTTTTTTGAATATTTCACTCATTTTTAATATTGTTGATTCAGTAATTGTAAGCAGTTTGTAGATTTTAGTGTGGAATTGCTCTTTGGTAATCTAGATAATTATGGTGGACTGTACTTTATAAAGTATTGACCTCAATTTTATGATATGCATTGATCAGATCAGCTTCCCTAATTGATGGCAGCAAATATTCGTGGAATTTTCCACATTTTGATTTTTTAAAATTTATTTTGATAAGAAACAAACGATACAGCACAGCTGGTAAACCTGCTGTCTCATTGAGCCAGAGACCCAGATTCGATCCCGATGTCAGGTGCTGCGTGTGAGGAGTTTGCATGTGCTTGTAGCTTAATTGTTGAGTATAAGAGCAAAGAGGGCCTTCTGCAGTTGTACAGGGCCCTAGTGAGACCACACCTGGAGTATTGTGTGCAATTTTGGTCTCCAAATTTGAGGAAGGACATTCTTGCTATTGAAGGAGTGCAGCGTAGGTTCATAAGGTTAATTCCCGGGATGGCGGGACGGTCATATGTTGATAGAATGGAGTGACTGGGTTTGTATACTCTGGAATTTAGAAGGATGAGAGGGTATCTTATTGAAACATATAAGTTTATTAAGGGTTTGGACATGCTAGAGGCAGGAAACGTGTTCATGATGTTGGGGGAGTCCAGAACCAGGGGCTACAGTTTCAGAATAAGGTGTAAGCCATTTAGAACAGAGTCAAGGAAACACTTTTTCTCACAGAGTTGTGAGTGTGTGGAATTATCTGCCTCGGAGGGTGGTGGAGACCGGTTCTCTGGATGCTTTCAAGAGAGTTAGACAGTTAGAGAGTTAGACAGCTCTTAAAGATAGCGGAGTCAAGGGATATGAGGAGAAGGCAGGAACGGGGTACTGATTGTGGATGATCAGCCATGATCACATTGAATGGCGGTGCTGGCTCAAAGGGCGGAATGGCCTACTCCTGCGTCTGTCGTCTGTGTCGCACCTTGTGTGTGGGCAGTGGATGTGAAAATGGGATAACGTAGAATAATGAGAATGGGTGATCAATGGTGGGCTGAAGGGCCAATTTCTATGCTGTATCTCTAAACTAAATAAGTCTTTATTAATGTTTGCTGATGTTTAAAGTAGTTTTTACTGAATCAAATAGCTGTGGATTCAAGAACACTTACATTTAGAAGTCTAGATTTCCAGTCCAGTACTGTGCTGAGAGAGTACTGCAGTTTCAAAAATACAATTTTACAGGTCAAACTTTGTGTTAAAGTCCCCCTGGTATTACTTTGAAGTATAGTGGGCAAGTTATCCCAGGGCTCTAAACCAGTTCTTCAGTCAACAACCCTAAAATCAGATTGATCATTATCACTAAACTGTTGATGGAAATTTGCTGTGCACATAAACTGTGCAAAATGTATCAGTGATGATGATGCTGCAGAAGTTACAGGAAACTCTTTTGGAACATTGAGATTAGGAAAGGTGCTAAAACAATGAAAATCTTGCTGCATATTTGCACCAATTAATAGCCCACTAATAAAGAAGAAATATAGAATTTTTGTCTTTTCCTGGATTTGCAATATTTTGAAAGTTTATTCATTGAGATTTTCAATATAATGTATAAATGTACATTTGGACTATCAATAAGGGTGCTATTTTATTTTACAATGCAATACCTTTCTTTGCAATTCAACTAATTGACGCATGCTAAATCATTTGGAAAAAGTGCTTGTATTTCCATGGTTCTTACAGATGTCCTAAATTGCTACAAAGCAATTGAATTATGAAACTTTAGTTTGTAGAGAGATACTAGACTAAGTGGGACCCGTTGGGTCCTAGCATCACACAGGAGGGCTAGTCATCCAACGCAATATTCCACCTCTCCACCAATTATAATATTGGTGGCCAGTTGGGGGGGGGGCTTTCTGGAGCGCTAGTATGGGTGTTGTGGGCTGAAGGGACTGGTTTCCAGAGGGCTAGTATGCAAATTGTGCGCCAGATGGATTCTTGGGCTGGCGTCTCAGTCAATTAAGCCTGTTGTGCTGGCAACTCACTCACGGCTGGTGGGCTGGTAGTTGACTCATGGCTAATCCTTGAAATTCTATTTCAAGCAGGGTATAAGGCCACCAAATTCAAGTGCAGTTTCTTACCACTTCTAGCAGGGTGGAAGGCCACCAAATTCAAGTGCAGTTTCATACCATTTGAAGTAGGGTGCAAAGCCACTAAAGACAGCGAGTCGTGACCTCTCCCTCCTTCATCTTGCAGAGACTGAGCCACACCCACATTTCTGGGTTTTATAACCCCTCCCCCCCCCCCCCCCCCCCCCCACCGGAAAAGGTGTGGCTTTCATGGAGTGATTGACAGGAGAGAGATTCTCAACATTTAAAAAAAAACTAATAACACTTTTATTTTTCATTGATGGGAAGAATTCTCTGCACCTGCTCAGCGGAGGGGGACTGAGTAAGATGGCCAAAAATCACAGCCATAAGTGGTAGCGTTTTATCTAAAATCAATATACAGTGCAAACAGGAAGTAAGTGCATTTGCAGTAGTGCCTTTTAACTTCAAGCCAAAGCTCCCAATCCACCATTTGCAGTAAGTAGTGCCTTTCAACTTCATGCCACCATTTGCAGTAAGTGGTGTCTTTCAACTTAAAGCCACACCCAAGCCATCATTTGCAGTAAGTAGTGCCTTTCAACTTCAAGCCAAAGCAACCAAGCCGCCATTTGCAGTAATAGTGCCTTTCAACTTCAAGCCAAAGCTCCCAAGCCACCATTTGCAGTAAGTAGTGCCTTTCAACTTCAATTCAAAGCTCCCAATCCACCATTTACAGTAAGTAGTGCCTTTCAACTTCATGCCACCATTTGCAGTAAGTAGTGTCTTTCAACTTCAAGCCAAAGCTCCCAAGCCACCATTTGCAGTAAGTAGTGCCTTTCAACTTCAAGCCAAAGCTCCCAATCCACCATTTGCAGTAAGTAGTGCCTTTCAACTTCATGCCACCAATTGCAGTAAGTAGTGCCTTTCAATTTCAAGGCACACCCAAGCCAAGCAGGGGAGGGGGGGGGCGCTTTCTGGAGTGCTAGTATGAACCATTTTAGAACCAATAGACATTTTTTTGCAAGATTTAGAACCAATAGACACTTTTTGCAAGCTTTAGAACCAATAGACATTTTTTGCAAGCTTTAGAAGCAATAGACATTTTTTTTGCAAGCTTTAGAAGCAATAGACATTTTTTTTGCAAGCTTTAGAAGCAACAAAGGCACTTTTTGCCAGCTTTAGAAGCAATAGAGACACTTTTTGCAAGCTTTAGAAGCAATAGAGACACTTTTTGCCAGCTTTAGAACCAATAGACATATTTTTGCCAGCTTTAGAACCAATAGACATATTTTTGCCAGCTTTAGAACCAATAGACATATTTTTTGTTTTTGTTTAGTTTTTTTGTTTTTGTTTATTTTATTAGAAGTTAATACAATACAAAACAATACAGTGGGACCTAATTTTAGGTGCCAACTATGTCATACCGTAATCCATTCTATGTACAACCTCTAGTTTTATGTTATGAGTAAGCAAGACAAGAAAAAGAAAACAATAGAAAGGGGAAAGAGTGGAAAAATAGATGGTAGAGTGTGGTGTGGATATAAAAAAAAAAATAAAAAAGAAAAGGTGGAAAGTAGAAATAGAAGAAAAGGCCCCTTAAAAGAGAATTTTTCAAATCTATATTCGGAGATGTAGATCTATCCACGTCATGAACTGAAATCAGCAATCCTTATGGTACTGCTGCATCACATGATTCCAAAAAGTCGATGAAAGGAGACCAATTCTTAAGGAGTTGGTCATATTTATCTATTAGTCGGAGTCTCATTTCTTCAAGGCGTGCTATGTCCATCATATTCCTAATCCACATTTTAACAGTTGGTATGGTTGTATTTTTCCAAAATTTAAGTATCAATTTCTTTCCAATTATTAACCCATAATTAAAAAAAACATTTTGGTCTTTATTTAAATTGGTATCTTCTCCTATTATTCCAAATATAATCCATTCCATTTTGGGTTCTATTCTTGACTTGAAGAGCTTTGTAAATATATCAAATATATCACTCCAAAATGTATTCAACTTTGTACATCCTACAAATGAATGTGTTAAATTAGCGTTTTGAAACAAACATTTATCGCATCTGGGAGAGACGTTTGGATAAAATTTATTCAACCTCGTTTTTGAATAATATAGTCTATGTAATAATTTGAATTGAATTAAATTATCTTGTATTAATAGAACAGTTATGTGTATTCATCAAATACTTTTCCCATCTATCCTTCGAGATCTTTATCATTAGCTCATGTTCCCAATCTTCCCTTAGTGCTTCTGTTGAGGGTGATTCTCTATATAATATATTATTATAAAAGTATGATATTAATTTTTGTGAATCAGCCTTAATATTCATTGCTTCTTCTAAAGGGTCTAAAAATATAGTTTGAAATCTATGTATATATTTCTTCATAAAGTCACATACCTGTATATATTTAAAATATTGATTATCCTTCAATTTAAATTTAAATTTAAATTGTTGAAATGATAACAGTTTGCCCAATTCATACATATCCCCTACTTTCCTAATCCCCAGTCTATCCCATTGTTGATATGTGTTGTCGATGAGAGAAGGTTTGAATGCGGGGTTGTTCAATAGTGGGGTTAGTACTGATAAATTATTTAATTTCAAGGATACTTTTATTTGTTTCCAAATTCTTATTATATTGTGAATAATTGGCTTCTTCTTATATATTATACTATTCAATTTTATCGGTGAGAGCAGGATCGTTCCTATATCGTGTGGATAGCACTCCTCTTTCTCCATTCTTATCCACTCCAACTGCTGAGTGGAACTATCCAGCCAGTACATTATGTTCTTAATATGCACTGCCCAGTAGTAATACATAAAGTTAGGTAATGATAAACCCCCAACTTCTTTAGATTTGCACAATGCTTTCGTTGAATTCTATGTGTTCTGTAATCCCATATAAAATTAGTGATAGTGGAATCTAGTTTTTTGAAAAAATATTTTGGAATATATATTGGGATCGCTTGAAACAAATATATTAATTGTGGTAAGAAAGTCATTTTTATAGCGTTAATTCTACCTATCAATGAGAGCGGAAGTGTTTTCCAAAATTTAATCATATCATTCAGTTTATTTAATAGTGGTATAAAATTGGCACTAAATAATGATTTGTGTCTTCTCGTAATTTGAATACCCAGATACTTGAATTTTTCTGTTGCAATTTTGAAGGGGAATTTTAGTAAGTGTCTCGAATCCTGTGGTTTTAAAGACATAATTTCGTTTTTATTCCAATTTATTCTATATCCTGAAAAAGAGCCGAATTCCTCAATTAGTGTTAATAAGGTGGGTATACTCGTTTGTGTATTAGTAATATATAAAAGAATATCATCAGCATATAGTGAAATTTTATTCTTTAAATCCTTAGTGTTATATCCGTGAATATTCGGGTGATTTCTAATCCTTTCGGCCAACGGTTCTATCATAAGGGCAAATAGCAATGGTGATAAGGCACACCCTTGCCTATTACCCCTTGATAAGTAAAAATAGACATTTTTTTTTGCAAGCTTTAGAAGCAATAGACATTTTTTTGCAAGCTTTAGAAGCAATAAAGGCACTTTTTGCAAGCATTAGAAGCAATCGAGACACTTTTTGCAAGCTTTAGAAGCAATAGAGACACTTTTTGCCAGCTTTAGAACCAATAGACATATTTTTGCCAGCTTTAGAACCAATAGACATATTTTTGCCAGCTTTAGAACCAATAGACATATTTTTGCCAGCTTTAGGACCAATAGACATATTTTTGCCAGCTTTAGGACCAATAGAGACATTTTTTTGCCAGCTTTAGAACCAATAGACATTTTTTTGCAAGCTTTACAACCAATAGACATTTTTTTGCCAGCTTTAGAACCAATAGACATTTTTTGAAAGCTTTGGAACCAATAGACATTTTTTTTGCAAGCTTTAGAACCAATAGACACATTCTGCAAGCATTTTAGAACCACTAAGGGCACTTACATTTGAGCAGACATGTGTTCAGTGTTATTCACAGCTCAGAGAAACGTGACCCTCTGCCTTCCTCCAGCTTGCAGACACTGATTGAGGCACACCACTTCCTGGTTTTATAGTCCCTCCCCCCTGCCGCCAGCGGGAGCAGCAGAGAGAATGGGGAATTTTGTAAAAACATTAATATCTGTCATTTTTAATCGACGGGAAAAACCCTCGGCACACATGCGGCGGAGGGGGGCTCTGAGCAAGGTGGCCAAAAATGACAGCCGTAGGTGGCGGCGTTCTCTCGGAAATCGCAGCACAGATGGCCAAAACCGGTCAAGAACAGACTTTTAGTAATATAGATAGATGACAGCGCTTTCCTCACAACATGTTTTGATGGTGTTTGTTGACAGATGAATGTTGGCCAGAATATCAGAAGAACTTCCTGCTTTTCAAAGAAAGTTGTCTTTTGGAATATTATTGGCTAGACCCTGAAGTGGCATACTTAACTGAATTATGTGGGAATACTATTAGAAAACCAGGCTTGTGTCTGTGCTTTTCCATTGTAATAAAAGGACGCTCCAAGTGTGGTTAAATCTGTAATTTCAAATTTAAAGTGAAATATGCTATTTTCAGTTAGTTTCCCCCCCAGCTCCTATTGAACAAATTAGCAATGCTTTCTCAATGGAAAAAAAGCTGGTAAATGAAAAACAAAAAAACTGCAGATCCTGGAAATTTGAGCGCAGTAGAAGTAGAACAGAATCTTCCTTGTCGATGGGTTTAATAGCCATGTTAGGATTGCTGCTGAGTGAACGGAGGGCTGTGTGTTCAAATGGGATGAGATTGGAGTGGGTAAGGGGAATGGAGGTCAAAAATGTTGATGATAGTTGGAAATAAAAAGGTCCAAAAAACATAGAGGGGTGGCAGGGACGGTCCAGCAGGAAGAGAAATGTTGGGGACTAACATTGCAGGTCAGATGATTGCTTTGCGGAGCATCTGCATTTAGTTCAGAGGAACAACCTGAGCTTTGATTGCCAGCCCCTTTAATTCTCCATCTCACTTCCACCCTGACCTCTCTCTGTGGCCAATTGCACTGTTACAATGATATCCAACTGGAGCTTGAGAAACATTTTCCACCCGGGCACGTTGCAGCCTTCCAGACTTTATTGAATTCTCCTTTTTTATGGAACTTGCTATTTCTGTCTCAGACCAAACTGGCCATTTCTGCATGTCGCCCATTTGATTTGTGGCTGTTCCTTGTCCATTTTTATAGCCTGACTTGCTGAGCATGTCCCACATCCCTGGCTATTAATAATGCACGAAATGGACAAATAAGCAAAATCTGCTTTTAATTTTATATATTAACTCTCTTTGTGTCACTCCATTAGAGTTAATGCCTTTATCCTTTACACTCTTCCTCCATCTTCTCTGCATCCTGGGAGTCAACATCTCCGATGACCTCTCTTGGACCCACAATACCTCAACTCTGATCAAGAAGGCTCACCAGCGTCTCTTCTTCCTGAGGAGACTGAAGAAGGTCCATCTGTCTCCTCAGATCCTGGTGAACTTCTACCGCTGCACCATCGAGAGCATCCTTACCAACTGCATCACAGTATGGTATGGCAACTGCTCTGTCTCCGACCGGAAGGCATTGCAGAGGGTGGTGAAAATTGCCCAACGCATCACCGGTTCCTCGCTCCCCTCCATTGAGTCTGTCCAAAGCAAGCGTTATCTGCGGAGGGCGCTCAGCATCGCCAAGGACTGCTCTCACCCCAACCATGGACTGTTTACCCTCCTACCCTCCGGGAGGCGCTACAGGTCTCTCCGTTGCCGAACCAGCAGGTCCAGGAACAGCTTCTTCCCGGCGGCTGTCACTCTACTCAACAACGTACCTCGGTGACTGCCAATCACCCCCCCACCCCCCGGACACTTATTATCACTTATTATTATTTATTTAAATCATTTGCTATGTCGCTCTTCCAGGGAGATGCTAAATGCATTTCGTTGTCTCTGTATTGTACACTGACAATGACAATTAAAATTGAATCTGAATCTGAATCTGAATCTAAAACTAACATTTGTTTTCCACCCGTTCTGTTGAATAGTCTTGAACCTGAAATGTTGGGAAGTAAAAATATTTTCTGTTTTTATGGGTGTGTTGCAGTCAGATTCAAATCTTACTTTTAGATATTATAGATTTCATACTATCATGATGTATGAAGGAGTGCACAATAATCAATGAGCTGATAAAGGTCCTCGTCATGATGGCTCTGATCAGAGGTTCTGAAGGGAACTGTGAACTTCCATTTGCTCCCAGTTAATCAAATTGCAATTGAAGACCATTTATCTTTCTAATAATTGTCATCCTTAAAGCAATTATAATTTTTAAACTACTCTGAATCTCAGTGAGATTTTAAAAGCTCTAATCTATAACGTTTGACAGTAGGAAAGGCAACATTTAAAAGGACACCAAGTGCTGGAGTAACTCAGCAGGTCAGGCAGGTTCTCAAGAACATAGGGAAGTGACGTTTTGGTGAAATGTCACCTATCCATGTTCTCCAGAGATACTACCTGACCCGCTGAGATTAGTTTTGTTTATTATTGTCATGTGTGTGCTATCCAGTCAGTGAAAAGAGTATAACTGATTACAATCAAGCTGTCTGCAGTCTACAGATACAGGATTAAGTTCTTTCATTTAAGAGGCTTTCGTTTCTGTGGTACCTTAATTCATGTCAGAAAATCCCAAGACTTCATGCGGTCAATAAAGTCCTAGTCATACAGCATGGAAACGGGGCTTTCAGCTCAACTCGTCCTTGCCAACCAAGATACCCCATTTAAGCTAATCACATCTCCTGTATTGGGTTCCGACCCCTTTAAACCGTATCAATTTACATGTCTAAGTAAATGTTGTAATACCTGCCTCAACTACCTCCTCTGGCAGCTCGTTCCATATACCGATCGCCATCTGATCGGATAAAAACCCTCTCGGGTTCCCATTAAATCTATTCCCCTCTCGTCTTAAGCCTGTGTTTCCCCGGTTCTCAATTCTCCTATCCTGGGTAAATGACTGTGCATTCACCCAATCTATTCTCTGATTTTATACTCTTAAGATCACCCCTCAATCTCCTGCTCTCCAAGGAATAACCTGCCCAACCTTTCCCAATAGCTCAGGCCCTCGAGCCCAGGCAACATCCAGCTTCATGACATCCATCCTATAGCAAGGTGACCAAATTTGAACCCGATAATCCAAATGCTACATCACCAATGTTTATACAACTGTAATATAAATGTTGTACATATGAAGTGTAATCAGTAATGTGATATAAAACGTAGCGACCAATTTACTTCCACAATAAGTGTTTTTGATGATTGGATGATCTGCATTATTGTTTTGGTTGAGAATGAAATAATAAATTTAAAGCTTGAAAAACGTAGGTTCTCTCTCAAAGGTTCTACCAAGACATTCCTACATACATGGAACCCTTTCTTGGAACTTGTTAACTCTCTCAACTTGTCCCCGGACTCGAAAGAGGACTGAGTGCTCTCCACCATTGTTCTGCTCTACTGCAGCTGCTCTCCCCTTACCCCCCCCCCCTCCTCCCCACACTTATTTATTTAATTACTTACTTATTTACTGTTATTAGTGACCCCTTTTTTTTTTTAAGTACGTTTTGTTTTGTTTATCTTACCATATTTGTGTGGATGTGTACGTATGTGAGTGTTGTTTGTCCCCGTTTGGTTCCGACCTGATTCGGGTGGGTTGAAGGTGGGTAAGGGTAAGGGCTTTGAGGGTCGCTTACATACTGTTGCACAATTATGCCTTGACTGTCACTGTCTGTTATCATTGTATGTATGCAAATTGCTGTGAAATTCAAATAAAAAGATTTAAATCAGAGAATGAAATAATGGCCAGTGTACCAGAGATAACTGGCTGTCTTTTCAGTAAAATTTCAAAAATATGCACTAACGATGCAGAAATCCTGACAGTTCGGCATCTGACTCGTGATTGATATTTCCTTTGCACCCCTGGAACCTAATGAAGCACTGCTCCCTATTCACCCTTTAATCTTACTGGGACCTGGATTCTCGCACACATTTAAAACATTCCAGGGAAGTATTTGTGATTCGTAACATCTTAAACAAAGAAAAACTAATTATACGTGCATTGGGATATCAAGAGGAATAATATGCAATAGTCTAGCAAACCTGATTCTGGTACTGACAAAGTCTTGAGATGCCATTTTACTGTAATCTTTTTTTTCAGGCCCACTTGAGTAAGGCAGTCACAACTTGCTAAAGTTAGCAGCCTAGATTTTACAATCAGATGTTTGGAGTGAAGCTTTGAACTACCACATTCTGGCTTTAGGTAGTTCTTCTAACATCATTGCAATAAATAACCAAGAAAAATAAAGGAACTGTTGCAAAATAATCATTAGGGGCCAATACAGATGAAAAGCATTGCACAACAAACTTTAAATGAAACCAACAGCATTTACTTGTGTTTAAATTTTTTTGCAGGAAGGCACACTTTGTGAAAATGCTGTTGCTGGAAATTGTCTTTAGAAAATCAGTTTTAACATGCTTTCAACTTTCTAACTTTTTAATTTGCTCTTGATAATGTGTGTAAATTAACTTCCTATCAAAAATGATTAGCATGTTAATACATTTTTAATTACATTGGACAGATAATATTTGTTAATGATCAACTTCTGATCGTTTTACCATTTTGTTTCATCTGTTTTTTTCTGTTTAGAGTTTACAAGCACATATGAATAAATTTCCAGGACAGTATGACCAAATTGTAGCATTCAAACCAACTGGATGGACATACTCGAGCCAGCATGGTCCAGTTCTTAACATCAAGCCTCGTGTCCAAGGAAGGATTGCTATATATGGTTGGTACATTAGTAGTAAGCCATGTGGAAGTATTCTGTGTTATTTAAGAATTTTGAGTTTAGTAAAAGTGCAGGAGTATAGTTTTCTGTTCAGTTACAATCTACTTTTGCAATAAGCAACGTGCCAAAATATGGAAAATTAGACCCTATTTATGTTTGAATTAAGTAATGGTATAAACAGTTTCAATTTTGTCTGAAGAAGGGTTTCGGCCCGAAACGTCGCCTATTTCCTTCGCTCCATAGATGCTGCTGCACCCGCTGAGTTTCCCCAGCAATTTTGTGTACCTTCAATTTTGTTAAATTCTTGTAATTTGTTGCTCAATCTCTCTTTCTAAAAATAAGCATTACTTAATCTATGTTACAATTTCTGTGAGAAAATAAGCCAGGGTAGAGTTAAGAAACCACAATTAAACCATGGTTTACACAATTAATATGTATTGAGTGGTGTGGGGTTATCTACTATTAGTCTCTTATTAATTTGCCTTTTCCTTTTTGAAATTCCAATTTCTTGTAGGTGTACCTTATAGTGAACACAGCAGCTACCTTGAGATGAAGAGATTTGTACAATGGGTCAAACCAGATAAAATTATTCCTACAGTTAATAATGGTAGTTGGCAAGAAAGAAATGTGATGGAGAAAATATTTAATGAATGGATGATTGAATCCGTGCAAAAGAATACTGCGTGATAATTAAAAATGTGTTAATGATTTTATAAATGGCTATTTTTGAATTAAGCAAAATCTTTTCGAAAGATGTTTTGCGATTATTGAATGTACATTGAAATGTAAGAATGTAAATGTAAAGTAATTATACCATAATATTTAAAACTACACAGATTATTTGGATAAAATATTGACTGCATTGGATTGCCTTATGATCTGCTGCGAGTGAGTATGAATATCACCATGTAGGAAGATTTTAGGGTTGTTATTTTGTGAGTAGTTGTACTGTACTTGCACATGAATTATGAAAACAGACTAGATTTGGTTCAAGGTGCAATACATTTATGCAGGTGCAATACAGGTGCAAGTTCATTTATTTTAATATGATTTGATGAATAAAGACATGTGACCTTGAACTTGGTTTTTAGTTTGACTATTTCAATTACACAGGAATAGGAACCATGAAAAATAGCTATTAGCTTTTTTTTCAGCAAAGGCAAAACCTCCACATGAAGCTGAGATATTTACCACACTGGACCATTATCCTGCAGTTATAGTGTGTCTCATGCTGGTACATTTTGTTTTGCCTACAGATATTGTCTGTGGGGAAGTCTGGTATTTCAAACTGATATTAAGGATAATCCCATGAGATTTTGTAAGTACATCAAGAGGAACCAAAGAGTATGGGATGTAAAAGTAGACACAAAATGACAGAGTAACTCAGCGGGTCAGGCAGCATCTCTGGAGAAAAGAAATAGGTGATGTTTTGGGTTGGAGCCCTTCTTCAGACACCATCTGTCTGAAGGGTTCTAACCTGAAATGTCACCTATTCCTTTTCTCCAGAGATGCTGCCTGTCCCGCTGAGTTACTCCAGCATTTTGTCTTTATCTTTTGTATAAACCGGCATCGGGAGTTCCTTCCTACAGAGTAAGAGAACCCTCTGGAATGAAAGTGGGTAGCTCTGGAGCCACAGGAGATGGGCAAGGTCCTTAATGAGTATCTCTGCTCTGCTTTTATTGTGGAGAAAGACCTGCGGACTGGGGAACTTGAGGCAGTCAATTGATGCGTCTTAAGGGCAATCAGTATTACGGTCGAGTGGGTGCTGACGATCCTGATGTGTATTAAGCTGGACAAATCTCCTGGGCCTGATCAGATGTATCCGAAGATGCTGTGGAAAGCTATAGAGGAAATTATTGGCTGAGATTTGAGTCTTCATTAAATATGGGTGAGGTGCTGAAGACTGAAGGGTGGCAAATGTTGTGCCTTTATTTAAGAAGGGCTGCAGAGAAAAGCTTGGGCACGACAGGCCAGTGAGCAACATCTGTAGTCAGAAAGTTACTAGAGAGTATTCTGAGGGATAAGATATGCATGCATTTAGATGGACAATGGCTGATAAGGCATAGTCGGCACAATTTAGTACATGGGAGATCGTGTCTCATGAATCAGTTTTTTTTTGAAGATGTGACGAAAAAGGTGGTTGAGGGCGGAGTTGTGGACATATGGATTTCAGTTAGACATTTGACATGGTTCTGCATAGTAGGCAACTTCTGGAAGGCTAAATCGAATGGGATCCAAAGGGTGGGGGGGGGGGAGAGAGCTGACTGGATAGAAAATTGTCCATGGATGTATGGTGAGGATGATGGTGGAAGGTTGCTTTTCAGACCAGAGGCCTATGCCTCAGGGTTTGGTGCTGGGGGCCCCAATGCTGTTTGTCATCTATATCAAAGATTTGGATGAGAATGTACAAGGCATGATTAGCAAGTTTGCAGATGTCACAAAAGTCCTTTTGGAACTTTGGCCTTCATCAGTCAGAGCATTAAGTATAGACTTTGAGAAGTCGTGTTTCAATTGTATAAGATATTCGTGAAGCCACATTTAGTTTATTGTGTTCAGTTTTGGTCACCCTGTTATAGGAAAGATGTTAAGATGGAAAAGATTTGCGAGGATGTTGCCGGGACTCGAGGGATTTGCGAGGATGTTGCCGGGACTCGAGGGCCTGAACTATAGGGAGAGGTTGAGTAGGCTAGGAGTTTATTCCTTGGAATGTACGTGGATAGGTTTAGAGAGATATAGGCCAAGCACGGCAGGTGGCAATAGTGTAGATTGGGCATGTTGGTTGGCGTGGGCGAGTTGGGATGAAGGGTCTGTTTCCACACTCTATGACTATCATCTCTATGGCTTATTTTTCATTCCAGTAGCTGCACCTTATACCAAAGTAGTACCTAAACTGAGAAGATTTTGTTTATAAAGGATCTTAGAGGAATATTAGTATGGGTGAAGGATGAAAAGTATGGTAAAACCCATGACAGGAATTAACAACACACATAAGAGCTGGACCTCTACAGGCAGGCAAAGTACAAGCTGAGAAGAAGAATCAGAGCTGCCAAGGAAAGGTACTGAAAAGTTGAGGAGCAAGTTCTCAGCTAGTGACTCTTCAATTTGGAAGGGCTTGCAAGAAATCACCAGCTGCAAGAGGAAAGCCCCCCACAAGAGGAAAGCCCCCCCCCCTCTCTTTGGACAAACGTAAGCTGACCAACAACCTGAATGAGTTCTACTGCAGGATTGACAAGCAGAAACGTAACCCTGGTTACCACCACCCCCTTCCCCAATCAACACAGCCAGACCCCAGTCTGCAAAGACTGGACCCTAACCTATGCGAGGATTTTTGTTGATTTTAGCTCTGCATTCAACACCATTGTGCCAGAGCTACTACACTCCAAACTTTCCGAGTTGACTGCAGCATGTGAGGCTGGGAAAGCACATCTCGGACCTGCAAACCCTCAGCATAGGAGCACCACAAGGCTGTGTACTCTCCCCTCTCCTCTACTCTCTCTACATCAATGACTGCACCTCCACTGACTCCTCTGTCAAGCTTCTCAAATTTGCGGACGACACAACCCTGATTGGACTGATCTAGGATGGGTAGGAATCTGCCTACAGACAGGAAGTGACACAAAATGATAGAGTAACTCCTGGTGGTGTCCTGGTGCAATTGCAACGACCTGGAGCTCAATGCTCTTAAGACAGTGGAATTGATTGTAGACTTTAGGAGAGCATCCCCTACCCTCACCCCACTCGCCATCAACAATACCACAGTCACATCTGTGGAGTCTTAAGTTCCTGGGAACCATAATCTCCAAGGACCTTAAATGGGGGGCGGGGGGGGGGGGGCGACCATCAACCACAGTCAAAGGCACAACAGAGGATGTACTTCCTGCGGCAGCTGAGGAAGCACAATCTGCCACAGGCAATGAAGGTTCAATTCTATACGGCCATCGTAGAGTCTGTCCTAGCCTTCTCCATCATGGTCTGGTTTGGCTCAGCCACCAAGCACGACAGCCGGAGGCTGCAGCGGATCATCCGATCAGCTGAGAAGATTATTGGCTGCATCCTTCCCTCCATTGATGAACTGTACACTGCAAGGGCCAGGAAGCGGGCGGGTAAGATAATCTCTCACCCCTCTCACCCTGGCCACAAACTCTTTGAACCACTTCCCTCTGGAAGGCGACTCCGGACTGTCAAAGCTGCCACAGCCAAACATAAAAACAGCTTTTTTCCCACGAGTAGTAACTACTCAATAACCAAAAATCTGTAGCCTCCTTTTGCACTGATATTTTATTTAATTCACATGTTTAACCAATGTTTTATTATTGATGTTTAATGTTTTATGTGTCATTCTTAACTGTCACTGTATGTCATGTCACTTGCGGGCAGAGCACCAAGGCAAATTCCTTGTATGTGAATGCTTGGCCCATAAACGTATTCATTCATAAACGTATTCATTCATTCACATAAGAACTTTGAAATCTAGATGTTGTCAAATGAAATTAAATTGAAAAACATGAACTGGGGAATGCAGTGCTGAACACAAGTTAATGTATTTTGGACGTTGATTATATAGGTTGGATGAATGAACATTTAGAATAGTCCAAGCATTTTGAAAGCAGTTGACCTGATGTAGAGGAAGCATTATACACTGATACAGGAGGAAAAGCCAGCAGTCTTGGTGATCATTTGTGATCAGAAACTCGTCACTGTCAAGCTTGGGGATAGACTAGTTCAGTCTTTTGACAAGATTATGAATGACCCTTAATATTGCAGCAGGCCACCAACATGTTGTATGTATAGATTTTTTGTGCCATCTGCGCTCCACAAATAGACAAAATAGTCACCTAAGAACCAAAATGATAGATTCAGTGGCTCAAACTGTAAAGTAAAATATACAGCCTATCAGTAATTGATAAACTGCCAAGGATCGTGCTATATTCTGAGATTATTATGAATGGTGGCAGTAAGAAGCACACTAAAGTGATAAACAACCCTAAAAAACACACACAAGATGTGCACTTTATGATATATTCCGATTACATAGCATTCTTGTCCTGTGGTCAAATAATGGTTATAAATCCATGAGCATTGTCCTGGAGAAATTGTTGGAGACTGATTTTTGAGCGCTCCACCGTGGGGAGCCTACGGGACTTTAACATTGCTGAGCCTGCGATCCCTTTGCCAAGGATAGACCTCGGAGCTCCAACTGTGGGTGCTTGCGGACTTTAACATTGTGTAGCTCGCGGTCTCTGGTCAGAGAACAACTTTGGGAACTCCAAGCTGTGGGAGCTTCGACCGCCGTGACTGCGGGAGAATAAAGAGGAAGAAGATTGGACTTTTTTGCCTTCCATCACAGTGAGGAATGTGGGGAATCCTCTGTGGTGGATGTTTATGGTAACTTTCATGTAGTTGTGTGTCTTGTTGCTTTTTTTGTTCGTATAATTTTGGTAATTCGCATATCACTGTACCTTAATTGACAATAAAAGACTTTTGAAACCTTTGCACAGTGGCTTTTTATTCCTACTGGCTAACTCTGTTCAAGAGTTTACGTCATAACTTCCAGCTCCTGGCTATTCCATTGACCGATCCGATTTCTGTAACACTCCAGTTATGTCCTGAATAGATATTATCGAAATTGAAAGGATAGATCCCAATTTGTATTGTATTGTATTGTATTGTATTGTAATTGAGAATGGAACAATCTACTCTTACTCTTGCAAGACAAGATAGCGGGAAGAGAGACAATGATAAAATTACAAATAAAAGACATTTTAGAAGCAAGATAATTAGAAATTTGATTCAATCCTTCATTTCAGCTTGGTTCATCATTTACTTAAACTAAAATTCAATATTTATTTACCACCCATTTGCTGCTGTGGTTATTTGATTCCTTAATGTATTTAGATTTAAATTACTCAATGATGAAAGGATATCAAGTAACCAATAGTTGCCCTAGTAACTACCTTAGACAAACATGTTTAATTACTGATTAGGCTCAAAAGACTCAGTTGAAATTTCTTGATAAAGCAATTCTAGCCAACAGTCAACATTAATTCTTATTACTCAGGTGACACTCTTATCATTGTCTAGAAGACTCGAACAAATGCAAAGTATTCAGTGTAGTTTTATTTTCTGGACTTTAATTTTCTTCTAATAATAATAATAATAATAATAATATATTTTATTGTCATTGCACATAAGCGCAATGAGATTTGGTATGCAGCTTCCATCCGATGTCATACATAAATAACTAATAAAATTTAGATTAAGATACCCTGAGAACATGGATTGTAAAAAGAACAGTAAAATAGTCAAAACAGTTCAAACAGACTAAAGTGCAGATGTGTCTGTGCGACATGACCATCCGAGGGAGACAGTCCAGGGGGGGGGGGGGGGCACTCAGCAGGGCCGGTTCAGAGCCGCTATAGCTCTGGGAATTAAGCTGTTCCTGAGTCTGGAGGTTCGGGCGAAGAAGGCCTTGTAACGTCTGCCGGAGGAAAGTAGTTCGAACAGTCCATTGCAAGGGTGTGAGGAGTCTTTATGGATGCTGACGGCCTTCCTGAGGCACTGTGTGTGGTAGATGCCCTCCAAGTCTGGTAGCGGTGTCCCAATAATCTTCTGCGCTCTGTGAACAACGCGCTGAAGAGCTCTCCTCTCCACCTCCGTGCAGCTGAGATACCACACAGAGATGCCATACATTAATATGCTCTCTGTGGTGCAGCTGTAGAAGGTTGTCAGCAGCTGTTGGGGCAGACCAGTCTTTTTTAATGTCCTCAGGAATAACAGTCGTTGCTGTGCCTTCTTGACCAGCGCAGCGATGTTGGTGATTCTTCTCACACTCTGCAATTGTCTGTTGATAGACAAAATTAAAAAATCTATTGTGCCAATTTTCTAGTCTGGAATAGAAAGGAAAAAAACAGGAAGACTGATTTTCTCTTTGAGATATTTTTACTTTAATCAGTGCTCCAAAGAATGGATAAAATTAATCCTTGAATTTAATAAGGAACATACAATTCTCATTTAACACATAAATATTTTTTAGCTCCACTGAGTTCTTTATAAAATAAGGCTAGTCATTACATAACTGTCTGATTTAACCTAATAATTTGTTAGAAATCAATAATCATCATTTAATTTATATGGTGGCTGTTTTGAGTTCCTTTGTAGCAATGTTGCTGATGCTTTAAGTGGCACAGAAATATTAAAAAGTTATTTGATTTTTTTTAATGGTTTTCTTTGTAGATGATCAATTATAATCATTACATTGGTTTGTGTTTTTTATTACACTATTAATTTCTAAAGTGTATCCCATACATTAATATAATAATTAGACAGCATCATTATTGTCAAAGTTTGTAGTAAAAAGATCACACTAGAATAGCTGAGCTATGGAGAGAGGTTGGGCAGGCTTTACTCCTGGACACCTTGGAGGCTGAGGGGTGATCGTATAGAGGTTCAGAAAATCATGAGGGGAATAGATGGGGTGAATGCACTGAATCTTTTACCCAGCCAAACATGATGCCATAGTGCTTTGATGCCTTGGGTAATCGAAAACCAGACGGCTCACTATTTACGCACCGATTAAAAATGGCCATTAATTGCTGGTCTTGACAGTGACATGCACATTCCATACATGAGTAACAAAATGTTGTGTGGTGCTTACTCTCTTTTCCTTTAACTAAATGTGCCCTCAATAATTAACAAGTGATGAGATGACAAGAACCTGGAAATAATGTGAAAGGGAACAAAGACACAATTGCATGGTAAGTTCCTGGTGGGTATTGTTGAACCGAGGGACCTCAGAGTGTAGGGTCATATTTTCTTGAAAGTGGCAACACAGGTAGGCAGGGCAGAGAAGAAGGCATTTGGCACGTTTGCCTTCATTAGTCAGAATGTTGGACACAGGAGTTGGGATTTGTGTTCCAGCTGTACCAGATGTTGGTAAGGCCAAATTTAGAGTGCTGGTCATTTCTAGTGTCACCCTGCTACAGAATGGTTGTCATGGTTGGAAAGGGTACAAAAATAGAAGAGGTAGACAGAATTGCTGGAGAAACTCAGCGGGTGCGGCAACATGATGGCCTGTTTCCGTGCTGTAATTGTTATATGGTTATATGGTTATATCTATGGAGCGAAGGAAATAGGCAACGTTTTGGGCTGAAACCCTTCTTCAGACTGATGCAGGGTGGGAGGGGGACACGGGAAGTAGAAAGGAAGAGGAGGAGCCAGAGGGCTGAGGGAGAGCTGAGAAGGAGAGGAGACAGCAAGGAGTACCGGAAATTGGAGAAGTCAATGTTCAGGCCACTGGGATGAAGACTGCCCAAGCGGAATATGAGGTTCTGCTCCTCCAGTTTCCAGTGGTGCTCACTGGCAATGGAGGAGGCCCAGGACAGAAGGGTTGGATTCGGAATGGGAGGGGGAGTTGAAGTGCTGAGCCACAGGGAGATCAGGTTGGTTAATGCGGACCAAGCGGAGGTGTTCGGCGAAACGATCACCAAGCCTACGCTTGGTCTCAACGATGTAGATCAGCTGACATCTAGAGCAGTGGATGCAATAGATGAGGTTGGAATAGAAGGTTGGATGAGGTTGGAATAGAAGAGTGTAACCGGGACTGGAGGTTTTAAGTTATAAGGAGAGGCTGAATAAGAGTGGATAATTTTCCCTGCAGAACAAGAGGTTTCGAACTGAAGGGTCCCAATGCAAAATATCGCTTTTTCATGTTCCCCCCCAAAAAATAAACAAGATCAGAGAAACCAGATGATATAAAGTTATGAAGGGAAACAAAGGTTAAATTGTACCTTTTCTCGCACACACTATAAGACGTTAATTGCGCCAAACTTGAAGTACTTTGTGCAGTCTGATCGCCCCATTACTGGAAAGATGTGGAGGCTTTGGAGAGGGTGCAGAGGAGGCTCATTAAAATGCTGCCTGCATTTGAGATTAATATTTCAGATATAGGGAGAGGTTGGATACACTTGGATTGTTTTCTCTGAAACGTCGGAGGTTGAGGGGAGACTTGATAGTAGTATATAAAATTTTTGAGGCATATATTAGGTAGACACGCAGAACCTTTCTCCCAGGGTGGAAATGTCAATCACTAGCGGGCATAGCTGTAAGATGAGAGGGGAAAGGTTTAATGGAGATGTGCTGGATATGTTTTCTACACAGGGAGTAGTGGAGGCTTGGAATACAGTGCAGGGGTGGTGGTGGAGATGGATACAATAATGGCGTTTTAAGAGGCTTTTATATAAGCACGCGGAATTGCAGGGAATAGAGTGTTACAGATCATTATAGGTAGATCAGTTTGGCTTGGCATCATATTCTGCACAAGGGGTCGTTCCTGTACTTTACTGTTCCATGTTCAAACATATGTTTACCTCGTCCAACCCAACTGCTTCCTTTGAGCATGCATGCCTTCATCAGTCAGGATATAGGGTGCATAACATTTTCTGTACATGTTTACATTGTGGTCTGACAGTAATCTGGCATCATTTCTCAATTCTAACTTTTGTCCCTTTGCCCTTAAGGTGCAGCAGGTGATGTGCACATCCTAGCACACTGGCATAGAATTCAATAGATTGCATGCTTTGGATTGTTATTTTGAAGGGATGTGTCAGAAAAATCCTTCAACACAAGCAAGCAGGAAGACGTGAAAATAACAAGGAAGGCCAAGTGAGTTGTCCTAAGCATCAGCTCATCAGCAAGCTCTGCTGAGGAAAAGGGAAATGTAGATCATTACAAAATTTGATGCATGTACACCAGGAATTATTAGAGGCCTTGGATTGCCTGCCAAGGGATTTAAAGGTAATGTTGATTATAATAGTGAATTCTTCACAAGAAATTGCAGAGAAATGTGGACGCACTATAAACCATCACACAAACCAACCTCCCTTCCACTAACTCCATGCTGCCTTAGCAAGGCCAACAGCATAATCATGGACGCGTCTCTCTCCAGTCACTCTCTCTTCTCCCCTCCCCCATCAGGCAAGTTTTTTTATTTCAGAATAGACTTTATTCAAGAAATAAATATATACAATACATGATCCTTTCAAAACTTCATCCGACATTCTCGGAGGCTATACATACATACAATACAGTTTCCCCAAATCACAAATTTATCTCCCCCCCCCCCCCCCCGTTGCCACTCATGTTACCAACTGGCGTGGAATCCCTTCCCTTTTTTTGAGGGGTGTCTCCACCACACCCTGCCCCCATATCCAGCAGCGGAAGGACCCTAGACTATGGTCCTCCCCCACCGAGCCTTGGCGTTGGCTGCACCGAGCTTAAGTGCGTCCCTCAGCACGTACTCCTGCAGTCTGCAGCAGGCCAGTCGGCAATATTCCCGACGGACATCTCGCTCCAATGGGTGGTCAACAATGCTCGGGCAGACCAAAAAGCGTCTTTCACCGAGTTGATGACCTTCCAGCAGCACTCGATGTCCGTCTCTGAATGTCCCTGGGAACAATCCGTAAATCACAGAGTCCTCTGCGACTGAGCTGTTCGGAATAAACCGTGCCAGGGACCCTTGCATACCTCTCCAGACTCTCTTTGCGAATCAATACTCTATAAAGAGGTGGGCAACCGTCTCCTCTCCATAGCAGCCGTCCCGTGGGCAGCGTGCACTGGTAGTGAGGTTCCGACGGTGCAGGAAGGATGTGACTGGGAGTGCTCCCCTCACTGCCAGCCAAGCCAGGTCTTGGTGCTTGTTGGTGAGTTCTGGTGATGAGGCATTTTGCCAGACAAGCTGGGCAGTCTGTTCTGGGAACCACGCCACAGGATCCATGGAGTTATTTCCCTGCAGTGCCTGCAGGACGTTCCGTTCTGACCACTGCCCGATGGACTTGTGGTCAAAGGTGTTGGTCGGGAAGAACCTTTCCACGAACAACAGATGGTGTGGCAATGTCCAGCTGACTGGCACATTGCGTGACATCCGTGCCAGGCCCATCCTTCGCAACACTGGGGACAGGTGGAACCTCAGCAGGTAGTGACACTTGGTGCCCACGTGCCTTGGCTCTACGCTCCGCCTGATGCAGCCACACACGAAGGTGGCCACCAGGGTGAGGGCGACGTTGGGCACGCTTTTACCCCCGTTGTCTGCCGACTTGTGCATTTTGGCCCGTCGCACCCGGTCCATCCCTCGACCCCCAGATGATCTGGAAGATGGCCCGGGTGATCCCTGTGGTGTAGGAGGGAGGGACATACCACACCTGCGCCAAGTACAGCAGCCCCGAGAGCACCACTCACTTTCCCCATTATAGAGAGGGAGCGTTGCTTCCACAGCTCCAGTTTCTTCCCCACCTTGGTTATCCGCTCCAGCCAATTCTTGCCCCATCAAGCAAGTGGTACAGGAGTGTGAAAATGCACACCTCCAGATTCAGGGACAGTTTCTTCTCAACTGTTATCAGACAACTGAACCATCCCATCAACAACTAGAGAGCGGTCCAGAGCCACCATCTACCTCATGGGAGATCCTCAGACTATTTTTAATCAAACTTTACTGGACTTTATCTTGCACGATACGTTATTCCCTTTATCCTTATCTGTACACTGTGGAAGGTTCGATAGGAATCATGTATAGTCTTTCTGCTGACTTGATAGCCTGCAATATAGAGCTATTCACTGTACCTCTGTACATGTGACAATAAATTGAACCAACCCTGTAGAAACAAAAGTGCATATGATTATTTGGGACTCTGCAGCTAAACTTCCCCTGGCCATGATTGTATCATTAATAAACTCTATCTGCACTGATCAAGTACCTGCTTTGCACTGGACAGATGGAGCAGCAGCAGGACCTCCTCAATACTCATTTGTTCAGCTCCTCAATCATAAAAGTCAAAACACAGTGAACAGCCCTAGTCAAGGATTCCTAAAATCTCCGCAGAGAGCACCATCTTGTTGTTTTGAGGATCTAGAAAGTTAGATATCTAAGCAGTAAGACGGGTCCCGACTTGAAACGCCACCTATCCATGTCCTCCAGAGATGCTGCCTGACCCACTGTGTTACACCGGCACTTTGTGTTTGTTTTCAATTATCCACCTAATAGCCTATCATGTTGATAATGCATTTGACAGCAGAAAGGAACCAGGACAAAGAAAATAACTAATCTTAGCTGCAAGATGTTTGATGTATCAGCTGGCTGTAGATGCGGGTAAGGCTGACCTGTATTACCTTTCCACAATTACTCTTATTCTAGATTGCTTTCTGGGTCGTTTCAGGAGTAGTTAAGAATCAAGCACACTGTTACCGATTATCGGATCACATATGGACAAGACCAGATGGGGATGGCAGGTTTCCTTTCCTGAAGGATAGTAATTTTGCAGAGGTTTTTAGACAGGCACATGGGAATGGAGGGATATGGATCATGTGCAAGCAGTGGAGATTAGTTTGCCTTGTTGTCATCATGACAGGCATGGACACTGGGGCGTGTTCTTGTGCAGTACTGTTCTAAGTTCTAAACAAAACAATTGAGCGGTTTCACTATCGCCATTATTGGCACCAGGTTCTTCATCTGTCGCTCCAAGATTCAAACTCTCATCTCTGGATCCTTTAATTTACTAAGTCAGCAAATGATCGGAGATGAACGAATTGTCGATCAATCATGATTGAGTTGTTGTCAGCTTGATTCTGACAAGCTCTCATGATTGGTAGAAAAGTGTTTTAACCTGCTCTAGTCTGTTTTGGACTTCAACTGAGGGTCCTTTACAGGGCGACTAAAGCAAAGAAACATTTATTTTAGACTTTGGCGATACAGCAAGGAAATGGGCCTTTTGGCCCACTGAGTCCACGCTAACCAGCAGTCACTCTGTACACACTCGGGACGATTTACAATTTAACCAAAACCAATTAACCTACAAACCTGTACGTCTTTGGAGTGCGGGAGGAAACCGAAGAAATCCACGTGGTCACAGGGAGAACGTACGAATTCCGCGCAGGCAGCGTCTGTAGTCAGGATTGAACCCGGGTCTTTGGTGCTGTAAGGCAGCGACTCAACCGCTGCACCACTGTTCTTCCCACAAAGGGTCTCATGAAGTTTCCAATCCTCTCAATTTTGTTTCGTGGTTCCCAGTATTGATGATTTGTATTATAATCATATTACTGTCAACTAAGAAGAAATGTTTTGTCGGAGTTTACTTATTTGTTGATGCTTATTATTTCATTTAAGAACTTGGCTGACTAGTGAGTGGTGCGGTAGCCAATCTGCTGCTCCTCCTACCCAGGGTGCTGCAGTTGTGGAATTCTGACTTGCTGAGTGTTTCCCATATTCAACGTTTTTATCCCACATTGCAGCATCTGCAGATTTGTTGATTTTTCTCAGAAACGTGGTATGTGGATCCAATCAAAGTTGACAACACTACTTCCTCCATGACCCCAGCTTTTTGCAAATGCGTTCTGTTCTAAAACCTGGTATCCTCAAGGCATTTCTGTTGGAATAAGTTGACTGTCAATACCTTTTATCAAAGGGCCTTCTCATGAACTTCGCTGGAGGCAGGACATTTTTAGGTAAGTGTATCTAATCACTTACACCAAGTGTGTACATCTGTAACCTGTAGAATTCTGGCCCCATAACATCTGCTCCTATTGTTGTTATTTTCATTAACCCCATTTGGAGAAGTATTCTTCCCCCTTTATAAAATCTTGTCTAGTTTATGAATGAAACCTTCCTCTTCAAAAATGGTAATAAATCCTGTCAGTAATCTGATCTCAACTTTAATTTTCAAGACAGAAATCAATTTAAAGATATAGCAATGAATTTTGAAAGAAATAATATGTAACTGCAGTTCATCATTTAAAAAAAAACAATGAAGTAAACTTAGTGGATTTCTTATTGAGAAAGTAACAATTCCCTTTTGTTTGGTTAACAAGATAAACAAGAAATGAATGTAGACTGCTGTTAGCGTAATTATAATGGCCAATTTGCTGCTGGAGACTTTTGTTCTGTGGTCCATTTTTGATCCGTTACATCAAATGGGTCATAATTAACAGATGGCGCTGATTGATTAGGGTAAAGCAACTTCAGGCAACGCTGGAAAGAATCACAGCTTTGATACCTTTAAATCTTTTTATTTTTAAATTGAAAACTGATGTTAAAAGACTATATACAGAAATGAGCACTTAACCTAGTCTATTAGGCTGTGTTGTACGTGTCAAACAACAAGCTTCTTAAATCTTTACACAGCCTTGTGCTGGACTAATATTACTTTATGTTCTCTTGCCAGAATAGCGGCAGGGTCTGCTTAATTAATAATCCAAAATTGTCTTTCGCTGCTTGAATGCAATATAAAGACTTTTATAATCCCCACACGCATTTAAAAACACTTTCATTTTTGGTAACAATGTAAAACATTTCTACAATGATTATATATATATTTTAGTATTTAAGAGCTTATATAAATAGAATACAAATAAATGTAGGTATGTTGTGTAGTTTAATAAGTTGGAGCCTGATACTGTGTAGACAGGTTAGCTGAAAATCAACGCACCAATACTATCTGGGAACTCGGCTTTCTATGTCAAAGCTCATGGTTAGGTTAACTGTTTCACTTTGTGACATGGACATGAAATAGCTGTATCTTTTTAGATAACTTCTGAATTTAACAAAATTACATAAAGGCCGTGATTTCAATGGAGCGGAGAACAGAAATGGTTGGAGTTTCTTGGGATCAATTCTTATCTCGTTATAAAGGGATAGTTATTTCCAAACTGAGACCTCTGTTTTAATACTCTGGCAAAGTCCTCCCTCACTACTCAGAGTGATTGGTAAATGGAACAAACTGACAGAGGAGGTGGATGAGGCAGGTATTTTAATGGCATTTAAAAAACACGAACAGCTGCATGGACAGAAAAATGTTTAGTGGGATATGGGCCAAATACAGGCAAATGGGACTGGCTAAGCTGGGGCATCTTGGTTGGCATGGACAAGTTGGGCCGAAAAGACTTCTTCCATGATGTATGACCCTATGGCTCTGACAACAGTGGTAATGAAATGGTAAAATCCTTGCTATAGTGGTAACTGCCTTGTTCCAATACATCAAGGGAGTTAAATCCAAGACCTGTGATACAAGTGGTTTTCTGAATATGTTCTTCCCCCCCCCCATGTTAACACTACCCTACATGCACTTGGGACAATTTTACACTTATACCAGGCCATTTAACCTATAAACCTGTTCGCCTTTGGAGTGTGGGAGGAAAAGCGAAGATCTCTTAGAAAACCGATGCAGTCACGGGGAGAACATACAAACCCCGTACAGGCAGCACACGTGATCGGGAGCGAACATCGGTCTCTAGAGCTGCAAGCGCTGTAAGGCAGCAACTCTACCACTGTGCCACCATGCCGCCTAGATGTTTTAAGTACAATTTTAATGGAAAAAATAAAAATCCATATCCCACTTAATGAATCAAACAATTTCTGTTGGATCTGTTTAATTAGTTTCAGTTTAGTTTATTGTCACATGTACAGTGACACTGTATCACAGGTACAGTGAAAAGCTTTTGTTGTGCGCCGTCCAGTCAGCAGGAAGACAATACTGGCACATGATTACAATCGAGCCATGCACAAATACATGGCAAGGGAATAACGTTTAATGCAAGGTAAAGTTAACAAAGTCTGATCAAGGATAGACCAAGGGTCACCAAAGAGATAGATTGTAATTCAGCACTGCCTGATAACAGTTGGGAAGAAACTGTTCTTGAATCTGGTCGTGTGTGTTTTCACATTTCTGTACCTTTTGCATGATAGGAAAGGGGAGAAGAGGGAGTGGCCAGGGTGCGACTCGTCCTTGATTGGGTCAGCGTGAGGTATAAATGTGGTCAATAAAGGAAGGTTGGTTTGTGTGATGGTCTGGGCTCCGTCCACAATTCACTGCAACTTCTTACGTTCTTGGTTGGAGCTGTTCCCAAACCAAGCTGCGATGCGTCTTGATGAAATGCTTTCTGTGGCGCATCTGTAGAAGTTGGTGAGAGTTGTAGGGGACATGTCGAACTTCGTAAACCTTTTAAGGAAGTAGTAGTTTTCGCAACACCGCTTTTATAAAGAGACACAGGAACTGCAGACACTGGTTTACAAATTTACACACACAAAGTGCTGGAGTAACTCAGCGGGTTAGCCAACATCTCTGGACTACATGGTTAGATGACGTTTCAGGTCAGGATCATTCTTCCGACTCCCTGTCACAGATAGGAGGGGAACTTCTTTAAAATAGGCACAACCAGCATGTGCAGTTCCTTGTGTCAGCCAGCATTAGCAGTTCCTTGTATCTCCATGTTACTGCTCCACTGTAAAAAATTCTCAAGGTTTCCCTACTTTGGAGAGGTTCTCCTCCTCTGCCCGATGGGGGTTCTGTGAGACCCTCTCTCACTGCTCCCCCTCTGTAATTCCTGGTGCTCTCCTGCTCTTCCACCATTTCTGACGGACTCACTGCTGCGGCTTTTACAATCTTGTTTAGCTATAGAGCTAAAGAGCTAATAGAGCTAACAGTCTTGACCAGAGTTTAGTGAATGGTCAATCCACCATGTGTTTAGTGCAGTAGCTTGATCAGAACTTTTGTGCACTCACCTTGAAAATGCCACAAATATCGAACAGTGTTCATCAGCCCTTCAACGTTAGAATTGCATGTTATTTATTTGTTGATGCTCTTTGATCATTTACCGTTTACAAATTTGATAACTATTTTTCATTATTATGCGTAATCCTGTCATTCATTACCTGTATAACCATCCCTGAGCAAAGCAGTGATGGTTTTTTAACAGAATGACGATACTAGGAAAAATCATTGAGACATCTTTGTGTAGAGGCTATGTGTAGAGGCTATGGGAATTTAAAAGAAACTCTTGCAGAAACTGCAAGAAAGAAACGTTCTTTGTCTATGTATAACTACGTGCCACACTGACCCATATTTCCTTGTTGTCGTTCAGAGGAAATCTAATTTGTCTTGTGCAAATCTTTCATTGATGGGCTCCAAACATTTGGCATTGGTTCCTGCTTTGTTTTTTAAGTAAATCTTTGAAAGGGCACATAACAAATTACACAGATGTGGATTGAAGTCTGACAAAAAGCAGCAGCAAGCAAAGGGAACACAGTCGGAAAAGAAACAAAACATTAATTCTGGTCCCTTTATTAAAGTTTCAGGTGAAGAAGAACAGATGGCTCTGATTATTTTGTTTAAGAAAGAACTGCTGATGCTGGAAAAATCGAAGGTAGACAAAAATGCTGGAGAAACTCAGCGGGTGAGGCAGTATCTATGGAGTGAAGGAATAGGTGACATTTCGGGTCGAGACCCTTCTTCAGACTGATGTGGGGGGCGGGGGGGGGGGGGGGGCGGGAAGAAGAAAGGAAGAGGTGGAGACACTATGCTGTGGGAGAGCTGGGAAGGGGAGGGGAAGGAGGGAGAAAACAAGGACTACCTGAAATTGGAGATGTCAATGTTCATACCGCTGGGGTGTAAACTACCCAAGCAAAATATGAGGTGCTGCTCCTCCAATTTGCTGTGGGACTCACTCTGGCCACGGAGGAGGCCCAACCCAGCCAATAGCTCCGCTCTATTTGCATTAACCAACCTGATCTCCCGGTGGCTCAGCACTTCAACTCTCCCTCCCATTCCGAATCCGACCTTTCTGTCCTGCCCCCCCCCCCCCCCCCCCACATCAGTTGGAAGAAAAGTCTCGACCCGAAACGTCACCTATTCCTTCGCTCCATAGGTGTTGCCTCACCCGCTGAGTTTCTCCAGCATTTTTGTCTATGCTCTGATTATTTTTTATCAAAGAACAATGTGAATGCATTTGAAAAATAACAGCGATTCATTGATATGAGATATTCACTGCGGGGTCATATTTTGGACATTAAAGATTCTTGCACTAACATCCTCTGTGGTTCTGACAGTCGTTTGGCCCACTTGGCCTGCTCCAAACCTGCCCAACCTATCCCTATAGCTCTGGCCCTCAATCGCTGGCAACATCCTCGTAAATCTTCTCAGCACTATTTTCAGCTTAACTTCTTCAAAAACTCATTCAGGTTTGTGAGACATGATCTCTCAAGCACAGAACTATGCTGACTACCCATAATCAACACTTTGTTGTGGAGTTACAAGGAAATGTTCCGTTATCAGTAAAGAACTATGGAAACTAACTGCACATTTTTGTGTGCAGAGATGCAGGGAAGATGTAGAATGTACCGTTTAAAAAAAACCCCAACTCTGAACAAGCAGCATACCATGTCCCAGCTTGATATTACCTCCCATACCAAGTTTGAAAATCTCTGTTTTACACAACTTGAAACAATTATGCTATGATTTAGAACAATGGAATTCAGAACTATAACTCAACAGATTGCATTCTTAGAAATTTCTCAAAAAATGTCAATCCTTTCAGAACTTCCAGTTAATCTTTGTTGCAGTACCACATGCAATTTATCTTCCGTTCTGTGTGGCTTGATCATAGGCTATGCTTCAATATGTAGCCTGGATTTAAGTCTGTTTTATTGTTTATGCAGAAAGTAATCCCAAATGTAAGGTATTCAAAGTGGAATAAAAACTCCTTCAAGATAAGATAAACAGATAAGATGGAAAGCAACCAAGAAAAGCAGGATAAATGCCTTTTTGAACCCTCATTAAGACCGCTCCAAAATAGAACATTTTTCATACGTGCAACTGATGAGTGAGTCTTATATATTTCTAAATTAGGTGCACGAATTAGGCCTTGGAATTTCTGAGCTGAGAGAGGGGAATACCTCACTGAAGAAGAAACTGTAAATCAAATATTCTGATTTTTGCAGCCTAATTTTAAAAAGAAACATAATCTTTGGGGAGACAGAACGGAAGAGGTGCTTTACACAGCATTAAATGTGATATTATAATCACTGGCACTGCACTGTGAAATCCAGGCATGAGAAAGGGACTGGTAAAATTGGATTTACACTGAGCCCATGTGATTCATTGATGGAAGTTGAAGGTCAGGGTGATAGCTATCAGTATTGTGTAGACCTGTGAGCAGCTGTACTTCTTAAATTAAATAGGCCAGAAATTGCAGAGAGTTGTGGACGTAACTCAGTTCATCACGCAAACCGACCTCCTTTCCATTGACTCCATCTACACTGGAGATGTCGCGGCAAGGCCACCAGTTTAATTAAGGACTAGTTTCACCTCGGTCATTCCCTCTTCTCCCTTCTCCCATCGGGCACGAGGTACAGAAGTGTGAAAACGCACAGCTCCAAATTCAGGTGCAGTTTCTTCCCAGCTGTTATCAGGCAACTGAACCATCCTATCATCGACTCTAGAGCGGTCCTGAGCTGCAATCTACCTCATTGGAGACCCTCAGACTACCTCTAATCGGACTTTACTGGACATCATCTTGCATTAAGCCTTATTCCCTTTATCCTGTATCTGCACACTGTGGACAGCTTGATTGTAGTCATGTATAGTCTTTTAGCCGACTGGTTAGTACACAACAAAAAGCTTTTCACTGCACATCAGTACATGTGACAATAAACGGAACTAAAATTAAAAGGTATCACTGGAGAGCATGGATAAGTGACATTTCAACCTGATGCTGCCTGATCCGTTGAGTTACTCCAGCACTTTGTGTCCTCTTTTGTAAACCGGCATCTGCAACTCCTTGTATCCTGAAATATAATGATTTTTCTAAATTATTTATTTTTTAACATTTAAAAAAATATTAATCTTTGTGGAGAGCAATTAAAAATTAGTTTTAGGTTTATTATTGTTAAGTGGACTGAGGTACAGTGAAAAGCTATGTCTTGCATGCAATCCAAATAGATCACATTAGATATATTATACTGTACATGAATACAATCAAATCAAAGTCAAGTAGAATAGATGGAGCACAGGATGGTCTCAATTAAAGGGCAATTTTATAGCTTTACATCAAAAAAAGGTCAGATTGTTTTGCAATTGTAAAAAATACTGTAGCATGGTTAAGTAAAATCATCCTCCATATGCCTTCTACACATGCATTTTACTTGTCACGTGTATTTAAAATTAGTAATAGTATAATATTTACAAGGAAAGACAAACTTGCATTTAAAACAGAAATGATTAGATCACTGTATATTGCAAGAATTTAGGAATGTGAGAAAAATAAAGGAAAATTATCTTGAGGTCTCGTATCTGAGGAAGGATGTCTGTTGAGCTTTTGATGGCGCTGCGGTTTAGAAGGATGAGGGGGATTTCATTGGAATTTATCGAGCAATGTAAGGCCCAGATAGAGTGGATGTGGAGAAGATATTTCCAGTAGTGGCAGAGTCTAGAACCAGGGGGCACCCCCTCAGAATAAAAGGGCATACCTTTAGAATGGTGATGAGGAGGAATTTATTTAGCCAGAGGGAGGAACAGACGCTTCGGCCTACAATGTCCACGCTGAACATAATGCCAAGTTAAACTAATCTTCTCTACCTGCTTGTGATCTGTATCCTCCATTTCCTGCATTCGCATGTGCCTATCTCTAAAACACCACTATCATATCTGCCTCCAAAATCACCCTTGGTAGCATGTTCCAAGCACCCACCACCCTCCATGCAAAAGTTTTGCTCTGCCCCTCATTGCTATTGCAGGTACTATCACAACGTTAAAGAAACGTTTAGGCAGGTACATGGATAGGATAGATTTGGAAGAATATGGGCCAAATGCAGGCAGGCTAGAGTAGATGGGACATGTTGGTCAGTGTGGGTAAGTCAGGCCGATGGGCCTGTTTCCCTGCTGTATGACTATGACTATTATTGCACCAAAGCCAAGTTTGCAGTGGAGGGATATCATTAGGCTCATTTTCACCTTTCAATAAAAGTCCTAACCTAAAATATCAGAACACCATCAGCTGTCCAGAGTTGTGTTAAATGTTGCAGATCAAGGCCTTCGTACCCTATAAAGATTTTGCTCTTCGGTCCTTTGTATATGTCATGATATCATAGATTTTGGGAGCCAGGAACTAGTATTAAGCTGATGGGAATGTATGTGACTGTCCTGATGTTAATGTTCAATAAAATGTTCTGATCCTCTTGCTCTGCAATTACAATCTCTTCTAACGGTATTGAATTACACAATTCCATCTTTGGTTTGACGGTTTTGGCTTCCAAACTTGTAAATCATCAAAATTGGCTATGTCTCTTTAAAAGCTTCAAAATTCCTCAGTTATATTTCAGATCAAGCTCATGTGGAGTAGAAAATGGAGACGGCCATGAAATAGAATTCTTGATATATGGTTTATATTGGGGACGAAAAGCAATTCCCTGTTTTATTAGTAACACAAACGCTATCGTCATTTTACATCAAAGCTTCAAAAGAAAATCACTTCATATTGATCCTTGTTGACTATTTCAGGTTTATTGGAGAAATGCTGTTGGTGCTCAAAGATTCAAGGCGCCCAGTTGGCATAACAATTAAAGCAGAAGTCTCCCTGCCCTGGATGAACAAGTTCGCATTTTGGATAGAGTCAAATTCATCTCCTCTCTTGGGATGACTGGGGAAAGATATTTTGGGTCTGTTTATTCTAGTCTGATTAAAATCTATTTGCTTCTGAGGGATTTTAAATACTAAATCAGGAGATGAGTATGTTTATTTCAAACTAAGATCAAAGTAAAAAGCTCTAAACAATTGAAGCTATGCCCACTGAATTTACATAACTATCTATTTGCATGATTTTATTATATATATATATATGCCTGACTTGGACAGTCAGAACTTTTTTCTCAGGGTGGAAATGTCAAGAAATAGAGGGCATAGCTTTAGGGTGAGAGAGGGAAGGTTTAAAGGAGATATATGGGGCACATTTTTAACACAGAGTGGTGAGTACATTGAATGTGCTGCCACGGGTGGTGGTGGAGGCAGATATTATTGTGGCATTTAAGCTTTTGGATGGGGACATGAAAATGCAGGGAATTGAGGGATATGGATCATGTGCAAAGGAGATTAGTTTAATCTGGCATCATGTTTTGGACATTGTCGGTTGAAGTGCCTATTCCTATGCTGTACTGTTTTGTGTTCTATGTTCTATCTACTACATTAAATGTTTAATGCTCTATGTTCTCAGAGGAAAAGAGGCGTTTGGAAACCATTTCAACCTTTGCAACCAGTATGACGTATTCCTAGGATGGATAGAGTGGATTTAAATATGAAGCACAGCTCATATCTTCTACCCTTGTAACATACATTCACTGAATGGAAGACTTACTTGTGTTTTTGAGTATGAACACACGTTGGAGCCAATTTATATAGGCTTGCAAACAGATCTGAACATCATCCAACATCATCCAACATCTAGAAGGAACTGATTCCTAATTGAACATTTCTCAGACTATCAACTAGATGAGAAGAAATATAATTTAATCAGTGCGGGCAACATGTTTCTACGTATGAGGGGAAATGGAACATATTTTGCAACGGAAAGTGCTGGATTAACTCAGCTGGTCAGGCAGGACATGGACGGGTGACATTTTGGGTCGAGTCCATTCTTCAGATTGCACAAAGTGCTGGATTTACACAGCTGGTCAGGCAGCATCTCTGTAGGACATGGATAGGTGACGTTTCAGGTCGGAACCCTGATCCATTGAGTTATTCTAGCACTTTATGTTCTATGCAAGATTCCAGCATCTGCAGTTCCTTGTGTTTGCAACAGATTGCCACGTGCTGAAATTCAAGATGGCTGTGCACTTTAAATTCATGTGAAATGCAGCTATTGTACAACAGAATGGTTCCTGACCACTTCATGAAAAAAAAATACAATTGTATAATATTTGTTTCATGCGATCCTAATGTAGATTCTAACAAGTGGTTACACAATGTGAGCAGAGAAGCTTGAAGCAGGCCATTTGAAGCTCGAACTAGTTATTCTATTTAGAGTAATTAGATCCTCGCTTCCTCCACAACTTCTGCATTTACTCAGCCTTGATTCTTATCCTTTGACACCGTGACCTAATAAAATACGGTGAATCACAACCTGAAAATATCAATCAGCATGGCATCCCCCAGCTCCTGGGTGAAGAATTCTACAGTTTCATTACATTTTTGTAAAAGTGCTCTCTGATTTCACTTCCTACAGGCTTGGTTCTAAACTGAAGAATCCATCTTAACGTCTGCCTCCTCCCATGTCTAAGATCTCCCCACTGGAGGAAATTATTATTATTTTGTCTCTTGGAAGGAAACTGAGCTGTGAGATAATTATACTATGCAAAGTGAATGTCGACATTGAACATTGTCTCATGATGATAATATCGCAACAAGAGGAGTTCAATCAGACCATGTACTTATCCTTTTTAATTAGTTCCTGGCTGCCTCCTGTATCAACTCTGTTTACTCAGCCTTGAGACTTATTCCATGATACCCTTACCTGATATGAGACCGTCAATCACAGTCTGAAAATATCAATTGAAGTGGGCTTCATTTCATCATTTGAAAATAATTTGATTATCGTCCAACCTTTTTAAACTCAAGGGAATAGAAGCCAAGGTTATATAATCTGTCCTCATAATTTAACTCTAAGCTATGGTCTTGTGCTTGTCAACCTGTGCTTGTAACCCATCCAGGGTCCAAATATCTTTCCAGTGGTGTACTGTCCAGCAATTAATATAAAATACATCAGATGGGGGTCTAACAATTATATTCCAATCCCCCTTAAGACAATGGCGATGTTTTATTTGCTGATCCTTTCTATAAGTAACTATCCAGTATGAAATGTGAAATCAGAGATCATCCAAAAGGCCACAGTAAATCATAACATGATACCTGACTTGTAACTTAATTTAAAAAACTGTGTTTCTGTGCTGTATGACTCTAAAACGGTACAACATCACAAATTTCCGTGGGATTACTACATGAATGCAATAATGTCATAAGAGAAATGTGCAAATCTTGTAAAAATGTTCTTTAATTGTCTCTAATAGCAATATAAGAGTTGTGATTCGGCAACTCTGGAGTGCTTATTCCAGCTCCTGTTTCTTAAAAGACAAAACAGGAGCTGGAATAAGCACAACTAATGGTATTGTAGTAAAAGGGCAAAATATACATCAGCAACAGAACTCATTTACTTGAAGTGCCTAGAAATTATAGTGTTGCTTTCCTGAGGCTTCCGTCCTTCCTTAAATGTCAAGAACACTCACAAAGGATTTACAGCCACTGAAATCAGAGCAAGCTGGACTATAAATTTTACATGGCGTTCATGGCTTCTGATGGATTTGCAAGTGAGAAATCTTAAAATCTACCCAGTAATTTCTGGATAGTACTTCAAGTGCACTCTGCATAAATAATGCACTTTATTTCATTGAGATATTTTATTTGTGAATCACCATAAGATTGTTAAAAGGTGGAAGATAAAACATACAGTAATCACAAAAATTGTGCTGAAGAGTGCGACTTTTGAACCTGGCTTTATAATTTTTTTTTTAATTGCTTTTTAAAATTTTATCTCTATTATCTAATCTGGATGTTCATTCCCTATGATTGATCGTTTATTTTGTGGAGGAGAATCTCCCAACATGAATTTGTCTTTCATAATGTGGAACCCTTGCAAGGGGGAAAGAAGTGAAAATATTGCTCCAGTGATATCCGTTCTGTAGGTTATGGAAAAGGTGGAGAAGATTTATTGTGGTTCATTCATTTGCTCAGAGTCATTTTTGTCCAGAAGTGCTTTTGTTCCCTTCACAATATTTGTCCGAAGGTCTGAAGAATCAACTATATTTAGTTGATTCAATGGTTACAATGGTACTAATGGTGATGAATTCCCATGAATGCATTCAAAAAATCTGCCCCCACTGGTGTCTGGATTAGATAATTCCCAAGATTTACTGTCCTCTAAAATAAGAAATCCTCTCTCCACCCTTGTCATCAGAGATAGGAGTTTTCCCACTCTGAAATATGCCTTCTATACATCTCCATTAGGGATCCCAGCATCCACTTTCAATCTCCTTCCAACTCTGCGATGTTTCAATTAGATGGAGGCTCAGTGGTGGAGTTGCTGCCTTACAGAGCCAGAGAGCCAGGTTTGATCCTGACCACAGATGCTGTCTGTATGGAGTTTGTACGTTCTCCCTGTGACCAAGTGGGTTTTCTACGGGGGCTCTGGTTTCCTGCCACATTCGAAAGATGTGCAGGTTGGTAGGACGTGTAGGATGTAAAACTGGGATAACATAGAACTAGTGAACGCGTGATCATTGGTTGGCGCGGACTCTGTATTGCCTGTTTTTATGCTGTTTCCCTAACCTAAACTAAATTCAGATCACCTATCATTGTTCTATATTCTCTCCAACCTGCTCAACATCAAATCACAAGGTGCTGGAGGAACTCAGCTGGTCAGGCAGCATCTCTTGAAACATGGACAGGCGATGTTTCCGGTCGGGATCCTTCTTCCATTCTGAAGGGTCCTGACCTGAATTGTCACATATCTACTTCTCCCAGACATGCTGCCTGACCAATGAGCTCTTCCACCACTTTAAGCTTTGCTCAAGATTCCAACATCTGCCGTTCCACAAGTCTCTCTGCTCAACATCAACTCTTTCATCCCAGGTTAAGTCCTCTCTGCTCTACCTCCAATGCAGGAGTACAAGGACCAAAGCCTGCACTGCTCTTGGTGCAGTTTCAACAATACTCTGTAAATTTTCTGCACTAATGCTGATATTTCTTGAATTTCTGTGGCACGCAACTCTGTCCTACTACCACTGATGTGAATAACGGTGGATAATTAAACATCTGACAGGAGGAGGAGACAACAAGAACATACACATTCTCAGGAGAAGCTAAGAGATGAGTCACAGAGCTTGGGCCAAATAGCAAGTAGAATACTGTATAACTCCAGCCTGAAATTAATTGTTATTCAGCAGGTAATCGGGTAGTCCTTTGAACAGGTCCTTTAAACATCCCTGATGCCATTTTAACACAGGGCAAAACAAATGATATCTCAAGCTCTCTCTTAAAATGGCATTCTAGATTTGTTTTACACATTTGCCCGAGTTTGGTTTTGTTGGGTGAAATGGAAGCAACAGCCAGGCATTGCAGAATATCTTAGCATTACTTCACACAATATTGGCTGCAAATTGGAGGTACAGCATTTTTACGTATAGTTCAATTACCTGGGAACTCACACGTATTTCAACTTGTACAGCCCCATGTGAGAAAATAAGTACAAGCTTCCCCATCTGAGTGGGCAATAATGTGTGATAGTATCTCTTCCTTATAATTCTCAACTGGGTTTAGGATAAAAGCAAGATTAACTCACGCAGAGTGGAAATGCCAATGTAATTGCTGTTTCTAAAAATAGTTGTCAAAAGTGCCTGTTTTCCTACTGAACCAGAATCAACAGATTGTTCGTTCCCCTTTTAAACCAGCCATTCCTCGACCTGTATTTATTTTAAGTTATCGAGAAATATAATGTCAAACCCCACAGTGAACTTTCCTACTGAATGATGTGAACTGAAGTTGGTTGGATTTGCTTGTGTGGTATTAATTTCCTCCTTGAAGCTAATTAATTTTTTCACAGAGAGCGAGATTTGCAAAACTTAATGCATTGCTAATGAAAAATGCTTTGTGTGAATGGGCTTATTAGAATGAAATGCTTCACTGAGGGGTAATGAAATACTGGTGCATAATTATAATCAATGTCAAAAGATTCTTTAGTAGAATAGTTTCTTCTTTTTTTTTAAATACACTTTTCCGGATTAGTGCAATTGGGTGCTTAAGAATACTAAAAATAAATCCTTGAAAAAAATCCTGTACATAGGGTTAAAATGGGACCAACTGAATCAATGATAACACCCTTTCAATGGACATATTAGTGACGCAGCAATTTTGCTAAAGAATGCTTGATACGCCTCTGCGTTAGTGGGTCATAGGTTCAAGTCTTACTCCACAGACATGAGCGTATAATTGAAGCTGGCAATTTAGTTCTATATTGAGTGAATTATGCTGTAAAAGGTGCAATCATCTCATGAGATGTTAAATAATATTTTTTGAGATGGAGATGGAAAAAATCAGCAACAACTTTATAAATATTATTTATGGGATTTGAAAACTGCTGGTTGAAGGACATAGAATGTAGAACATAAAACATGCACATAAAACAGTACAGCACAGGAACAGTACCGTCAGCACACTGTGTCCATGCCAAACATGATGCCAAGTTAAAGTCATCTCCTCTGCATGCACATCATCCATATCTTTCCATATCCATGTGCCTACCCAAAAGCCTCTTAAATGCACTATCTGCCTCTACCACCACCCGTGGTACATTTCTCGGTACATTTCCATCCTAGGAAAAAGGCTCAGTCTGTCTACCCTACTTTTATAATGCTATATACCTCTATCAGGTCTCTTCTCAGCCTCGATGTTAAAGAGAAAACAATCCAAGTTTGTCCAACCTTTCCTTATAGCTAGTGCCCTCCAATCCATGTAGCATTCTGCTAAATCTCTTCTGCATCCTCTTCAAAGCCTCTGTATCTTTTCTGTAAAGAGGCGACCAGAACTGCACATAATACTCCAAATGCAGCCTAACCAAAGTCCTGTAAAGCTGACTTCCTGACTCTTATACTTATTGCTCCGACCAAGGGAAGGTACGCAGAGCATACACTTTCTTCACCACTCTCTCAACTTTTGCTCCCAAAATGCTCTTACACTGAAAGACCAATCACCTGACTAGGCTTGTTTCCAATACTGTGTCCAGTATGGTCCATCTTTGAGTTGCATCATCCATTGATGGACCATCTGTTTCAAGAAGCCCTCTTGGATACACCTAACACATTCTTCCTTGTCTAAGCCTTTTACACCAAGTAAGACCCAGGCAATATTAGGGAAGATGAAGTTGCCTACTATGAAAACCCTGTTGCTTTGCATATTTCCTTAATCTGTCTACACATCTGTTCCTCTATCTCCTGCTGGCTATTGAGAAGCCTAAAGTATAATGAGATCATTTTACCTTTCTTATTTTTGAGCTCTGTTGCCTGACGGGATGAATCCTCCAGTATGTCATCTCAGTGCCACCTTCACTAATCCCCGGTTACTAAAGCAACTCCTCCACCTATTGTACCTCCTTCTCTATCACATTTGAAACATCGAACCCTTGGAATGTTGACTTGCCAGTCCTGTTCCTCTCGCAACCAAGTCTCCATAATGGCCACAACATCATAGTTCCAAGCACTGATCCAGCCTCTAAGTTCAAATGCTTTGCCCACCATATTCCTTGCATTGAAATAAGCACACATCAACACATCAGTTTCAACATATTATTTAACTTCTCCTTGCCTGTCCTTACTTTGAGACTGAAGATAGACACAAAATGCTGGAATAACTCAGTGGGTCAGGCAGCATCTCTGAGAAAAGGAATAGGTGGCATTGAGGGTCGAGACCCTTCTTCAGACTCCTTACTCCTTACATAACCACTACCTTTCCATTAGTCCTTCCAGATACTGACCTTCTGTCCCGGTTCCCACCCTCCTGCCACTCTAATTTAAACCTTCCCGAGTAGTACCAGTGAACCTCCCTGTAACGATACTGGTCCCTCTCCAGTTCAAATGCAACTTGCCACTCATGTACGTCACCTCTGCCACAGATGAGGTCCCAAGTCTGATTCCTTGCCCACTGCACCAACTCCTCAGCCACTCATTCCGCCATCCTATTCTTCCTATTCCTACCATCTCTTTGTTATCTATTCCTGATGGCCCTTGAGAGAACAGGAGTAAGTAATCTTCAGATGCAAGAGTCCGCCAGGTGAAAATACACCGTTGTGCTGTTTCGAGGGTTCCAAGATTTAAACCCAGCAATTAATAAGGAACAGCACTTTTTCCAAGTCAAGATACAGCATCACAAGCAAGAGAACTTCCAACTGGTGGCATTCTGGTAAGTGTGTTACTCATCCCTTCTAGGTGGTGGAGGTCTGGAATTCTGGAGTTGCTCTCAATGAGTTGATGCAATGCAATTGATACATACTGTCAAAGTGTATTATGTAGATGATACATACTGTCAAAGTATATTAAGTTCACATCAAAGGGACTGACCATTGTCTCATCCAATCTATTCAGGTATTCTTTATGTTGCTTCGCAGATGGGAGGCATGGTGGCTCAGCAGTAGAGTTGTTGCCTTACAGTGTCAGAGACCTGGTTTTGATCCTGACTACGGGTGCTGTCTGTACAGAGTTTGTATGTTCTCCCCGGCTTTTCTCCGGGTGCTCCAGTTTCCCCACATATTCCAAAGACGTACAGATTTGTAGGCTTTAGTAAAAATAGTAAATTGTCCCTAGTGTGTATATAGTGCTAGTGTACGGGAGTATTGCTGGTCGGCGTGGAATTGGTGGGCTGACGGGCCTGCTCCCATGCTGTATCTCTAAACTCCAAATTAAATAATTCAAATTATTTCATCTCAGTGTTTTAACGGAGCTTTTTATTCATTTCCCTCCTATGTTCTTACAGTATCTGGCTTCCCAAGGTAAGTTGGCTTCTCTGTGGTCTGCCTCAGCCTCTTGATGTAGTATTGAGTTCCAGAGTGAAGAGGATACTTGAATTTCTTACTGGGTTTATTATTGACTCCTGGAATATGAATAGCGGTGCCTTCCCTGTGTCCAGGCCAACATTCATCCCTCAACCTGAGAACACTCACTCATCAAATAACCCAACAATGTATCAAAATGCAATGGACCGAGCTATGTATAATTTTTGTTACCACATTTTAGTTACTCTGCTTCAAAGATGAAGTGAGTGACATTACAAAATAAAGTTATGCTATAACTTTCCAGAGCATAATTAATTACTTAAGAGTAAATTGTAATCAAGCATGAAAAGGGCACATTAGAAATCACTTTTGGTAAAAACATCTTATAATCTTGCTGTCCCTGTTCTTTGTACTGTACTGTACTTTTGATCTGAACAGAAAACAAAATCATATCAACATCCACAATCTGATGGGATTTTCCACAAGAAATGTTAGTCTGATAGCAATCTTTTGAAAAAAAGGCTGAATTTATGCATTTGGCCTGTCTCCATCAATGTTTGTCCTATCCATATAAATATCCAATTTTTTAAAAAACTGTGATTGTATTGCCTCTTTCTCCTCCTCTGGCAGCTGCTGCCAAATATATCCCACCCTCTGTGTGGAAAAACCTGCCCCTCAGATCTCCTTTAAATATTTCCCCTCTTGCCTTAAACCTATGTCCTCTATTTGAAGACTCCCCTCCCCTTTGAAATGTCTGTGACTATCTACCCCATCAATTCCCCTCATAATTGTATAGACCTCTGTAAGGTGACCCTTCATGTTCCCGCCAATCTAAGCTTTAATTGTAGCAAAAACCATCCATGTTAGGCACCATCCCTGCAAATCTCTTCTGTCCTATCTCCAGATATACCACATCATTTTTATGGTGCTTTGTGTGTTAACATCAATTTGTTTAAACCATAATGCAGGAATTTCAAAGGTTTATTATAAATATGACAAATACATATGTATACAATAAATATAATATTTATATTATAATAGGGTAAGGATTTAACAACATGGATTATTTTACCAACCAGACCCAATTAGTGAACCAATTGAGCTCAAAGTTGTGGTTTATATTATGTATTCTCTTTGTGGAGAATTGCCATGTAATTATTTCCGATGCATCTTATGCTTGCCAACATCATACCATATTTTAATTCTGCTTTTTTGACCATGGAGCTCTCACTGTGTGTCAAGCACAGATTTCTGCCCCAAAGATGTGCTAAATGTTGTGTCAATGCCGGTTATACCCAAAATTCAGCATTAACAGGCAGTGCTTATAATAAATGCTCAGACTACAATTGTATTTTTCTTTTTTGTTTTATAAAATTTAAGATGCCATTCTTACCTGCAACAGGTACTGTACATGTGGTCTGGGAAGATTTTCAATCTTTAATCTGGTTCACATATACCATGAACATATACGAAAAGGAAAGATGATACAATGTAGGATGATGGCCCCAGGAAGGATTTTGGGGGGAAATAATTGCAGTTAAAAGAGCAAATGTTTTCATTTTGTTTAGTGCGGCTGAGTATCTGATTATGACTGAATAATTGAATGAACAAGGCTGTTCTGAGAACTCTTCCATTTGGAAATTGGTGGATTGGTCCATTTTGTACCTGGGATTCATTAGGGTTTGGTCGATAGTTGTATAAGTCATGGAGACTTGTATAAATGTTACGATGCATGTGACACACCTACGTTCAAAATTCCACAATGTTTACAAGCTTGCAATTCAATTTGCGGGAGTCTATTTTAAAATGTTATAACCTGACTCTGTCCTTCATTTGTCTTGCTGATCAGCTCCATCCATTCATGGTCAACTGCTTTCAATGCTCTGCTCCAACTCCATATTATTTTATATCTCCAGAAAATGTATTTTTCTCCTGTCTAAATGCTCCTAATACACTTCCCAAAAAATCACCCATTTACAAAAAGAGGCTAAATCCATTTCCTGCTGGTAAATCTACCTTCCATTTGATATATGTGACTAATGTGTTCTGAAAACCCCATGAACTCAAATAATAGAGTGATGATAAGTATCAGTGACGTATCGCCAAAGGCTCTCTGCAGCGGTTGCAAGGAAAGGTATAATCACTGCATTTTGTAATAATGATGGAAAGACATTTGGTAACAGGAAGTTTTATTGGTGGGTATTTTCTTTCAAATATTGCTTAACTTAAAATTTATTAGACAGGAAGAGTAATGAGAGATGTAGGAGCAAAGGTTTTAACTGTCACTTATTTTAAGTCACGAGAGAAAATTTACAATTAGTTGTGTTTCAGTTTAAGAGATGCAGCGTGGAAACAGGCTTCTTGGCCCACCAAGGCCACGCCAACCAATAGAGTAGTTCTAGTCCTACACATTAGGGACAATTTACACAAACCTGCATGTCTTTCGAATGTGGTACGAAACCGGAGCACCCGGAGAAAACCCACGCAAGCACATGGACAACGTGCAAACTCCGTACTAGGATTTGTGAGTCGTAGTAAAACGATCATTTCATTAGCTGTAGTAGATTTTACTTTTGTATAGGCATGTTGTAAATTATCCCTTAGTGTAGGTTAATGGCAAAATGAATCGCAGGAGAGTGGATAAATGTGCAAAGAATAAATTGCAGGGTTACAGCAAAATGAGGAGAGGAGAAATGGGGCTAACATGATTGCTTCCTTGGAAGCTACCTGGACTTGACCAGCCAAATGACTTCCTTCTGTGTTATTGAACTTATAAGATTAGTACTTAGTGCTGAACTGCAACTTGTGTAATGATTTTGATGCAGTAAAACATGCAAGGTTGCTTCACTGGAGAGATTGTCAAATAAAATTTGATGTTAAGTTAGTGAAACCTTTTGGGATATGTGACTGAATGTTTGCTCAAAATGGTTGGTTTTAAACCATCTTTGTGTTAGATACCAGCTAAAGGCACAGAAAGATTTAACATCAAATTTTCATTGATACAGAGGTGCATCAATAGCGGATTTTACTTTTAAGAAATAGTCGATGCATTCATGGACAGTAAGCTTATTACTCCCGGGCTCAGAAACATTTTGTTTCAGTATAATTAGCTGAGTGGAAATGTTAAAGCTCATTGAACTGGCTTCTCATATCAGCCTGTCTTGTCTGACAGTTTATTGCAAGCAAGGATAACCTTTAGAACAGACTTGTGATTTTTGGCACAAGAACTGCTTGAACTAAAACCGAGAGGAAGTCTGAAAGCATAAATGCCGATTTTACTCAAATATGGTGGTTTCTGATAGCGTCTTTACTGCTAATTACCTCTTTAAACGTATGGTTATATTCAAAAGCATTAGCCATGAAAGTTAAAGCTTTTACAAGCAAGGAGGGAAACACTTTAATAATTCTTTTTTAATTCCCTAGAATTTAAGACTAGAGTCTGCATTACATCCAGCATGACCGGAGCATTGTGTTCTTTCCAAATACATTGGAGAAAACAATGGGACCATGACAAATACATCTAAATTAAGATTAAATAAAGCGCAAGGCTAAAAGCAAACTGCTGGAGGAACTCAGTGTGTCAAGTCACATCTGTTATGGGAAGAGTCTAACTCCCTCTACAGATTCTGCCTGACCTGTTGAGTTCCTCCAGCAGTCTGTGATTTGTTTCGGTTTCCAGCAACTGCTGTCCCTTGTGCCTTCATTATGCTGAAATATAGTCGTGAGGATGCGTGCTTTTAATGATGAACCTTATTCGAGGCAGTAGAGACTTTTCCTTCTTGATATCTCTCTGAAGATCAAAATATTAATTCCAGAAATCAACATGATAAATCTCTGTTACATCACTGTTGTGAGTATGTCGTTCCTTCATTCAGAGACCAAGACTGTACGAAGCACTCCAGGGATAGTCCTGGATTTTATACTTATCAACCCCCATGGCAATAAAGACCAATGTACCATTGGCTTCCAAATTGCTTCCACGGGTGCTTGCAATCTTTCTCTGTTTGAACTTACTAAACACAACCATTCAGCCTATCGAGTCCATACCAGGTCCCAACAGTGCAAACCCAACGTTTGCACTGTTTCAATATGCAGGAACATCTACACAGACTGGGTCTCCCCAACATCTTTTTTTTTAATGGACAGAAGTCTCATTAAGGCATATAGATATAACTTTTAATATTCAGCACCACTGAAATAATTTGAAGGGTGACTGGGGCAAGACTAAACATTTCTCAGGGGCAACCTGTTATTTTGAGTGCTGCTTTCAGTGCATAGATACTGTAGTATGGAAAGTCAGTAAATGGTAAAATCTAGACTCCCAATGAAGATTTGCAGTTTATGTTGGCTAATAATAGTTTCTGTGCAGTGCACCTCCTGAAAATGCAGTTTTAATTTTGTTATTGCTTTCCAAAGTCAGAGTGTTCTATTCTTTATGTGGTGATGGTGACCACATACATAAAGGCTTCACAAGATTAAATGGATAATGTGTTGCTAACCCTTTCTTTATTTTGCTGTAGCCTGTATGTTTTGGCACTGTAATAGTGTAGGGAGAAAGCTGCCTGTCATGGCATGGACTGCAAACTGTAGCAGATGCTGAGAGTGAATACTATAAAAGGAGGAACACTTAAAACATTTTATTAGACAATCGCCTCTCCTCATCTGAATTAGCAGAGAATGCCAGTACTATGATTGAACATTAACTTGCTCCCTTTATTTTAATGGACATATCAACCTCCCTAAGTTTTCTTGAGCTTTGGAAAACAAAGCTACGGGGTGCTACATTTCAAACTGGTCTCCCAGCTGCAGTAGCGGACGTAAATAGATTCATGTGGTGCCAGTCCAGTTTGCAGTAAGCCAGTCCTTGGTATAACAGCATCAGCACACAGCTCTGTGACAAATTGTGCTGTGGCTTCCACTATTCACATGTGTAAACCACCTTTTCCAGCAATTCTCTTCTGCCATCCATGAGGTAACATGAGAGGCCTGAATCTATCCACAGTTAAATAGAGTCACTTGTTAGCTGCTGGTCTGGTGTTAAAATGGAAATTGACCATAAGGCTTTAAAAGACAAAGGCTATCAGCAGACAGGACTTCACTATGCAGTGGGTCCAACATACGATCTTCAAAGTGCATTCGAGAATCAAATGACCGTCCCATGTAAAAAAATGATTTGCTTATTGAAAGCAACAGTGGAAGTGATGGATCTGCAACATGAACATACAATGTAGAACATTACAGCATAGGAGCGGGCCCTTTGGCCCACAATGTTTGTGCCATATCTGTTGTCAAATTAAACTGATCTTATCTGCCTGTACATGATCCTTTATCCCTCTATTCCACTATTCCCTGCACTTCCACTAAAAAGGGAGATCAGAAGGGCAAAAAGGGGCCAGGAATTAGCTGTGGCAGGTAGCATTAAGGACAATCCCAAAAGATTTTATAAATACACTAGACCAAGTGGGACCCGTTGCACCGTGTTCCCCCAATGCAACCGGTTTCCACCGTTCACCCGTTCCCCCAACGCAACCCGTTCCCCAATGCAATATTCCAGCACTCACCCACAGCCCCCAACTACGCAGGCGCGACTCATTTCCCCTCATCCCCCAACACTCCCTCCCCCTCCTCATCACCCTCCCTCTTCTTTCCCCTCTCCTCCGCCCCTCCCCCACTCCCTCACCTCTACCTCCTTTCCCCTACTCTCAGTAACTCCCTCCCTCTCTCCATAACCCCTGTCCCCTCCCTACCGCCACTCGCAGCGCGAGCAAGAAGACAGCGGGGTTTTTTTCAAAAGATTTTCAGGGAGCCGAGACGGACCTGACAGCTCTAATACAGGGCCCGACTTGCTCGTTCTTCACTCGCAGCACGTGCCGCAGTCTTCAGCGATGATCTTCGGTGTTCAGTCGATGGGGCGACTTTTGAACAACGGGGAGTTGAGAGAGGTGGGAGGTGACGTCAGTCGCAGCGTAAGCAGATGGCACGGCAGGCAGGCAGATCCATTGTCACTTCATGATCGATAAAAACAGGCATTTTGAATTCAAATTTTGATCGGATTTGTGAAGATTTTTATTAATAACCCAAGAAATAAAGCAGGAAATTTTCAGGTAAGACAATTTTTGACTCCACGGGGTAAATCTCTACTGGAATATGTAAAAATGTTCCCGTTAGAGCATCGTTTCTTCGAATAGATGTGATCACACACAAACAAATAAATAAATACACACACACACACACACACACACACACACACACACACACACACACACACACACACACACACACACACACACACACACACACACACACACACACACACACCTAAGATCAGAGTTTTATTGGATGGATGGATGGATGGATGGATGGATGGATGGATGGATGGATACAGAGAGAGTGGGACCTCTTAGGAATCAAAGCTGTCACCTCTGTGTGGAGCCACAGCAGATGGGCAAGGAACTAAATGAGTATTTCTCCTCAGTATTTCACGAGGAGAAAGGCAGTAGGCCGGAGGAAGTTGGAATAGTCACTAGAAATGTCTTGAGAGCAGTCAGGGTTACTGCCGAAGAAGTACTGAAGGTACTGTCGTGTTTGAAGGTAGACACTCCAGAAGGGCCTGATCTGATATATCCGAGGACATTGTGGGAAATTAGAGAGGAAATTGCGGGAGCCCTGGTTGAAATGAGAGGTGCCGGAAGACTGGAGGGTGGCAAATGTTGTACCTCTTTTCAAGAAGGGCTGCGGGGAAAATGCTGGGAACTATAGGCCGGTGAGCTTAACATCTGTAGTTGGTAAGTTACTGGAGAGTATTCTGAGGGATAGGATATACAGGCATTTGGATTGGCAAGGGCTGATTAGGGATAGTCAGCATGGTTTTGTACATGGGAGGTCGTGTCTCATAAATCTGATTGAGCCAAAAAGGTTGATGAGGGCAGAGCTGCATATACATGCAGGGGCGGAAAACCCGGGGGGGCCAGAGGGGACACGTCCCCCCCATGTTTTGAGAGGTGGGGACACGTCCCCCCCATGTTTTGAGAGGTGGGGGACATCCCCCCCAAGTTTTTGTGATCCGACGTTTTAAAATCTCCACTTTCCGCGAGACATTGGGGGTGGGACTGCTGATCGAGGGCGCCGATTGGACGAGAGAGACGTCGGTCAGCAGGCAATGGGGGCGGGATATGATGATTCAGCGCGGTGATTGGAGGAGGGAGGAATAGAGGGGGGTGGGACTGAGGAAAGAGTGCGGTGATTGGAGGAAGGAGACGTGTCACAGACCTGCGCCTCATCCGCAGCCAGGATTGATCTCGGCCGGCTCTCCGGCGCTGTCCTGAGTGCCCCCCCACTCCCCCGCGGGTGGCCAGAGAGGCCGGAAGTCAGATGGGCGCGGTGCCCCCGGACACACAGCCAGCACAGAGAAGCTGGGCTAAACCCAGCTCAACTCTGCCTGTCCCGCCATGTTAACCCCCCTGGACTTGCGGGAAATATGGCCAGTGCGGAGAAGCAGCGCTGGTGTCCCGTCAGTCCAGACAGGGCTGTAGTTAACCCGGTGAGACAGGCAGAGTTGAGCTGCATTTAGCGCTGGATTGAGCCTCCGAAGCCTCGCGCGCGCGTGTGTGTGAGTGTGCGCATGCGCACGGAGCTGCCAAAAATTGTGTCCCCCGGTCCCCTCCATGTTTTGATAGTGAGTTCCGCTCTTGTATACATGGACTTCGGTAAGGCGTTTGACAAGGTTCCACATGGTAAGCAGCTCCAGAAGGTTAGATTGCTGGGATCCATGAAGAGATAGCTAAATGGATAGCAAATTGCCTCCATGGAAGGAAGCAGCAGGTGATGGTGGAAGGTTGTTTCTCGGACTGGATGCCTGTGACTAGCAGTGTGCCTCAGGGTTCGGTGCAAGGCCCATTTCTGTTTGTCATCGACATCAATGACTTGGATGAGAACATACAGGACATGATTAGCAAGTTTGCTGATGATGCAAAAGTGAGTGGTTTTGCAGATAGTGAAGATGATTGTGAACGACTGCAGCAGGATCTGAATCGATTGGCCAGGTGGGCGGAGGAATGGTTGATGGAATTTAATGCAGAGATGTGTAAGGTGTTGCATTTTGGGACCGAACAAGGGCAGGACCTACACAGTAAATGGTAGGCCTCTGGGTAGTGTTGTAGAGCAGAGAGATCTAGAAGTACAGGTGCATGGTTCCTTGAAGGTCGAGTCCCAGGTAGATAAGGTGGTCAAAAAGGCTTTTGGCACTTTGGCCTTCATCGGTGAGAGTATTGAGTATAGGAGGTCATGTTGCAGTTGTAGAAGAGATTGGTGAGTGCATTTAGAATATTGTGTTCATTTCTGGGCATCATGTTATAGGAAAGATATTGTCAAGCTTGAAAGGGTTCAGAAAAGATTTACGAAGATGTTGCCAGGATTAGAGGGTGTGAGCTATAGGGAGAGGTTGAGTAGGCTGGGTCTCTATTCCATGGAATGCAGGAGGATGAGGGGAGATCTTATAGAGCTATACAAAATCATGAGAGGAATAGATTGGGTAGATGCACAGTCTTTTGCCCAGAGTAGGGGAATCGAGGACCAGAGGACATAGGTTCAAGGTGAAGGGGAAATGATTTAATATGAATCCCAGAGGTAGCTTTTTCACACAAAGGGTGGTGGGTGTGTGGAATAAGCTGCCAGAGGAGGTAGTTGAGGCTGGGACTATCCCATTGTTTAAGAAACAGTAAGACAGGTGCATGGATAGGACAGGTTTGGAGGGATATGGACCAAGCGCAGGCAAGTGGGACTAGTGTAGCTGGGACATTGTTGGCCGGTGTGGGCAAGTTAGGTCAAAGGGCCTGTTTCCACACTGTATCACTGTAACTCTATGACTCTATATCTAAAATCTTCTTGAACACAACTGTCGTATGTGGCAATACAATCCAGGCCCGTACTACACGGTTTAAAAAAACTTGCCCTGCACATTTCTATTAAACGTTTCCCCTCTCACCTGAAAGCCATGCCCACTGGTGTTGGACATTTCCACCCTGGGAGGAAGGTTCTGACTGACTAAGCCTGTCATAATTTTATATACTTCTATCAGGTCTCCTCAACTTCGTACATTCCAGAGAAAACAATCCAAGTCTATTCCCCTTCTCCCTGTAGCTGAAACCCTCAAATCCAGGCAGCATTCTGGTAAATCTCCTCAGCACCCTCTCCAAAGTCCCAACATCTCCACATGGAGCAGCACGGTGGTGCAGTGGTAGAGTTGCTGCCTGCAGCACCAGACCAGAGACCCAGGTTAAATCCTGACTATGGATACTCTCTGTATGGAGTTTGTATGTTCTCCTCATGACTGCATGGGTTATCGTTGAGGGCTCCGGTTTCCTCCCACACTCCAAAGATGTACGGGTCTGTAGGTTAATTGACTTTGGTAAAAAATTGTCCCTAGTGTGTAGGATACTGCTAGTGTATGGGGATCGCTGGTCGGCGCAGTGGACCGAAGGGCCTGTTTCCACGCTGTATCTCTAAACCAAACTAAACATGTCTTTCTTACAATGGGGAAATCAGAACTGCACACAATCTTACAAATAAATTTAAGATGAAGATAGACACAAAAAGCTGGAATAACAGTGGGACATGCAGCATCTCTGGAAAGAAGAAATGGGTGACCTTTCAGGTCGAGACCCTTCTTCAGACTTCTTCTACAAGCAAACGAGGCATTAAGTAGAGAAGCCAGTTTGGAAATGTTTGGGTTTGATCTTTAACCTAAGCAGAGTTTACTAATCGCAGATGGTGTGGTGTGACATTCATAGTTAGAGAGTGGTGGCAGATGTAAGAAGTGTTCCTGTCCTTTGGTTGGCTTTTGCGCCAGACACCAATGTTTACTCCCAAGATAAACCTAGTTTCACAGTTGGAGTGGGAGGCATGATGGTGACAGGATTGTAAAGATATGAGAAGGAAATATTTAGCTGCACAATAGTGGATGACTTGCGTTTTGTGTAACCGTGGAAACCATAAGTTATCAACTGCATTTGAAAGGAGATACAAGGAACTGCAGATGCTGGTTTACAAACAAAGACACAAAGTGCTGGAGTAACTCAGTGGGTCAAGCAGCATCTCTGGAGAACATGGATCGGTAGCATTTCAGATCAGAGCCCTTCAGACTGACGTAGACTTGAGTCTGAAGATGGGTCCCAACACAAAATGTCAACTATCTATGTTCTCCCGAGATGCTGCCTGATCTGAGTAACTCCATCACTTTGTCTCTTTTTTTTATCCACTGCATACAGTGAATAGTTTAGTTACACAAAAAGCTGGAGTAACTCAGCGGGACAGGAAAGAATTTAAGCCGCTTTTAAGCCGCACCTGGCGATGAAAGGCCCCGCGAACAGGCCGATTCAAGCCCCACGATTTGGGGCGGAATAAGCTGCTGTTGTTGCTGCCACTCCCGAAAGTCAGTCACCAACCAGGGACCTGCGAGCCTCCAAAGTAGAGTCGCAGCCGCAACGCCACCACAGCCTCCGAAGTCAGCCAGCTCCGTGATGGTAAGTCCACAGGCTCTGCGACTGGAGCCATCAAGGTCAATTCCAGTTGGAGGTCGCCAGCTCCTAGATGTTAGGCCTCAGCGCAAATATATATCTATTTTAATTTACACCACTTTTGGCCTTCTTTCACTGTCTCTCAAGTCTTCCCTAGGCCTCAAGATTGTTATACCTGTAGTAACATGCGTGTAAGATGTGTGTGTGTAGGAGGAGGGGGGGGGAATGGGAGGAGATAAAATTGTTAGTTGTCAGGCACACTTGTCATCGGGCCACCAGGAAAGTGTCTGTCCCCCCCCCATGATCCCTGCACACTAACACTATCCTACACACTACGGACAATTTGCAATATTTACCAAAGACAATGAACCTACAAACCTGTACATATTTGGAGTGTGGGAGGTAACCAGAACACCCGGGGAAAACGCACGCGCCGGTGCGGGGGAGGGTCACAGAGAGAACGTACAGACAGCACCCGTAGTCAAGATCGAACCCGGTTGTCTGGCGCTATAAGGCAGCAACTCTACTGCTGCGTCACTGTGCCACTGTATGCATTGGTGTACTACTAAAGCAATTCATTTGGCGTGGCTAAAATCCTTGATGCTAATATACTTTCACTTTTATAAAGTATTTACAGTGGATGCATAAAGAGAAAGAATGAAGTGTTCCAAAACAAGCAGTTGAGTCAATTTGTACGTAATTAGCAAGTCACATAATTTGACAGTAATTGAGACAGAGGATTACGTTCAGGGTCACTTGGTGTCATTTTGAATTACACGCAAATGTCTTTTCAAGAAAACACAAAGGAATGAATAATTAGAGCTAATTCAGGCTTTAATGAGTTTTTTTATTGTAAAAATGTTTGCATATTATGTTTACATTCCACATTATTTACATGTTTTGCAATATGCAATAACTGCAGCACCTGCTGGAAATTATGAGAACTACAAGCAATTCCAATACCTAAATAGAACGCTGATTCTCTTTGGCATTACTTCCTGCAGGTTTCTTTCTTGGCAATTCTATTATGACATCTTAGGAACTCATGAGAGGATGTCATGTGGCTGACTGTTTTCATGCTGCATTCTTGTATGAATGGTATAACAAATCAAAGTCATGTAAAACAGGACAGACAACGAATTGGCAAGATAAACCTTGGCCCATGACATCATCAATAATGGTTGCAGTGTTGACATTAAAAGACTATAGAACTGATTATTAAAATTTATCTCATCAACAGCAGGCAATATGAGAGACCATCCTTGAACCTTTAGGTTTACTAACTGGGCTTTAATATGCCCTGTTTGATTTGCAACCAGCTGCTGACTTGTTGCTCCAGCTGGGTGGCGTGCTCCAAGCATTGAGCTGTTGCAATATCACTTGCCCAGACACTAATCCAGCCAGTGGGAAGCAGGCCCAGTGGAGAAATAAGGGTGAAAGCCCAAGAAGCCAGCCACGCATAGGTCGCGGTAGGTCACAGCATCATTAATCTAAAGGGGCTGTCCCACTTGGGTGACCTAATCCGCGAGTCCAGTAGAGTGCCTTCGACCTTCAAGCTCGAGGGCACTGGCCTGGAATGCCACGAGCTGGATCGACCATCAGCGATGAAACAGTGAGCTGGATTGAGCGAACACACGCACACACATAAGCATCCGAAGGAGAGTTCCAGCGACCACATAGGACCACGTGTCGACCATGCTGCGAGTTTGAAGGTCGAAGACACTCTTCTAAACTCGCAGATTAGGTCGCCCAAGTGGGACAGCCCATTAAGGCACTTTGAGTTCTTTAGACACATTAATCGGGCCGATATATAAAGATTTCCGGGAAACAAAAATGATAAATGAACATAAATGAGACAACAGCCCAACTAACACCAGTTTTAAACTTTTAAGTCCTACTTCTGCCTGCTGGAGGGTGTTTTAGTCTCTGCACCAAATTAAATATTTCATGATTGGAGGAAGGATATACGTATTAGGCATTCTCCTTCACATTACTTCAGCCACAATCTGTCCTGTAAAATACATATTTTCTTTGCTATAACTTTGACATCTTGTTCATTGTTTTCCATGATATTGGTGTTCAGTTATATCATTTCAAGGCAGGAAATGGCATAAAGTATAAATTTAGCCAACCATGTACTCAAATAGATGTCATGGAACATATTTCAATGAGTAACCATTATATTGCAGTTCAAATGTAGGAAGGTTAGATAGCAATTGCCATTAAAGTTTGAAACATTTGATTGATATCTCAACTGATCATTGAACTATAATTGAGTTCTGAATGATCAGACATAATTCTTTAAAAGGCGCCATATACAGGCGTTTGTTACATTTTCTTTCTTATAAAAAAGAATATCTTTCATGGAAATATACATAATGCTTGATTCATTTATCAATAGAAAGCATATTAAACATGACAAACCGTAGTTTCAAGTTATTAATGTGCATATAAAATCTATGCTTTACACTTTCATTGAATGAATGCCTAAATTTCAACATTTACACGTATAATACATTATTACAATAGCTACATCTTAGACCAACTGAACCTCTGTGAAGTGACTTATGGAAGACGATTATAATTGTTTACAAGTGCTATAGGTTTTGTGCCATTCTTTAGCATTTGTACTTTGGGGAATTTCCTTTGAAATGTAGTAACTGGGAACTACATTGTAACTGAATGAAAATAATACAATATCTTTCATGACCTAAAAATATCCCAAAGCATTTCACAACAAGTGAGTTATTTTGTACTGTAATTATTTGTGCGACACTGTGCTTAGTGTGTGAATAGAAGGGTTATGTATTTTGTAGCAAAATTATGGCCAGATAATTTTGTTGGAGTAATGTTGCGTAAGGAACACGCATTGTCCAGATTATCTTCTAAAATTACCATGGGAACGTTTAATACCAACGTGAGGTGTCGGATGGTTCAGCTTTTCATTTGTGCAATGATTGCTCTGGTACTGAACCAAAGTGCCAATTAACAGCATGGTGACACAAGGACTCCGAAAACAGCAGAATTCCAAATTAACGATTTGATAGTTAACCAATATGCTTGGCTGCTTATTAATCTGTTAAATTTTGAGTCTGGGCACAGAGCGATTTGATAGCATCAAGATGCACATTATTATTTTTTTGCCGAATGGAGCAAACAGCATCAGGTTTGAATCATCTCGGGACAGATGAGGGGCAGCAATTAATGATTCAATTCTGTACAACATTTCAATACAAAATCAAATTATTTCGTTATCTGAACCATGTGAAAGCATTCATGAAGGATTGTGACAATTAACTGCACATTTTACAAGGAATAATTACCATTTCGCAATACAGGGGGAAAGGTAAAAAGGTTAAACATCAAGTGCATGTTTATAGTGACGTTAAGTGTCTTACAAATGAAAGGCACATTTTGATAGGAGATATAAACACATTTTTTTTGTTCCATTAAAGTAAATGCTATAAACTGCAACAAAAATATACCCCAGAAATTGTACACTTTATATGTCAGTGCTTAATCCTCACCAACTGGTGAGTACTTGAGTGATTATCGTACTTTTTTTAGTAAATTGCATGTTCTATTTGAAATCAGTAGATCATTAATTAAGACACTGCAGTGTAACTGCCTATAAATTAGTGATGATCATACAATATAAGGAAAGATTGCTTTACATTTAATCTTAGTATTTGTATCAGAGTGAAAAAAAGAGGGGAATTACCCAGAATATTTAATATAATCAGGATAGTGAACCTATGATGGGTGTCAATGAACTAAGACAGCATGAAGGTTTCCATAGATAAGCATGGCAAAGATTTTTTTCAGCATTCATTGACAGTGATCTACAAGATCCAGAAGTGCATAGCAGTAAAATAAATAATGATGGATGGTTGCTGGATGACTCAACATCATCTGCGTTGGTTTTGATGACAGTGAATAGTTTGTTGATGGTTCTCTGAAAATTACAACCTTGTGCACAAAGAAACAAAATACAATTAATTAGCATAACTTTCTTTAAACAGGTTTTCACAATGGTTCATATAATTACATTCAATATGCAAACCGTTTTCAGGGATTTGTAAACTTTCTCTTCAGCTTGATGATATTTGTTTATCATTACCTATTATTTGCTTTCTCAAGAATCTAGGGCAGCACAGTGGTAGAGTTGCTGCCTTACAGTGCCAGAGACCCGGGTTTGATCCTGACTACGTGTACTGTCTGTAAGGAGTTTGTATGTTCAGGTTGGTGACCACGTTGGTTTTCTTCGACTGCTCCAGTTTCCTTCCGCAAATCCAAAGAAGTTCAGATTTGTGGGTTAATTGACTTCTGTAGAATTGTCCCTAGTGTGAACTAGTGATTAATGGTGGGCCAAAGGGTTTTTTTTTCAAGGCTATATCTCTAAAACTAAAGAATCCTGCCCCAAACATGGACCTTCATTATTTTATTTGAAATAAGAATTCAAGATTATTCTCATCCAGTCTTACCCATTTAACTTATTTTCTATACATTTGCTTCTATTGGCATAAAATAGAACCACTGTGCATAACTGGCAGCCTATACTTGCATGTGTATTAAGCTTTAGCAATCAAAGGGAAATTTCAATCTCAGAAGTGTACAGTCTATTCTGCATTGTCGAGTGGCATTGTGGCGCAGCGGTAGAGTCGCTGCCTTACATCACCAGAGACACGAGTGCGATCCTGACTACCGAACTACTGCTGTTTATATGGAGTTTGTACATTTCCCCTGTGACCGCGTGGGTTTTCTACAGGTGCCCCGGTTTCCTCCCACACTCCAAAGACACACACATTTGTAGATTAATTGGCTTCAGTAAAATTGTAAATTTGACCCTCGTGTATAGGATAGTGCCAGTGAATGGGATGATCGCTGGTCAGAGTTGACCGAGGGGGGGGGGGGCCTAATAGCCTGTGTCCGCACTGTATCTCTAAAGTCTAAAGCTTCCACTGTTTGGTGAATGGGAATCAACAGCTGTGAGACTTCATCCGTTGTAGCTAAACAAATTAACTAATCCTGTAATACAGCAGTTTACTGCATAATATAGATCAACCAGGACATTTCCACTGTCTAAGAAGAAAAAAAGCACTTACATTTTACTAGTTCTTTTCATAGCTATTCCGTATAATCACTGGTGACTTCGTGCTTTTGGAGTTTCGAGCTGTCGCATTATGGTGGCCAGCACCTGGGGGCGAGAATTAATTCCTTTAGCTTCCAGAAGTATATTCCAACACACTTGCCAGCATGTAAATAAGCATGATGCAAGATCTTTGAAGGTCATTTTAATTCACTTGCTTCATACTTTAGTCATCTATCATCATCGTTGAAAACATCAGCAGGCACGGTGCCTCACAATGCTATGTACGACAGTGATCGCCACTTCTACTGAAGTGTGGATGGCCATAGGCTCGCTAGGGGCTCATCCGCCCTTTGACAGGTCTTGTTTTTGGTCCTGCTGGGGGTCCACAGCCCCCTCCTCACCGGGCAAACCAGGTGGAAGAGACGGTTTAGTCGTCAACTATCCGACCATGGAGCAGGTAGCATGAGATTGCATGGATCTCCCTCCGACCCGACCTAACAGTCATCTAGCCTCATTCTAATCTTCCACCTCCAGTCTTGATGGAGAACCCACATCCCTCCTTTCTTTTGATTATAGTTTAATCTTTGGAAATCCGTTGATAAACCTCCCTCAATTTTTTCCTCAGGCTTCCACTTTTGTGGTAATGTTTCGATTACTCAATTTCCCTCCTTTGCTGCTGTGGCATATAGTTTTCATCCACATGTCTGTGAAATTATTTTTAAAGTACAAGCGAAATATAGATTGACGTCTCAAGTTTGTTTCCACTCCTCCTGTCTAATGTGCTGTCAAAATAATGCACAGCCAGTTCCCGCAGGCAGTTATGATATAATGTCCAGCAGCTGCCAGAGATGCTGCCTCACAGTGCCAGAGATCCGGGTTCGATCCTGACCTCAGGCACTGTCAGTGTGAAGTTTGCACGCTCTCCTTGTGAATGTGAAGGTTTCCTCATGGTGCTCCGGTTTTCTCCCACATTTCAAAGACATGCACGTTTGTAGGTTGTGGCCGCCATAAATTTCCCCTAGTGTGTAGAGTGGATTTGAGAGTTGGATAACATAGATCTAGTGTGAATGGGGGTGATTGATGATTGGCATGGACTCTATGGGGCACTGGGCCTGTTTCCGTGTTGGATCTACCTACCCACATACATACCTACCTACCTACCACCCTACCTACCAACCAGCCAACCAACCATCCATATTTGGTGATGTTCATTGAATAATATGTTCACCAGGAAACTGCAAAAACTTAATTTTTTTAAATAGTAACATGGCACCTTTTACATCCGTTAAGAGGACATCTGGGGTCGTGGTTTAATTCCCTTGGTACTGTACTGAGATATTCACGAGTTTCTGGATTGAGGCTAGGCTACAAATCCCTAATGAGAACTTGGCCTTTGGGCCAGAATGGACTGGTGCCCAGTGGTGTGGTGACTGCCATGAATAGCACTAATTTCTGTTCACGTCCCTTTGACACCTTGTTTACGATGGGGGTATCTAGTAGATACTTGGCGCAAACATTGCTTGTGGCATGTTGACCATTCCCATTCAGTAACAGTCGCATCAATACTATTTTAAAATCCAATATGGGCTGACATGAACTAACACATTCGAAAGCTGCTGGTAATCCTAGGCATGCATTAAGGAATAAAATATTTTTAACCAAAGTAAGATTTTATAGGGAAATTGATTATGCAGTACACACGTCATTTGCAGAGAAAGCTGGATTCTGAGATGGAGCAGTAGGAAACTGCATGCTTTGAGGTTAGAAAAGACAAGTGCCCTTTTCGTAGTTTAGTTTAGTTTATTGTCATATGTACGGAAGTACAGTGAAAAGCTTTTTGTTGCATGATAACCAGTCAGCGGAATGATTACAGATGATTATAATTGAGCAATCCACAGTGTACATATACAAGATGTAGGGACTAACGTTTAGTGCAAAGTAAAGTCCAGTAAAGTTCGATTAAAGATAGTCTGAGGGTCTCCAGTGAGGTAGATAATAGCTCAGGACCACACTCTATATAGTTGAAAGGATGATTCAGTTGCCTGATAACTGACCCTAACCTCTTGCCTGATGGGAGCGGGGAGAAGGGGGAGTAATCAAGGTGCTATTCGCCCTTGATTATGCTGGAGACCTTGCCGAGGCAGCATAAAGTGTAAATGAAGTAAATAAAAGGGAGGTACACAAAATTGCTGGGGAAACTCAGCGGGTGCAGCAGCATCTATGGAGCGAAGGAAATAGGCGACGTTTCGGGCCGAAACCCTTCTTCAGACTTCAGAATAAAAGGGAGGATGGCTTGTGCGATGGTCTGGGCTGCATTGACAATTCTCTGCAATTTCTTGCAGACTACTTACCTGTTTCTCAATGACTTTGGAGAGACACATTGTTCCTTGTGCTATTAAACTAGCAGCTGATAATGGCCAGGAATTATGTCTTCAATTTGTTCCTCAGGTGCCAGATGGTTATTTAAATTAAGACCATTGTTTTTTTTTAATCTGTTTAAAAGTTGTGAGAGAAGGATGTGGAAGGACTGGTTTCCGAATGGCCTCTCGTTGTGTAAAAATACTTGCCAGCTTCTCAGCAGTGGACTCTGGTAGCTTATCACATGAGGAAGACTGAATGCACACATCAATTATACTGTGCCACAATCTCTTGGAGACTGACGGGACTTAAGGGCCTGTCCCACTTGGTGATTTTTTCGGCAGCTGCCAGCATCATTGTCTGACGTATCAGGTCGCCGAAAAATTCACGGCGTGATTTGGCATGATGCGGCGGTGACATGGTGTGATGAAGTGTGACCTGGGGTGTTTTTTCAAGTGTTGCAACACTCTTGTTGTCGCCGCTGGATTTTGAAGTGTTCAAAATCTTTTGGCGACCATGAATCGACGCCGGCAATCGCCGAAAAAAAATCGCCAAGTGGGACAGTCCCTTTACTGTAGCAATTGCAGGATCACAACGCATGAGGCCAGGATTCTTTGGATCATTCAGTGCACTTCCGCCCTCACTCTGGCATATTTCGGTGAAAAATTTAGAAAATAGGCCAAGACTTGGAGACATCAGTCTCCAGCCTAATGTGGCAGAACTTTCCTCTGCCAGTGACAGAACCAAGCTTACGGTTGGGGCTTCTTCCGACTCTGTATGTGCTGTGAGGAGGCTCACTGAAGGTCTTGTTAGTGTGAGTGTAGACTGCCTTGGCAGCCTAGCCCTGGGAATTGTCCTAGATCCCTGAAGATCAAGATAGGTTGGACACAAAATGCTGGAGTAACTCAGAGGGTCAGGCAGCATCTTTGGAGAAAAGGAATGTGACATTTTGGGTTGAGACCCTTCCTCAGATCCCACACATAGGTTGGAGGTAATTCTCTTTCCCAAACAAAGGACCAAGTGGATTCTACTGACTGTTTTCTAGGGGCAGAGGTTATAATTTCCAGCTTTCACCCAAACTGTCCTCTAACGGTGCAGTCTGTAGCAACCTAGGGTATGTGTGTACTCACAGTGTGCTCCACTATCACCAACAACATACTGCAAAGGGATGGGACAACATACAATGGGATCAGACAAGTGTGGCTGGTGTTGGTGGTAAGGTGGTGGTATTGTGATTCTTGTATTCTTCAAAATTTCATTTTTACCAACGTGCTGTTCAACTTAAGAGCTGTCATTATTTAATACAAATGGAATGTGACGTACCTCCTCTTCCATTGACCGGTTTATTAACATGTCCACTTCCTCCACACGATAAATCTGAAGCTTGTTGATTGCCACGATCTGATCATCAGCACGGAAAGCACACTTCTCATCCGAATGAATCACACTGTCAACACAAGGGAAGAACTTTAGTACATTCTGGGAGGTAGTGAAGTAGGCCACAAGGTGGCACCATAATTCCTCATGTTGTAGGACGGAAGTGCAGATGCTGGTTTAAACCAAAGATAGACATAAAATGCTGGAGTAACTCAGCAGAGAAAAGAAAAGAAATGGGTGACATTTCGGGTCGAGACCCTTCTTCAGATGTCTGAAGAAGGATCTCGACCCGAAACGTCACCCATTCCTTCTATCCAGAGATGCTGCCTGTCCCGCTGAGTTACTCTAGCATTTTGTGTCTACCATTATTCCTCATTTCGCTGAGCCCTCTTTCAAGCTGGTTTTGTGTTGATGCCATTAGGTGCGAGTCTATTTGTCCTGGAGACAAGCATTTGGTTGGGTAGAATGCACACAGGAAACTATAAAAGAAAAGAGCTGGAATTTCTAGTCATTTATCTTTAATGGATGTAAAATCATGCAATTTATTTTGCAGTCCATGACTCTTAAGGGCCTGTCCCACGAGCATGCGACTGCATGCGGCAAGCGCGACCAAACCGGAAGCGGGGGCCGCGCGGAGGTAGAGTGATCCCCGTACAGGGCCGGTCCCACCAGCATGCGGCTGCATGCATCGAGCGCGACCAAACCGGAAACGGGGGCCGCGCGGAGGTCGAGTGATCTCGTACGATTTGACGTAAAGTTCGAGCGAAGTCCGCAGGAAGTTTGCGCGTGACTTACGGCGTCAAGCGCTGCGTACGGCGTCAAGGCGCTGTGTACGGCATTGAGACGCTGCGCACGCCCATCGAGGCGGTACGTACGGCCTCAATGTGGCTGCGGGCCGGCAGGCCGTTGCCGTGCGGGATTTTTGGACAGTGTCAGTTTTTCGGAACCCCGTGCGATGTCGGGACCAGCTCCGCACAACTCCATATGGCTCCGGCGATCGAAGTGGGACCGGCCCCGCGAGGCCGTACGGCTCAGGCGACCACGTTAGGTCGCGCTTGCCGCATGCAGTCGCATGCTCATGGGACAGGCCCTTTACTTCCTGATTTATTGTTTTCTAAGCATCGTATTGTACATCAGAACTCAGTGATGGTCTGAATTACCTTTAATTTTTGGTTGTCACTTTGGATCGAGGTTGACATGCACATTACCAATGTAAGTAATTCATAGGTGCCATTATTTGCTTTAAAAAGAAACTCAACTTTTTTCTCATTGTTGACACGGAATTTATACAGTACTTGAAATCTGCTAATGTAAGCACGTGGTAACAATTTTTGTAACATGCACAAAGCAATATTCCATGCACTGTGTCGGTGCCCCAAGTGGCAACAAACCACTGCACATAATAACAAAAAGCACAGGCTGTCATTTAGTCAGTTCTGCTCAAAAAAACAATACACACCAATGACTGGAGTAACTCAGTGAGTCAGGCAGCATTTCTGGAGAACATGGAAAGGTGACATTTCGGGTCAAGACTCAAAGAAGGGTCCTGACCCAAATGACACATCCATGTTCTTCAGAGATGCTGCCTGACCCGTTGAATTACCCCAACACTTTGTGTCTTTTTTAAATCAGCATCTGCAGTTCCTTGTGTCACTAATGCCATCCAGATCTCTCCACTGCTTTATTCCATGTTCCACTGACATACGGAATTATTCTCTTTTTGGAGCAACATTGACTATTCAAACATTTGTTTCAACTGAATAAATGCAATATATGATAAGAAGGAACTGCTGATGCTGGTGTAGTGGCCATTTGGCTTGTTTGTGTGTCATTAACTATAGCATGTGTCTTTAAATTTTAGACTGCTCATTATATTGTGGGTGGGATTTATGAGGTATTTTAGGGTGTGTTTGGAACTAAGTTTCTTGTGCAGAAGCTTAGTTTTCAGTTTAGTTTTGGACGAGCATGGGGAAGGTTCACCCTTTGACCATGCGAAGTGTAACGGAGACACGAGGAGTTTTCTAACGTTCAATGAGATAAGCTGGAGTTCGATGAAGATTATAGTGTACGAGTTGGAAGAAGTTTGGATGTACCTTATTGTTTTTCATCAACAATAAAGAATTTATTCATCAAACGACTGTGTTTTGAAGATTTATCTGTGATGAAGCTCTGAAGTTCCCCGACGGAGAGCTTGCATGTGTACAAAGACATTCCCCTTAACCATGTAGTCCATTTAGCGGCTAGAGGGAGTAATCTCTTGAACGATATAAAAATCTGCCGCTACAGCTGGTTTATACTAAAGATAGACTCAAAATGCCAGAGTAACTCAGCAGGTCAGGCAGCAAATCTGGAGAAAATAGGTAAGTGACGTTACGGGTCAGGACCCTTATACAAGTACATATTTAGTGTGCAGGGATTGCTGGTCAGTGCAGACTTAATTGGTCGGGGACCAGCTGCGGCCTCGCAGAGTCCGGGTCGGCGGAGCAGCCGAAGGAGCCCACGGCTGGGGCTCAGGTCGGCACCATGGAGGCGTGAAATGGGGTGAGACCTCCCTCGGCGGTGGTGAAGCCTCGTGACAATGGGGCCTCGGCGGTGGTGAAGCCTCACGGCGGTGGCAATCCCTCCCGGGTCGACCAGTGGTCAATGGCCGGTGAGAGCGTGGAGGACCACTGTGAGGGGGGGGGGAGGGGAAGAACAATGGGGGACCCGGCATGGAGGAAACGCCGTGAAAGATGTGGGGGGAGAACAATGGGGGGGGAACAAAGGACAATGGGGATCTGGCGTTCTTTGTAACTTTGTCAGCGCTGTAGGTGGCTGGTATTTGTGTACATAGGGTACGCAAGCAAATAATTTCACCGTTTCTAGCCACATGTGACAATAAAGTATTCCTATACTTTAAAATTTGATAACTGATCAACATCATGTTTGGCACCAACATTGTGGGCCAAATGGCCTGATCCTGTGCTTTACTGTACTCTTCTACGTTCTTAACAACGTTATATGAAATATTTACCAATCACATAGAAGGAACACTTTTATCATCTAATATTTAAGTTGTTTTAAAACATATATATTTTAAAACATTTTGGAAGAAAAGGTCAAAAGCTACTTACTAATACTTTGTCATTTAATTCCTCAAGTTCAAGGTTTTTGAAGTCATCTCGGAAAACTGTAATATCCTTTTTTTCCAACTTGATGCCTTTTGTATCTTCACTGAAAAATAAACAGATGTATAAATTCTGAGAACAATTTAGTACAAGCAACATCAAAAAAAGTCAGTGTCATGTTGACCTGACACTACATCATAAAGCTACAATGCTCTCTCCCCCTCTCTTTCCCACCCTTCCTCCACTAAAGGACATTCAACTAGTTCCACAGTTCATAACTTTGGATCCTTCTTGGGCTCACACCTGTTCCTAGTCAACAGGCAGCCTATCAGGGAACCACCTTGCCTGAGATCATCTGTTGCCGGCCCCGATTTGTCTTTTTATTTCCCCCTTCACAACCAGTTTCTTCCCCCACTCTCTCCACTACCATCAGTCTGAAGAAGGGTCCCAACACGAAACGCCACCTGTCCATGTTCTCCAGAGATGCTCCCTGACCTGCTGAATTACTCCAGCATTTTGTATCTATCTTTGGTATAAACCAGCATCTGCAGTTATTTTATATTTCATAAGGCTATGAATCTGCTTTAAAAAATTGAAGTGTATTCCTATTTCCACCAATAGCTGAAGGTTGGGGTCTCTACAACCTGCCTAAGAGTTAAGGAGCAACAAGTATCAGCCTGTATTTTTTTCCCACTAGTGTCGCTGCTAATCAGATTCAATCCAGTCCAAGGGCTCAAATTTACAATACAGGAGGCCAGTTTATCTTTTGTGTCCATGTTAGCTTCTTGGGGAGTGATCCCATCATTCTCATGCTCCAACTACTTATTTCCCTGTACCAATGTGCAACCTATTTTCACTGTGGAGATTATTGTTACAATCCCTTTAGTAACTGTGGTGAGTGATGTACAAAATGCCATATACTATCAAGAACATAAAGTGCAGGAATAACTAAGCGAGTCAGGCAGCATCTGTGGAAGGGATAGACAGGAGATATTTGGAGTTGGAATCATTCTTCAGATTGGTAGTCAACATTTTGGGGCAGGACCATTTCTTCAGACTCAATTCCGGCATCTGTGGTTCCTTGTGTGTCCCTATGCTGTCAGGAATTGGTCTTCCACTCAATGATTATCTACATTGTACTCGGCTAATGAGAACAACACTAAACACGACTGGTGAGAAGGCTGTCGTTTGGCTGCATGGGTATGCATTATTTAAATAATGGTGATTATTTGAATCCTCTTGCAGCCATGCTTCTGTAATTCCCACAACATCATACTTACCAATTTCTAACTGAGCATCAAGCTCAGTTAGAATATAGCTAAAATATGTTGTAATATGGTAGATATGGTACGAGTAAAGTACCAAGTCAAATTCCTTGTAGGTATACATACTCGGCCAATACATTTATTCTGATTCAGATTGCGATTCTGGTTCTGATTCTGATATTGCTGAACTACTGCTGGGTTCAAAGAAACCCTTGACCCGGGCAAAATGCAGCTCTGCTCATCCTACTTCAACATACCTTGGGCTTCATTATTATCAGGCAGCCGATTTTTAGTGGAACTACGAAGAAAGCAGTTCCACAGATCACAGGAGACATTTTAAAACTTTGTATCAATTGAGCATTAGTGGGAACTGTGCTCTTTTATAGGGCTTTTATAAATATCCCTTTTGATGTTTGACGCAAAGGGTTCTATAAGACACAAAACTGACGGCTTATAATAAAGTACTTGGTCCAAAGTGAAGAATCTTATTGAAGTTTTAGAAACATCCACGAAGACCATGATTTCACACACACAAGCCTGGCTATCAGAGTAAACATGCTACTTTGATGGATTTATTTTACACTTAACCGAGATACAAATTGGCACAAACTCCAAAACTAAATAATCTGGCAATTGAAATTTTTGCTGCAAAGAGCATGTTGAAAATAGAAAACTATTTGACTATTAATTTTTGAATAAGTAAAAGTATCTCAGGGCAATTAATATAATAGATAAATTATGAATTATGGGGCCTGTCTCCACTTTGTATGACTCTAAGCTAACTTGGATCCTGCAAAGGAATTGCCCATGAGCCAAAATGTCAACAATTATTTTCCCCGCATAGATACAGCTTGACCCGCTGAGTTTCTCCAGCAGTTTTTTTTGCTGCAGTGGGAAAAATAAATTGGCACTTGATGATTGCAGGTGATGAAGCAATGGGAATAGTTCCCTGGAGATAGTTGGGAATTGTGATGGGGGTCTGGAAGCATTCAGGGGGAGTTCTAGATGTGATCAAGAAGGCACAGCATTGATGCTTAGGGTAAGAGAGTCCCAATCTTCTCACCACTCTCCCGATTGGACCTTCTGACGATAAACACCAAATTATTGCAAATAAGCTTTGCTATTAGTGGGAAGTCGTGTAAAGTATTGTGGGCGACCCTAGCCTCAATCGGGATGCTGCTGATAGTTCAGGCATTGCATTTTTTTTTAAATGGAATGCCTATGTTACAGATTTAAAGTACAAATCTACTTCCAAGTGTTCTTCTTGCAGGTTAAAAGAAGCGGGTTATGATTGGGCGGAAAGGCAGTGGGACTAAAGAGACCAACCTCATATTAAATTATCTTTATCCAACATTTTCCATGTAGAGAAAATTAAAATCAAGAAATGATGTTACGACATCTTATTGAAAAAGGTTATGTCTGCGCAGAAGAGAAGAATTCTTTCTTACCCAAGCACTGTTTTCAATGACTCCATATTAATTGTACTTCCTTTGTTTGATTCTTCACGCGGTGCCCGATTTTCAGTGGTGGAAACATCTGGATTAATGTCACTCCTACAGAAAGAAAACTGTGCATCAGCCCTATGTTCATCAAACAGCCCTATGTTCATCAAGAAGTTTTTATTGGCATGCAAACCTGGATTACTACTTAATAAATTATCCTACAGATTAATTTAAGGTACATTAAATGTACATTAGAATCCCTTCACGCAAATATTTCAAAATAAGGGATCTTTAGCCAAACATATAAAATGTAAAGATAATTAGTTATGTTATTCTACATTTTACATCAACCATATACTAATAGTTGAGTTTAGAGATTCAGTGTGTAAACAGACCCTTCGGCCCACCGATTCCATACTGACCAACGATCACACATACACTAGTTCTATGTTATCCCAGTTTCACATCCTACACTCCAGGGGGGCAATTTATAGAAGCCAATTAACTTATAAATCTGCACGTCTTTGGAATGTGGGAGGAAACTGGAGCACCCAGAGAAAACCTATACAGTCACAGGGAGAACATACAAACTCCGTACAGACAGTACCCATGGTCAAGATCAAACCCGGGTCTCTGGGGCTGTGAGGCAGAAACTGTGCGATTGTGCCGCCCCCATTGCATTTCAGTCTTTATTAAGTGCCCCGTAATGTTTAAAATGAGTGAAATTAAAATTGCGCTTCTTGCTTCTTAATGCGGTGGATATGAGAGTTCATTGGTGGACTGGCTGTCATCACAATTGTTGGGTGCCAGAGGGACCTTTGAAATATGCCTGACAGCAACACGCACTGGATAAAAGAAGTCACCGCCACATTGAGATAAACAGATGTCTGGGGATCTGGTTCCTTTCAATTGCCAATGAACGCATTTGTTTTGCTGCTCACTGCAAATTCTTGGGTTATAAATGTAGATGGGTGTGTGTCAGTGCAATGGAAAAAACAATAAAATGTGAAACAAAAATAGAAAATCCCAGAGACACTCAGCATCTGTGAAGAAATTAACAGTGTCAGTGTTTCAATTCAATAAGCCTTCGCCTGTTCTGATAAAACCATTAACCTGAAATGCTGATTCTATTTATTTTCTCCGCAGATGCTGCCTGATCTGTTGAGTAATTCTGTCAGTTTCGGCCTTGGTTTCAGATAAAATCATAGAGTCATACAGCATGGCGACCGGCCCCTCACCCCAACTCCTCCATGCCAAACAAGATGCCTCATCCAAAGTAAGTCCCCAATACCCGCATTTGGGCCATATCTGCCAAACCTTTCCTATCCATGTACCTGTCCAAGTGTCTATTTTTTAGTTTAGTTATGCAGCTTGGAAACAGGCCCTTCGGCCCACTAAGTCCACGCCGACCATCGATCTCCCGTTTACACTAGTTCTATATTATCCATGCACACTCACTGCATGCGGGGGACAATTTACACAGGGCCAATTAACCGACAAACCCGCACGTCTTTGGGATGTGGGTGAAAAACAGGGCACCCATGCATCACAGGGAGAACGTACAAACTCCACACAGCAGCACCCGTGAACACGATCAAACTCGGGTCTCTACCAGCTGTGCCACTGTGCTGCCCATTTTAAATGCTGTTCTCGTACGCCTCAACTACCTCCCCTGGCAGCTCGTTCCATCTCTGAAATGCTTACATTTTCAGTATCTGCAGTGTTTGGTTTCAAGAAATTGACAAAACATGGAAATATAAAGTTCAATGTTATGTCACTACAGGGGTGGACAGATGACAAATGGAGCTCAGCTCCATAGCCTGTATCTGATTGAATGTTATTTAAAGGCTGATCAGGTGGTTCAGATCCACACTACCACTCCCTGGAATGTAAGTGGAAAAATGTCATCACATCAGAATTTCCACTGAAAAGCATATCTTATCATTTGCAAAGAATAGCATTATTACATGGTTCTATTAGTCATCCAACTCAGGTGAATTGAGGGTGTGGCAGCTTCGTCAAGGAAAAAAACAACATCTGGAATTTTGATCTCAAAGTTTAAAGTTCATTTCATGCTTTTTTTTCAGTTTTGGTCTCCTAATCTGAGGAAAGACATTCTTGCCGTAGAGGGAGTACAGAGAAGGTTCAACAGACTGATTCATGGGATGTCAGGACTTTCATATGAAGAAAGACTGGATAGACTCGGCTTGTACTCGCTAGAATTTAGAAGATTGAGGGGGGATCTTATAGAAACTTACAAAATTCTTAAGGGGTTGGACAGGCTAGATGCAGGAAGATTGTTCCCGATGTTGGGGAAGTCCAGAACAAGGGGTCACAGTTTAAGGATAAGGGGGAAAACTTTTAGGACCGAGATGAGAAAACCATTTTTCACACAGAGAGTGGTGAATCTCTGGAATTCTCTGCCACAGAAAGTAGTTGAGGCCAGTTCATTGGCTACATTTAAGAGGGAGTTAGATGTGGCCCTTGTGGCTAAAGGGATCAGGGGGTATGGAGAGAAGGCAGGTACAGGATACTGAGTTGGATGATCAGCCATGATCATATTGAATAGCGGTGCAGGCTCGAAGGGCCGAATGGCCTACTCCTGCACCTATTTTCTATGTTTCTATGATACACTAAAATTGTTGTAAAGCTAGCAAGACAATTTAGCAGAATTAGATAGCTTTATCCTGAGATCCATCCACTATATGCAAAATGTAATAATAGCTGCCCTTTGTTCTTTGCTTTTCAAATGCATTTTCACTTAAAAAATGTTGTCTGAAATATTTTTCCTATCGGCCTGAAACTAAACTGAAGCCAGATTGGCAATTCTCCACTAAACCGAGTTGCTCATCTGAGCAGAGTGAAAACTGACTAAATGGCACCTTTTATCGCAGCTAAATATTTACTAGGTTTTGGAAGTATTAAGATTGCATATGACTAGCAGAAGGAGTAGAATGGAGAACAGGCAAGGTGTACTTAGTACTTTGACATCAAAGATAAACTGAAGCTTAAGGTTGGTGCTAAATTCTCGCATATTTATGCTAGAAGTACATACTTTGCCATATTATTGTCTTCAGGTAAATGCTCAGAAGATGCAGAACAGTCGATTGATGAAGCTGAACCACCACACTCTTTACTGCCATAAAAAAAGGGAAAAGATTAAATTACCAAAGACATAATTTTCCATTTTTAGTTTTTTTTTAAATGAGTAAAATGCAATATGGAATTCAAGGTACGAATACTTATTTCTAACATACTTTTAGTCAGTCTTCACTCGTTGGAATTTAGAAGGATATGGGGTAACCTCTTTGAAACTTACCAAATATTGAAAGGCCTGGCGAGAGTAAATGTGAAAAGGATGTTTCTACTAGGAGAGTCTAGGACCAATGCCATAGCCTCAGAATAAACGAAAATGTCTTTAGAAAGGAGATGAGGATGAATTTACTTAGTCAGTGGGTGGTGAATCTGTGGAGGCCAAGTCAATAGCTGTGGAGGCCAAGTCAATAGATAATTTTAAGGCGGACATTAACTGATTCTTGATTAGTAAGGGTGTCAGGAATTACGGGGAGAAGACAAGATAATGGGTTTGAGAGGAAAAGATAGATTAGCCATGATGGAATTGCTGAGTAAACCTGATGGGCTGAACGGCTCAATACTGTTCCTATCACTTATGAACTTCTCAATGAGATCTCAATTCCGTCAAATCTGGCAGGCAGTTTAAAAGATTTAGGAAAGCAATTCTCACAGCAGCCAGCGATGTGTATACATTTCCCAACACGCACAGCAGCAGAATGCCATCATGGTTCTGAATGTAATCTTTTTCTCTTAAAACCTGATAGAGGAAGAATCCTTACACAACAGTGCCAGATGTAACCTCCACAGATACTGGATGCTGTTTATGAGTGCCAAGCTTACAGTTATAACTTATTCAGCATTTATGTTCATAATTCTCCTGTCATGGAAGAACGTTTTAGCCCATCAAATCTCACAGATCAACGCCACTCCACCACTGCTTATCCCTGTAACCTGTTCTACCCGCATTCTCAACAATTCCTCCCACCCCAACCCCCCCCCCCCCCCCCCACCACCACACACACACACACACACACACACACACACAGCTGTACCATTCACGTAGATACTAGCTTTAGGTTAGAGTTTGAAGATATTGCATGGAAACAGATCCTTCGGCCCACCAAGTCCACGCTGACTACCTATTCATTCCAGTTCTATGTTATCCCACATTTTCATCCACTTCCTGTATGGCAAGGGCAATTTTATAGAGGCCAATTAACAACAACTCCATGTGTCTTTGGGATGTGGGAGAAAATCGGAACACTCCTAGAGGAAACCCACACTTTCACAGGGAGAACATGCAAACTCCAAAGTATGGCCACTACATTGTGATTTTGTAGATTTTTACCAAGAGGGCAGAGGGTCCACTTTCAGTTTATAATGAACTTAAGCTTCCAACAGGTAAGGCAAGTTATGGAAAGATGCTGTTTGGACATCATAAAGAATAGGTACAGTGTAGTCACATTTCTGGCCCATCAGGCAATTTGAAACAGAATCTTTATGAAAGTTACAAAACACATTTGGATCAACTCTCTACACAATCTATGATACAAGAGGCTTGCAATGTATGAGAGAAAGGTACTCTTCCAAATTATCTTTCAATATACTATCTTTCAGTATATTTTTGTCTATTACGCTGCCATTCAAATGATCTTTTATACTCACGTTGCGGCCATGAACTCATAGATCCCCGAGTCAGCTGACACTACTTTCCTACTTCTCCAATTCTAGATTTGTTTAATAAAAAAAACATTAGCTTATAGGAAAAGAGCCATATTGCATATTCAAACACAACATTTTTTAATCTCCAACTACATAAAAAACTAGATTGGTGGGCTGGAGATACAAATAGACTGGATCAGGTAAGGATCGCAGGTGTTCTTCCTTTGAGCATTCCATTCCATTCCATTCCATTCACCGTTAACCATTCACAGCAATCCAAGAGTCTCACAGCCACCATTAACATTACCATCACCAATAACAACCTCCATCCCTATACTCCTTATGCACCCACGAGTGTGAAGCCAAGTACAAATCCAACTCAATTTACAAATTCACGGATGACACGACGCAGTGGGTCAGTTGTCAAATAATAATGAGACAGAGTATGGGAAGGAGATTGAGAATTACGTATCCTGGTGGCAAAACAACAACCATTCTCACAATGCCAGCAAGACAAACAAGATAGTGATCGACTTCAGGAAAAGAAACAGTTCACATACATTGACGGCCCAAAAGTAGAGATGGTTGAAAGCTACAAATTCTGATGAGTAAATATCACCAGCAACTTGTCCTAGACTTGTCATATTAAAGCAATGACCATTAAAGGAAGTCACATCAACACCTCTAATTCCAGAGAAGGCTTAGGAAATTCAGCATGTCCCCAACAACTCTCACCAACTTCTACTGATGCGCCGAAGAAAGCATTTTAGCGGGATGCATCACAACATGGTTTGGGAACAGCTCCATCCAAGACCGCAAGAAACTGCAGAGAATTGTGGTCGCAGCCCAGACCAACATGCAAACCAACCTCTTTTCCATTGACTGCATCTACAATTCACACTGCCTCGGCAAGGCGACCAGCATAATCAAGGATGAGTCACACCCTGGCCACTCCCTCTTCTGCCCTCTACCATCAGCCAAGAGGTATAGAAGTATGAACACCTCCAGATTCAGGGACAGTTTCTTCCCAGCTGTTATTAGGCAGCTGAACCATCCTATCACCAACTAAACTACCATCTATCTGATTGGAGACTCTCGGGATATCTTTAATCAGACCTTACCTTGCACTGAATGTTATATCCTTTATATCTGTACACTGTGGATGGCTTGATTGTAATCACGTATCACCTTTCTGCTGACGGGATAGCCCATAACAAAAGCTTTTCACTGTGCCTCGGTAGTCTGACATTAAACTAAACTAAACTAACAATACAAGGTTTTTTTTTCATTTGACTGGCTGAAAATAAATTATAATAAATGGCTTATGTCCTTGGTACTAGTTCAGTAACTTAACTAATATGTCAGCAAACTACCAGTGTAAAACAAATATATTAGTAGGTAAAAAGCAGGAATTATTATTAAAAATCTCTGATAAACTTACTTCCATCATAATCTTCCTGGGTACATCGTAGATGGAACATGACGTGTCTGGCAGTGAATAACTACGTGGCTTTTCTTGAATATTAGGTTGTCGTGTAGGCTGCAAATGATAAAATCTGAATGAAACAACTTATTGTTCTTGTCACAACTTAATATTGCCGATATCAATATTATTAGCATGTTTCCACTACGCCTTTTTCTGCATCTAGAGTCTTGATAGCTGTAAGCAAGGTCTCCAGTATTGTGAGTGTTAAATTTGGAGATTCAATTTAAGGGCAAAATTAGCACGGCTTATTGCAGAGATTGAGTGAGGTGAGGCAACGGAAGAATTTGAAAATTAGACTGAGAATTTGAAAATCAAGATGGTGCTTAATAGGGAGCCAATGTAAGGCAAAATGATGTGGTGTTGGGTGAAGAGGAGATGATTTCAGTTATGGTCTGTGCAACAGATTTCGAGATGGCAGCATATTTGAAGTCAATGGATTTGAAGTTGCAGAGACCGTGTAGTAGGCAAATTCTGTAAGATCATGGCTACTCTCACGGCTTACCAATAAGGGACTTTATGTGATGCTTTACTGAAATCTGCATTGTTGATTATTTTAGGGACGAATGGAAAAGGAGAAGACCTGTAGCCTAGGGCTGTTGACATCATCCTGTCCTATCTCGTACCTTGGCGGTCAAGGGGCAGCCGGATGCTTTTCTAGTGTGCTCTCACATTGAACAAAATTCAATGAGTCATCACAATATATCCAGCAGAGGAAACAGCCCATTTGGCTCACCAAGAGCAGCACAGTGATGCAGCAGTAGCCTTGCAGCGCCAGAGACCAGGGATTGATCCGGACTGCAGTGCTGTCTGTAGGGAGTTTGTACATTCTCCCTGTCCCTGCCCATGTGGGTTTTCTCCGCGTGCTTCGGTTTCCTCCCAGGTTTGTAGGTTAATTGGCTTAGGTAAGAATTGTAAATTGGCCCTAGTATGTCGGATAGTGCTGGTGTACGGGGATCGCTGGTCAGCATGGACTCAGTGGGAGGAAGGGCCTGTTTCCTCACTGTATCTCTAAACTAAACTAAACTAAACAGTCCATGCCAACCATCAAACAGTCATTTACACTAATGCTATGTTATTCTCCTCACATGTGCAACAATTTGCCGCAGATCCCACCAGCCATCTCTACCAGCAGCAATTTACAGTGGCCAAATAACCTATCACACCACACTCGAAGATTCGGGAAGAAGACAGGGTACTCAAGGGGAAAATCGCAAAGAGATAGTGTTGAACTAGAGTCATGAAGCAGCAGTTCTATCACGGTGGCAACACTTTATAATGAGGGCATGAATATTACCTGTGACAACCTGTGGGGGAACTGGGTGTGCAAATCATAACTGTCTTCTGTCGTTTCTGAGAATGTATGTTCGACAAATGGCATTGCACTTTCTTGTTTATTAGCCTGCAAACAAAGATACATTGGTAATCGGTTAATAAAGTCTGATCGTCCATCAAATGCAGTCAAATCTGTAGCATCTTATGTGCTTCCTGCACCAGGTCAGCTAGAAATGGCTTTACTGTCAGATATGTTGCCTCATGATTGCAATACTTCCCACCACATCTTTCAATTTCACTTTCAAAGCATCACTTTAGATTTTTTAATTTATTTTTTATTTCAAAATATACTTTATTCGAGAAATAAATATATCCAATACATGATCCTAACAAGATTCCATCCAACTTTCGCGGAGGCTCTACATACATTCAATAATGTTTACACAAATTACACAAATTTATCCCCCACCCTTGCCACTCATGTGGCCCACTGGTGTGGAATCCTTTCCCTTATTTTGAAGGGTGTCTCCACCACACCCTGCCCCCCATGTCCAGCAGCGGAAGGATCCTCGTCAGTGGTCCACTTTAGACTTGAGATACAGCGTGGATATAGGCTCTTCGGCCCACCACCCTGACCAATGATAACCCCGTACACTAGCACTATCCTACACACTTGGGACAATTTACAATTTGCCAAAGCCAATTAATCTACAAACCTGTACTCCTTTGGAATGTGGGAGAAAAACCCACGCGGTCACAGGGAGAACGTAAAACTCCGTATAGACAGTACCCATAGTCAGGATTAAACCTGGGTCTCTGGTGTTGTAAGGCAGCAACTCTACTATTGTGCCACTGTGCTGCCTCGTCCCAGTTACAATCATTCATGACCTCTCAATCAGTTGAACAAAAATGTCCATGTTCATATACATGGAGGTATTTCAGATTAGGCAGTCTCAATGATTCGCTGTCAAAGATCATTTTGGACTGTGAGATAAATTGACAATTTGGCCTTTTGTATTATCTTGGTGATATCTATCTACAATTGTTAATAACAATCTGTCCACAACACACAACATAAATGCAAACAGTTAGTGTTCTAATACTGTTGTTTTAAAGTTTATGGCATGAATCGTTGTAGACAAACTTGTAGTGGTTATCCTTTTGGCATCAAAATGCAGAGGTGCATTAGATTCCACCTTTTAATCAGCTATTGAAACTTTTTTGTCATCCTCAGTTCTTGTTCTCATGATTTAGAAATTGTTTATATCATTACAAATGCATAAAACTAATCCATGAAGTGGAATTGTAGTGGAGAACACGTTAATATTGTTATTTTTACTGGATGAATTTTCTAATTGTTTGGTTTAGCAAGGCACATGACTAGAAATGTTTACTCAATTACTGAAATATGCTTTGGAAATCCATTCAACTGAATACAATGGAAAAGAAATTTCAAATACAGTGAAATACACTACTGGAATTTTCTTTAACTAATTTTATAGGAAATGCACTAAATTAATGTAAATTGCATATTTTTAGTTCATTTTGAAGATACAGTGTGTAAACAGACCCTTCGGCCCAACAAGTCCATGCCGACCAACGATCACCCGTACACTAGTTCTACGTTATCCCAGTTTCACATTCTACACACTAGGGGCAATTTACTGAAACCAAGTAACCTACAAAGTTGCAAATCTGTAAGATATGGGAGGAAACCGGAGCAACTGGAGAAAACCCACGGGGTCAGAGGGAGAACGTATAAACTCCATAAAGACAGCAGCCGTAGTCGGGATCGAAACATGACCTCTGGTGCTGTAAGGCAGCAACTCTACCGCTGTGTCACTGTGCTGTCCTCTAAATAAAACCTTCCAAATGTTCTATATGAAATGGTGATTGGTTTTTGAGGCATTCTCAAAATATCTACTTACTACATATAGGTTTTATAACACAAAAGGAACTTTTGACTCAACTAATCCATGACAATCTATGACACTCAAATCTTCTTTTATCTTTCCTCATAACTCTTTTGCCTCCCCTCTATTCCCAACACCCTTTTTCTAAACCAATTTGTCCTTTAATATGCCTTTAATATTCTTCTCAACCAGACCCTCTGGCATCATATTCTATATTTGCATTACTCTGGGTAACGATGCTTAATCGGAATTCCCAATGTGAGTTTTTGATGATTACTGTCTAGGTTTATTTTCTCTGTAGTGAAAAGCACTTCAGAATAAATAGGCTGAATGCACAGTCTTTTACCCAGAGCAGGGAAATCAAGAATCAGAGGACATAGAGTAGGTTTAAGGTGAGAGGGGAAAGATTTAATAAGAACCTTTTCAGTTGGAGGGTGGTGGGTATATGGAACGAGCCACTGAGGTAATTGAAGCATGATATGCTATGGAAGGTAGTTAAGGCAGGTACAATAACAGAATTCAAAGGACACTTGGAAAGGTATAGGGATAGGACAGAGGATATAGGACAAATGCTACTGGCTTCGATGGGGCACTTTGGTCAGCATGGACGAGTTGGGCCGAACGGCCTGTCTCCATACTGTATGACTATGACACACTGGGAGCCTGCTCTTTCAAAAACGTTCAGTTTTAAATATTTGAATTAGATCACTACCCCTCCCCCTGAACTTTCACCTAAACGTCATACATGCTGTTAAGATAATGTTATCAAATTTAAAACTCTAGTTATTCAATTACTTTGAATATATGTTTAATGGAATAGCGTTAATGTTATAGTTCAACATTGCGATACATGGTGCTTTTTATCGTGTGTGCATTTCCTTCCCCACTCCCATCATCGTCCTGCAATGCAGTTCAAATGCTGCCTATGATTACACTGTATTACCTCTGCTTCCAGGAGCACTTCTTTGATTGAGGCGTAAATTGGTTCGGCTTTGTTCCATGAGGGAGCGTCTCGTTGTTGGTTCGGCTCAGTTTTCACAGGTTCAATGGAAGTATTCTAGAAACAATAAGTATTTAACTATTGAAAACCAAGCATCCAATAAGTTGGCCAGGCCTGCTCATTCAATTATTGATTTGTCAGCAGTATAGGACACAGTGGGATCACATAACTCTAACTATGCTTTTCTGAACATGGTGTAACCTGCATTCAAAATTACATCTCAGGTATGAAATCAGATCCAATTTGTTTTAACCAATAATTCAGTCAACTACCAGTATTTATTAGATGATAGATACATGTTGCAAAAGTTATGAAAGCAAGTGCCACATTTGAAATGCTGTTTAGTTGATTCTAATGCAAGTGTACATTTGAAAGTTTGGACATCGAACATTACAGCACAGCAACAGGCTGAACATGATGCCAAATTAAACTATCTCCTTCTCCGGCATGTGATCTATATCCCACTATGTCTTGCATTTCCGTGTGCTTATCTGAAAGCCTCTTAAATGTGATTATTGTATCTGCCTCCACCACCTCCACCCACACCAGTGTATTCCAAACCACTCGCTGTGTAAAAACATTTTTCCCCTCATATCTGCTTTAAACGTTGTCCCTCTCACCTTAAAGCTATGCCCTCCAGTCTTACCCAAAGAAAATAAAGGTTCTGACTGTCTACCCTATCCATGCCACAGTTTGTTTTGTATGCATCATGATAATTATATATTTTTGATGATAATGTCAACGTTTCATTACCTGACTTTTGATTTCAGATGGAAAGCCTTGACGCAGATTTGCGATTACACCGTGCAGTGATCCTATAGAATTTCTGAGGAGGAAAGAACACAATAAAAAGTGTAAATCCTGGAGGAAATGCTCACCATTTGCACATGTAATATATTCCACACGTTATCTGGTCAATCTCACAACTTTGTTTATTAACAGTCTTCTTGCAACTTTACGTTACATTAAAACTTATAAAGTTTAGCCAACAGAAGATTGTGTGTACTACCAATGTTTTTTTTCCCCACAAATACAAGTGTATTTTTCTGTTACTGTAATTCTGGATGTATACCCTGGGATTGCTTGCTGCCTGCGTAGGGTTTGAAAAACTGGAAAAATGTTGCAAGAGAATGGCAAATGGAATTTAACTCGGGCAAGTACAATGTGATGTATTTTGGGATGTTAAAGCAGGTCAGGACATACGCAATAATACGCAGAACCCTGGGGAATGATATTGGACTCTTGTGTGCTATCTCAGTGTGATGTATTATTTCTACACTCTTGTACTTGTGCCTATGTACATTAAGATTTTTACTGAACTGTGTGCAAAAAAGGAATTTCACTCTACCTGCACACATGTGACAATAAAGTAGCATTGATTGAATCATTAAACAGTGAGACCTTGGGGTACCACATAGTTACCTGAAATGGCGATGTTAGTAGTGAAGAAGGCATATTGTATGCCCGCCTTTATTGGCAGAGGCAATGACTATAGAAGTTGAGATATCACATTACAGTTGTGCAAATCATTAGCTCAACTACACTTTCAGTACTGTGTGTAGTTCTGGTCACCTTGCTAAGGGAGGATATCATTGTTACCCCAGGTCTGAGGGCTTGAGTTATAAGGAAAGACTGGATGGGTTAGGACTCTTTTAGACTTTAGAGATATAGCGTGGAAACAGGCCCTTCGTCCAACTTAGTCCACCCCGACCAATGATCACCCTGTACAATACCGCTATCCTACGCACTAGGGACAATTTACATTTTATACCAAAGCCAATTAACCTACAAACCTGTGCATCTTGGATTGTGGGAGGAAGCCGAAACAGCCGGAGAAAACCCACGCGGTCACAGGGAGAATGTACAAACTTCATACAGACAGCACCTGGAGTCAGGTTCGAACCCACGTCTCTGGTGCTGTAAGGCAGCAACTCTACCGTTGTACCACCGTGCTTCCCTCTCTTTAGTGAAGGAGGCAGAGGGGCGACCTTACAGAAGTTTATAAAATCATGAGGGGCATAGAAAGGGGAAAGTGAGATAGTCCTGTTCCCTGAATAGCAGAATCTATAACTTAATAGGTTTAAGATGAGAGAGGGAGGAATTAAAGGATTCTGAGGGACACATTTTTCACTCAGAAAATAGTGTGCATATGGAATGAGCTGTCAGAGTAGAGGGAGGTCAATTACAACCTTCAATAGCTATTTAAAATAGTTTTTACTATGGGTAGTAAAAGGTTTAAATGGATATGGGACAAATGCAGGCTAATTGGATTAGTGTAGATAGACATCTTGGTCAGCATGGACAAGTTGAGCTGAAGAGCCTATTTCTATGACTCTAAGTGTGACTATGAATCTAACTCTGTTAATTTATTGTCAATTCCCACCATGAGCTGTTTAGATCAGAGCTTCTGAAAGAGGGCAATGCAAAAAGATGAACAAATCTTATCTGATTATCCCTTACACTTTTTGGCCACCAAAAGCGTCACCAAAAGTGCGGCACAGTTGTGCAGCGGTAGAGTTGATTCCTTACAGTGCCAGAGACTCGGGTAAGGGTACAGAATTTGTACTCCCTATGACCATGTGAGTTTTCTCCAGGTGCTCGGTTTCCTCCCACATTCCAAAGACCTGCAGGTTTTTAGGTGAATTGGCTTCTGTCAATTGTAAATTGGCCCTCGTGTGGAGGGCAGTGTTAGTGTATGGGGTAGTGCTGGTTGGTGCGGACTCGGTGAGTCGAAGGGCCTGATTCCACGTCGTATTACTAAAGTCTAAAAAGTATAGGCGCTGGTAAACAAACCACTCATTTTTCTTCCTAGCATTTAAATTACTAGGCAGAAAAACAAACATATACTGTAAAATTCCAAACAAATATAAAGTGAGGAACACTCTAAAAATTACTTCTTGTTCATATTTTAAGAAGTCCTTTGCCTTCCAAAGTATTCCTTGCATTTGATCAATAGATCAATTGCTCCAAAAATTAAGAAGCAATTAACTATTGTGTCCTAATCAATTCCTGCTTTAGATTGGAAAGTTATAAAGAACTTCGGATTCTGTAATCTTGAGCAAAACACAAAATGCTGGAGTGATTTAGTGGGTCAGGCAGCATCTGTGGCAGGAATGGATTGGTGATGTTTTGGGTTTGACCCTTCTTCAGTCTCATTTCCAATCAGGACCCTGCTTTAGATTAGTTCATTTCAGGATAAAACACATTCACTTCATTTGTTCTTTTTATTACACATATTTTCATTTTAGTATTTGTCATTCTTATTTCTTCAAAGCATGGGATACTTAATCAATTATTTGTCTATTTCTTGACTTCACGTTAGTTTAGTTTTCATGCCTCAGATATGAGCTCTGCTGAGGGTTTGAAGCTGAAGGAAGTTCTTAATCCCTACAACATGTGGTGGGCCTGTTTTCACTAACATATTTAGAAGTCCCTGGAGAGCTAATAGGAGATAGAAAGGATCAAAGACTTTATGTAATGTAATTTATTAGTACCTCTGTTAAATTGCAACCCACTATGTTTCAGGATATTAATCCCAAGGGTGTTCTGTTCAGTGTATTTAGATAATCATAGGTATACTGTGTTTTCTCACTCAAAATATTCAGCATTTGTTGATATTTAGAACACCAAATGTAAATATTTTAGTCCTGAATACTCACCCATCTCCAATAAAAAAGTATCCTCTTTCTTCTGTCTGCACAAGAAGAACGTTTTCAGAAGAGTGGATTGAAAAATGTTTCTGAAGCACATTCCAATTGGGATGGTATTCTGGTCTTATGCATAATTCTGTAATTCTGTTTAAATAAAGAGGAATATATTGAAGGCAAGCTGTAAATTTAAATATATTTGAAGTATTATCGTTATTGAATGCATTAATCACGTGTTAACAAGTAAAAGCAGTTATGAAATGTTAAAGACAAGTCCCAACTTCCATTGGAGCTGCACCATTCCAGGTTAAAGGTAAGTATTCTCTTGATTTAGATTTTTAAGTGACAGAGAATTTGAGAGGGCAAGAGTTTCCCTGTTGAAATGGTGAAACCCACTGGGATATGATCAATGTTGTCTCCAGGGATACTGATGGAAGAATAATTGCTTATAATGCCAACAATGAAGGCTAAGAATAGTAGATTTAGCCAGATGTGATTTGTCACTTATCAGTCCAAATCTGTATGCTTTAAGAAGGTATTGTCATAAGGTCATAAGTGATAGTAGAATTAGGCCATTCAGCCCATCAAGTCTACTCCGCCATGGCTGATCTATCGCTCCTAACCCCATTCTCCTGCCTTTTCCCATAACCTCTGACACCTGTACTAAACAAAAATCTATCTATCTCTGCCTTAACAATATCCACTGACTTGGCCTCCTCAGCCTTCTGTAGCAAAGATCTGTGGCACAGATTCACCACCCGCTAAGGAAATTTCTCCTCATCTCCTTCCTAAAATAACGTCCTTTAATCCTGAGACTATGCCCTCTAGTCCTAGATTCTCCCACTAGTATTGTGCTGTCTACAGTAGCTTATCCATGAACTACTCACAGATGAATGGGCATGAATGAAACAACAAAAAGAGATTGAGTCAACTTCACACGCCAGAGGAATTATGCACATGAGTAATGTTATCTGATTTTCGATAACCACAGCCACCTTGATTTGTGTTAAGAAGATAGACACAAAATGCTGAAGTAACTCAGCGGGACAGGCAGCATCTCTGGAGAGAAGGAATGGGTGATGTTTCGGGTCGAGACCCTTCTTCAGACTGGTTTGGGATAAGGGAAACAAGAGATATAGATAATGATGTAGAGAGATAAAGAACAATGAATGAAAGATATGCCAAAATGTAACGATTACAAAGGAAACAGGCCATTGGTAGTTGTTTGTTGGGTGAAAATGAGAAGCTAATGCGACTTGGGTGGGGGAGGGAGAGAGAGAGAGAGAATGCCGGGGCTACCTGAAGTTAGAGAAATCAATATTCATACCACTGGGCTGGAAGCTGCCCAAGCGAAATATGAGATGCTGTTCCTCCAATTTGCATTTAGCCTCACTCTGACAATGGAGGAGACCGAGGACAGAAAGGTCTATGTAGGAATGGGAAGGAGAATTAAAGTGTTTAGCAACCAGGAGATCAGGTAGGTTCAGACAGACTGAGAAAAGGTGTTCAGCGAAACAATCACCCAGTCCAGGTTTGGTCTCGCCGATGTATGCGAGTCCACATTACTTGTGACACAGCCATTTCCCTCTGGCCTCTATTGGTTTCAGCTTTTTTACGGCCATTCAATGTCATCATTGGGTACAAGTTGGCAATGTCCTTTCCTCAGGCTCTCAGGTTTTTCACAAAATTCATGAGTATACTGGGAGCAAATTAATTTAAATTTAAAGAATTGTAGGAAGTTGGAGATGGGACGAATGGCCTATTTACTGCTTGGGAAAAGGACAAAAATATATATCATGGAACTTTTTAGGATCCATCATTTGGTCTAGAAGTAGGGAATGAATCAATCGTATTGCGCCCTTTGCAGTGTGAATATTAGGTAGATCAGAATTGTGACTGACATTGAAAACTGTTTGAGGTACCATTCTCAACTAACACAAAGTTAGCAGTGCCTTTAATATTGCTCTCTTTTTGCAAAAGTAGTTTGATTAGCCAGGCAAATTAATGAAAGGCAAATTATTCCAAAGAGAACTCTGCATAGATAATGTGTAAAACAACTGGAGACCTTCAGTGCATGAAAAATAATCAAAAATGAATTAAGGAATGCAGTGTTCTTACTTTCTTATAGATATTTCTCCCCGTGAAGGTAATTTCCTGCTTGATTCTTGTTTTGTGAAATAAAACAAGAAGTGTTCATCGTTTGATTTTCCCAGCACAAAATATCGCCTTTTCCATGATTTCTGAGAAAAAAAAATAAAAAAATTCTGAATACTACCAAACCAACACCAAGAATAAGCACAATATAAATACTATGTAAAAATACGTGTGGTCGGTTGGTAGCATTGTGCTAACAGGCCAATACCCATGAGGATATGTCATGAAGATTGATGTTGGCAAATGCAAATTTTACATCATGTTGAAGTAAGTAGATCCTATGTGTTCATATTTTTGTCCAATAGTTCTCATTCTTAGGCAGTCCCCTGGTATTGAGAATGACTAGCTTTCACTCAGGTTTTATGGGTTCTTAAGTGGGTGATGAACCTCATTTCGGAAACCATGAACCGTTCCACAGATGGGCAGAAGGTGGCAGATAGGGAGTAGAAACATACTGTAGAACTGCAGACGCTGGTTTTTAGCAAAGGTAGGCACAAAGTGCTGGAGTAACTCAGTGGGTTTTTGGTAGGTAGGGAGGTGGTTTGTGAGATGATGTGCTTCCTTCCCACTGATGCAGGCTATTCTTGTGCCTCCTGATGTACGGCCTTGAGGTTTGTCAATACCATCCTGAGTAAGAATTCCTTGAGGGGATTTTGCAGGAGAAAAGAGAACTTGTTCAAAGTAGACATACTTTGAGGAAATTTTGCAGTGGAGCTGGAGAACTTCTTCTAAGTAGGCATACCTTGAAGAGATTTTCCCATGGATTGGAGAAGACCTTCAAAGTAGACATACCTTGAGGAGATGTTGCTGTGATGTGAGAAATTCTTCAAAATAGGCATACGTTGAGGAGACTGAGTAATCCTTCTCCAATTTGGGTGGTCGTAGGCCAGGGGTTGTCAGCAATCAGCAGGAATGTTGAACTTCAAGGAAACATTGAGCACACCCTTGAATTTCACAATTTTCTGCATGATAATCTCTCTCCATAGAGCTCGAAATAGAGAGTCTGTTTTGGGAGTCTGGTCCCAAGCATGCAAGTGACATGGTCTGCCCAATGCAGTGGACTTTGTGTCACATGGGCCTCAATGCTGGGCATGTGGCTGGGAAAGGATGCTGACATCGGTTCACTTATCCTGTCGGTGAATTAGGAGGATTTTGTAGAGATAGCATTGTTACTATTTTCACACGTTTTTGAGATGCCTGCTGCAGGTGCTCCCAGTCTCAAAGCAGAGGGCAGGGCAGCGGCCACTTATGCCTGGAAGACCAAGTCATGCCCGGTGCGAGATCAAGTTTTAAAGCTATCACAAAAATCACTTTGTGATTCAATGTAAATACTGTACCTACATAGCAGTGCTAATGATTATCAATCTCCTGTGTCTTGTTTGAAATGAGATTTTTAGACATTTTTTTAGAAATAATGTTTATTTAAGTTTTAGTTTACTAATTTTTATCTGTTTCCTTCACTCTATTATCAGACATAACTCAAGAAAGTAATTAGACCGAATTTCACTCAAGTTGGACAATTCAAGTAAAATTATTGTATTATACTAGGCCATTCTCCTGATTTTTTCTATTCTGTAACAAGTTTTTTTACAATGTAAATATATAGTCTTTTACCCAGAGTAGGGGAATCGAGAAACAGAGAACATAGGTTTAAGGTAAGGGGGGGGGGGGGGGAAAGATTTAATAAGACCCTGAGGGGTAACCTCTTTACACAAAGAGTGGTGGGTGTATGGAACGAGCTTTCAGAGGAGGTAGTTGTAGCAGGTACTATTGCAATGTTTAAGAAACATTTAGACAGGTACACTGATAGTTTAGAGGGATACGAGCCGAACACAGGCAGTTGGGACTGGTGTAGAAGGGACATGTTAGTTGGTGTGGGCAAGTTGGACTGAAGGGCCTGCTTCCTGGCTGTATGACTATGATTAACAACTGTGTAAGGCAGTTCCAACTCAACTTAAAAGAAAGTGTATTTACTACAGATATATAACCTAATCAAACACATTAATTTCAATATACATGTTGGGCCATGGCTTATTAGAACATACACTTCAAAATTTTCAATAGCGCTTTTCTAAATTTAGTTTAGTTTTAGTTTAGAGATATAGCGTGGGAACAGGCCTTTTGTCCCACTGAGTCCACACTGTCCAACAATCACCTGTACATTAGTTCTATCCTTCAGACCAGGGACAATTCTGTAGAAGCCAATTAACCTACACACCGGCATGTCTTTGGAATGTGGAAGGAGACCAGAGAACCTGGTGAAAATCTACGCTGTCTCAGGGAGTACGTCAAACTCCCTTTCTATGTTCATTGCTAGAAATGTTGATAAAAAATTATGCTTTCCTCCATTTATAAAAATGTCCATACATGAAATCAAAATGATTGTTAAATTTAAGAATTTGTGTAAACATTTCCGATATTGCATTATGTTTATATGGATTGTTGTTTAGGAATTAGCAAAACCATCAATATCTTCATGAGTGCATAAAAAATACTAATTTCTGACATTTCAAATATTATTCTGAATGTACCTTTTGTTCAAACTGGTACACAGGCGGTGATTTTGTTAAATACCCCTCAAAGAGAATGTCTTCCTCCTTGATGATATTCTCGGTGTAAAATATTGAAGACCGGGATCCTATTATGAAATATGGTAGTATCAATTTAATTGTATTTCAGAATCAGAATCACACTTTATTCGCCAAGTATGTTTTGCAACATACGAGGAATTTCATTGGCCAGGTCAGTCATACAATTAAAGGCAACAAATCACTCAAAAACACATTTTAACATGAACATCCTCCACAGTGACTCCTACACATTCCTCACTGTGATGGAAGGCAAAATAAATTTCAAGTCCTTCCTCATGTTCTTCCTCGGTCAGGGGCCCCGAGCCCTCCGTTGACGGGATGGTCTTAACTCCCGTAGCTGGCGGTGTTCGGGCCCTCCGCATCGAGGCGTTCAGCTCCTGCATCAGGGGAATGTCAGCTCCCCCATGCCGGGTGATCGAACCTCGCGTCGGGGCTGGTGGAACCTTCCGCGGCGTTGGAGCTCCTGACTAGCCTCTGCCGAGACTGCGAGCCCTCGATGGTAAGTCCACGGTGGTCGCGGTGGGAATGATCCCAGGCAAGGGATCCGCTCCGATGTTAAGTCCGCGCCCAGCGGTGGGGCTCACGACAGTCCGAGGCGGCTTCCAGCTCCAGCGATGGTAGGCCGCAGAGCCCGGAGAATGTGATCCGGAAATTGATCACATCTCCGGGAAGGTAGGAACTTGAAAAAAAAAATCTCCCAATCCCCTCCCCCCACATAAAACAAACCGAAGAACATTAAAACAAACTTTTAACAAACTAAAAAATAACAAAAAGAAAGAAAAAACGAACAGACTGCCGGCAGGGCTGCCATCTCCCCGACCCCCCTGGTGGTCTAATTTAATCGGATAAACCAAGTGTTAACATTATAAGAAATATAATATATATTAGAAAACATGAAATCAGTGCAAAAAATACTCACAAGGAGTGAACAGAGTATTATATAAAGTGTTTCAATGATTTACTTTCATGATAGTGCAGTTCCCAAGGAACAGAAGGCCAGGTCAAGGAATAAGCCATTGTGATCCCAAACTAATTATATTAGGGGGATGAGGAGTGATCTTACAAAGGGCTTTAATATCATGAGGGGAAATAGATAGGGTGAATGACACACTTTTACTATACTACTAGACCGTTGGGCCTGTTCCCCAAGGCAATATTCCACCACTGAGCCATAGCCCACAACTCCGCAGGCGCAGCTGACGGGTTCCGATTGTGACGCCAGAGATACCCATTGTTACGCGAGTCACGTCAACCCTCCCCCAACTGATCTGGTGCAGCCGGCAAGTGGGAGCGCGACTGCGACGTTTTTAGAGTTCAAAATGGTAATAACCTGTAAAATATAAGATCAATGTGAACGCATCTCACTCTTCCTCTTCAGTCCCCTATTCCCCTCCTCCATTATCCTCTCTCCCCACCCTACACCAACCCTCCTCTGCATCCTCCCCTCATCCCCTTCCTCCCCTCCTCCATTACCTCTCCATCCTTCTTCCTACCCCTATCCTCTTCCATTCCCCCTCATCCCCAGCACTCCCCCTCCTCTTCAGCCTCATTCTTTCCCCTTTCCTCCTCCCCCACTCCATCCCTCACCTCTCCTTCCCCTTACCCTCAGCCACTCCCTCCCACCTTAACACCTCTCCCATTCCTACCCCCTCCTCTCCCTCTATCCCCCTGCTCCCCCACTCCTCACCTCCCCTAATCCCAGCCCCACTCTCCCTCCTCACCTCCCCCACTGCCCTGCTATCCCTCTACCCCCAGTCCCTACCTCCTCCACTCCCCGCTCCTCTCCATCTCGCCCCCATCCTCCGCCACTTTCCCCTCCCTCTCCCACCCTACCCCATCCTCTTTCTCTATCCCCCTGCTCCCCCACTCCTCACCTCCCCCCTAGCCTACCCCCGACAATGAAAAACAAGTTTTTTTAAATGAAACCTCCCCCTATCCCACCCCCCACAATGAAAACTGCGATTTGTCATTAAAATATCCTAAACACTATGTTAGGTGTTAATCAAAATGGAAGAATTTGATTAAAACAGAGTTTTTTGGAAATTTTTGATATTTTAATGTTAATGAGATTTGGGATCCCATTATGACATCATTGTGACATTGAATGCTGCTGACGAGCAGGGCAAGTGGAAAAGTAGTTTGAAAAGTGATTTCTGTAAAGTTTAAAATGTCAATAACTTGTAAAATATAACATCAATCCGAACAAAACCTATTTATTTTACATCCCAGGACAATGTTGAGTAAGGTGGGCAAAAAATTGTAGCGCTATCGTGTACCATTTTGGCGGGGTTTTGGAATATTGCGCACACGCACGCACGCATACATGCAAACAAACAAACAAGATGAGAGATGTGGTAATATATAGATAGATAAATGATAGGAGTAAAATTCGGCCATTCGGCCCATCGTCTAATCCGCCATTCAATCATGGCTGATCTATCTCTCCCTTCTAACCCCATTCTCCTGCCCTCCGCATAACCTGACACCTGTACTAATCAAGAATCTATCTATGCCTTAAAAATATCCATTGACTTGGCCTCCGCAGCCTTCGGTGGTAAAGAATTGCACAGATTCACCACCCTTTGAGTAAATAAATTTCTCCTCATCTTCCTGAAAGAACATCCTTTAATTCTGAGGCTATGACCTCTTATCCTAGAATCTCTAACTAGTGGAAACATCCTCTTCCACATCCACTATCCAAGCCTTTCATCATTCTGTATGTTTCAATGAATTCAAAGGTTCAAAGGTTGATTTATTGTCACATACACCTAGATGTAGTGAAATTCCTTTTGCCAATGCAGCACATAAAAAAGAATACAAACATAACAATAATAAATAGCTTTAACATAAAAACATCCCCCCACAATGGTTCCCATTATGGGGGAAGGCACAAAGTCCAGTCCCATCCCCAATGTCCACCCATAGTCGGGCCTATTGAGGCCTCCACAGTTGCCTCTACGGAGGCCCGATGTTCCAGGCCGTCCTCACCGGGTGATGATGTTCCGGCTTCGGGAGAGTCCTCTCAGCGGCATGGGAACCCTGGAACGGCCGCCTCCCTACTCGAGACTGTGGCTTCCAGAGCCGACAAGGCCGCGCCGAATGGAGCTCAACTGGCGATCTCGTCGCGAGATCCCAGGCTCCCGATGTAAAGTTCAGCGCCGCCGCCCGCAGCTCCGCGAGGTTTTAAACGCCGGTCCCAGCTCACCGGAGTTCCAGCGCGGCGACCCAGGCAAGGCACCGCCCGCCCCGCAATGGCGCTCCAGCACAGCACCGCCGTCCTCACACCCGCAGCTCTGCCGCCGCCGATGCCGGTGCCGGTGCCGCCGATGCCGATGCCGAGGCTCTGGGCGGTCCCCTCGCTCCTCGGACCCGCAGCTCCGCAGCCGCCGCCGCCGATGCTCCGGGCGGTCCCCTCAGGAAATACCGCTCCAGGCCCGCTGGTAGGCCGCGAGGACGGGTCGAAAGTGCAGCCCGGAGAAAAGCTGCATCTCCGACCAGGTAGGGACTCTGAAAATTAGTTTCCCCCTCCCCCCCCCTCCCCACACATAAAAAAGCTAGAACTCCTTAAAAACAAAACACTAAACTAACTAAAAATAAGAAAAAAGAAATGAAAAACAGACAGCTGCAGGCTAGGCAGCCATACCCCCTACAGGTCGGCGCCTCATTCTTCTAAACTGCAGCGAGTACAGGCCCAGTGCCATCAAACGCTCATCATAGGTAAACCTACTCATTCCTGAGAAGCAAGGAGGGGCACTACTAATCTTTAAACTTCTAAAGGTAGACAATGCAAGTTCTATTAAGAAACCATTTAATTGTTTTATGTTGCATTGCACTGATAAAATGTCCATGTTGGAATAATCTGGAATTGCTAATGCAGATGGCTTATCATCAAGGGTTTTACCCCCTCCCAAAGATTTCAGTCCTACTCACAAATGAGATAATCAATTCTTTTTTGAAGCATTAGTTGTCCAGAATGAGAGTCAACCCCTTTGGAGCAAATTACTTGCATGCAACTGTGGGAGAAGGTTTATTTCTCTTCACCAGTCACGTTCACATTGTTTTTGTCAAGTCATTTGAGTGTAGGATTTCAACACAAGCTAAGTAATGCAATCATGTATGGGTAACTTAAAAAAATGGAAGTCATTTGGAAATGTAAAATACATACCTTTTTTATTCATTTTTCAAAAAAATCTTCACAATCAGGACAGGTCTGCTTGGAGAAAAATAAATCATATGTCAAACTCACTTGAAATTGCAATGAAGTAAAATAAAAATGCACTTTAAAAGAAGTATTTCAAGCTCTATTCAGTGCCAAAATGTCAGTGGCTAGCAGCACATCACTAAAGAACTGAACCTACTATTGTATTGGCTCCCTACTAACACTCACAAACACTTGGATATCTTTCAACTTCAATTAAAAAAAATAAAACGTTATCAGTTTCGTACCGCAACCAGCGTGGATTCCATTTAAGATCAGCTCCTTGGGAATTAAAACACACGAGCCCAAGTAGAAGTCATGACTGTGTAGCCAGGCACAACTCCAGCAGCATCTTTAATGTCACTGTGATACCACCATTGTTGGATGGACAATGGGTCGTGATGAGTCAGAGTACAGGAGGGTGATTGATAATGGAGCCAGAACAATAATGTTGCTCTCAACGTTAGAAAGACAAAGGAGCTGATTGTGTCAGAAAGAACAGCAGATGCTGGTTTGCACCGAATATGAAGTGTCTGAAGAACCCTGAAGAAGGGTCTTGACCTGAAACGTCATCTATTCTTTTTTTCCCCAGAGAAGCTACCTGACCCGCTGAGTTACTCCAGCATTTTGTGTCTATCAAAGGAGCTAATTGTTGACTTCAGGAAGGGAGAGCTAAGTATTTGGTGGAGATAATCAACAGCTTCAATTTTCTAAAGATCTGTCCTGGGCCCAGCACATGGATGCAATCACAAGGAAAGCTCATCAATGCCTCCACTTTCTTAGAAGATTAAAGAGATTTGCCATCAGTAACATGCCAAATCCCCTGAATCTCCTTCTGCAGGTATACAGTAGAGAACATACTGACTGGTTGCACCAAGGCCAGGTTCAGTAACTTGAATACCTTGGAATGAAGGAAGCTGTAATATTGCCTGGTCCTTCATGGGTATTAACCTCCCTGCCATCGAAGGGGTCTACAGGAAGTACTGCATCAAAAAAGTCATCTAATATCATAAATGACCAACACCAACCTGACCACACTCTCATCTTGTTGCTACTGTCAGGAAGGAGGCACGGGAGTCTGAGAAACTTGCCCTCTAGGTTCAAGAACACCTTCTTCCCAGGAAACAACTGGCTCTGGAGTTTAATTCAGATGAGTATGAGGTGTTGAATATTGGGAAGTCAAACCAGGGAAGGACCTTCACAGTGAATGGTGGACCTCTGGGGATGTAGTAGAGCTGAGGGATTGAGGAATACACAATTCCCTGAAAATTACATTGCTGGGAGAAAGGTTGGCGAAAAAGGCTTTTGGCACACTGGCTATCACCAGTCAGGGATTGAGTATGGAAATTGGGAAATCATATTACACGTGTACAAAACATTGGTAAAGCTGCATTTGAATTGTTGTGTTCAAAAGGGAACTGCAACAACATTTGAATTGTTGTGTTCAGTTTTGTTCAATCTGCTAATGAAAGATGCTATTAAGATGGAAAGATTTATGGGGATGTTGCCAGGATTTGAGGGCTTGAGCTATAGGATTGGGTAGGCTAGAACTTTATTCCTTGTAGCGCAGAAGACTGAGGTCTTCTTGCCTATGGTGTGCACAGCCTAAAGCTGTAGGACAACTTGTTCTATTTGATCTTATTTGATTGTGCACGCCAGGTTGATTGCATTCATTGAAACAGGGCGGATCACATGAAGATTGCAATTTCCCACCCCAAGACTGAGGTAATAGAGCCTTACAAAATTACAAGGGTAATAGATAGAGTGAATACAACATCTTTTTCCCAGGGTAGGGGAATCAAGAAATAGAGGACATATATTTAAGGTGAGTGGAGAAATATTTAACAGAAATCTGTGGGGTAACTTCTTCACACAGATGATGGTAGACATATGGAACAAGCTGCCAGAGGAAGTACTTGGGACAGATGCAAAAACATTTAAAATACATTTGGACAGGTACATGGATAGTAAAGGATTAGAGGGACATGGGCCAAACACAGGCAAATGGAACTAGCTGAGATGGAACATTTTGGTCTGAGTGGATAAGTTGGGCTGAAGGACCCGTTTATGTGTTGAATCAGTCCCTGATTCTTGAACCACAATGCACAATTCTGAGGACAACCCTACCTCAGCAACCCAATCTGCTTCTTCTTCTTTCGTGTGGCATGCACAGCCTAAAGTTGTAGGACAACTTGTTCTATTTGATACCAATCTGCTCTGGACTTGGTTTTGGTTGTACTCCATACTTCAGCTATACATTATTACAGTTATCTGGTACAACTGATTATTAATTTATGGTATATGTATATGAAAATTAAACACTCTTGCCTCCCTTTAAGTCCTTGAATGATGGAGTATTGCGTTGATGAACTGCACAATGGCTTCCATTCTGCCTTTGGATACAGCCGGGAGAGTGTTTGACTATTCACCCCGAGACAGAGAGGGATTTCCCCAGTGCATTTAATAACAGCCGATGGCCAAAGATCAGTCCACAACCCGTAGACACGCTTACGGTTCGATCGCCTACTGTAAATCATCCGTAGCCGAGTGGGCGGCCGGCGAGTTAATGCAAAGCCACGGGAATGTGAAAAGTAGGTGAAATAGGAAATAAATGAGGGGACGGGGACGCTCTGGGAGCTGGCATAGACTTAATGGGCCGAGCGGCCTCCACTGAGGTAACAAGGAAGTGATAGCTACGCAGCAGTCATAAAACATACACATTCGAGCAAATAGAAATAAATATACAGGAGTGCACCAATTGAATAACTACTTTGGTTCCGTCTTCACTAAGGAAGACATAAATAATCTGCCGGAAATAGCAGGGGACCGCGGGTCAAAGGAGTTGGAGGAATTGAGTGAAATCCAGGTTAGCCGGGAAGTGGTGTTGGGTAAATTGAATGGATTAAAGGCCGATAAATCCCCAGGGCCAGATAGGCTGCATCCCAGAGTACTTAAGGAAGTAGCTCCAGAAATAGTGGATGCATTAGTAATAATCTTTCAAAACTCTTTAGATTCTGGAGTAGTTCCTGAGGATTGGCGGGTAGCAAACGTAACCCCACTTTTTAAGAAGGGAGGGAGAGAGAAAACGGGGAATTACAGACCAGTTAGTCTAACATTGGTAGTGCGGAAACTGCTAGAGTCAGTTATTAAAGATGGGATAGCAGCACATTTGGAAAGTGGTGAAATCATTGGACAAAGTCAGCATGGATTTACAAAAGGTAAATCATGTCTGACGAATCTTATAGAATTTTTCGAGGATGTAACTAGTAGCGTGGATAGGGGAGAACCAGTGGATGTGGTGTATCTGGACTTCCAGAAGGCTTTCGACAAGGTCCCACATAAGAGATTAGTATACAAACTTAAAGCACACGGCATTGGGGGTTCAGTATTGATGTGGATAGAGAACTGGCTGGCAAACAGGAAGCAAAGAGTAGGAGTAAACGGGTCCTTTTCACAATGGCAGGCAGTGACTAGTGGGGTACCGCAAGGCTCAGTGCTGGGACCCCAGCTATTTACAATATATATTAATGATCTGGATGAGGGAATTGAAGGCAATATCTCCAAGTTTGCGGATGACACTAAGCTGGGGGGCAGTGTTAGCTGTGAGGAGGATGCTAGGAGACTGCAAGGTGACTTGGATAGGCTGGGTGAGTGGGCAAATGTTTGGCAGATGCAGTATAATGTGGATAAATGTGAGGTTATCCATTTTGGTGGCAAAAACAGGAAAGCAGACTATTATCTAAATGGTGGCCGACTAGGAAAAGGGGAGATGCAGCGAGACCTGGGTGTCATGGTACACCAGTCATTGAAAGTAGGCATGCAGGTGCAGCAGGCAGTGAAGAAAGCGAATGGTATGTTAGCTTTCATAGCAAAAGGATTTGAGTATAGGAGCAGGGAGGTTCTACTGCAGTTGTACAGGGTCTTGGTGAGACCACACCTGGAGTATTGCATACAGTTTTGGTCTCCAAATCTGAGGAAGGACATTATTGCCCTAGAGGGAGTGCAGAGAAGGTTCACCAGACTGATTCCTGGGATGTCAGGACTGTCTTATGAAGAAAGACTGGATAGACTTGGTTTATACTCTCTAGAATTTAGGAGATTGAGAGGGGATCTTATAGAAACTTATAAAATTCTTAAGGGGTTGGACAGGCTAGATGCAGGAAGATTGCTCCCGATGTTGGGGAAGCCCAGGACAAGGGGTCACAGCTTAAGGATAAGGGGGAAATCCTTTAAAACCGAGATGAGAAGAACTTTTTTTCACACAGAGAGTGGTGAATCTCTGGAACTCTCTGCCACAGAGGGTAGTCGAGGCCAGTTCATTGGCTATATTTAAGAGGGAGTTAGATGTGGCCCCTGTGGCTAAGGGGATCAGAGGGTATGGAGAGAAGGCAGGTACGGGATACTGAGTTGGATGATCAGCCATGATCATATTGAATGGCGGTGCAGGCTCGAAGGGCCGAATGGCCTACTCCTGCACCTAATTTCTATGTTTCCCGTTAAGTTTACTATTTTCCAAGAACGCCAAATACCTTCAGTCGGGATTTTCACCCTGCATCCAAGTTTCCAAGCTGCGTGTAAACAGACTGTGGTGTTCAGCGAGCAGTTAGAGACGCCAGTGTCAAGCGTCTGAAGAAGGGTTTCGGCCCGAAACGTCGCCTATTTCCTTCGCTCCATAGATGCTGCTGCACCCGCTGAGTTTCTCCAGCATTTTTGTGTACCTTCAAGCGCACTGCCTGGTCTATCCCCGAGGTTAAGAGCAAAGATCATAGAGCAGAGGGCTTTGGTTAAAAGCTACCGCACTGCCTCCTCTGGCATTTGTCCACACTTTGCCTCTCCCCAACCACCACGTCCGGCTGCCTAGGAGCAGGGCCGGCCTTAAGCCGATTTGACCGATTGCCCCCCAATTGGGCCCCGCGCCTAATGGGGGCCCCGCACTAATGTTCCGTATTTCGTACGGAAATACGAATTCTCTTTGTTAAATAAAGATTTTTTTTTTAAACGACCATGTATAACAACCGCTGCACGGCCATCAGACACAAACGATTTGTTAACTAGTACTGTTAGCACTTCTTAACATGAAGTAGTTAACAAGTTGTTATATCAATCTGCATCCATCCCTTTGAATAAAATTCACGCGGCGTCATTAATACTTGTTTACAGACAGACAATTACATTTACTGAGGAATGTAGATCGATGACACGTTGAGAATTTATTTAAACTCACCACCATGAGTGAGGGCCCCGGACCGCGAGAAGGGGCTTCTTCCTGGTGTGCAGGTTAGTCATTCACCTACCGACCCACGTTGTGTGTCTCTGTGTTTTGCACTCTATCTCCCTCCCTCCCGCGCTCTCTCTCCCGCTCCCCATCTCGTCTCTCTCTAGCTCTCTCACCCTGTTGCCTCAGCATTCCCGGAATCATTGACGTTTAGCGGTAGACAAAAATGCTGGAGAAACCCAGCGGGTGAGGCAGCCGCCTGGCCCGCTGAGTTCCTCCAGCACTGTGTTTTTTGTTTGGCTCTGAAGTTGAAGGCAAAGATCCTATATATATATATATATATAAGATCTTTGGTTGAAGGTGGCTCAGCAGGACGGGCAGCGGCTCTGGGGAGAGGGTTGCGTTTCTGGTCGAGACCCTTCTTCAGACAATCACAAGTACTCTCACCGACGAGAGTTCAATTCAGTCTGAAGAAGGGTCTTCTCTCCAGAGTCGCTGCGCTGCCTGTCCTACTGAGTTACTCCAGCTTTATGTCTATCTTCAATTTCAGAGAAATACAATTTCTCACGGGGGGCTTATAACATCTATAAACCCCTCTGGGACCCTCTGAACACCTCTAAACCCCCTATTTCCCTCTACAACACTTCTGAACCCATCTGAAGCCCTCTAAACATCTCTAAACCGTTTAAACCCCTCTAAACTAGTAGGCTACAAGGTGACTTGTATAGGCTGGGCGAGTGGGCAAATGCATGGCAGATGCAGTATAATGTGGATAAATGTGAAGTTACCCACTTTGGTGGCAAAAACAGGAAAGTAGACCATTATCTGAATGGTGGCCGATTAGGAAAAGGGGAGATGCAATGAGACCTGGGTGTCATGGTACACCAGTCATTGAAAGTAGGCATGCAGGTGCAGCAGGCAGTGAAGAGAGCGAATGGTATGTTAGCATTCATAGCAAAAGGATTTGAGTATAGGAGCAGGGAGGTTCTACTGCAGTTGTACAGGGTCTTGGTGAGACCGCACCTGGAGTATTGCGTACAGTTTTGGGCTCCTAATCTGAGGAAGGACATTCTTGCCATAGAGGGAGTACAGAGAAGGTTCACCAGACTGATTCCTGGGATGTCAGGACTTTCATATGAAGAAAGACTGGATAGACTCGGATTGTACTCGCTAAAATTTAGAAGATTGAGGGGGGATCTTATAGAAACCCACAAAATTCTTAAGGGGTTGGACAGGCTAGATGCAGGAAGATTGTTCCCGATGTTGGGGAAGTCCAGAACAAGGGGTCACAGTTTAAGGATAAAGGGGAAATATTTTAGGACTGAGAGGAGAAAAACATTTTTTACACAGAGTGTGGTGAATCTCTGGAATTCTCTGCCACAGAATGTAGTTGAGGCCAGTTCGTTGGCTATATTTAATAGGGAGTTAGATGTGGCCCTTGTGGCTAAAGGAATCAGGGAGTATGGAGAGAAAGCAGGTACAGGATACTGAGTTGGATGATCATATTGAATGGCTGTGCAGGCTCAAAGGGCCGAATGGCCTACTCCTGCACCTATTTTCTAAGTTTCTATGACTGCGTCCAACTGCTGTCTGGTTCGTTGATCGATTTGCTAGGTATGAACTGTTTTTGGAGAGAAAAATGCTCACGGCAGACCAAACGTGTTAAACAGAAATTGGTCAGATATTGAGCTTTACACAGTAAGAAATCATGTGAAATAATCACTGAATTTAATTTTAAATGAATGTACCTGCATGTTATACTGTTTAGTTTGGAGATACAACCAGATAGTCCACTGAGTTCGCACCGACCAGCGATTTTTGTTACAGATTTGACAATTTTATTTGGCGGCCAATCAAACGCTGTCTCTAAGGGGATTACATCCAATCACCAACCAGCTTGCTTTAAAATTCCCGTCCAATCAACAAATAGGTCTCCTGCCGTCCAATCAGCCGCTGTCTCCAAGGACATTGTGTCCAATCACATAACTAGCAGCTACGGTGAAGGTTGGAAGCCAGCGGAGCTACTGACAGGCAAACGGGAGGGAGCAGGATGGATTCACACAGTGTATAATCCGTAGCACCTAGTGTACAATTTCATTATATATACTAAATAACTGGGCTGACAGACCCTGGCTGGGAACCTGGGGCCCACCAAAATTGTTCCCAATTGGGCCCCGCACATCCTAAGGCCGGCCCTGCCTAGGAGATCGTTCTGAACACACCTGTGGCGGCGCAGTTATCACCTGTGGCAGCTCCCAGCAAAGATTATAGAGGAGCTCCTCTAGGATCTTTGGCTCCCAGTGCCTCGACACCACACTCAGTCTGCGCCCTGCTTGGGCAGTTAAACTCATCTTGTAAATCCTGAGCGAAGTGTTTCGTGTTCAGGTGGAACGAGGTTGGCTGGTACAAAAAAAAATGCCCAACCCGCCTAACCCGCCCTGGCTATGTGCTAAAGAGCTAAAGATCCACTACACCACAAAAGGGAGACCATTCGGCCCGTGTTAGCAATCTGTGGTGTAATCCACTCGCGTTCATTTTTTAGAGAGATCCAGCGTGGAAACGGGCCCTTTGACATACCGAGTCTGCGCCCACTTAAACCACCCGTGCAATAGTTCCACACGCTAGGGACCCTTTACAGAAGCCAATTAACTTATAAACCTACAGCCTCCAAACCTACAACATATGAATGCATGTATGTGGCTTATGTACGGATATATGTATTTATGTTGTATGTATATGCTTGTGTATGTGTATATATAGATATGTAGATAAGATAAAGTTTGTTGATTAATTGACGAGTTGGGAGAAGGGGCAGGAATAAATAAGTGTATACTTCCTCCTACTTTTTGAACATGTAAGATTTAATTTGTGATGTTTATGAGGTTATGAGTTGTGTATAGGTTTACTGTTCATTTCATTTTATTGTTATTTTGCTTTGTTTTTAACTTTTTTTGTTTTACATGTTCGAAATACAATATACTACTACTACTATTTTAGGATTTGGGAGGAAACCGGAGCACCCGGAGAAAACCTACGCAGGTCACGGGGAGAACGTATAAACTCCACCCAGACAGCACCCAAGGTCAGGATCGAACCCGGGTCTCTGGCGCTGAGTTGCATGTTTTTAATTCACCATTTATTCACCCAATAAAAACTATTTATTTAACTGGAAATCATAAAATTCTCTCTCCCCTCCCCGCTCTCCTCGCTTACTCTTTCCCCATAGCCCTGCAAGTTATTCGCAACCATCTCCCCAAATGTCTTTTGAAAGTCCTGACTAATTCTGCGTCCAGTATTCTTATCTGTCAGACAGATACAACAGCAGATACACTTAGCTTCTTAATCGCACCGGGGCTCGGATTGAAAGCAAATTGATCCCGATCTTTACCCACGATTACCCAATTGTTATGGAGAAACTTCCAACACATAAAGCACCATCTACTACTATAGACACACAATGCTGGAGTAACTCAGCGGGACAGGCAGCATCTCTGGATACAAGGAATGGGTGACGTTTCGGGTTGAGACCCTTCTTCAGCCTCGGCGAAGAGGGAATTACAGAGATAAGGAGTATAAGGTGTGAAAACTAGACACCAGGGGGACTGTTCAAGGGAAATGTGCAATAGATCACTATTAGCTCGGAGATGGAGACAACGAAACAAAGAGATAAAATGTAATCGGGGGGACAGTTCGACTGGTCAGCGAACTAGGAAGGAGGAGGGATGGAGAGAGAGGGGAAGCAATGGTTACTTGACGTTAGAGAAGTAAATACCATCAACTACTTATTGATTCTGTGTTTTGCCCCATTATTTAATTCGTGAAACATTTACAATTGAAATTAAATTCTGCCTTCATTTTTGTTAAGGGACATTCTATTTATAGGAAAAGAGACACAAAATACTGGAGTAACTCAGCTAGTCACTCCAGCACTTGTTGGCTTTTTTTTTGTTGCAAAGTAGCATCTGCAATTCCCTGTGTCTCCATTCTGTTTGTAAAGTCCACCAAAGCCTTGTGTCCCTTTCAACCCACCTGGTGAGGAGTTAACAATTGAAGTAATGATTTGACGCCACTTACTGTGCTTTGAGTCTTTGGCTTTCTTCACTGTGGCCGGCGTGTCCCGCAGTGTGTTCAATGTCTCGGCGTTGCAGTAGGCTAGAACCGGCAGAGTCGTTCTCGTTGACCTTCACTGCGGGCAGACTTTTTAAGCTGCCCCAAAGGGGCATTCCACCCGGATATCACGCACTGCGGTGTTTTCCTTGCCTCGCCCCGCCCTTTATTCGACGTAAGATGCGGTTTATCCAGGCGAGGACTTTCCATTAATTATAAAAACCAGTAACCCAAGGATGGGTGATTTGGTCTCCTCCATTAACGAGCAGGAAATGGTTTAAAGGTTCCAGTCATAGTTTTGTGAACTCGGGAGCGGCCATAATCTCATTTCAAGTCGCATGGGCTTTCTTGAAGTTTGCTTATGGTCTGAGGTGACCATAGAGTCATATAGAGCCACACAGCGTGGACTCACGCCCTTCAGCCGAACTATCCCATGCTGGCTAACATCCCCCATCAACACTAATCCCACCTGCCTGCTTTTACTTCATATCCCTCTGAACATATCCTATCCATGTACCTGTCTAAATGTTTCTGAAACATTGTGATACCACCTGCCTCCACTACACCTGCCCCCCGGGTTCCTACTAACACCAGTCAGACAATATCAACCACGAAAATAGTCTGCAACGTCATTCGTTCCACTTTTGGCAAAGTCAGCTTCAATAGTTGAGTGAAACATTCTAAGGTGCGTCTGCACAGAAAAAAAACTCAGAGCAAACTGGAAAGTCTGTAACAATGGAAAATGAAGAAAACTCAGCAGATGAGATGAAACCAGTGCTGCCTTCTGTCCTTGGAGATGGTGACCAAGCTGCAGGGTATAGCCATCATTCTTTGCAACATCATCTTCACACTGCATGCTGATTAAATTATTGCAGACCACTACATTCATGATAACAATAGAATATTACACGTGAAGTTGTTGAACGTCCTATTCATTACTGTCATTTCTTGCTGGGAATACTATTGACTTTGAATCCAAAGATTATCCTTCCAAGTTCATTCTAACTTCACCAAACCAAGGTTCTCTTATTGTGCTGTGTAAGTGACTGTCCTGGAATGCAGGATTTGTTTTAACTCCTACTATCAGTTGTTGTAACATCAATGCTGACCATATGCCCATGAAAAGGTTAGAGGGGGCAGTCTATGACAATTTGTCTACTTGAGTTTTGTTGTACAATAACAACTAGGACACGAAGGGAGTTTCCACTGGTGCAAACAAAAATGATCAGAACTTCCTTCTGTAATCTGCCACCAACTATTTGAGTTGAGATTAGTTTATTGTCACTGGTACAATGAAAATGTTTAGTTACGTGCTAACCAGTCAGCGGAAAGACAACACATGATTACAATCGAGCCATCCACACTTTACAGATAGTATAGTTAAATAAGGAATGCTGCTGTTGAAGTCGCGGTTTAAAAGAGTGGAGCGAGTGTAATGTGTGATTGCAGATCCACTTCTGCACACAAAGAGTCGCCTGGCTTGGTCGTCTTCTTGAATCTGTCCATATATTGTAGCTCAGAAACTGCTCCTGTATGGTCTCTGATGAGATTTTTTGTTGATAATGGGAGGCAGATACTTGCTATGAAATGGAGAGTCTCTCCCTCAATAGTTTTCTTTGAATGGACCCATGATTGTGGCATGTCTCCCATCTTGCATTGAATTGGTGTGATGAGTTTGTGAAGTTCATGATGGAGATTTCTCTTCCGTTAAATCTGAGACAACTTTGTTCAGCAGTTTTGTTATGCATTTGATGGTGAAAGTATATGTGACCGGTTACAGTGACACATCTAGCGTCGACTCTCTATCCATGTAGAATCCCAAACTCCATCATGTAGTGGATCAAGACCACGGCAGCACCTTTTCTCTTGCATTCCATGTGGTTTCTATGAGCTTTCAATCTGAAGAAAGAGCCCAACCTCAAATGTCACCTATCCATGTTCTCCAGGGATGCTGCCTGACCTGCTGAGATATTTTTAAATCTATGTGTGTATTTTTTTGTAAACTTGTTTCTGCAGTTCCTTGTTTCTATATCTTCACCTTTTCCTTGGTTCTAAATGGTGGTGGTGGACACTGTCCCCATTATAAGCACTGTCCTTGAACAATAAACATCCTAAAGCATGAATGAATGAATGAATGAAGTTTATTGGCCAAGTATTCACATACAAGGAATTTGCCTTGGTGCTCGGCCCGCAAGTGACAACATGACATACAGTGACAGTTAGGAATGACACATAAAACATTAATAATAAAACATTACCGATTAAACATGTGAATTAAATAAAATGCCAGAGCAAAAAGAGGCTACAGATTTTTGGTTATTGAGTAGAGCTACTACTCATGGAAAAAAATCTGTTTTTATGTCTGTCTGTGGCAGCTTTGACAGTCCGGAGTCGCCTTCCAGAGGGAAGTGATTCAAAGAGTTTGTGGCCAGGGTGAGAGAGGTCACAGATGAAAACCTTTTTTATCTCTTTCCTCGACGGAGATCTGACTTTTTCATCGTATCTCCGTCTGCACTGCAGCTTTAACATCGTGGAGCTGGTGGTCCCTTTGTTAGGGATCGACTGCGGGAGCTCCATCCGCAGGATCTTCGACCGCCCCGATCGCGGGCGTTTCGATCGCCGACTGCGGGAGCTTCGATCACCCCGACTGCAGAAGTTTTGATTGCCCTGACCGCGGGAGAAAAGGAGGAAAGAAGGTATAGGTTATTTGTCTTCCATCACAGTGTGGAATGTGAGGTCATCGAAAAAACAAGATGAATGTGCTGCCTGCACTAGTAAGGACTCAGACTGAGTGCCGTGAGTGCAGTGATCTCGGTATTTTGCGGGGACATGGCTCCATGAGGACATCCCGGAGTCTAGTGCGAGTGCGGACGGCTTTCTGACTGTTCAGGCAGACCGGGACTGCAGAGAGAGTGACAGCGGTCGGTACAACTCTGGTCACATCACGGTGAAGGAGCGTGTGTGTGGGCTGGACATTGAAATGATGGCTGTGGGTCTCCACTTATGCTGTGTGCTCTGGGGATTCTCATACGCTGTTGTGGTGGCTGTTTAAGTCTATGTTTAATTTTGATGTGGTTAAGTATCTTGATGCTTTTTTGTAGGACTGTTGGCAAGTCAAAGTCCTTATATGTTTACATTTTTGGCAAAAGGATTAATTACAATTACAATTAATTACAATTAAAAAGGAGTAAATAACATGTACAATTATCTTCACATTACTCTTGGAGATTCGGCGACTTTGCAGCATTTACAGTGAAGACTTTACAGAGATTTTAATAGACATTGACTGCACTGTGATCAGAAGTCAATATATTATTGTCAAAGTATTATTCAATTATATTTTCTGGCATTTGTCCTACTTTGATAACCATTAACACATAGAAATATTGCTTTCTTTATACTTAGAAGTATGTAAGTCTGACATATTTGCTAATTTCCGAAGACAAAATGTCTAAGTTTTTAACATGAATTGATTTAATTGTTCAGGTAAGGAATTTTTCTAAATTCCGAGGACCACAACCATGAGCCTGATCATTCCATGGAAAGAGGAACAGAGTTAATGCTTCATGTCAAAGACCCTTCATTAGAACTAGCAAAGAGAGAAATAAAGTTAGATTTAAGTTCCAGAGAAGGAGTGGGAAGGATGGACAGGACAAGGGGAATACCTGTGATGAAGCAAGGCAAGGGTGGCTGCAATGATAAGACCTTGATGAAGTTATGTGTTTGATGAAGGCAGTCAGAGAATGAGGAAAAACAAAGAAAGGAATGTGGACAAGACATGAAATGCAAATGAGCGTGTGGCAAATGGCCAACAGGTTAGGCATTCTCGCAATTGAACAGCATCTAACTCCTCTAACTCCGCTCACCTTCCCCAGATCAAAGGTGGCAGGCAGCTATGGAATCTCAAATGGGTCCAAACTATGTCAGATTCTTTGTGGAAAACATGGAGCAGTCCTTGTTCCAGTACTACTCCATACCCCACCCTCAGCTCTTCAAGGGTGTATTCACATCTGTGTTGGTGCTACTGATATACAAAAGCGAGTGGTTTTGCAGATAGGGAAGAGGGTTGTGAACGATTGCAGCAGGATCTGGATCGATTAGCCAGGTGGGAGGAGGAATGGTTGATGGATTTTTATACCGAGTAGGTGAGGTGTTGCATTTTGGGACATCGAACAAGGGCAGGGCCTGCACAGTAGATGGCAGGTCTCTGGGTAGTGTTGTAGATAGATAGATAGATATAATTTATTGCCACACAACCAGGGTTGGTGGAAATTTGGGTTGTCAGCAGCAGTACAATAATAAAGAACACACAATAAAACTGTAACACAAACATCCACCACAGCATTCATCACTGTGGTGGAAGGCACAAAAATGCCTAGAGCAGAGGGATCTAGCAGTACAGGTGCATGATTCCTTGAAGATTGAGTCGCAGGTAGATAAGGTGGTCACAAAGGCTTTTGGCACTTTGGCCTTCATCAGTCAGAGTATTAAGTATAGAAGTTGGGAGGTGAAGTTGCAGTTGTATAAGACGTTGGTGAGACTACATTTAGAATATTGTGTTCAGTTCTGGGCAAGGATCCTAGATAGTCCACTCGACGAAAAAGCCGTAGTAGGTCATGGGTTATCTTTAGCGCCATTACCGTAACCGGCTTCCATCTCCACTCTAGTATCTTTGCTTTGGTCATGGCGTCTTCATACACAAATCATCTTTTTTTTTCTCAGCTGCAGGTGATCATTTTGATATTCTTGCCTAGTCTTCCTTATTAACTTTGAACATACAAAATATTGCCATTAGGAAGGAGCTCCAGAAAATCCTGCACCCACTCAAGCCATCCTCCCCCCCCCCCCCCCCTTCCCTCCGACACGGACACGGAGCGATTGCTGGCCCCCCTTTTTTTGTTAAACATCTATTTCCTTCGGGTGTTTTAAAAAAAAATTCTTCCATTACCATTTCAGTACTTTTCCGATAGCTGCCATGACCCGTTTGATGTCATCCTTCTCCCTGCTTTTGGTCTCGGCCCACGCCGATCTGCTGGACATGCTGTGTGTGTGTGTTTTTTTGACGGAGTCTGAAGGGAGAAGCGCCGGCACCAAGAGCGAGCGAACGCGTGGACAGACGGACGAAAGCAAAGATCATAGAGCGGGATAGGTGACATTTCGGGTCGAGACCCTTCTTCAGACTGACAGTCAAGGGAAAGGGAAATGGGAGATAGGCATATCTTCCATTCATTTGTCCTTAGTTCCATCTATATCTCTTGCTCCTCTTTCCCCTTTGCCTTTTGCATAAAACTCCATAACTTTTGGAAAGGAATCTTTGAAATGTTCTCAAAATTATTACAAACAAAACTGGACCCCCATACAGAACTGATTATTTTCAGAACAGCAGGAGCCTGCTCTGAGCTATCAATATTTCAAAGACGTTTCCTTAACTATGGTCTGATAAGGGCGAATAAACGTATACTTAAATTTTGGAAAAATACATCTCCTCCAACTCTTAAAATGTGGATCACAAACATGTCTGAGACGCTACATCTTGAAGATATGAGACTTATCTTAGCAGGAAAATTAGAGCAATTTTCAAAGATGTGGTCTCCTTTCATTGATTCATTACAAGGATAGTATGGTGCAACACAACTTTGGAATTAAACCGATTTACAGCCTGGGTGATGGGTGTGGTGAGAAATGAAACAGGTATATCAACACTTTTTGTCTTTGTTTTTTTCTTTTTTTCTTTCCTTTTTTTTCGTTTTTGTCTTTTTATTTTTATTTTTTTAAGTTTTTACTTACTCACTCTTTGGTTACACTCATTTGGTAGTTTAGGGGTTCTATTGTTGCACATTCACTTTCTCTTCCACTTCCTTTCTTTCTTGCTCTTTCTCTCTTTTTCTATTTCATCTTTGTAAAATTAAAAAGGAAGCTGTACAATAAATGTATTTTGTCATATGCCGCGGTTTATACTTTTGTACACTGCTTCTAATAAAAATATAAATAAAATTAAAAAAATAAATAAATAAATAATTGATATGGTCAGGATGGAGACAGGAATGTATGTTTGAATGCCAGAATGTTCTCCAAAAGAACAACTGCCTTTTAAAAAATATATATGCACACTTATATAATAGATGCCAACAGCAGAGAAAGTATAAGAGAGACAAAATCTTTGCAAAATGTTTGAGACCGCCAAGTCTCACATCTAAGCCCCACTTTTGCGCATTTAATTCCTTGGGCTGTAATGTCAAGAGTTTGGGATGAAAATGTCAAATTTCTCTCCCCAATGCAGACGGTCCGTGATTGGGGGCAGATATATGCAGCGTGATATTTACACCCACACTTCAAGAAAAAATTCTTATTGCAAACTAGATTGGGATGGGTTTTTTTTTTAAACGAGAAAATATCGCGTTAACAGGAGTGAGTCTCCTCAACCTTTGCTGGGTTTGCAACTTTCCAGAGTTAGGGAGAGGGCGGAGAGAGAGAAATTATAAAAAACAGACAACAAAAAATGTTTACTGCGAGCTAAGACACAGTCAGGCAGCTTGTCGTCTACTTTCATTTAATGTCATGCTAAGATTGATTTTGGATGATCAGCCATGATCATATTGAATGGCGGTGCTGGCTCGAAGGGCCGAATGGCCTACTTCTGCACCTATTTTTCTATGTGTCTATGTAATATATAAGATGGCTGTTGACGAACACAAAGGTTTTTTTTTGCAGCATTCGGGTCCCCCTCCCCTCCACCCGTCCGGGGAAATGAAAGTGTTTATTTTTTTGTAATAAAGGAGAGAGGAGGGTAAAATCGCTCAGTAACGTATCATGGCAGCTATCGAAAAAGTTGACCCGAAATATCACCTATTCCTTCTCTCCAGAGATGCTGCCTGATCCGCGGAGTTATTCCAGCCTTTTGTGTCTGTCTTCGGTTTAAACCAGCATCCGCAGTTCCTCCCTGTAGAAGGTATGTGCCGTTTTAACTGAACGCATAACTGAAGTTGGGTCGGGTCAAAGATAGAGTCGGGTATACTGAAATGGGGGATGTTACACTCCTTTGCGCTCTGTTGCATACTACTCGTCAGTCCATTGGATTTTGCAGGAGTGGTCTATTGTGCTCCGCTCTTGGATCTTTGGTTTTGGGCACCATGTTATAGGAAAAATATTGTCAAGCTTGAAAGGGTTCAGAAAAGATTTACAATAATGTTGCAAGGACTAGAGGGTGTGAGCAATAGAGAGAGGTTGCGTAGGCTGGGTCTCTATTCCATGGAGCGCAGGAGGATGAGGGGTGATCTTATAGAGGTGTACAAAATCATGGGAGGAATAGATCGGTTTGATGCACAGTCTCTTGCCCAGAGTAGGGGAATTGAGGACCAGAGGACATAGATTCAAGGTGAAGGGGAAAAGATTTAATAGGAATCTGAGGGGTGACTTTTTCCACACAAAGGGTGATGGGTGTATGGAACAAGCTGCCAGAGGAAGTAGCTGAGGCTGGGACTATTCCATCATTTAAGAAACAGACAGGTACATGGATAGGACAGGTTTGGAGGGATATGGACCAAGCGCAGGCAAGTGGGACTAGTCAAAAGCTACAACCACAACGTGATAAATAACACTAAATAAAACTTAGGCAAATAAAGGCAAACAGAAGAACTAACCTTGAAGGTGAGAGAGAAAACAACACACATAAACTTTTAAAAATTCATATAACATCCTAAATGACATACAAATTAATAAATAACATGGGTGGACAAAAATGCTGAAGAAACTCAGTGGGTGTGATGCTGCCACACCCGCTGAGTTTCTCCAGCATTTTTGTCTACCTTCAATTGTTCCAGCATTTGCAGTTCCTTCTTAAAATAACGTGGGTGATTGACTGTACATGCACAGCAGGAAGAAGCCCGTGCTCGCGACTCGGAGTCCTTAATGACAGTAAGTTTTAAGAAATTCTCCCGTGAATTTCATTCAAAGGAATGTGGCGTCATTAATACATGGTCAAAACACAATTACATTTACTGAGGAATGAAAAACCTTGGTTTTGTTTCTGACAAAGTATCTTGAACCTGAAATATTAACTGTTTCTCTTTTTGGAGATGCTGCCCGAATTTCCTTTATGTCTCTCCCGTCAGTAGGGTTTAGAGATACCGTGTGGAAAGAAGCCCTTCGGCCCCACCAAGTCTGCACCGACCAGCAATCACCACGTATACTTGTGCTAGCGACAACTTACAATTTTACCAAAGCCAATGAACCTACAAACCTGCACGTCTTTGGAGTGTGGGAGGAAACCTAAACACCCTGAGAAAACCCACTCGGTCACAGGGGGAATGTACAAACTTCCATCCAGACAGCACACGTGGTCACACCAGGGTCTCTGGTGCTGTATGGCAGTAATGCCACTGTGCCACCCCATCTATCAGGCATTCATTTTGCAGTCCACAAGGATGATCCTGAGCTTCCAGTAGCCTCTCATGTTAATTCTCCATCCTGTTCCCACTGACACCTCAGTCTGTGGTCTCCAACACTATTGTAATGCGGATCAATGTGTGTTTGAGAGAGAGCACCTTATTTTCTATCTGTATACATTGCAGTCTTCCTGAATCAATATTGAATCCAACAATTTCAAGTAACATGCTTTCTGTTTGTCTCAGAACTGCCAAGCTCTCTTATTGATCATTCATCTGTGCTATTGACCTAATTTTTCTTTCTCCATTAACATCGACTGACTTAACATTTCATAGCTTTGGTGTGTTCCTTTGTATATTTTCTTTCTCCAACTGCCCTCATTGACCTACCAACCAAATGGCTTCATGAACAGCCTATCACAATGATAATCCTGAACATAGTTAGAATTATTCCCTTTGCCTAGCCATCTTTTCCTCGGCCTCTGTAACTTAAAAGTAACATTTTCTCTCTTACAACCCAATGGTATGAACATTGAATTCTCCAATTTTATGTAACACGCCCACTTTATTTCCACTCTCCTTTATTAGCCCCCCCCCCCCCACCTCAGTGTGCACCCATTTCTCCCACTATCACACCTCCTCTTCCCTCCCTCTGAATTTCTATTTCACTCCTCCATTCCTTATCTGAAACCCTTTTGTCTCCTGTTCATCTCTAGTCTTTTGTCCATCCATTAAGCCCCCCTCACCTGTATCCCCCTATCACTTGCCAGGTTGTGTTCAACCCCCACCTTATCTTCCCCCTACTGCAATTGGTCTGAAGATGGGTGGCAACCTGAAATGCCTCCCATCCATGTCGGCCTGATGTCGAAGAATCTTGTGTTTGCTCAAGGCCCCAAGAAAGGGACTTTGTAGAGTACCTTCATGATGGATTCTTAGAACAGCTTGTATTGGAACCTACCAGGGAGAAGGCAATTCTGGATTTAGTGTTATGTAATGAACCGAATTTGATAAAGGACCTCGAGGTTAATGAGCCATTAGGAGGCAGTGACCATAACATGGTCAGGTTTAATTTACAATTGGAGAGGGAGAAGGGTAGATCGGAGGTGTCAGTGTTGCAGTTGAATAAAGGGGACTATGGGGCCATAAGGTAGGAGCTGGCCAAAGTTGACTGGAAAGATACACTAGCAGGGATGACAGTGGAACAAAAATGGCAGGTATTTCTAGGAATAATACAGAAGGTGCAGGATCAGTTCATTCCTAGGAGGAAGAGAGATTCCAAGGGGAGAAAGGGACGACTGTGGCTGACAAGGGACGTCAGGGACAGTATAACAATTAAAGTGAAGAAGTACAACGTAGCAAAGATGAGCGGGAAGCAAGAGGATTGGGTAATGTTTAAAGAACAACAGAAGATAACCAAAAAGACAATACGGGAAGAAAAGGTGAGGTACAAATTTTATCCCAATTTTTAAGAATGGCGGGAGAGAGGGAATTTTAGACCAGTTAGCCTGACATCGGTGGTGGGGAAGATGCTGGAGTCAATTATAAAAGATGAGATAGCCGAACATTTGGATAGCAGTAACAGGATAGGCCCGAGTCAGCTTGGATTTACGAAGGGGAAATCATGCTTGACTAATCTTCTGGAATTATTTGAAGATGTAACTAGGAAAATGGACTAAGGAGAGCCAGTGGATGTAGTGTACCTGGACTTTCAGAAAGCATTTGATAAGGTGTCACATAGGAGATTTGTGGGCAAAATTAGGGCACATGGTATTTGGGGCAGAGTGCTGACATGGATAGAGAAGTGGTTGGCATCAAGAAACAAAGAGTAGGGATTAACGGGTCTCTTTCAGAATGGCAGGCAGTGACTCGTGGGGTACCGCAAGGCTCGGTGCTGAGACCGCAGCTATTTACAATATACATCCATAATTTGGATGAAGGGAGTCAAAGTAACATTAGCAAATTTGCTAGGTGGCAGTGTGAACTGTGAGGAGGATGCTATGAGAATGCAGGGTGACTTGGACAGGTTGGGGGAGTGGGAAGATGCATGGCAGATGAAGTTTAATGCGGATAAATGTGAGGTTATCCACTTTGGTAGCAAAAACAGGAAGGCAGATTACTATCTAAATAGTGTCAAGTTCGGAAAAGGGGAAGTACTACGGGATCTGGGGGTCCTTGTACATCAGTCTATGAAAGTAAGCATGCAGGTACAGCAGGCAGTGAAGAAAGCGAATGGCATGTTGGCCTTTATAACAAGAGGAATCGAATATAGGAGCAAAGAGGTCCTTCTCCAGTTGTACAGAGCCCTAGTGAGACCACACCTGGAGTATTGTGTGCAGTTTTGGTCCCCTAATTTGAGGAAGGACATTCTTGATATTGAGGCAGTGCAGCGTAGATTTACAAGGTTAATTCCCGGTATGGCGGGACTGTCATATGCTGAGAGAATGGAGCAGCTGGGCTTGTACACTCTGGAGTTTAGAAGGATGAGAGGATATCTCATTGAAACATATAAGATTGTTAAGGGTTTGGACAGGCTAGAGGCAGGAAACATGTTCCCGATGTTGGGGGAGTCCAGAACCAGGGGCCACAGTTTAAGAATAAGGAGTAAGCCATTTAGAACGGAGACGAGGAAACACTTTTTCTCACAGAGAGTGGTGAGTCTGTGGAATTCTCTGCCTCAGAGGGCGGTGGAGGCGGGTTCTCTGGATGCTTTAAAGAGAGAGCTAGATAGGGCTCTTAAAAATAGCGGAGTCAGGGGATATGGGGAGAAGGCAGGAACGGGGTATTGATTGGGGATGATCAGCCATGATCACATTGAATGGCTGTGCTGGTTCAAAGGGCCGAATGGCCTACTCCTGCACCTATTGTCTATTGTCAGTATCTGCAGTTCCTCATGTCTCACATTATTTTCTCTCTTTTCTAGTTTCAAGGATCGGTCTTCAACCTGAAGTGTCTTGTCCCTCTTTCTACAGGTGCTCCCTGATCTCCTCGGCTTTGGCACTATGTTGTTTTTATTTCAGATTCCCAGTATCTGTTTTCAGTCACTGTTCATTACAGTTTGGGCCAGTAACTATAAAACAAAGACTTGATGTATTGACGTATCTCCTTTGACAACATTGTGATATTCCGAAGCACTCGTAGTGTACTCTCTGTTATTATGTTGGTTGAGTTTAATATTTAATGAGATTCATGAGTCAAGATAATAACAGAATGCCACTATTTACTTGATTGAGTGTTGTTTCAACAGCAGTGAAAAAGGAGGTGTGTCAGCCTATTGGAATGTTGCAAAGCAAGACTGAAAAGATACTGGTATCACTTCCAGTCATTAACCAGGTATTGTTTGTTTTGTGGAGGTGGCATTTAAAACAAAATTTCTTCAAAATTGTTATTTTTTCCTAATTTTATTGACAGACATAATTTGCCAGAATTTTCTATAACAGAGTGTGTGCTTTTACATATTTCACGTATTCTTGCTATTGAGGGAGTGCAGCGTAGGTTTACAAGGTTAATTCCCGGGATGGTGGGACTGGCATATGCTGAGAGAATGGAGCAGCTGGGCTTGTACACTCTGGAGTTTAGAAGGATGAGAGGATATCTCATTGAAACATATAAGATTGTTAAGGGTTTGGACACGCTAGAGGCAGGAAACATGTTCCCGATGTTGGGGGAGTCCAGAACCAGGGGCCACAGTTTAAGAATAAGGAGTAAGCCATTTAGAATGGAACCGAGGAAACACTTTTTTTCACAGAGAGTGGTGAGTCTGTGGAATTCTCTGCCTCAGAGGGCGGTGGAGGCGGGTTCTCTGGATGCTTTAAAGAGAGCTAGATAGGGCTCTTAAAAATAGCGGAGTCAGGGGATATGGGGAGAAGGCAGGAACGGGGTATTGATTGGGGATGATCAGCCATGATCACGTTGAATGGCTGTGCTGGTTCAAAGGGCCGAATGGCCTACTCCTGCACCTATTGTCTATTGTCAGTATCTGCAGTTCCTCATGTCTCACATTATTTTCTCTCTTTTCTAGTTTCAAGGATCGGTCTATTGTCTATTGTCTACGTAGACTTATCCTGGCATCTTACTCAAAACAAAGTTACCTATTAAGTTACTGAAAATACCAGCGGATAAGTGCGTGGAAAGGAAGTTGAGAAACTCAAAACCAGACTGATCAGGTCAGGTGTACTATTAATCTACACATGGAAGGGTTTTGAAGGGAACGATTGTTCTGGAAAGAAGAGTGAATGAATTATAGTCAAATCAAGTACAAAAACAAAGATTAAAAATTGCAAAGTTTCCTGTTTCCACACTGTATAAATGTTTGACTCTCTCTTTGTGATTCTATGAGAGAGAACAAGGAAAATCAAGAAAAACATGAGCAATTTGTAAACATCCCTAACTATCAAAAACATGCAAGAACAAGAATCCGTATTGCAGTTAATTTTCATTTGGCAGTAGTTATCACATCAATGTAAAGGTATTGGCATTTCTAATTAATACTATGTAATATTTGCACTTGGTTTAGTTTCTGTCTCGTGTAAATGCAGTGGCTTGGTGACATTCAAAACATTTTAATTGTTCAAAGAGCAGCAGAAAACTGTTTCTGCATTGCTATTTCTGCCATAGCGGCAAGTTTCAGAAAGCGGATTTTGGATATTTTCACATTACATCTGATTATCTGACATTGCCATACTGTTTCTTTATAAATAACACAAAGCAGCATTTTAAAGTGGGACAGGCCCTTAAAATTATATAATGCTGCTTCGTGTTATTTATAAAGAAACAGTATGGCAATGCCGGATACTCAGATGTAATGTGAAAAAAATCCAAAATCTGCCTTGTTGCTGGTAAGGGGACAAATTCTGTCCTGGTGCTGCCCGCCATTGTTTTTGAAGAGGAAAAAAACTACTGGCGGGTGTGAACTTGCAAGTCTGGTTTTTACCAACGTGATAATTACAAAAGATGTAGGCCAAAATGAAATCGGTGTTTTCTAGGGGAACTTTAGCATGAGCACTTTAAACTTGGGGAAGTGGAATATTAATTATTAAATAATTTTTTATTGCATCTTTAATAAATGATTAAAAATAGAAATTTAAAGCTATTTTAATAATGTTTAATCATCTTTGTAGGGGTAAGGTGTAAAAAGGAGACATCAAAGGGGATGAGGATTATGGAAAATGTAGATCCTAGTTAGCTCGGGGAAGACTTTAAATTAAATTTTATCTTTGTATGTTCCTAAATAAATTTTATCTTTGCATGCTTCGTTGTCACCTTCCCCTAGCTAACAATGATCTATTCTACATTTTCCGTGACCTTCGTCTCCTTTGATGTCTCATTTTTACACCTTACCCTATCACAACTCTGTGTCTCCCCCTCCCCTGACTTTCACTCTGAAGATCCGAAGCATCACCCATTTCTTCTTTCCAGAGATGCTGCCTGTCCCGCTGAGTTACTCCAGCATTTTGTGTCTATCTTCAGTGTGAACCAGTATCAGCAGTTCCTTTCAACACACTAAAACATCTCTGTATATCAAAAACATTTAAAAACTGTCACAAAGCTTCGGAGACTTTGACAAGGTTAGTCTCTGGCCCCAGCCTGTCGGGATGTTACAGGAATGGGGGGCGGGGGATTTCAACAGTGTGCGGATGGAGGCTTAGTCACCCCCAAGTAATGCTACACCTCGCCAACGATTCTAGGATCAAGAGGCTCAGGATGACTGAACTCATACATGCACACATGGTTAACATGTGTGTAAATAAAGATTGGGGATTACTCTGAGCAGTGTCTATATCAGCTTTCCACATGACTTAGGTATGGAAACATGAAAGGTTTAAGGATGCTGTTTTGTATTAAACTATATTTATGCACTGAATTTGGTTCACTTTACTGGCCCCATCTATTGATGAATATTGCAACAATCATAAAGTCTTGCATGATTATGAATTTTATCACTGAGGTAAATGGCAAAAAATATATATATTTTGGATCATTGGTTTAAAGAACAAAATGAATCATATAAAAGGCGGATTTTCAACAAAATGCAGAAACAAATCTCTGCTCACTCATAATAATCCCAAAATAATTTGGTCCCAGATTGGTTGAAATATGGGACTGGTGCATGTGTTTGCTGACATTTATGTGTGATTACTATTAAGGACAACTTTATTGTCAAACTTTTTACTATAATATTGGTGGATGCAGTTTCAATCCTGCAAAATGGAGGTAGGGTAGACAGTAGATGGTAGCCCTATTTGATTTTATGTTAAGATGAGTTGAAGTCTCAATAAATGTCAGGCTGTCAAACAAAAACTCATATGTCAGGCTGTTATTCATTGATTACAGCTCGGCATTTAACACAATCATCCCCTCCAAACTGGTTACCAAACTCGCAGAACTGGGTCTCTGCGCATCCCTCTGCAACTGGATCCTCGACTTCCTCGTCCACAGACCACAGTCTGTTCGTATTGGTGGAAATGTGTCAGCCTCAATAACAATCAGCACGGTAGCACCTCAAGGCTGTGTGCTCAGCCCCCTGCTGTACTCACTCTATACCCATGACTGCGTAGCGAACCACAGTGCGAACTCCATCATCAAGTTCGCTGACGACACCACTATTGTGGGGCGTATCACTGATGGGGATGAGTCAGAGTACAGAAGAGAGATCGAGCAACTGTCCATATGGTGCCAGCGCAATAACCTGGCCCTGAACACCAGCAAAACCAAGGAACTGATTGTGGACTTTGGAAGGAGTAGGAGGGGGACCCACAACCCCATTTATATCAACGGGTGGATGGTTGAAAGGGTCAAGAACTTCAAATTCCTGGGGGTGCACATCTCTGAAGATCTTTCCTGGTCCGAGAACACTAACGCAATTATCAAAAAAGCTCATCAGCGCCTCTACTTCCTGAGAAGATTACGGAGAGTCGGATTGTCAAGGAAGACTCTCTCTAACTTCTACAGGTGCACAGTCGAGAGCATGCTGACCGGTTGCATCGTGGCTTGGTTCGGCAATTTGAGCGCCCTGGAGAGGAAAAGACTACAAAAAGTAGTAAACACTGCCCAGTCCATCATCGGCTCTGACCTTCCTTCCATCGAGGGGATTTATCGCAGTCGCTGCCTCAAAAAGGCTGGCAGTATCATCAAAGACCCACACCATCCTGGCCACACACTCATCTCCCTGCTACCTTCAGGTAGAAGGTACAGGAGCCTGAAGACTGCAACAACCAGGTTCAGGAATAGCTACTTCCCCTCAGCCATCAGGCTATTAAACCTGGCTCGGACAAAACTCTGATTATTAGCAACCACTTTCTGTTATTTGCACTACCAGTTTATTTATTCATGTGTGTATATATTTATATCATGGTATATGGACACATTTATCTGTTTTATAGTAAATGCCTACTATTTTCTGTGTGTTTAAGCAAAGCAAGAATTTCATTGTCCTATACAGGGACACATGACAATAAACTCACTTGAACTTGAACTTGAAATGAAGAATGTGGATAGCCAAGATTTCATGGATTTCCGGTTTAGATAAAATGTTGTTATACAGTTCAGTAGGCATGTCTTGTTGTGAATTGAAGCCACATTATATATTGACATTGCTGGCTTTACCCAAGGTATATAATACTTCCTACCATTTTGATTTCATGCTATTAATCAAAGTACTCATCACTAAAATGAGACTCATTTTTGAAGCAAATGTTCAGCATTGTAAGAAGAGAGGACAGGTATTCTGCCCTTGCATCATACACATAACAGGACATATGCCCATTAGCAGTGATGGTGGTCAATGGGAGAATGCCACCAAGTATGTGAATCATGAGACGACCACTGGAGAGTCAGAAGAAGGGTTCTGACCAAAAATGTCACCTATTCCTTTTCTCCAGAGACACTGCCTGACGCGCTGAGATTCTCCAGCATTTTGTGTCCATCCGGTATAGACCAACATCTGCAGTTCCTTCCTACACATTCTATAAGTCAGAGTCAGGAACAAAATATGTCAATTCTGGCAACATAAATTGTGTGTGAGAATCTGTGCATATGGTGGAGGGTGCTTCCGGTTCTTGCAATGAATTGAAGAATACCCGCACATTTAAAGTAAGAAACAGTGCCTCTCCCAACAATTCACTTAGAAACATAAACTGAGTGTATTTGATTGAAATATATTTCTAAAAGTTTAAAATTCACAGCCCATCATACAAGCTGTACTGAAATTCACGCCTCAAGACTTTGTATAAACTAGTTTTGTAAATGGATCTTTAAGCAAGAAGTCTAACAGATTTGGGACACAAATTCACATCAGTCATACTTTTGCATTTTTCAGTATACGAAGTGGTCATTTATAAACTCCAGTGTGAAGTGATCCAGACAATATCAGAGAAAAGAGCTCATCAGCATATGCCCCAAAGTATGAAGTACAAGAGAGAGAAAAAAATATAACTGATTAATCACAGAGATAGCAAACGGTTTTCCTGAATCCTGCAGTTATCTTCAACTTAGTTTTAAATTTTCACTCAAAAGAAAGACCTAATAAGCAACTTAAACTTTACAATTCAAAATTTCCCTGAAATATTAATGGAAATGTTGTGCTTCATTTCTGCTTAAAATAAAGTTCTTTTGTCAGCATGGAGACAATGCAGGGGATCTGCTTCTTCTCACTGAACCGTGGGTCTTCAGACCAAGACTCAAAGTGCATGGCCACCATGTAGTTGACTCTGGTTAAAATTTGCATGATCTCAAAATCCTTCCCATGTTCTTTGAAAGCATTGCACAGGGCCTGTGCAAACCAAGAGCCCTTGCCTGGATTTCTCCATGAGTAGTAGCCTGCAACGACAAATGTTGGAAGGTATAATTCCGAAGCAAATGTCAAGCAAAAGTGTAGTAGCTCAACTGGTTTGGACTGACAATCAATGAAACACATTCTTAATATAGTGACAGAAGGTGCACGTGTACTTTAGTTTGAACTAATTGTATCTATGTATGGTGTTGTCTGATCTGTTGGGATGGCATGCACAACAAAGCTTTTGGCTGTACCTCAGTATATGGTTCCGAAGACGGGTTCCGACCTGGAACATCACCCAAACCTTGTCTCCAGAAATGCTGCCTGACCCATTGAGTTACTCCAGCATTTTGTGTCTATCTTTGGTATAAACCTAAATTAACTTGTTTTGAAAATATATTTTCCATCGGACAATTGGAAAATCTAAAACTTTAAAATCTAAACATACTCATTCTATTCTAAAGAGATTAAAGGTGGGATATAACTGATGCCATGAGAACACTGCTAAGGAAACCTAGATGGTGTTGTGCTAGTAACATGTTTGTGGCTGCAGGAGTCAGTACTTTAGAAGCTATCCTAAGAAATCATATGTATAAATTCATTTGCAGGATAAATGACTCTAAAAATGTAATTATTGTGGCCTTGTCAAACATAAGGGTTAGCACTACACGCTACGAATCCCAGCTGTGGAGACACTGGTATCGTTGTCTCGTTGTAGGACATTGATCATTCTTTTAATCTGGATTTTTAACTCGTGTATTGTGTTTAAAAAATATATAATTTATGATGCTTTTATAAGTGATATACTAAGATTTTATATGTACTTTATGATATTTTAAAATATGCAATGCATTTATATGTAATGTTGCCCCTTGTCTGGACCTCGAGCGTAATAAAGTTTATTATATTATTGTTATTATTATTATTATTCATAATAATGCAATTGTCCCTCATTACTAATCTATTTGGGTAGCTCTACCTTAGCATTAGCAGCGTTAGGAATTTATCAATTATAGTTCTTCTACACATATATGATAGACTTATGAACATATATGAGTAAGCCATTGACTCGGGCAAGCTTTTATCAAGATAATGGCAAATCTAATTGTAACCTCAATTCAGAACAGATTCAATTTATTGGCCAAGTATGTAGGGATTTGACTTAGTGCTTTGCTTGCACATGGTAAACACACAATATACAGCAGACAATTAAAAAAACATTTTAATTTAAAAAAATGTAAAAATAAAATACAATACTAAAAAGGGGCAACTTTGCTATATATTGCGCATGTAGATATTTAAAGTGCACTTGGAGAGTTTATAAGTGTTTGGCTTACAGTCCAAGTGTAGTGCGTTGTTATGTAGAGCTACCGCTCGTGGGAAGAAGCTGTTTTTGTGTCTGGATGTGGAGGTTTTGATAGTCGGGAGTCGCCTCCCAAAGGGGAGGACTTCAAAGAGTTTCCTCATTCCCATTCCTCATACCCGCAATAACCTTTCATTCTCCAATTTCACGTTCATAAGTTATAGGAGCAGAATTAGGCCATTTGGCCCATTAAGTCTACTCCGCCATTCAATCATGGATGATCTATCTTTCTCTCTCAATCCCATTCTCCTGCCTTCTCCTCATAACCCCTGATACCCAACATTTATCAAGGGTCCATATGCCAAAGCTTTAAAATGTCTCTTCTTCTATCAGCCTTTGAGGAAGGGAGTTCCAAAGACTTACAACATTTGGATAAAAACAAAAGATTTGCCTCATCTGACATTAATGGGACTCTTCCCATTGTTAAGCAATGATCTCTGGTTCAAGAGTCAAGAGTGTTTTATTGCAATATGTCCCGGGGCAATGAAATTCTCACTTGCAGCAGCACAACAGATATGTAAACGTAGTACTCTGCAAACACCGTAATATACAACAAAAATTAATGTTCAGAATATAAAAACCAAGTAACCATGTGCTAAGAAAACAAACAATGTCTATGTAGTTTGGAGCTTAGTTGGAGGTTGCAGCATTCCATAGAGTTCTTCTCGCAAGAGGAAACACTCTTTCCACATCCGTTCATTCAAGCACCCTCAGGATCTTTGCACGGGAGTGGGGAAGAGGAGACTCACCAGAGTTTTGCCTGGAATGGAGCAGCCCAGTTATGAGGAGAGACTGGGCAGGTAGGGATTGTTTTCCTTGGAGCGGAGGAGGTTAAGAGGGGAACATGATAAGAGATGTACAAAATGATGATGGTATAAATACAATAGATGGTAGGAAATGTCCCCCCCATCGGAATTATATACAAAATCAGTGGGCATAGATTTACGGCAGGGGATAAGCGGTTTAGAGCAGCGTAAGAATGAATCTTCTCACCCAGTGGATAGTTGGAGTCTGGGATGCACTGGCCTGCGTGAATGGTGGAGGCAAGTACTCAGAGCGGTTAAGTATCTGGACAAGCACTTGAATTGTCAAAGCACAGAAGGCTATGGAAGTGCTGTTATATGGGATTAATAGAGATAGGTATGCCATGGTCAGCATGAACGGTGGGCTGGGGCCTGTTTTTGTGCTTTATGCTTTTATCTTGTTATTTGAATCAGGTTCCCTATCACAAACCTAAACTTTTCTTCACAAATAACCACATTGTGTTCAGGAACTTGGGAAAACATTCAATAAATTAGAAGCGCAATTATTAGCCAAGGCTGTAATATATTATAAACTAAATTGTCTTCATTACCTGGTACAGTGGAATAGGCATACAAGAAGTCTGCTTCCACTGGGATTTTATATCGAGGATTTGCATCAGTTTCTACTTCACCAGTAGATCCTGAGTCGGTCTGTACTCCTTGATCAAATTCGGAACCTCTACAAGCCTGAAATGAGTCAGGAAAAGCAGAGTCATAATAATTTTGTATAAAACATTGTGTAAGGCAATTAACACAATACTCAATACTTCACTTTATATTATGCAAAGTTTGACATACAAATCTTTATAAGACTGGGAGCAGATGTTCACTCACTTATATGCGCTAAAATACGCTGAAGCCAGTGGCACTATATTTGGAAGCTGAACTCAAAGTACATTTAACACTCTGGAGAAAGATTATCTAACCTTTAGTGGTTACTCAAATGCATTTTCTCAGTGCAGAAAATCAACATACTTAAGTAACTTTATGTACAAACTACATTCAGAGTTTCACACCTGCAAAATTAAACTGGCCCCAAGGGTAAATTCAAAGCCATTGCTTTTGCTTCCCATCCTTGTTTATAGAACATAAAGTATGTTCCCCAACAAAATACTGGTTCAATTGTATTGAAAGGATCTGTCATTTATTAAAAATGTATCAATAAAGTGATTACTGTACCCAATTTAACTAGAAAAGAGTCTGGAGAAGCTTGAAGAAATGTCACCCATCCTTTTTCCTCAAGAGATGCTGCCTGACCTGCTGAGATACTCCAGCACTTTGTGTCTATCTTTGACAAGAAAATTCAGTATGAATTTTGAGCTTCCATTTAGTCATTCTACATTGTGATAATTATTGGCACTGTGATTGGGGCAGCACAGTGGCGTAGTGGTAGAGGTCAAAAGGTCAAAAACTTTATTTGCCATTTGTGCTTACACACATAGGAACTCTTGTGCGGCTATTCAGAGAGTCAAGTCAAGTTAAAAATTAAAATTAAAAATTAAAAAATTTAAACACAGAAGACACATAATCCATAAAAAAAAAAAAAACACATACCACTCCAGAAATAAAAAAAAAAGAAAATGCCTAAAACCCTGTACAAAGGGGAAAGTGAGAGCATTGTAACTTGCACAAACCCTATATCAGGACATCAGTTCATTTTGTTTTGTTTTGGCCAAGAGTCTCACTGTTGCAGGGAAGAAGCTCTTAAAAAAGCGTGTTCTATTTGTGGCGATACTGTCCGCTCGTCTGTGCCTGAGGTTGTATGTGCAGTTTTTGTGTTTGAGCAGGGAGTGAGCTGGATGTAGTGTGTCTCTAATGATTCTCTCTGCTCTTTTTTGACAGCGCTGTGTAGATTGTGTCCATGGAGGGGAGTTCAGTTCTGATGATCCTCTCTGCAGTCTTTATGACTCTTTGCAGAGCCTTCCTCTCTGTCTGTGTGGTGTTTCCAGCGCCAAAGACCTGGGTTCGATCCTGATTACGGGTGCTGTCCGTACACTCTCCCTGTGACCACGTGGGTTTTCTCTGGGTGCTCTGATTTCCTCCTGCACTCCAAAGTTGTGCAGGTTTTCAGGTTAAATTTGCTTCAGTAATAATTATAAATTGTCGCTAGTGTGTGTAAGATAATGTTGGTGAATGGGGTGGGGTGATCACTGGTTAATACAGTATATTTTTGTGATTAAACCAATACTCAGTTACATTAATTAAGAATCCGGATACTTGTCAAGTAATTTCTAGAATTTAAAAAAATTTATAAGATGTCAACAATGGCACTAATTCACAGCAAATTTATTGTTCTGGAATTTGCAAAAGGATTTAAGCAGATGTTCGTGGTAAGAAAAAAACAGATATGTACAACCTGTGCCAGAGTCTCTGATTGTGCCCCAACTATCTCTCCCTTCAAATTAAACATTCTATGATTCTGTGTATAATTGATTGGGAAAGTTTTTAAGGATTCCTACACTGATTAAGTAAAAGAGTAATTCTATCCTTCATATTTCCAAGCATAATGTGTCTTGTGTGGGGGGGGTGGTGTGGGGGGGTGAGGGGGAAACCGCTTCGGTCGCCTCCTCCATGGAGAAGCGACTTTTTCCAGGTCGCCTCCGCTGTGGCCTAACATCAAGGATCGGCGCGGCCTTTCCCGGAGACGCGCCCGGGGCTTCAGCGGCGGGCGCAGCGTGGACTCTCGATGTGGAGCGGGTGAGCCCTCGCTGGAGGGGAGCGCTCCGTTTCGCTGACCCGGGGCAGCCGGCAGCCTGAAGTCGCAGCCTGAAGCCGCGGTCTGCAGAGCTCCAGCTGGTGCGGCGTCTACAGCCCGGGATCCCTCGTGGGGGACCCGGGGGAAGAAGAAGCCATCACTGCCGGCCCGCGGCCAACTTCTACCGCGGGGCCGGCATGGACTTACCATCACCCCTGGAGGGGAGCTTCGACCGCCGGCCCTGCAGTCGGCGGTGCTTCTGGCTGCGGCGGAGACTTTAAATCTCGACCGCCGGCCTGCGGCCTACACCATCTTAAAGCCGCGGTCTCCGGTGAGGAAGAGCCGATCCTGGACTGACTGGACTCTGGTCCTGTCCACGGGGGGGAAATGGAGGAGGACTGGCCAAATTTTGTGATGAATGCTGTGGTGGATGTTATTGTTACATTTTTATTGTGGTTGTGTGTTCTTTATTATTGTATTGCTGCTGACAACCCAAATTCCACCAACCTGGCTGTGTGACAAATAAATTCTATCTTATCTTATCTTATCTTATACAATGAAATGATTGTTCAGAGCAGGTTATCTGTGCAGACAGTTAATCCACATCCAATGCGGATATATTCTCATGACACATTCCTTCATTCACTTGTGTCGTTACTACAAAGGTAGCTATTTTATATTCAGTTGGTAGTGCAATTCTCATCTTACCTGATATAAAACATGTATGCAATAGACAATAGGTGCAGGAGCAGGCCATTTGGCCCTTTGAGCCAGCACCGCCATTCAATGTGATCATGGCTGATCATCCCCAATCAGTACCCCGTTTCTGCCTTCTCCCCATATCCCCTGACTCTGCTATTTTTAAGAACCCTATCTAGCTCTCTCTTGAAAGCATCCAGAGAACCTGCCTCCACCGCCCTCTGAGGCAGAGAATTCCACAGACTGTGAGAAAAAGTGTTTCCTCGTCTCCGTTCTAAATGGCTTACTCCTTATTCTTAAACTGTGGCTCCTGGTTCTGGACTCCCCCAACATCGGGAACATGTTTCCTGCCTCTAACGTGTCCAAGCCCTTAACAATCTTATCTGTTTCAATGAGATTCCCTCTCATCCTTCTAAAATGCTTAATTGAATTGTGACAATAACAAAGACAATTTTAGTAGTTTTCAAAACTCCCAGTTAAAACAAAAGCATCCATTATTAACAAAGGTTAATCTACACCATTTCACTTCAGGGATAAGATTGTAAGGGAATAAAAGCACAATGTGCTGGAGTAACTAGGTGGGTCAGACTTGAGAAGGGTCCCAACCAGAAAACAACCCCACCCCCCCCCATCTACTGATCCATGTCTTCCTAAGTTTCTTCCTGAACCGAAGATAAACACAAAGTGCTGGAGTAACTCAGCAGGTCATGCAACATTTTTGGAGAAAATGGATGGGTGACGTTAAGGGTTGGGACCCTTCTTCAGTCTGAAGCTTCTCCCGTCCTTTTTCTCCAGAGATGCTGCCTGACCCGCTGAGTTACTCCAGCACATTGTGTCCATCTTTGTTATAAACCAGCATCTGCAGTTCCATTTTACACCTGCCTCCTGACCCACAGAGTTACTCCAGCACTTTGTGTTTTTTTTGTTAGTAAATCAGCACCTGCAGTTCCTTGCATTACTAAATATATTAGTAAAACAGTTGGTCCTAACAATTTTAATAAATTAGGTTCAGTACTATTGGTTTGCTTTGTACACTCTTAATTTATGTGGATCTGATTTTGGCTCGGCTTGTACTCGCTAGAATTTAGAAGATTGAGGGGGGATCTTATAGAAACTTACAACATTCTTAAGGGGTTGGACAGGCTGGATGCAGGAAGATTGTTCCCGATGTTGGGGAAGTCCAGAACAAGGGGTCACAGATTAAGGATAAGGGGGAAGTCTTTTAGGACCGAGTTGAGAAAAACATTTTTCATACAGAGAGTGGTGAATCTCTGGAATTCTCTGCCACAGAAGGCCAGTTCATTGGCTATATTTAAGAGGGAGTTAGATGTGGCCCTTGTGGCTAAAGGGATCAGGGGGTATGGAGAGAAGGCAGGTCCAGGATACTGAGTTGGATGATCAGCCATGATCATATTGAATGGCGGTGCAGGCTCGAAGAGCCGAATGGCCTACTCCTGCACCTATTTTCTATGTTTCTATAATGGGCATCAAGTGCTATTGAACAAAACTAACACGAGGTTTGAGTTACTATGTAAAGCACAAAGTACACACCATTCCAAAAGGGCATGCTGTTAACAGGACCTTAGTTCTTACTGCTCCGTTTTAACATCAAAGCACCTTAAAGTACCGACAAGAACAGTTACAGATCCCGAAGAAGTTCCCACAAAATGTGGAAGCTGGTGAATGCTAAAAAAGATTCCACCCATTTCTCCTTTAATTTGCATCTGGGAAATTCTAAATCCTTTTGTGCAGAGAGAGACAATACAATTACAATACAATACAATTATAATTGAATGTGCATCATACCTATCATACCGATAACCAAGTTAAACAACTTTTCAACAGGATGTATGAAGGTTTTACTGGTGAACCCATTTTGTGACGAAGCTCGACACAAAATGCTGGAGTAACTCGAGGACAGGCAGCATTTCTGGAGATTCTCTCCAGAGTTGCTGCCTGCCCCCCTGAGTTGCTCCAGCATTTTGTGTCTACCTTTGATTTAAACCAGCATCTGCAGTTTTTTCCTACACATTGGGAGAAAGCTCACAGGATGGCAATGTTACCTGAATGAAAAAGAGTTTTGGTTTCCCCACAAGGGTCTTGCACACATCACCTCGGAAGAGAGAAGTGAGTGTCTTTATGGGCATTGCTCCATCGGTGCCATAGATCTTGCCTTCGTCGCCATGGCTTAAAAGGATGCAGGCAAAACATGCACTGTTGCTGTGGTTTTCCTGAGAAACTAAAGTAGCAACATAGTTAGGTGCAAAATTGAAACACTCCCGAGGATGTGTTCCCTTTGGATAACCAAGTAATATCTTTCATGTTGCTTAGTATATTAAATGTGGCATTATATGAGAAAAACAATCATTTTGTTGGCTCTTCCTGTCATGTTAACATGCTAGTAGCATTCTCCCACAATTGCCACATTACCTGATTATCCTTCTCAATCAAAAAGTAAGGACAATTGCTACCCTTTTATAGATCGCCATATCAGACACTCGCAGATTGTTATCGTAATCATTATATATATTTCTACTATTTTTTTATACGTAATACAAAGTATTTTGATCAAGGCATAATTGTTACTTTATTCTCTATCCTTTCAATAAGATTGAAATTTATTGATGTTAGATTTGTTACAGTAACAACCACTTTGTTACTGCACATTCCATTTACTTTTCTTATTTCTACCAGCTCTCACACAGGCCTAACCGTAACATTGCAACTATAAGTAGTTAATGTCACGCAAACTATCCTCCCTTCCATTGACTACACTTCCTGGTACCTTGCCAAGGCCATCAGCATCATCATGGATGAGTCTCACCACTCTTCTCACCTCTCCCATCAAACATGACGTACATAAGTTTTTAAAATGCATACCTCAAGATACACGGACAGTTTCTAGCCAGTTATTATCAAGCAATTGAACCGGCCTCTCATCAGCTAGAATGGTCCTGACCACCTATCTACCTCATGGGAGACGTTCAAACTATCTTCAATTCGACTTTATCTTGCTGTAAACATTATACCCTTTTTCCTGTCTCTGCACTGCGGACGGCTTGATTGCAATCATGTATAGTCTTTTATTGACTGGATAGCAGGCAACAAAAAGCTTTTCACAGTCCTTCGGTGCACATGACAATAATAAACTAACCTTCCCTGTCGTGTCGTGCAGGGTTAGAGTTTAATGGGCACCACTTCAGTCAAATTACTAACTTTTACCTTACTCAATTGTATCAAGAGATGGGCAACACAACTGATACTGATATAATTCCCTTCCAATATCCCTTTCAGAAAAGATTTATACGCAATTGTCAGAATGCCTGCGAGTTGTAACAGTTTTGAGGTGAGACAGAAATTCCCCATTTTGTATTCGGGGAAAACACAATTCATAAGCCATAAAAAGTAATCCCATAGTGATAGGTATTATAATGTATAACTCAAATAGGGAATTACTGTGTAAATTACACATTTTCAGGGCAAGTTTTAAATAATATATCCACCATTTTTCGATCATCTGCTGGAGAAACTCAGCAGGATGGGCACTATCTGTGAAAAGAGAAACAGTCAACATTTTGGGTTCAAATCTGATGAAGGGTCTCAGACCCTAAACGTTAACTGTTTCTCTTTTGCACGTTTGCTGCCTAAACTGCTGAGTATTTCCAGCATTTTCTGTTTTTGTTTCAGATTTCCAGCACCAATATTTTTTTCCTGATTTTCTATCACTTAAATAATTTGCTTAGCATTTTATTGTTTGAGGTTGATTATTTTTTTCTTTTTACAACTGGAGGTTGATATTTTTTCCTTTAACCAAACAAAGCTAGAGCTTTCAACAAAATGATAATCGGGGAATGTAATGAATTCTAAAATAGCTTGGAATATCAGCGCAACATTTGGGAACATACATGCTTAACATGTAACAATTAGTGTACTGAATAGTATCAAAAAAAGATAAAGTTGTGATTAGATATTATTGCTTATTCAACTAATCCAAAGCTTGGACATTTACTCACCATCTTGCAGTTTGTTCTTCATCTGATAACAAGTCTGATCATTTAAAACGTCAACGTGGAAACCCAGAGAGTTAAAACACCTGAGCAGATTTCCAGCATCAATGTCTGTGCCGTTACGCACATTCATTTCTAGAAACAACGCATATGAAAACAATGCATATGACAATAAAGGACTATTCAACCATTGAACCATTATGACCTGAATAGCTGAATTTGCCAGAGTAAATTCAGACATCAGAATAGCTTACAATAAATCTTCAAAAGTTATTGTGAGCACAGGTGTGATTTTCGCTAACCTTGGATCCTTTAAAGAAGTGAAAACTAGGATTTTGGGTATTAATCGATAGAACAAATAAGAAATCTGCCATATTTATGGAGACAGAATCTTTGTCTCAACGTAACAAGCTGGAATGAAGAGTCATGGTCATTCGAAATTGTTGGTTAATTGCATTCGCAGAAGTATACACTTGTTTAGTTTATAAAGCTATGGACGGTTTGACAGCTTGGTGCTTGTGAAAGTTTAGTTCTTATTCTGACTTTGTTTTTCTGGAAGCAATGCTAGTCAGTGAGTTGCAATTACGTGCCTGCTCATGGTTTCCAGGGATTTATTCTATTTTATGTCTTTTAGAATATAAATAACACATTTTATTGTGATCATTCAACTTTTTTCTGTTTCTAAATTATGCATTGCTTGCATTTTCCTACTCAGTCGATACAGATTGAAGCTAGTTCTCATTACCGTGGGACCAAAGGGCATACGTGCATTGCAAGACGTTATAGAGTCGCTATCAGTGTGACTCAAACCAGCTTCCAACACACACCCAATTAGAGGTTGGTTTATATATTCTGCTACTTGCAGAAATGGGCAATGATATTTGGCTTTGTATAAGAAACAGTAATGCAGGTTGAAAAACATGATGGAGGAAGAGGCTGGCATACAAACATTGCAACGGTTATTTACATAGCAGGCATAATGTAGATCTGCTTGATAGCTTGATTCTCCTCTGGAATTACCAATGTTCCCGTCATTAGCAAAGGGGGATTTAAAAAAAATCATTTCCAGATGCCAATGACTGGAAATAGCATTGGATAGCAGGGATGACGATCCTGTTTTTTCTTCAAGTTAGAGTCCCAATGCAACAGCCCAGAGGAAGGTATTTGTCAAAGCAAGTAGGAGGTCCACTTCCTTTTCCTGGACTTTGCCTGGTGGGGCATTCAGAGAAAAGGCTGTACCTGCCCCCCTCATTAACTGCCCCCCTTCTCATTACCTGCCGCCCTCCTCATTAACTGAGGGGGGTCAGAGTAATCCAGCTGTCCTTTAGGCGAGTTTAATTTAATGGCTTCAGTAGCTTTGGACATGTGATCAAACTCAGCATTGTGACCTTCACCCTGCCTACAACAGGAAACTCATTTGTTTTCTATTTTTTCCCTGAGTCCTGACAAAGGGTCATCGACCAGAAATCTTAACGTTGTTTTTCTTTCCACATATACCTCTGGAACTTTAGTTTAGTTTAATTTTGAGATACAGCGTTAAAACAGGCCCCCCGGCCCACTGAGTTCACACCGACCATCGATCACCCGTATGCTAGCTGTACGTTATCCCGCTTTCACGTCCTACACACTAAGGGCAATTTACAGAAGCCAATTAACCTACAAACCTGCACGTCCTTCGACTGTGGGAGGAAACCGGAGCACCCAGAGAAAACCCAGAGGAATTGCTGAGTTCAACTGGCATTTTCTGTTTGAAGTTCAGATTCCCAGCATCTGGAGCCGTTTGGTTTTCACTGTAGCCACTTTCCTCTGGCTTTAAATACCTAATGCGCTCGGAGACAAAACTTGGTCATTTGCATCTTTTCAACAACGAACAGTGTTTTCCCCATTCACACCAAAATCTACAGCTTCAGGCAACTCACTGTCCGTGTGTTAGAAGAGGCCAAGGTTACTCTGCTGTCTAAAGAAGGGTCTCAACCCAAAACGTCAGTCTGAGGAAGGGTCTCGTCTCGATTCGTCACCCATTCTTTCTCTCCAGAGATGCTGCCTGTCCCGCTGAGTTACTCCAGCTTTTTGTGTCCATCTTTGGTTTAAACCAGCATCTGTAGTACTTTCTTACACATTACTCTGCTGTGATATTGGTTCCATTTTTCCTCTCTCCATTAGCAGAGCTGAATCAGCTGGATATGTTCTGCAACACTGCATTTTGCAACATTTACATACTGTATTGTCTATCTGCCCTTATTTTATAGCTTTCAAGAATAAAGGATCACATTCTCGCTCGCTAACTGTTACTATTGATTCCCCAAATAATGACCATTTGCAGTTTCTCCCTGGAGAAACTCTGACCACCCTATCCTTATGAGATCCCCCCCCCCCCCTTCTTCTATCCATCCCTTCTCCATCCTGCATGCAACTTAATACTAACTTTCGAAAAGCCTCTTAAACAGCACTATTGTACCTGCCTTTACCACTACCCAGGCACCCACCACCCTCTGTGTATGAAAGCTTGCTCTGTACATTTCCTTTAAACGTTGTCACTTTCACCTTAAAGCTTTTTTTCTCTAGTCTTTGACATTTCCACCCTGGGAAATAGGTTCTAACCGGGGCGGCACGGAGATGAAGTGGTAGAGTTGCCGCCATATAATGCCAGAAACCTGGGTTCGATCCTGACTACGGGTCCTTGTCCGTACGGAATTTATACGTTCTCCCTGTGATTTGCATGGGTTTTCTCCAGGGTCACCGGTTTCCTCCAACATACAGGTTTGTGGGCTAATTGTCTTGGTAAAATTGTAAATTGTCCATGGTGTGTGTAGGATAGTGTTAGTGTGCGGGAATCGCTGTTTGCTGTGGACTCAGTGGGCCAAAGGGCCTGTTTCCGCGCTGTATCTCTAAACCAAACTAAAAACTAAACTGTCTACCCTGCTGAATGTTTCCAATCATTGGTCTTTTTATTTTGGATTTCTAACATCAGCAGTTTTGTTTTTCTTATTTTAATTTCCCTGTTTGCATTGGATTCCATTTTACAGAAGCTAAGTACACATTATGCAATACCATTAGTCAATTACTAGTATGGGAATTTAACTTCTGTCTTTCTCACGCTCTATATCACCCTTTTACATCCTTTGGCAATGTTCTATCACAATGGGAATCCTCAACGAGAACAGTAGTTTACTTGCTGGGAAAAAGCCAAGTCGATTTTTTATTGTGTAATAAAGTATAAAGATGGGAAGTATTATCCCCTTCCCATTCCCATATTGACCTTTCTGTCCTGGGCCTCCTCCATTGTCAGAGTGAGGTCACAGGCAAAGTGGAGGAACAACACTTCACATTCCGCTGGGTAGCTTACAACCCAATGGTATGAATGTTGATTTCTCCAACTTTAGATAACCACTAAAAACACCCCCTCACCCTCCCCTTTCCCACCCATATCCCCTCCAATTTATTTTACCACCCCCACCCCCCCCCCCCCCCGTGCCCCACCTGGATTTGCATCCATTTTGCCCCTCCCCCTCTACCCATATTCCTTCCTCCGGCTCCACAATTCACAACTCTTCATTCCTTTTGTCTCACATACTGTTTTAATGCTCCCCACCTGTGTTCATCTCTCCCAGCTTTCTCCCTCCCACCCAATCCGTACAATCCCTTACAATCAGTCTGAAGAAGGATTCCGACCAGAAACGTCACCTATACATACTCTGCAGAGATGCTGCCTGACCCGCTCGGTTACTCCAGCAATTTGGATTAAATTAATCCTATTAAGATGCACAGCATATTTTAATTGTAAACATTACATGTATCCCCAACCTCTAATGGCCAAACAATAATCCACTGAGGGCAAAGAGTTACTTGTCTTAACCTAAATCAATGCAGTTTAGTAATCTCATAGAGTCATACAGCGTGGAAATAGGCCCTTTAGCCCAACTTGCCCATGCTGACCAATATGCCCCATCTACACTAGTCCCACCCTCCTGCGTTTGGCCAATATCCTTCCAAACATATCCTATCCATGCACCTGTCTAAATGTTTCTCAAAAGTTGCAATAGTATCTGCCTCAACTACCTCCTCAGGCAGGCCATTCCATACACCCACCGCCATTTGTTTAAAAAGGTTACCCATCAGGTTCCTATTAAATCTTTGCCCCTTCACCTTAAACATATGTCCTCTGGTTCTTGATTACCCTACTCTGGGCAAAAGGTTATGTGCATTTACCCGATCATAAATTCATAAGTTATGGAAGCAGAATTTGGCCTAACAAGTTTTCTCAGACATTTAATCATGGCTGATCTATCTTTCCCTCTCAAACCCATTCTCCTGCCTTCTCCCCATAACCCCGTAATCAAGAATCTGTCAATCTCCACCATAAAAATATCTATTGACAGCCTCCACAGCCTTCTGTGGCAATGAATTCCAAATCTATTCCTCTCATGATTCTGAACATGTCTATAAGATCACCAACATCCTCCTACTCTCAAAACAGTGTGGATTGTTACAAAAGTGATACAATACCTGTTACATCATCGAAATTCTTATTATTAATAATAATGCATTTTCCTAGTTTTTTGAAGTTCATATTATACAGGAATGTGGGTGCTATAATCCGTGTGTGACGATCAGATATTTCAGGATCCTGCCCTTGTTCATCTTTTGTTTTTTTCTTGCTGTATGGAAAACAGAAAAAAAAAAAAAATTACAATCCATGAAATGTACCATCCTTACTTTCACAATAATGGTTTTCCGGGCCCCAAGGGATAGGAGTAGAATTAGGCCATTCGGCCCATCAAGTCTACTCTGCCATTCAATCATGACTGATCTATCTCTTCCTCCTAACCCCATTCTCCTCCCTTCTCCCCATAACCTCTGACACCTGTACTAATCAATAATCTATCTATCTCTGCCTTAAAAATATCCACCGACTTGGCCTCCACAGCCTTCTGCGGCAAATAATTCCACAGATTCACCACCTTCTGACTAAAGACATTTCTCCTCATCTCCTTCCTAAAAGGCCATCCTTTAATTCTGAGGCTATGACCTCTAGTCCTAGACTCTCCCACTAGTGGAAACATCATCCTGAATACTAATTGACCTTGGTCAATACTAGGTCATCTTGAATACTAATTGGCCTTGTGTGACAGATATTTAGCTGTTATGCGGGAAATGCATTGTGCACTGGCCATTTCAAAACTCCAATTGCCACACCCTGGCAGTCAAGAATGATATGCCCCTGTCCCACTTAGGAAACATGAACGGAAACCTCTGGAGACTTTGCGCCCCACCCAAGATTTCCGTGCGGTTCCCGGAGGTTTTTGTCAGTCTCCCTAATGGTCGAAAGTGGTTTCCGCTTCTTCTATGTTCCGGCGATTATTTCATAAAATTCATGTTTCATATTATATTGTTGTGATTTATGACTGTTGGCAGACCAATTTCCCTCCTGGATCGTATCGTATTGTAGAACGGATGCAAGGACAATAACAATTCTGGTTTTTGATCATATATTGGTAACTCTAGGTGTGTATGAATGAACTGCAGATGCTGGTTTAAACCGAAGATACAAAAAGCTGGAGTAACTCAGCGGGACAGGCAGCATCTCTGGAGGGAAGGAATGGATGGCATTTCAGGTCGAGCCCCTTCTTTACAACTCTAGTTCTGACTATAACTCAATATATAAGTTATTTATATAACTCTAGGTTTGCCCACAGCCAAAGGATTCAGAATGACCATGGTCATAAACAGGATTGTACTGTTGCCAGAGTATAGGGACAGGTCGCTCAGAGCCTGGTGACGTTTGGGTGAGGTACGGAAGTTGGAAGATCTACAATGTTTGGATGGTGGTGATGGGCAAAAGTGGTGCATTGTAAATGACGGGGATGAGGGGGCATACACTTGACCTGACACTCACGGCAAGCGAGCCACTCCAAAGTTCTGCTGAGATGACCATGGACTGCCCGATGATAGGCTATCCTGGGACAGAGGTACAGGTTTCCCTGCACAGCTACAAAGAAGCACTGCACGAGGAATGATTTCAGTAGCAATGATGGTAAAGCAAACCCAATACAGTGACTCACGGTGACAATCGTGTGCCTCAGCAAATGCTGCTTTACACTTGGGTCCCACCAACAGATTGTTTTTGGCTCTAAGATTCCTTCAATTTCAGCCTCCCAGGTCTCAAAGAATAAAGCACGTCCAGACCTACATGGTCCAATTCCCAAAGCAACCCATAAATGGCTATTACCACACGACAAAGAAAGTAAAAGCATTATGAATTTCAAGGCATAAGTTCCTTGAATACTTTATACATTGTCAAAGGGAGACAGGAATGCACATAACAATGTCTAGTAATAGGTCTAATATAATGATATTACTAGATACAATTCAATGAAGGTCAATCAATTGACTTTTGTTTTCCATCACTAAAAATCATTGAGAAGGTGGTGATGAGTCATCTTCTTGAACTGTTGCAGTCGTTCTGGCGAATATACTCCCACAATATTGGCAGATTGAATGCTCCAAACTATGCACCCTGCGATGATAAAGGAATGATGGCACACTTCCAAGTCAGAAATGGTGTGTCATTTGTGGAATATACAAAGCAACAAAGTTGATGTTGGCTCATCACAGCATTTCAATGCTCTGGCCCCAGATAAAAAGAGAGAGGAGCATAAATCTTTTGAATTTTTCTTGCTACCCCAAGGATGGCATGATGGCGCAGTGATAGAGTTGCTGCCTTACAGCGCCAGAGATCTGGCTATGGGTGCTGTCCGCATTGAATTTGTACTTTCTACCTGTGACTGCGTGAGTTTTCTCCGGGTGCTCCGGTTTCCTCCCCAACTCCAAAGACGTGAAGGTTTGTAGATTAGTTGGCTTCAGTAAAGATTGTAAATTGTTCCTATTGCGTGGGATAGTGCTAGTGTAGGGGGTGACCGCTGGTTGGTGCGGACTCAGTGGGCCGAATGGTCCTGTTTCCACGCTGTATCTCTGAACATAACACAAACTAAATTCAAGGTGAATGGCTATGATCAATTTCCACTACAGTTTTGGATCGTGAACTGATTTATCTGGCTTTGTTCTGATGTGCCCGCCTTGAATGCAATCAGAATAGAGTATTCTTGCAGGTAATGAAGACAGTATCAGTCTACTCCTAAAGTGCAGCTTTCTTCCAATATGGGGGGGGGGGGGGGAAATTGTTGGTAAGGAAAAACTTGGTGAAAAGAGACTTCAAATTTTCTTCGGGCTGTAGGTTACTCCTGAAATGGACCTCCCTCCTGGTAGGAACACTCAAGAGGTTGCTGACATTCAGATTGCTACATTAAATTGCAAAATTTATGCAGAAAGTAGAGCCATAAATAGCAGATGGCCAAAGTTCTCCACCAATTTAGCAGAGGTGCATAAATTATTATATTGATTATTCAGATTTATGTCTCAGCAGCATTAACAGTTCAACTTTTTGCACAGTTACCAATTTATACTTAAAGATAACCCCACAAATGCTCGAGTAACTCAGCGGGTCAGGAAGCACACAAAATTGCTGGAGAAACTCAGCGGGTGCAGCAGTATCTATGGAGCGAAGGAAATAGGCGACAATCTAATCAAACACGTACTCAATCTACCTGAGGCACCTGTAATTGAAGTAGCACATCGACTACCCAGATTTAAACCAAGATCTCAAGGAGAACATGCCTACCCACGACAGATCATAATCAAACTTCGGGATATCCCAACAGTGGAAGCGCTGATGAAAAAAATCAAATACGGAGAGAAGATGATGTACAGAAATGATTCTATTAAACTCCTACGGGACTACCCTTACGAGATTGTGCAAAAGAGAAGAAAGTTCTCACAGACCAGAGAAGCTCTTTACGGTGTCAAGGGTATCATATGTGGAGTGTATTATCTGGCCAGGATGCGTATTACTTTCATGGGAATGTCAAAAACATTCATTAACTCGGTAGAATCTCTTAAATACGCTCAAGAAATTGTGGCCAAGGCAGCAACAATTGAAGATTGATCACCAAGACGTCATGAACAAATTAATTTGCTTATTCCCCCAACAAGAATATCACAAGAAAAGTGAAATAAGTGAACAACACCAATCTTTAAAAATTATTACACGCAACAGATTTTCCACGAGACGTGTCTAGACATTATTATCTCCCCTTGAACATTGCGGAATCTAACTCAAGGACACTCTGTGCTCAAACGAGGAAAGACTGATAACATGGGAGTGACGATCTGCTGAGCTGAGAGCGAAAAACATCACATGGCTTATATAGTTTTACAAAATATTGAGAATTAATAATAATTAATAATTAACAATACTAATATAGAAATAGCAATTGAAACTGATAAAAATGTGTTGCCTGCTTTATAACGCAGACAACAGTAATCACATATGTTCCGCAGCTCGAGTGGGGATGGGAGGAGACTCAGGCACCTGGCATAATTCCAGGAGCCTGACTCCGGTTAACCCTTTCAGCGAACAGCTCACTTTTAACAATACTAAAACCAATTACAAATAGTTAAGAGATAAAGAGTGAGGAATATATGTAACTGAATACATGATTAGATTTGATAAGTCGGAATGAAACATATATATATACTGCAACTGGGTGAAATAGAACTGATTTGGAAACGGTACCGACCCCCTAGGTTTTGGGTAATAAAGGCAGCAGGGCTAACCTCATAGCATCTACGCCGGAAGCGATATCGATGTCGACCCCACAGACGAGTGGGCCACTCACTACGGTGTCGGAAACTCAGACACCGTAAATTTATTTGATATACTTTTTATGTTTATCACAATATGTCACACCTATGTGTTTTTTTTTCAAGGACAATCGCAGAGGGGAACTACCAAGGAAGTCTATAATATAAATGCCCCCAAAATAACCAGAGTCCTGAGGTATGAATGCACCATAATAAATAAGGTCATCAAAATTGGTAAAAATGTATGACGACAATCAAAAGAAAATGGGAGGAATCACACTATGTAGTTGGAATATAAGGGTTATTAATGAACCTATTAAAAGGGGCAAGATACTAGCTCAGTTGAAATCATACAACACGGACATTTCGTTTCTACAGGAAACGCATCTTAAACATCAAGATCAGACGAGACTGAGGGCGAACTGGATAGGCCAAACATTTCACTCTTCATTCACTTCCAAATCTAGAGGTACTGCAATCATTATTCGTAAAGGAATTCCATTTAAATCAAAGAATACTATTTCAGATAAGGAAGGGAGATACCTTATAGTAGCAGGAGAGATCAATAATACGCCAATTACGCTGGTAAACATATATGCGCCCAATTTTGATAACCCTCAATTTTTAAATAAAATTCTGAATATAATTGCAGAATTTAATTATCAAAATGTTATAATTGGAGGAGACTTTAACTGTGTTTTAGACCCTTATCTAGATAAATCGATGCAAAAACAAAAAGGTAATATGAAATCTAAAACCAGTGAACTTTTACATACATATATGGAAAACACAAATATAGTAGATGTGTGGAGGATTGCAAACCCGACGGGAAGGGATTATTCGTTTTATTTAACGGTGCATAAAACATACTCACGGATAGACTATTTTCTTGTGGATACAAAATTAATTCCGCACACTATGAACCCTAAATACCACATTAATGCGATCTCAGACCACTCTCCGTTAACTTTTGTTTTAAAACTAGAAGGAATGTCTATGAATAAATCGTTCTGGAGGTTTAACTCGCAAATTTTAAAAGACCCACAAGGGAGTATATATCTAAAAAAACAGATGGACCTATTTTTTGAGATAAATGATACACCAGATATATCCCCCACGCTATTATGGGAATCCTTCAAAGCATTTATTAGAGGAGTCATTATTTCATTTCAAGCTTATCAAAATAAAAAGAATAAGAATGAACAAAGACATTTAGAAGAACAAATAAAACAATTAGATACAGATAATGCTAAAGATCCAACTATGGATAAACATAATAAAATCCTACTATTGAAATTCAAGCTAAATAAATTACTGTCAGAGAAAGTTATAACATTATTTCAAATCACAAAACAAGAACACTTCGAATTCGGGGACAAACCCCACAAACTTCTAGCACGCCAACTGAAAAAACGGGAAAAAGAGAATGCAATATTAAAGATGAACTCAGACAGAGCTTTTTTACTACCATTGATTTTTCCAGCATCTACAGTTCTTTCTTAAACATTCCAGGTACCTGAAAGTCTGCGGGCCAGATGATTTCGGGTTACGGGCCACATTCGGCCCGGGGGCTGTAGGTTACCGACCCTGCTCTCGCGTGTCCAAGCTCTTAATAATCTTATATGTTTCAAAAAGACTCCCTCTCATCCTTCTAACTTCCAGTGTATACAAGCCCAGTCGCTTCATTCTTTCAACATATGACAGTCCCGCCATCCCGGGAATTAACCTCGTGAACCTACGCTGCACTCCCTTAATAGCAAGAATGTCCTTCCTCAAATAAGGGGACCAAAACTGCACACAATACTCCAGCTGTGGTCTCATGAGGGCCTTGTACAACTTTAGAAGGACCTCTTTGCTACTATACTCAACTCTTGTTATGAAGGCCAACATGCCATTCGCTTTCTTCACTGCCTGCTGTACCTGCATGCTTACTTTCAGTGACTGATGAACAAGGACACCCAGATCACGTTGTACTTCCCCTTTTCCTTTGACACCATTCAAATAATAATCTGCCTTCCCATTCTTGCCACCAAAGTGGGTAACCTTACATTTATCCACATTAAACTGCATCTGCCATGCATCTGCCCACTCACCCAACTTGTCCAAGTCACCCTGCATCCTCATAGCATCCTCCTCACAGTTCACACTGCCACCCAGCTTTGTGTCATCTGCAAATTTGCTAATGTTACTCTTACTCACAGCATTCAGCGGCGCAGCGCGGCGGCGGGAGATTCAAATTAACAACGGTCCCTTACCGCGAATCGGCTTCAACTGCTTCAATTGCCGACTGCGGTTTATTTCCATCCCGGACGAGGTCTTGACCTACCACCTGACGTGGGACCACTGGAGGGTCGCTCCGGTTGCGGTGGCCTGTGGTGTTGTTTTGGCCGTTTTCGGCTGTTGAACGATCGTCCCCCTGCGGCCTATATTGCTAGCTGCTAGCCGGCGGAACCGCTAGAATCCCTGCACGCTGCCCGGAGAGGACGCTGGCGTTGACTGTTCGCCGCTTCTCCGCCCGCTGTTCCCCCCCCCCCCGTCTGTTACCTACCTGTTACCTGTTACCTACCTGCCTGTCTGTTCCCTGCCTGTACCTGTGCCTGTGCACCATCGACGCTGTTCCCTCCTGTGCCTGTGCACCATCGATGCTGGATGCTGGACACCTCCTGTGCCTGTGCCTGTGCACCATCGACGCTGTTCCCTCCTGTGCCTGTGCACCATCGATGCTGGACACCTCCCTGCACCAGTGAGGGAGCTGGATCCTCTCTGCACCCGCACCGCTGGACAACCTCTCTACACCTGCACTGCTGGACAACCTCTCTGCACCTGCACTGCTGGATACTCTCTGCACCCTCATCGCTGGACTACCTCTACACCTGCTCTGCTGGACAACCTATCTGCTCCCTCAATGCTGGACACCTCGCTGCATCTGCATTGCTGGTCAACCTCTTTGCTCCCTCGCTGCTCGACACCTCACTGCACCCGCTCTGCTGGACAACCTCTCTGCTCCCTCACCGCTGGATACTCTCTCCACCTGCACCGCTGGACACCTCCCTGCACCCTCACCATCATGCTCAAATATTAAACTCTACAAATGACTGGTTTCTTCAACAACCACATCCCATCCTGCATCCAAGTCATTAAACAGCTTAGACTTCTACGTCGACCCCGTTTCATCCACAGAGGCTCTCGGCGCAAGCTTGTTTACTTCAATCACGGACATTCCATTCCATCCATCTGCTCACTATCACGCTCTACCCTCCCTCAACTGCGTCACCCCCCATCCCAGCTGACCGCACGCACGGTCAACCGGGACAACTTCAGATCTCTCCAGCCTGCCCCCATCCCTCCACCCTCTCATAATGCCAACTTTGCCCTCCTCAACACCAGGTCGCTCAACAACAAAGCCCTTGCCCTCCATGAACTAATCCTTGACAACACTCTGGACTTCCTTCTGCTCACTGAGACCTGGCAACAACCCAATGTCTTCTTCTCCCTCAATCAAGCATCCCCACCTGGTTTTAATTACATTTCCAAACCCCGCCCCTCCCGCCATGGAGGTGGCCTCGCTGTTATTTTTAACCAGAATTTTCGGATCACTGAACTCACCAGTAGCATCATTTGAATTCCTCGCCTTCAAAACCCTTTCCTCCATGACAGTCATCCTCATTTACCGGCCACCTAAACCAAACCCCTCCTTCCTATCTGGCTTCACTGAACTCCTCACACTTGCCTCATCCCTCTCCCCACGTCTGCTGCAACTTGGTGACTTAAATATTCACATGGACTCCCCCACCTGCAAGCTCGCATCTGAATTCGCCTTTTTACTTGACAACTTCTCTCTCACTCAGTACGTCACCTTTCCCACCCATGACACAGGTCACATCCTTGACCTGGTCTGCTCCACAAATCAACCGGTACTCGACCTCCATCCATGCCTCTTCCCCCTCTCTGATCATAAGCTTATACGGTTCACCATTCCTTCTCCGACACCTCGCCCCTGCTTCCTCCGAGAAATCACCTTCCGTAATCTAAAATCCATTGATCCCCTCCATCTCTCTGACCTCCTCTCCACCACTCTCCCCCTGGACTCAACCCCCATCTCACCTGATGATCTCACAAACCATCTCAACTCCACCTTGTCTACCTCCCTTAACACTATGGCCCCCCTCAAAACAAGAACCGTAACTTTCAACACATCTTCACCCTGGTACACACCTGCACTTCGTAAACTGAAACAGACTGGTCGCCAACTTGAACGACTCACAAAGAAATCATCTCTCACAGTCCACCTTGAAGCTTACAAACTCCACCTCACTGACTACAAAGATGCCCTCATTGCTGCAAAATCTGCCTACCTCTCCTCCATATTCAATGATCCCTGCCTAAACCACAGAACCCTCTTCTCCACAGTGGGCAACCTCCTCAAGCCTCGAGCCAACACTCTCCCTACCTCTACTCCGGTTCTCTGCAACTCATTCCTCCACTTTTTCGCTGATAAAATCAGCACCATCTATCAATCTTTATCCCCTGTACCCGACTCCCCAGCATCTACTCCACCACCTACCAAGGCCCCTCCTTTCAACATCTCCACTGAACTCCTTACCCCTCCTCCACACTGCTTCCTCTCCCAGTTTGACCTGGTCACCCCTATTGAAATCTCCAAACTCATCAGCTCTTCCAAACCCACTACCTGCTCCCTCGACCCTCTTCCCACTCCCCTGCTGAAGTCCTGCCTCCCCGTTCTCTGCCCCTACCTCACTAATCTCTTCAACTCCTCATTGTCCCAAGGAATTGTCCCCTCTGCTTTCAAAACTGCTGCTGTCACACCAATCTTAAAGAAACCTGGTCTTGATCCCTCCTCTCTCATTAACTACCGAATAATCTCAAACCTCCCCTTTCTTTCAAAAACCCTGGAGTGTATCGTTGCGTCGCAACTTCATTCCCAACTCCTTGCGTATAACCTACTTGAACCCCTCCAATCTGGCTTTCGCCCCCTCCATAGCACAGAAACTGCTCTCCTCAAAGTCCTCAACGACCTCCTCACCTCTGCTGACACTGGTTCCCTCAACATCCTCATCCTCCTCGACCTGAGCACAGCCTTCGATACAGTGAACCATAACATCCTGCTCACCAGACTCAAAGACCTCGGCATTGAAGGCTCTGCACTCAGCTGGCTCCGTTCCTACCTTTCCAACAGATCCCACTTCATCTCTCTCCACAACCACACCTCTGCTACAGCCACAGTCACTCAAGGCGTTCCCCAAGGCTCCGTACTCGGCCCCCTCCTCTTCATCATCTACATCCTCCCCCTTGGTCAGATACTCCGCCACTTCAACCTGGACTTCCACCCTCTCCCTTGAGCCTCACATCCGCCATGTAATTAAAACCTCCTTCTTTCATCTCCGCAACATCGCCAAACTCAGACCCTCTCTCACACCTCCCGCTGCTGAAAGACTCATCCATGCCTTCATCTCCTCCCGACTGGACTATTGCAACTCACTTCTCCTTGGCATCAGCTCCACCTACATCAACCGACTCCAACTGGTCCAGAACGCAGCCGCCCGACTCATCACCCACACCAAATCCTGGCATCACATCACTCCAGTCCTCAAACAACTTCACTGGCTTCCCATCTCCCACCGGATCACCTACAAAATCCTGATCCTCACCTACAAAACCCTCCACCATCTGGCCCCCCCATATCTCACTGACCTCCTCTCCCCCTACCAACCCTCACAGTCCCTCAGATCCACATCAGCTGGTCTCCTCTCCATCCACAAGTCCAACCTCCGCAGTTTTGGGGACAGAGCCTTCTCCAGGGCAGCTCCCAGGCTCTGGAACTCCCTCCCCCAACTGATCCGCAATTCTGTGTCCCTCACCATCTTCCAGTCCCGCCTCAAGACCCATCTCTTCACCTCTGCCTATCCTTAGCCCCACGTCCCCCTCCCTTTTCATCTGTGCACTAATTGCCTCATATTGTTTTGAATTGTATTCTGTCTTTACTTTGTGTACTAGTCATGTCTCTACTATTTATTTCATTCCCCTTACATGTGTTTCCTCTACCTGCTAAATTTTTGTAAGGTGTCCTTGAGACTCTTGAAAGGCACCCATAAATAAAATTTATTATTATTATTATTATTAATCCCTTCATCAAAATCATTAATGTATATTGTAAATAGCTGCAGTCCCAGCACCGAGCCATGTGGTACCTCACTAGTCATTGTCTGACATTCTGAAAGGGATTTGTTAAAAGGGACTCTTTGTTTCCTGTCTGCCAACCAATTTTCTATCCATGTCAGTACCCTACCCCCAATACCATGTGCTCTAATTGTGCCCACTAATCTCCTATGTGGGACCTTATCAAAGGCTTTCTGAAAGTCCAGATAAACTACTTCCGCTGTCCATTTTCCTGGTTACATCCTCAAAAGATTCCAGAAGATTAGTCAAGCATGATTTCCCCTTCGTAAATCCATGCTGACTCAGACGGATCATGTTACTGCTATCCAAATTTAGCATTAATGTAAAGGAAATAGAAATATAGAAAATAGGTGCAGGGGTAGGCCCTTCAGCTCTTGGAGCCTACAATAGATATACAAATATTTAAAAAAAGATAATAACACTTGAATGATCAACTTTCAACTGCCATGTAAAAATGAATACTACACAAAACACTAGGAAAGAATTAAAGACAAATATGTTTAGAGGTGAAATGAGAAGTCTGTTTTCCAAACTATGACTTGGGATCTATTCTAAGGAAATATACCTGGATGCACCGCTGGGGCACCAGCAGTATGAACATTGACTTCTCTAACTTCAAGTAACCCTTGCTTTCCCCCTCTCTCCATCGCTCCCTTCCCAGTTCTCCGGCCAGTCTGATGGTCTCCGAGTACATTTTATCTCTGTTTGCTTTGTTGTTACCTTCTCCCAACTAACAATGATCTATTCTACATTTTCCTTGACCTCCATCCTCTTTGTCCTGGTTTCACACCTTACACTTCCTTATCTATGCATCTCCCTCTCCCCTGACTTCAGTCTAAAGGAGGGTCTCGATCCGAAACGTCACCCATTCCTTCTCTCCAGAGATGCTGCCTATCCCGCTGCGTTACTCCATCATTTTTGTGTCTATCTATAGTTTACTAAGCAGCAATGAGACTTGGACAACCTATTACAGGGACATCAAGGCATTAACATATAGCTGTCGCTGCAGAATCCTCCATATCTGCTGGATGGACAGTTGGACAAACATCTGTAACCACCAGCATTGGACCCATAAATACACTCTGTCTGCTCCACTGGGTGGAACATGCTTATGTCTGTACCGAAAGGAACTGCAGAATCTACTTTATACTGAAGATAGACACAGAGTGCCAGAGTAACTCAGCGGATCAAGCAGCAGATCTGAAGAAAAGGGATTGTCGGTGACATTTCAGGTGAGGAATCTTCTTCAGTCTCAGTCTGAAGAAGGATCTTGACCCATACATCAACCACATGTTTTTGCCTGCTGATATCATACTCCTGAAACAGAGACTCATGGGACTGCAGATGCCGGAATCTTGAGGAATAAATATAAAGTACTGGAGTAACTTTGTCTGAAGAAGGGTCTCGCCCCAAAATGCTATCCATTCCCTCCACAAATGCTGCCTGACCCTCTGAGTTACTCCAGCACATTCTGTTTCACACCTGAAACAGATACTACCCTCTGAGCTCCGTTGTAGGGCGAGATTACCAAATAGTTAAATGGTATCTCTCAAAGCCTTTCTTGTAAGAAAAACGGCACATCCCCATGGATTCCTGGGAATCCCTGGCCCATGATCGCTCAAAGTGAAGGAGGAACATTTGGGATGTTACGGAGAACTTCAGGTATGCAGAAGCTTAGGGAGAATCAGGAAGAAGGTATAGGAGCTTGAAAACTGTGACGTCCACATCCAGCAACAGCTTCTTCCCTACAGCCATCAGGCTATTAAACACCACAACCTCAAACAAGCTCTGAACCACATAGACTTGGGGGCATTGGTATTGTTTTTTTGTACTATTATTGTTTGTTTTTATGTGTATGTAGGTGTGTGTATATATACACACACATATTTGTGTGCGTATTTGTATGTAAGTGTGTATATGTGTGTATACTGTATATATATGTGTATATTCACACTGAACTTTTTTTTCTCATTTATTATATTGCTTACAGTGTACTAGGTTTACATATTCTGTTGTGCTGCTGCAAGTAAGAATTTCATTGTTATATCTGGGACATATGACAAGTAAACACTCTTGACTCTTGAAGGAGTGCACTACCTTGTAAAACCCCAGTCTCACGGTGCGAGTCCACCCACGAGTGATCCCGAGATTAAAACAAATCAAACTCGTGATAATCACGTAGAATTAACGTAGCGGGAACGTCGGAACTCGTAACGCTAACGGCAGGTACTCGGGAAACTTGTTAACTCATGAAAATCTTTCAACATGATAAAAGATTTCCACGAATCAAATTTACTCTTGAAGTAAAAATTTTAAACGTTTAAACTCGTTGGAAGAACGTAGATGCCCAGGTAAATTTGACTCGAGTAAAAGTAAAGATTTTCACGAGTTAACAAGTTTCCCGAGATGCCAGGCATCTCGTGTGAGTCTGCTGGCTCCACATCAGCCTTATCAGTCACCTGGGAACCTTGACAACCAGAGTGGAAGCATGTTATCATCAATCCCAAGTAGATGATGACATTGCATTTAATAAAGGCTTTTAAATGAATTCTATTGTTTAAAAATATACACTGCCTTAAAGTGGTATATTTTCACATGTTTGCATAGTCCCGCTACTGTTTGAACACATTTATTAATATAATTTAATGTTATAGAGCCATAGAATCTTATTGCCCCAAAACAGGTCCTTCAGCCCACCGGATCTGTGCCGACCAGCATGCACCCATTTACACTAATCTTCTGTGTTGGAAGGAACTGCAGATGCTGGTTTAAATCGCGGGCTACTTGAAGTATTGGGAAGGGGGAGGAGATAAGTAACCCTTGCTTTCCCTCTCTCTCCATCCCCTCCCCCTTCCCAGTTCTCCGACCAGTCTTACTGTCTCCGACTACATTTTATCTCTCTACTGCCCACTCCCCTGATATCAGGCTGAAGAAGGGTCTCGACTGAAATGTCACCCATTCCTTGTCTCCAGAGATGCTGCCTCGCTGAGTTACTCCAGCATTTTGTGTCTATCTACACTAATCTTCTAATGATCCCATTTATCATTCCCCAGACATTCCCATCTTACTCTCCCCAGATTCTACCAATCACTTATGCACTAGATAGACACAAAATGCTGGAGTAACTTCTCCATTCCTTCTCTCCAGAGATGCTGCCTGTCCCGCTGAGTTACTCCAGCATTTTTTGTCTGTCTTCGAGTTAAACCAGCATCTGCAGTTCTTTCCTACACATTTATGCGCTAGTGTCAGTTTAATTAGAACCAGCCCCTTACTAATTTACTGCTTCCCCCAACTGAATGTTCAATGCGATTGCATTTTTCTTAATTCAATATGCCATTATTTTGTCTCAAGTTCCTAATGCAGTACATCAGTGGAAAATACACTCTGTTGCTCTATTCTTAAAATACCATTATTCCCTTCCTCTGGCCTCACATTTCATGCATCCTCTCCTTATCACACAGCCTTTTGTCTCCTTTTCATCTCTGCCCTTTGCTCATCCATCTGTCAATCAACCTCCCTCACCTTTAGTTTAGTTTAGAAAAACTAAACCTGTATCCACCTATCACTCGCTTGGCTTTGTCCTGCCTCCATCTCTCCTCCAGCTTCCCCCCTGGCCCGCCCCAATAGAATCAATTTGAGGAAGAGACCCAACCCTAATTGCCGCCTATCCATGCCATCCAGAGAAGCTGCCTGACCCGCTGAGTTCCTTCAGCACTTTGAATCTTTTGTTCAAGAACCCAGCATCTGTAGTTCCATGTGCCTACAAATGCCACCAAGTCCTTCGTAAAAGGAGCTAAATGGGCAAAATTCCGCTGACACAGTGGTTTGACAGCTTCTGACAATGTTTTTCTCGTTATGCTTCATGATCCATTTGCATTTCAGGTCAGCGGGTATACAATGCATTCAGAAAGTATTCAGACCCCTTCACTTTTTCCACATTTTATGTTACAGCCTTATTTTAAAATTGAATAAATAATTTTTTTTCATCATCAATCTACACACAATACCCCAGAATGAAGAAGCAAAAACAGGTGTTTACAAATTTTTGCAAAGTAATTAAAAAGAAATAACTCAAATATCACATTTACATAAGTATTCAGACCCTTTGCTATGACACTCAAAATTGAGCTTAGGTTCATCCTGTTTCCATTGATTATCCTTGAGATGTTTCTACAACTCAACTAAAGTCCACCAAGGGTAAATTAAATTGATTGGACATGATTTGGAAAGACACACACCTATCTATATAAGGTCCCACAGTTGACAGCGCATGTCAGAGCAAAACCCAAGCCATGAAGATGAAGGAATTGTCCGTAGACCTCCGAGAGAGGATTGTGTTGAGACACAGATCTGGGAAAGGGTATAAAACAATTTCTGCAGCATTGCAGCTCCAAAGAGCACAGTGGCCTCCGTCATTCTTAAATGGAAGAATTTTGGAACCACCAGGACTCTTCATAGAGCTGGTCGCCCAGCCAAACTGAGCAATCGGGGGAGAAGGGCCTTGGTCAGGGAGGTGACCAAGAACCCAAGGGTCACTCTGACAGAGCTCCAGAGTTCCTCTGTGGAATTGGGAGAACCTTCCAAAAGGACAAATATATCAGCAGCACTCCACCAATCAGGCCTTTATGTTAGAATGGCCAAACGAAAGCCACTCCTCAGTAAAAGGCACATGACAGCCCACTTGGAGTTTGCCAAAAGGCACCTAAAGGACTCTCAGACCATGAGAACCAAGATTCTCTGGTCTGATGAAACCAAGATTGAACTCTTTGGCCTGAATGCCATGCGTAATGTCTGGAGGAAACCAGGCACCGCTCACCACCTGGCCAATACCATACCTACGGTGAAGCATGGTGGTGGCAGCATCATGCTGTGGGGATGTTTTTCAGCGGCAGGAACTGGGAAACTAGTCAGGATCGAGGGAAAGATGAATGGAGCAAAGTACAGAGAGATCCTTGATGAAAACCTGCTCCAGAGCATTCTGGACCTCAGACTGGGGTGGAGGTTCACCTTCCAACAGGACAACGACCCTAAGCATACAGTAAAGACAATGCAGGTGTGGCTTCGTGACAAGTCTGTGAATGTCCTTGAGTGGCCCAGCCAGAGCCCGGACTTGAACCTGATCGAACATCTCTGGAGGGACCTGTGCATTGACTGTCCCCACGCAACCTGATAGAGCTTGAGATGATCTGCAGAGAAGAATGGGAGAAATTACCCAAATCCAGGTGTGCCAAGCTTGTAGCATCATACCCAAGAAGACTTGAGACTGTAATCGCTGCCAAAGATGCCTCAACAAAGTACTGGGTAAAGGGTCTGAATACTTATGTAAATGTGATATTTAAGTTATTTATTTTTAATTAATTTGCAAAAATTTCTAAACACTTGTTTTCGCTTTTTTATTCTGAGGTATTGTCTGCAGATTGATGATTAAACTTTTTTTTTTTAATCCATTTTAGAATAAGGGTGTAACGTAGCAAAATGTGGAAAAGTGAAGAGGTCTGAATACTTTCTGAATGCACTGTATGTGAGGAGATCCTACAATGGCATTGCTTGGTTTTGAGACCATCAGCCTGATATGTTCTCACCTAAAAGCACGTCCTATCTAGGGGGCGCTCCTCTGTGTGCAGCCATGTCAGCAGCGCGTCCGTTTTTTCAACTTTTTTTTATTTTTTAGTATGTTTTAAAGTGTGTATTTAATGTTCCTTCGTGTGTTTTGTGTGGGGGGTGGTGTGGGGGGGTAAGGGGGAAACCGCTTCGGTCGCCTCCTCCATGGAGAGGCGACTTTTTCCAGGTCGCCTCCCCCGTGGCCTAACATCAAGGATCGGCGCGGCCTTTCCCGGAGACGCGCCCGGGGCTTCAGCGGCGGGTGCAGTGTGGACTCGTGGACTCTTGGCGTGGAGCGGGTGAGCCCTCGCTGGGGCTCGCTGGAGGGGAGCGCTCCGTTTCGCTGGCCCGGGGCAGCCGGCAGCCTGAAGTCGCTGCCTGAAGCCGCGGTCTGCAGAGCTCCAGCTGGTGCGGCGTCTACAGCCTCGTGGGGGACCCGGGGGAAGAAGAAGCCATCACTGCCGGCCCGCGGCCAACTCCTACCGCGGGGCCGGCATGGACTCACCATCACCCCTGGAGGGGAGCTTCGACCGCCGGCCCTGCAGTCTACGGTGCTTCTGGCTGCGGCGGGGACTTTAAATCTCGACCGCCGGCCTGCGGCCTACACCATCTTAAAGCCGCGGTCTCCGGTGAGGAAGAGCCGATCCTGGACTGACTCTGGACTCTGGTCCTGTACACGGGGGGGGGAATGGAGGAGGACTGGCCAAATTTTTGTGCCTTCCACCACAGTGATGAATGCTGTGGTGGATGTTTGTGTTACAGTTTTATTGTGTGTTCTTTATTATTGTACTGCTGCTGACAACCCAAATTTCCACCGACCCTGGTTGTGTGGCAATAAATTATATCTTATATCTTATATCTATGCAGCCTGCCCTTTGACAGTTGCAGAATTCCATGCAACAGGAAAACCAACCAGTCAATAAACTGCAAAAAGATGGCTTGTTTAGTTTAGTCTAGTTTAGTTTAGAGATACAGCGTGGAAACAGGCCCTTCGGCCCACCGAGACCACGCCGACTGCCTCACTCGTACTACACTTCTATCCTACACACTAGGAACAATTTACAGAAGCCAATTGACCTACAAAGCTACACACCTTTGGAATGTGGGGGGATACTATGAAAGTAAGTATGCAGGTACAGCAGGATGAAAGTAAGCATGCAGGTACAGCAGGCAGTGAAGAAAGCGAATGGCATGTTGGCCTTTATAACAAGAGGAATCAAATATAGGAGCAAATAGGTTCTTCTGCAGTTGTACAGAGCCCTAGTGAGATCACACCTGGAGTACTGTGTGCAGTTTTGGTCCCGTAATTTGAGAAAGGACATTCTTGCTATTGAGGGAATGCAGCATAGGTTTACAAGGTTAGTTCCCGGGATAGCGGGATTGTCATATGTTGAGAGAATGGAGCAGCTGGGCTTGTACACTCTGGAGTTTAGAAGGATGAGAGGGTATCTCATTGAAACATATAAGATTGTTAAGGGTTTGGACACGTTAGAGGCAGGAAACATGTTCCCGATGTTGGGGGAGTCCAGAACCAGGGGCCACAGTTTAAGAATAAGGAGTAAGCCATTTAGAATGGAGACGAGGAAACACTTTTTCTCACAGAGAGTGCTGAGTCTGTGGAATTCTCTGCCTCAGAGGGTGGTGGAGGCAGGTTCTCTGGATGCTTTCAAGAGAGAGCTAGATAGGGCTCTTAAAAATAGTGGAGTCAGGGGATATGGGGAGAAGGCAGGAACGGGGAACTGATTGGGGATGATCAGCCATGATCACATTGAATGGCGGTGCTGGCTCGAAGGGCCAAATGGCCTGCTCCTGCACCTATTGTCTATTGAAAGCAGTGTACCCAGAGAAAACCCACGAGATCACAGGGAGAATGTACAAACTCCATACAGACAGCATCCATAGTCAGAATCGAACCCGGGTCTCTGGCGCTGTGAGACAGCTGTTCTACTGCTGCACCACCATGCCGCTTGTATTTTAGTATATAGTTGAACTGGACAGAGGTAGAGAGTCTGCACTTTGATGGACAAGTAAAATTTGGTGATGCAAGAACAATGCAATTCTCCGTTACCCAGGTACGGAGCATGTACCTGCTAGACCACTTTGTTTATACTGGATACTGCTCATCCCCATCAATAGAACTGTGCATTACAGGCATTTTAGTTCAGCAGGGTGTCACCCATTGCGATACTCCAGAACTTTGTGACCTTTTGTGTATTAACCGGCATCTGCAGTTCTTTGTTTCTACACGAAACACAAAATATACGGTTTGACTGTCAAACAATGCTCACAATTGCCTGCAGCAAGTCTAACAAAAATACCTTCATGCATCTGAGTAAATGGCACACAAATGCTGCTTGATGACTCCTCGCTAAAAGCAGGAAACATTTATTAATTGATATGCAAATATTTCACCAGCTGGGAAAGTACCGATTGATTTACTGGCACAGATCAACACATGTTAAGCCGTTCTCAGGTGCACAACAGTGTCTTATCATTGGGAGGCAAAGTATATTTGGAATTTGAAACTTTTCCAAAATGTATCCTCCCCGCGTTAGTTATTTACTACATCGCAGTATATTTTTCCGGAAGATCCCGATGAAAGAAGTACAAATGGAAAGTACCTTTTTATTTTAAAATAGACTTTATTCATATAGTAAATACATACGATACGTGAACCGTGCGAAAAAATTCATCCGACATGCTCGGAGGCTATACAAATTGTTCAATCCAGTCTATACATTTCTCAAATCTGTCCCCCACCCGTGCCACTCATGTGGCCCCTGGTGTGGGATACCTTCCCTTATTTTGAGGGGCGTCTCCACCACACCCTGCCCCCCGTGTCCAGCAGCGGAAGGAAGTACCGTCAACCTTATTTTTTACAGAGGAGAACACAGTAGTAGAAGAGTATTGATTGGGAACATGGTTGTTGACATGGAAGCACTAGAGAACGAGAGAAAGAGAAGAAACAAAAGGAGGCCTCGGAGACTGCAGATGCTGGAGTCTTGAGTAAAAAACAAACCGCTGGAGGACCTTCTATCAAACAAGCCTTTCAGCCTCTTCCCCTGACCATGCTACTCCCAAAAAGACTCCTACAACCAATTAAATATCCTTTAATGATCTGCCTGTTGCTGGAAGCATTGCTTCCTAACGCAGACAACCCTGAGTTCATTGAAAGGCACCTGAACTTAACAGACTATAATTTGTATAAACATAGTTAACTTTACTTTAGTTTAGAGATACAGAGCGAAAACAGACCCTTCGGCCCACCGAGTCCGCGCCGACCAGCGATCACCCCGTACATTGGAACTATCCTACACACTAGGGACAATTTACAATTTTACAGAAACTAATTAACTTACAAATCGATAAGTCTTTGGAGTGTGTGAAGAAACCGGTTCACCCATAGAAAACCCATGCGGTCACAGGGAGAACGTACAAACTCCCTACAGACAACACCCATAGTCAGGATCGAACCTGGGTCTCTGGAACTGCAAGGCAACAACTCTACCATCCTAGGGCACTGATGGTACCTTCCTTTTCTTAAGCACAAGGAAAGAGGGGCAGCACCAACAAAAATATTCTGCTCCCCTTGCACTCAGTGGGACGAGAGAAGTCATAGTCATAGTATGTTGGGTAGGTAGGGCAGGACGATCTGCAGTAGCAGGAAGAGGAGTTTGCAACCAATAAAATTAATTATATTTTCTAATTTACGAGCAGGGGAACATTAGCCGGAAGGGTTAGTGGAAAACCCGCCTATGTCCTCGTCATCCCTGGCAGCACCTCCTGTGCTGTCTGAACTTGAACAATTACAGAATTCCAGCAACAGGTAAATCAACCAACAAATAAGTTGCCAAAAATATGCCCAGTATTGTTGCGTATAGTTGAACTCGGAAGAGGGAAATGGCTGCATTGGGGTAAACCTCAGTCTACCTTTACTCAGACTTTACTGACCCTTTAATCAGACTTCACTGGACTTTATCTTGCACTAAACGTTATTCCCTTTATCCTGCATCTGTACACTGTGGACAGCTTGATTGTATGTATAGTCTTTCCGCTGACTGGATAGCACACAACAAAAAGGCTTTTCACTGTACCTCTGTACACGTGACAATAAACTAAACTAAACAAACAAGTACAATCTGCTGATGCATAAACCGTACAGTTCTGTATGACTCCAAGCACTGATACATGTACCTGCTTGACCACAATGTTTGTACACCACTCTCGCCCTTGAATAAAACTATGCATTACAGTTCAGCAGGGTAAAACACAAGCAATTTATAATGAATGTGCATAAAAGTTAAACGGAGCATTCACAAGTCCTCTTCAGACTAGTAACCGATTCACTTTCATTGAGGTAACTGATTTCTCAGCCAGGCATCTCTAAGAAGTTAGACACAAAGTGCTAGAGTAGCTCAGCATCTCTGGAGAAAAGGATGGGTGACATTTCGGGTCGGGACCCTTAAGAAGAAGGGTCCCAACCCAAAATGTCACCCATCCTTTTTCTCCAGAGATAGTGCCTGAGGCTCTGAATTACTCCAGCACTTTATGTCTATCTTTGGTATAGACCAACATCTGCAGTTCCTTGTTTCTACATCTCTAAGAAGCTAATTTGCAGCCAACACAAGGTCAATGAGTCCAAGATATTGATGGTAATTTCTCTATATTGTACTAAATGAAATACTGTTGTTAATATAGATCGGTCACCCTTCAATCCAGAAATGAGATGCCAATTTTATAAAGCAGCTTTAAAGTGTTTCAACAACTTGCATCATCCCTTGACTAAAAGTTGTCTTACAGAAACACTGTCAACCAAAACCTGGCACAAAGAACATTTGGAGATGGTAGGTTGGGGGAGGAGGATCAACAGCTTAGTGAGAGAGATATGTTTAAGATTAGGAGAAAGCAGGTGAGGCTTGAGAAGGGAATCTAAAAGCTTAGGACCTTCCAATGCTGGAACACTTAAACTAAAGGATGATCAAAGTGATACAGATCTCCTGGAGGATCGTAGGGCTGGGGGAAATCACAGTGCGAGAGAAAACACGGTAATGTCAGGGAGACATTTGGGGAAAAAAAAGTATATTCTGAGTTAATCTTGAGCTTTGTGGTAATGGATGAATGGTAAAGGGAATGAGTCACAGGTGGAGTCTAATGCAACATAAGGTACGGTAATGATGAAGAAGGGCCCCGACCCGAAACATCACCCATCCTGTTTTTTCCCCAGCGATGCTGCCTGTCCCACTGAGTTATTCCAGCATTTTGTGTCTATCTTTGGTATAAACCAACACCTGCATTCCTTGTTTCGATATATCCTGAAACTGCTGCACTCACCCTTAACCTGGGAAAGGTTAAGCTGACCGTCCACATTTAGGAGGGATCTGGTGAAGCAGAAGAGAAAGTTCAGGCAGTGTGGGGCCTACAGAAACACAGGACTGCCTTGGACAGGAGGCATGGTTGGGAGCAGAGCGGATTCCAAGCAATGCTGCGAGGCTTCAAGGTTTTTGAGTACTCAATAAATATTTTTTAAACTATCAAAACTGCCGTATGAAAAAAATGATTGATTTGAAAAGTTACTAAAAAACTCAGCGCTATGAACTAAAGTAAATAAATTAAAATGAAACATATTTTCTTTGTTGCCCAGACAGGGAGTGCTTGTTAAAATTATCAGTGTTTGAGCATCTAATCCAATATATTACTGGAAAATTCCAACAGGTGGCGTCACATACAGGGCAGTACAGTGGCGCAGCAGTAGAGTTATGCCCCTGTCCCACTTAGGAAACCTGAACGGAAACCTCTGGAGACTTTGCGCCCCACCCAAGGTTTCCGTGCAGTTCCCGGAGGTTTTTGTCAGTCTCTCTACCGGCTTCCACTACCTGCAACCTCCGGCAACCACCTGCAACCTCCGGGAACCGCACGGAAACCTTGGGTGGGGCGCAAAGTCTCCAGAGGTTTCCGTTCAGATTTCCTAAGTGGGACAGGGGCAATCCTGACTATGGGTGCAGTCTTAACGAGCTTGTACGTTCTCCTTGGGACAGCGTGGGGGGTTTTCCTTGTGCTCCAGTTTCCTCCCATACTCCAAAGACGTACAGGTTTGTAGGTTAATTGGCTTTGGTACAAAATTGTAAATTGGCTCTAGTGTGTAGGATAGTGCTAGTGTACAGGAGCGATCGCTGGTCGGCGCGGACTCAGAGGGCCGAAGGGTCTGTTCCTTGCTGTATGTCTAAAGTCTAAAGGTTGGGGCTTCACTACCAGAGTTCACTGGCAGGACACATAGATGGTTATATCAGTACCTTTCACTCAGTGTGTAAGGGAGTGTCAGAATGCTGAACCTCAAGCCCCAGCTAGTGTAATTCTGTCTAATGATATCCCTCGTTAGGCCCTGATAGATGTTTCAAATTTCACTGCCAGTTTGTTCAGAAATAAAGCACATTAGAAACATAGAAAATAGGTGCAGGAGTAGGTCATTCAGCCCTTCAAGCCAGCACCGCCATTCAATATGATCATGGCTGATTATCCAAAATCAATACCCCGTTCCTTCTTTTTCCCCATATCCCGTGATTCCGTTAGCCCTAAGAGCTAAATTTAACTCTCTATTGAAACCAGTCAATTAGCCTCCACTGCCTTATGTGGCAGAGAATCCCACAGATTCACAACTCTCTGGCTGAAAAAGGTTTTCCTCATCTCAGTCCTAAATGGCCTACCCCTTATTCTTAAACTGTGACCCCTGGTTCTGGACTCCCCCAACCTTGGGGAACATGTTTCCTGCATTTTTTTCTATGTTTCTAAAACACATTGATTTCTATGATATGAATTTAACTGAGTACATGAGTTTGCATTCCGCCAGCTATTTGGCATCCATCACAAATATGTGACATGAAGTATGTAACTAAGGGCGCCTTTACTTATGCTTGTCCATTCTGCTGGAAGTCTCTGCAAAGTGGCCTGGCAGCTAGTGAAGTTAGTTTCTTGGCAGCTAGTGAAGTTAGTTTCTTCACAAAGTGTGTGGGGGTTGATATCTTCTCCTCCCTGGTGCTCAGTACACCTGCTTTTGCACTTTGCCCACAAAGTATAAACCTGTAGCTTCTCTATATTTATTGCATATGCTATCAACATTGAGTCAACATCAAGTTCCTTGACTTGCACGTCTCAGAAGATCTGGCATGGCCCCAGCACATTGATACAATCATAAACAAGTCCGTCAGTTCCTTAAAAGATTGAGGAGATTTGGTATGTTGATGAATGCATTCTTGAACATCTACAGGTGTATGGTAGAGAGCATATTAACTGGTTGCATCATGACCTGATTCGGCAACTCGACTGCCAGGAATGAAGGAGATTACAAAAAGTTTCCAACACTGCCCGGACCATCATGGGTACTGACCTATTCACTATCGAAGGCATCTATAAAAGGCGATGCTTCAAAAAGACAGCCAGCATCATCCAAGTTGGCGATATGCAGAGTACTGCCCTGCCGACTACAAACTCAGAAGGTTCAGAAGGTTCAAAGACCCTGGCAACGCTCTCATTGCATCCCTGCCATCGGGAGGAAGGTATAGGAACCTGAAAACTGCAACTTCCAAGTTCAGGAACAGCTTCTTCCCAACAAGCATCAGGCTATTTCACACTACGAACACCAACTAAACTACGAACTACCAAGTGCCTGGGCTACACTGGGAACTTCAGGCTTTATTTTGTTTTTTATATTTATTGAACTTGTATGGATGGTTTATAATATTATCTATTGAGTACTGTGTTTAAATACCTGTTGTGCTGTTGTAAGAATTTAATTGTCATAAAACACTCTTGACCTTTGGCACTCCAGAGGCTAAGCCTTTCACAGATTTAAGTAATTTTCCTTTAAAAGATTAATACCTTGGTACTGTACAGCACTGCCCACTACTGTAGGGAAACGGTACTTCATTTGTCAGGTTCTTAGATCTAGGTAGACGAGCTTAAATGGTGAAAGATGTAACACATCTTTTAAAGTTGAAATTATACCAGGTTTTTGCAACTGGTTTCCCGTTTATGAATAAAGGAACTCCCCAGTTTACGATCGCCCGACCTACGTACATTCCGTACATACGCACGAACGATTGGGATCCCGGCAGTATAGCGTTGAGGGGCCGCAGGGGTATTCTGCCGGATGAAAACTGTGTTCATGGCCACATTTCCCATTTGCGAACTGTTCGTGTTACAAACAATTCACAGGAATGGAACCCTGCCCTGGGGATGACCTCTAGTGTGAAATTTAAAAAATCTAGAACAATCATAAAACTAAGTCACACTAAAAAAAGTTTTGAACATTACGGGTGCAGTTGTATCTTCTAAAACTTAATGAAAGCACAGAAATTCAAGTTAGCTTAATGACACCTTGTAGCAACAGGTTTGAATAAATAGCCTATCCCTTGAATGGGAACAATTCCCCATTAAAGAGTATCACTGTTGTTAATGATAATTGAAATAAGCTATTCAGCTCCCTAGACATTTGACAGCAACAAGAACATATAATCCATTGATGACAAAACACAATGCCAGTTTGAGCAGAAAGATCTGCAGTTATTTAGAGTGCAAGTGCAACTCCGAGACAGTTTTCTGACGTTGTAGATCAATAGTCATTTTAATCCTGCAATTTTGCAAAATAGTGGCAACACATGAATACGAAGCATCTGATCAGGCTCACGTCACATGAAGAAATCAAGGAAGGGGGATGGGGAGGGGAGCCGTCTGAGATGGGCCGCACCATGGCCTGGCATCGGTCCAATTCCCTTTTGTTTAGAGGAAGTGATGTGCGCTGTGGCTTCGAACATTGTAAATTTAACTGCACCGTAACATTTCAGGATCGCAGTAACATCAATCGGATCGCATGAAAAGCCCATGATCACGTACCTGGATTCCACATTAATTGGTACTCCACTCTGCATCTGCAAATCTTTTTCCAGCTAGTTGAAACGACAATAGACCAGAAAACTGTCATGCTCCACCATTGCACAGTGTGACACTGAATAGTGGTGCAAGTGAGGCCACTCAACATGTACAAATCACCCGAGTCAGCAGCGGGTCACGCTGGACTTTTCTATAGGACTATTCAGAGGCCTCCCTGTGACTTAACAACCTGCTGAGGTCATCCAGGCCTCTTACACCTTTGCTGACAATCACAATGCTGATTGAGAATATTTTCTCAATAGTAAACTGGGTGAAGAAAGCCTTAAATGTGAAATCACATGGATTTGTCCGATCGGGAGGGTACACATTATTGAGCTTACAAATGGATCTTTCAGTAATTACATCAAAAAGCAATATTCATAATTTATATTTGCCGATAAATGAAGCATTTCAACAAGCAAGGGAACAATACGAATCTATCTATCAATACTGTGGCAATTGGGATCAGCAACCACATAGAATCTCATTCTGTCTGTACCATAAAATGATCCCTGACAGAGTCAATGAAAACTGATCACAGGGGTCGACTGGATCGGATGTTGCTCCATGTGCAGAGCGCGCAGATTGGATGCAGCCTGCAGTGGCACAGAGCTGTGGAGCAACAGTGGAGGACATCAAAAACATCGTCTGGCCAGGCCGACCCCTGCAACTCCAGCTCTGCAGCCACCAGGACAATGGGCCTTTATGGCCATTAGGACTAATGTTCTTAACAACTCTGATCTTGAAGGGTATAAGTGGCGCTGAAAAACTTGGCATCTCTCATGTACTACCTGTGCAATGCATCCAGCGCCTTCAACGCCGGCTGCAGGAGGCGCCCCCTGACAAAAGGATGGCCAGGCGAGGAGAGGAGTGGGCCGTCGGTTCACGGGTACTGCTCCAGTACAACGAGTGCACAGGCTGACTTGACTTTGGACTTCGAATAATGGTACCAAAAATGGTGGTGCCAGCATGTGTTATATATGCAAAAATAATCTCACTGTGCAGTTCATTATGTGACAAATGAACCACTATTAAACAACCTCAGTGTAATCTACTATTCTGACACTCTAGTACTTAAGTGTGATTGTGCCCGTGTTTAGGATTACATTTATTTTTTGACACTTGTACTGAGGTAGTGAAAAGTTTGGTTTTGCATGATACTCAAACAGATCAGACATACCTTACATAAATACAATCAAGTCAAACTCAATCACAATGGATAGAGCACAGGGGAAGATACAGAGTGCAGAATGTAGTTCTCATCCTTACAGCACGTCAGTTCCATAGACCAAGTCCAATGTCCACAATGGGGTGGAGGTGAATCGGATAGTATCCTAGCTTATAGAATGACCATTCTGAACCCCGATAACAGAGGGGAATAAGCTGTTCCTGACTCTGGTTTAAGCTTCTATACCTTCTGTGGATGGAGGCAGGAAGAAGGAGGAATGACTTAGGTGGAACAAGTTTCTGATTATTCACGGCTCTTTAGAGGTAGCGTGAAGTGGAGATGGAATCAAATGGTAGGAAGTCTGATTTCTGTAAAATAAGATTTTTACTGAACTGTATACAAAAATAAAGAATTTCACTGTACCCAGGTACGTGACAATAAAGCACCATTGATATTGCTGTTTAATTCTTGTTTTTAATTTTTTAAAGCAATTCAATGCACGAGTTGCAACATATTTACATTTCAGAACCCAATTAGTCTGCTTGATATTGGAGATATATGACCAAGTCATCCCTGAATTCTATGCCCCAGAGTCTATAAACAGTTGAGACATTAACCATTCAAAAGGTGCAAATAATAAAGATACAGAGAAGCCAAATTGGTTGTTTACCCCCATTCCCCAAGTACAATTCCCCAAGACACTTTCTGCTTCAACCCACGGTGAATCAGCTGAGCAAATTGCTAAGAAAACAGAAGGTTGCAGTAAGCCTGTAAACTGCTTTGATATCAGTTCAACAATCATACAGATGCTTTCTTAGTTTAGTTTAAAGATACAGCGTGGAAACAGACCATGCGGCCCACCGATCCGCGCCGACCAACGACCCCGCACACTAACACTAATCTACACACACTAGGGACAATTTAAATTATACCAAGACATTTATCCTACAACCTGTACGTCTTTGGAGTGTGGGAGGATGCAGCAATCCTGAAATAAATTCTAAATTCTAAATACTAATATAAAAGCAAATGCTGAAAATATTCAGCAGGGCAGTCAGCATCTGTGGTGGGAGAAACAGAGTTAATGCTTCATGTCTGATAAAAGCTCAGAGAGCTGATAACATGAACACCATTTCCCCTCAGTACACATGCTGCCCCAAATTCTGATCGGCTCTGGCAGTTTCAGCTTTTATTTCCATTTTTGCCTGCCTTTTACAAAAATTATTTGAATGTTTCCATAGATGGTTAAAACTTACCCGAAAGATAGAAATCTTGATGATCTATCTGGCTTTGCATCAACATCGTCCTGCTGCCCTGCGTCTTGTACAGGATGGAAGTCTTCTTCCTTTTCCTCCATATCTGGTTTTATAACAAAGTTTGTTAAGTATTATCCGAACACTTATCTGAAGATTTAATTACAATTAATTGAAACTGACAATATTTATTTTCAGTGTAGTCGGATAATTAAAGAATAAATGTAACTAAATTTCTAAATAATTCAAATGATTTAAAGTACATTCCAACACCAAAGTGACTATATCAGTCATATTAATTATCATCTGAATGGATAATCAGGCAACTCAAGTGAGTTTATTGTCATGTGTCCCTGTATAGGACAATGAAATTCTTGCTTTGCTTAAGCACACAGAAAATAGTAGGCATTTACTACAAAACAGATAAATGTGTCCATATACCATGATATAAATATATACACACATGAATAAATAAACTGGTAGTGCAAATAACAGAAAGTGGTTGCTAATAATCAGAGTTTTGTCCGAGCCAGGTTTAATAGCCTGATGGCTATGGGGAAGTAGCTATTCCTGAACCTGGTTGTTGCAGTCTTCAGGCTCCTGTGCCTTCTACCTGAAGGTAGCAGGGAGATGAGTGTGTGGCCAGGATGGTGTGGGTCTTTGATGATACTGCCAGCCTTTTTGAGGCAGCGACTGCGATAAATCCCCTCGATGGAAGGAAGGTCAGAGCCGATGATGGACTGGGCAGTGTTTACTACTTTTTGTAGTCTTTTCCTCTCCAGGGCGCTCAAATTGTCGAACCAAGCCACGATGCAACCGGTCAGCATGCTCTCGACTGTGCACCTGTAGAAGTTAGAGAGAGTCTTCCTTGACAATCCGACTCTCCGTAATCTTCTCAGGAAGTAGAGGCGCTGATGAGCTTTTTTGATAATTGCATTAGTGTTCTCGGACCAGGAAAGATCTTCAGAGATGTGCACCCCCAGGAATTTGAGGTTCGTGACCCTTTCAACCATCGACCCGTTGATATAAATGGGGCTGTGGGTCCCCCTCCTAATCCTTCCAAAGTCCACAATCAGTTCCTTGGTTTTGCTGGTGTTGAGGGCCAGGTTATTGCACTGGCACCATATGGACAGTTGCTCGATCTCTCTTCTGTACTCTGACTCATCCCCATCAGTGATACGCCCCACAATAGTGGTGTCGTCAGCGAACTTGATGATGGAGTTCGCACTGTGGTTCGCTACGCAGTCATGGGTATAGAATGAGTACAGCAGGGGGCTGAGCACGCAGCCTTGAGGTGCTCCCGTGCTGATTGTTATTGAGGCTGACACATTTCCACCAATACGAACAGACTGTGGTCTGTGGACGAGGAAGTCGAGGATCCAGTTGCAGAGGGATGCGCAGAGACCCAGTTCTGCGAGTTTGGTAACCAGTTTGGAGGGGATGATTGTGTTAAATGCCGAGCTGTAATCAATGGATAATACTGACTTACATCTGCAATGCTAACCTAGCTACAGCAAGGAACTAGATACAGTGAAGGATTGGACTTGATTTCCCCCTCCCGCAATGGCTTAATCCTCAATACACGGCTAACACTTACCCTCCTCTGGTTCCACTCTGATTTATTATAAACAAACATACACTGGCATGTTTACAGGAAGTGTCAGTGCATGGCAAACTGCTGAGATAATTTCTCCCTCTCTTTTATCTGTATAGTATTTCAATAGCATTGATTGATCTAGGCAGGAACACCATATCATGTAATCCAGACTGATATTGCAGTCCAGTGCCAACAAGGCAGTGTTGCAATGTACTCAAATATTATATACACAGTCAAATCAATGCAAGCAATGGAAAGAAAGGCATGCCATGTATCCCTCTCGTAATCACCAACATTAATTCTTCACAGAGGCTGCATGGCTTATTGAGCATTGCTAGCTATTTCTGACACTCACAATTTCTGTTTAAAACAGAATGGTTTTTAACTAATGGAGAAATTAAGATATTTCATAAGAACGTCACAATTAAGTGAAATGTATAGCTAAATGCACTAGTTTAATAAGGCATTTGTTGTGTTCCATTTAAATAATAAACATATTCACGTTCACATTACAGGAGTAGAATTAGGCCCATCGAGTCAACTCCGCCATTCAATCATGGCTGATCTTTGCCTCCTAATCCCATTTTCCTGCCTTCACCCCATAACCTTTGACACCTGATCTAATCAAGAGTTTGTCTATCCATGCCTTAAAAATATCCACTGACGGCCTCCACTGCCCTGTGGAACTCATTGCCACAGGGCCTTGGAGGTCAAGTCAGTGGAACATGTTCACCCGTTCACATTAGTTCAATGTTATCCCATTTTCTTACTCCCCACACCTGAGGAGCAATTTACGGAGGCCAATTAACCTACAAACCTGCATGTCTTTGGGATGAGGGAGGAAACCGGGGCATCAGGAGAAAACCCATGCGGTCACAGGGAGAACGTGCAAACAGCACACAGACAGCACCCGAGGTCAGGATCAAACCTGCTTCTTTGACTGTCTGCCATTGCATATTCTCTAACATTGTATTAAACGGCACAGTTTAAAACTGGTAAAAATAAATGTTTCTCTGTTTTTAAATGTGAAAAGTGATGTCACTTCTTAAACCATTCCGCCATTCAATCCTGGCTGATCGATCGCTCCCTCCTAACCCCATAGTCTTGCCTTCTCCCCATACCCTCTGATATCCGTACTAACTATGAAAATAATTATTTGAGAACATTTTGCAAACAAGACTGCAATGACAGAGTAATGTGACCGAGGTCAAACACATGAAAGGGCATTAATGAAAAGTAGTTATTTCTGCATATTAATGGAATTAATTTCCTGATAGGCTGGGGACAAAAATAATAGACCTATTGAAGAATTGATGTCCCAGCAAGAAAGTCGCAGGCGATATTTCCAATGGATTAATTGATTGTGGTGTAAATCCCCAGACTTATCTGCATTTATTTAATGAACCTGGGATATTATTGTGCCAGACAAAATGTGTAGGAAGGAACTGCAGATGATGGTTTACACCGAAGATAGACACAAAATATAACTCAGAAGCACCGATGATGGGTCTCGACTCAAAACGTCACCCAATCCTTCTCTCCAGAGATGCTGCCTGAGTAACCCGCTGAGTTACTCCAACATTGTGTGTCAAATTACAGTTCCATTTGCCTTGGTTGGGGATTCATTAGATAAACAGACTAAGCCATCAGAGAAAAAGGCAGATGTTTGGAGCCCATTTCTGGAACAAGGAAAAATCTCATCTCTTTTTTACGTGGATCTCAATATACCGAATGTACCTGCATATACATCAATGGGAGTAACTGTAATCGTGCTGATGTGCGTACATATGGACATCAACAGGAAATAAATATCTGCAGTGAATGTGTATCAACAAGGACTTTCACAAAAAGTGTGCTATGCAATTTAAATTATTATTAGACACTATCCAAAATAAGACTTAACTTTTACAGTTCCAATGTACACATTTATCTCCTGTTCTGGAAAAGTGATATAATATCTATTTGCATTTGGGGATCTTGATAGATCTGATAAAGCAAAATCCATAAAGTACAGAATTAACTTGAAATTCATTACTTTTTCGAACAATTATTAAAATGAAACATGTGGTTTAGAGGCAGTTTATTTGTTTGAGAATCACAAAATGTCAGCTACATTTGGAAGTGTGAGAGCAATAGCCAGCACATTCTGAAATATGTCATAAACAATATATAGAATTTGTACCAGAGAAATCATATCTGTGACTCTGTGGCAGCTTGAAGCAATTTTCACTCTCGGTAATTTAATTACTTCTGTGAAAACATGTCATCTTCAGAATAAACACCAGCTCTCAGCTGGTTAAAATGAAAATATGTGCACCAAATGGTTATTTTCATTTTACACATTTATCACTGCCAGCACACAAAGGACTGTAGATATTAATTTCATGTTCATATCCACTGATATATACATTTTTCTAAATATCTAGAACATGCCCTAAAAGTATTGTTCAGTTTATAACTTAATGAAATAATCTACACAGCAAATGTATGCTGTGCCAAAAATATATGCACCACTGTAGAAGATTTTTCACGACATAAATAGAGACACTCCCGACTTACGTGATAAGCAACTTATATAAACTTGCACTAAAGTAAACAAATTTGTACTCAGTCCCTAGTTCAAAGCCGTATGTAAATTCCGCAACACTGTACAATCACTCAAGTTTACATTGAAACAAGCCGGCAATGCCTGCTCACAAGGCCACACGCCGCAGAAATGCCTTATTGATGGGATGGGCCTCAAATTTACAAGCAACTTTGCAAGTAACTTGAGCAAAACATAAAGTGCTGGATTAACTCAGCAGGTCAGGCAGTATATCTGGTGGACATAGTGGAGTAGAAGACATAGATGTACGTTTCCTCCACAGGTACTGTGGAGAGGTTTTGAGTTATTAGCTGCTGCTGAGTTGCGGCTGGACGCCACTGAGACAGCGAGCTTTAACCCAGTAGTATTGACTTGCGTTTTGAACGAGGAGAGTGACGAGGATTTATCAAGCAGAGGGGTTTCTGCTTGATTCCAACTAATACTCTCAGTGAGTTATTTTGGGCAGGGATGGGAACAAACACAGAGTCGATGATTACAATTTGCATAAAATCTGACTGACAGAACGTAACCCTTTGGAGTGCCTGTATATTTAAATTGTACGACTAATATATTCTGCTGTGCCCAACCATAATTCATATTCTATTTAGATTTTAGAGATATAGCACGGAAACAGAGTCACCAGGTCCATGCCGACCAGCAATCACCCTGTACACTAGCACTATCTTACGCACTAGGGACAATTTACAATTTTACCAAAGCCAATTAACCTACAAAACTGTACATTTTTGGAATGTGGGTGGAAGCCAGGGCCCCCGGAGAAAACACACCTGATCACAGGGAGAACGTACAAACTCCATACTGCCAGCACCCGTAGTCAGGATCGAACCTGGGTCTCTGGTGCTGTAAGGCAGCAACGTCACCACCATGCCACTGTGCCACATTTGGTGAATCAAAGGTTTTTCTTTGTACATGGCTCAATAATAAACTAAACTAACTAACTTAACCATATGCCACAACCAAGAAGTTGTATCCAAGTAAAATTAGTTAGTAAATCTGTGGGTTTAAGAGGCGGTATAACACCTTTCACATTTGAAACCCGAACAGCAAGTATTTTCATTTAATTTCAATCCACAGATTATCAAACGCTATTGCCAATGAAAAATCAATGGAACATAACACATCAGCCCTCTGTCAAACTCAAAATTTTCATCCCCCCCCCTCACAATTGTTTAAAAAGCTACCAAAATTAATATCTGCTAGAACATTAAAACAAATCATAAATCTTTAAACTATGCAGAAATCAAGTGGCCAATTTTTTTGCACAAGTTTCCTTAATATTTACGTGGAAGTGTCTTCTTAAATATCTGTTTCAATAGTTAACCAAGACAATGTAAAAATAACATAGAAATAAGTTGCATAAGTATTGATTTGAGAGCGTGTTAAAGCCATTAGGGTCATTCGTAATTAAAAGAGGAATCTTTTTTCAAACTGCAATTCCTTCAATGGTCACACTGTCAATGGTAACACGGTCAATGTGTGATTGGCAAGGATATGAGCCAGTCATCTCCACTCTTCCGTTCAGCAACAAATGTCGTTTTTGCCTGCATTTATTTTCATCGCCCGGACCACTGGTATGGTTGCTTTAATTTGTACGGATACCATTACAGGCAATATCCCTCCCAGCGACATTGAAACCATGATAGATGCGTTTTAAGTCCCAGATACATTCATTTAATAGGGCGTTGTAAATTCCGAGAAGGGATTTCGCCATATTCTCGATTCCGGGCATAGAACGTGAAAGGGATCAAAGTCTTATGCATATCGTCCTAAAACTATTTTGGGGGAGACAAAGGAAGTGGAATAAGTTCCAATAAACTTCGGGGTTTTGTTTGAAAAAGTTTTTACTTCCCAATGCACGGCTATTAAACCGGCTACAAAACGCGACCAAATGCGGTTCAATGAGGACGCGGTGAATAACAAAAAGACGTAGGCTTGCGCCTTTAAGAATTTCCGAGAAATTCAAGTGAGCAATCAAAATCAGGCTAAACACCGGTTAAAATAAAATAAAGTAAAGGTGTTCGCAGTACCTTCGTCTAAACCGATTAGAAGCGGCGCAGAGAGCAAGAGCGGACACAAGAACTTAGATCCTGGTTAAGTTGTTGCCGCTGAAACTGACACAAATTGTATCGGACGTCGAGGGATGAGGAAATGGCTGGTGAAACTGACTGGCGGCAGTTCCGCCCCTGCATACAGCTCCACAACACAAACCCTAGTTGGATTTCAGAAAACCTAAGCGACAAATTAAAATGTGCTCCCCCAGATTCAAGACTCAGTGGCAGAATCTCTCGAGTTTGGACTTGATTTGCAGGATGTTTAATTCAAAGGAAGTTCATCTTCTTGACATTGAAGAATGGCCAGGAGTAAATGTAAATCTTTCCTGCATTTTAATTTGTCGCTTATGTCTTCTATCTTTCCTATCGTATCCAATGGGGAACACGAACAGGAATAAATCATTACACCTCAAATTATCAAGGGACATAGACATAGAAATTAGGTGCAGGAGTAGGCCATTCGGCCCCTCAAGCCTGCACTGCCATTCAATATGTTCATGGCTGATCATCCAAATCAGTATCCTGTACCTGCCTTCTCTCCATACCCCCTGATCCCTTTAGCCACAAGGGCCACATCTAACTCCCTCTTAAATATAGCCAATGAACTGGCCTCAACTACCTTCTGTGGCAGAGAATTCCACAGATTCACCACTGTGTGAAAAATGTTTTTCTCATCTCAGTCCTAAAAGACTTCCCCCTTATCCTTCAACTGTGACCCCTTGTTCTGGACTTCCCCAACATCGGGAACAATCTTCCTGCATCTAGCCTGTCCAACCCCTTAAGAATTTTGTAAGTTTCTATAAGATCCCCATTAGACTAAGACATTAGACTTTGGGGAAAATTAATCTGTTAATTTTAGTTAGAGCTCCAAGGGATAGCCGAGTTAAGGGATATTGAGAGAAGGCAGGAACGGGGTGCTGATTGGGGATGATCAGCCATGATCACATTGAATAACGGTGCTGGCTCGAAGGGCCGAATGGCCTACTCCTGCACCTATTGTTTATGGTCTATAAATTTATCACCAAGAAAATAAAAATATCTCAGAGAACAGGGGAGGAAGTCAGACTGGTCACATTTAACTTTGGCTATTAGCACTTTTAATTTTAAATAGCAGGAGATACGATCAGAAATGTTCAACTTGCATTTCATGACATGGGTAATATATTTAATTGGGAGAAGGCAGGGCACACGATCATTAACTGGAAGGTGACAATAGCATTGGAGTTGAATGGCTAGATCTGGTTAGATTAAATAAACGGGCTCCAAATTGGCAAGATTAATTTTTCACATGCATTCACAGACTGGGGGTATCATTAGCAATGCCAGCATTTGATGCTTCTCATTTTATGAATGTCCCAAGGAGATTTAAGAGGGCTGATCAGGCTTGGCCCAGTGATGGCCAAACATGCCCCGCATTGAGGTAAAGAATCAAGTCAAGATTTGTAGGAAGAAACTGCAGATGTTGGTTTAAACCAAAGATAGACACAAAAAGTGTCAAGATTGTTTTATTGTCAAAATGTGTAAGGAAGAAGGGTCTCAACACGAAACATCACCCATTCCTTCTCTCCAGAGATGCTGCCTGTCCCGCTGAGTTACTCCAGCTTTTTTGTGTCTATCTTTTGTTTTATTGTCATATGTCCCAAAACAAAACAATGAAAACCTACTTGTATTAGCAGCACAATAGATTTATAAACACAGTCCAGTCACTCCCCAACTTATGTAAGGGTTTGTTCCGTGAACGCGTCAGATTTTACCTAAGTCAGCATCACCACCCCTTGCCCAAAATAACTAATTGAGAGTATTAACTGTCTCAGCAGCATCTGATTGTGTCCAGGGCACTTTCTGCAACACGCGGTCTTCTGGGTAAGCACCTCCACCATTGCTAGCTTGTTTCTGATGTAAACTTCAGTGATCGTACAATGTTGCGGAAATTACAAATTGCCTTGATTGCACCAGGGACTGAATAGAGAATTGTTTACATAAGATTGACACAAAGTACTGGAGTAACTCAGCGGGTCAGGCAGCATCTCTGGAGAAAAAGGATGGGTGACATTTTCAGACTTCAGAAGAAGGGTCCCAACCTGAAGCATCACCAATCCTTTTGCTCCAGAGATGCTGCCTGATCCACGAGTTACTCCAGTACTTTGTGTCTATCTTCAGTATAAACCAGCATCTGCAGTTCCTTTCTGCACATAGTTTACATAAGTGCAAATTATGTAAGCTGCCTATAGTGTAAGTCAGGCAAAGGATTGGTTGAAGGTAGACAGAAATGCTGGAGGAACTCAGCGGGTGAGGCAGTATCTATGGAAAGAAGAAATAGACGACGTTTCAGGTCAAGACCTTTCTTCAGACTGATGTCGGGGGGTGGGGGGGGGGGGGGGGGGGGGGGGGAGCAGGAAAAATAAATAAAATGCGGGAACAGTAGGCTTGTGGGAAAGCTGGGATGGGGAGGGGAAGGAGGGAGAAAGCAAGGACTATCTGAAATTAGAGAAGTCAATGTTCATACTACTGAGGTGTAAACTACCTAAGCAAAATATGAGGTGTTGTTCCTCCAATTTGGGCTGGGCCTCACTCTGGCAATGGAGGAGGCCCAGGCCCAGTAACTCATTGGGTCAGGCAACATCTCTGGAGAAAGGAATACGAGACGTCTACTGTTCCAGGTATGAACTCCTATATAACGGCGAGACCAAGCACAGACTGGGCGATTGTTTGGCTGAACACCTTCACTCAGTCCGCCTTGGCCTATGTGATCTCCCAGTTGCCAAGCACTTTAACTCCCCTTCCTATACTGACCTTTCTGTCCTGGGTCTCCTCCATTGCCAGAGTGAGACCAAATGCAAATTGGAGGAACAGCACCTCGTATTTCACTTGGGCAGCTTACAACCCAACAGTATGAATATTGATTTCTCAAACTTCAAGTAACCCTGGCATAACCCCCCCCTCCCTCCCTCTTTCTCTCTCCCTCTCTGTCCCACCCTAGTTGTCGTACTAGTTTCACTGTTGTCCTGACGCGTTTCACTGTCTGTACAACTCATTACCACTTCGCCCACAGCCAACAATGGACCATTGTGGGAACCACCGATCCTTGATTGTTAATTTTTGCATATCTTTCATTCATGCACCGCCATTCAATATGATCATGGCTGATCATTCAACTCAGTATCCCGTACCTGCCTTCTCTCCATACACCCTGATCCCTTTAGCCACAAGGACCACATCTAACTCCCTCTTAAATATAGCCAATGAACTGGCCTCAACTACCTTCTGTGGCAGAGAGTTCCAGAGATTCACCACTCTCTGTGTGAAAAATGTTTTTCTCATCTCGGTCTTAAAGGATTTCCCCTCTATCCTTAAGCTGTGACCCCTTGTCCTGGACTTCCCCAACATTGGGAACAATCTTCCTGCATCTAGCCTGTCCAACCCCTTAAGAATTTTGTAAGTTTCTATAAGATCCTCCCTCAATCTCCTAAATTCTAGCGAGTACAAGCCGAGTCTATCCAGTCTTTCTTCATATGAAAGTCCTGACATCCCAGGAATCAGTCTGGTGAACCTTCTCTGCACTCCCTCTATGGCAATAATGTCTCCTCAGATTTGGAGACCAAAACTGTACACAATACGCCAGGTGTGTTCTCACCAAGACCCTGTACAACTGCAGTAGAACCTCCCTACTCCTATACTCAAATCCTTTTGCTATGAATGCTAACATACCATTCGCTTTCTTCACTGCCTGCTGCACCTGCATGCCTACTTTCAATGACTGGTGTACCATGACACCCAGGTCTCGTTGCATCTCCCCTTTTCCTAATCGGCCACCATTTAGATATTATTTCCTAATCGGCCACCATTTTTCTATAACAGTTTATATCACCATCTATATCTCTTGTTTCCCTATCCCGACTCTCAGCCTGAAAGGTCTCGACCAATGATGGATTGAATGATCCACTAGTCACAATTTTTTTGCACTTCAAATCAAAAAGGTCTGACATTCAGGAACAAACCACATGGAATTCAACTGGCGCAGGAGTTCACCACTCTCAGGGTTGGAGGTTGTACTTTCATGCGGGCAATGCTCTGTGGAGATCAGGATATTTTGTCACAGGGTCATGCTGCATGGGCACAGACTCTTTGGCTCACCAAGTCCATCCTGACCAAATATCCATTAACCCAAATCCCATTTTACCCCAGAAAGGGCCGGGGTGATACCAAGAGAGTAAAAGGTAAAAGTACTTCACTTCCTCTAGTCATAGGCAAGAGCTTTTAAAAATACTTGGACACATCCATTCTTCTTTATGCTAACTGACCTGCTTAATTTCTTCCCCTCTGTGCTAAACCCCACCCCACATTTTCTATTTCAAGATCACTAACAATTCATAAGTCAATACACAATAGACAATAGGTGCAGGAGTAGGCCATTCGGCCCTTCGAGCCAGCACCGCCATTCAATGTGATCATGGCTGATCATCCCCAATCAGTATCCCGTTCCTGCCTTCTCCCCATATCCCCTGACTCCACTATCTTTAAGAGGATTATCTAGCTCTCTCTTGAAAGTATCCAGAGAACCAGCCTCCATCGCCTTCTGAGGCAGAGAATTCCACAGACTCCCAACTCTCTGTGAGAAAAAGTGTTTCCTCGTCTCCATTCTAAATGGCTTACTCCTTATCTTAAACTGTGGCCCCTGGTTCTGGACTCCCCCAACATCGGGAACATCTTTCCAGCCTCTAGCGTGTCCAAACCCTTAAAAATCTTATATGTTTCAATAAGATATCCTCTCATCCTTCTAAACTCCAGATTATACAAGCCCAGCTGCTCCATTCTCTCAGCATACGACAGTCCCGCCATCCCGGGAGCTAACCTTGTAAACCTATGCACCACTCCCTCAATAGCAAGAATGCCCTTCCTCAAATTAGGAGACCAAAACTGCACACAATACTCCAGGTGTGGTCTCACTAGGGCCCTATACAACTGCAGAAGGACATTTTAGCTCCTCTACTCAACTTTTCTTGTTATAAAGGTCAACATGCCATTCGCTTTCTTCACTGCCTGCTGTACCTGCATGCTTACTTTCATTGAATGATGAACAAGGATCCCCCAGATCCCATTGTACTTCCACCTTTTCCCAACTTGACACCATTTAGATAGTAATCCGCCTTCCTGTTTTTGCTACCAAAGTGGATAACCTCACATTTATCCACATTAAACTGCATCTGCCATGCATCTGCCCACTCACCCAACCTGTCCAAGTCACCCTGCATTCTCATAGCATCCGCCTCACAGTTCACACTGCCACCCAGCTTTGTGTCATCTGCAAATTTGCTAATGTCACTTTGAATCCCTTCATCCAAATCATTGATGTATATTGTAAATAGCTGCGGTCCCAGCACCGAGCCTTGCGGTACCCCACTAGTCACTGCCTGCCATCCTGAAAGGGACCCGTTAATACCTACTCTTTGTTTCCTGTCTGCCAACCAATTTACTATCCATGTCAGCACTCTATCCCCAATACCATGTGCCCTAATTTTGCACACTAATCTCCTATGTGCGACCTTATCAAAAGCTTTCTGAAAGTCCAGGTACACTACATCCACTGGCTCTCCCTTGTCCATTTTCCTGGATACATCCTCAAAAAATTCCAGAAAATTAGTCAAGCATGATTTCCCCTTCGTAAATCCATGCTGACTCTGGCCGATTCCGTTACTGCTATCCAAATGTGCCGCTATTTCATCTTTTATGATTGAATCCAGCAACTTCCCCACCACCGATGTCAGGCTAACTGGTCTATAATTCCCTGTTTTCTCTCTCCCACCTTCCTTAAAAAGTGGGATAACATTAGCTACCGTTCAATCCACAGGAACTGATCCTGAATTTTTTATGTGCTGCAAAATGGCAAGAAGCATTTCACTTCACTACACCTAGGTGTATGTGAATGTGACTAATAAAATACCTTTGATACCTTTGAATCTATAGAACATTGGAAAATGATCACCAATGCGGCCATGATTTCTAGAGCCTCTTCCTTAAGTTCCCTGGGATGCAGACCATCAGGCCCTGGGGATTTATCACCCTTCAGTCCCATCAGTTTACCCAACACCATTTCCTGCCTAATGTGGATTTCCTTCAGTTCCTCCGTCACCCCAGATCCTCAGGCCACTTCTATATCAGGAAGTTTGTTTGTGTCCTCCTTGAAGACAAAGTACCTGTTCAACTCATCTGCCATCTGCCATTTCCTTGTTCCTCCTAATAAAGTCACCTTTTTCAGTCTTCAAGAGTCCAACTTTGGTCTTAAGTAATTTTTTCCTCTTCACATACCTAAAGAAGCTTTTTACTATCCTCCTTTATATTATTGGCTAGCTTACCTTCTCCCCGTATTGCCTTTTAATCATCTTTTCTCCCTGTATTGCCTTTCTAGTTATCTTCTGTTGCTCTTTAAACATTACCCAATCCTCTTGCTTCCTGCTCATCTTTGCTACGTTGTACTTCTCTTTTATTTTTATACTGTCCCTGACGTCCCTTGTCAGCCTTGGAATCTTTCTTCCTCTTTGGAATGAACTGATCCTGCACTTTCTGTATTATTCCCAGAAATGCCTGCCATTGGTGTTCTACTGTCATCCCTGCTAGGGTATCTTTCCAGTCAATTTTGGCCAGCTCCTCTTTCATGGGTCCATAATCCCATTTATTCAACTGTAACATTGACACCTCCGATTTACCCTCCTCCCTCTCCAATTATAAACTTGACCATGTTATGGTCACTACCTCCTAATGGCTCCTTAACCTCAAGTTCCTACATCAAATCTGGTTCATTACACAACACTAAATCCAGAATTACCTTCTCCCCGGTAGGCTCCAATACAAGCTACTCTAAGAATCCATCACGGAGGCGCTACACAAACTCCCTTTCTTGGGGTCCAGTACCAACCTGATTTTCCCAGTCTACCTGCATGTTGAAATCTCCCATAACAAACGTAGCATTACCTTTACTACGTGCCAATTTTAACTCCTGATTTAACTTGCACCCTTTATCCAGGCTACTGTCTGGGGGCCTGTAGATAAGTCCCGTTAGGGTCTTTTTACCCATACAATTCCTTAGTTCTATCCATACTGACTCCACATATCCTGTTTCAATGTCACCCCTTGCAAGGGACTGAATTTAATTCCTCACCAACAGCGCTACCCCACCCCCTCTGCCCACGTGTCTGTCTTTTCGATAGGAGGTATAGCCTTGAATATTCAGTTCCCAGCCCTGGCCCTCTTGCAGCCGTGTCTTTGTAATTCCCACATCATACTTGCCAATTTCTAACTGCGCCTCGAGCTCGTCCACTTTATTTATTTCTAGACCAAGTGCAGACCCATTGGGTCTGGTCCCCGAACGCGTTTCAGACCCCGAGTATGGTGGGGGGGAAAGGGGGAGGGAGGAGGGGATGTTACCGAACTGAACTCACTGTGGAATGAAGTCAGTGAAAGCGGCGGTTAGAGAGTGTGAGGCCTCGCATCCTCGGCACTTCTGAGACGCCGGCTCTGTCGCGCTGGCTGTTCCCCCACTGCTGGAAAAGCAGCGGTTGAAGTTGCGATGTTTGGCTTGAGGCAGCGTGACAGGGGAAAGTGTGCGCGTTTTTGGAGCAGAGGCGGGCGTCAGCAGCCGGTATGGTCGCTGGCCAGCAGGTGGCGACAAAATGAGTGGGGTGGTGGGGGGGGTTGGAGGATTTTATTAAAAAATGGGTACATAAAAAGAAAAAATGTTTTGAGGAGTGCATAATTGAACGTAAAAGTGAATGAGCTAACGACATGGAAAAAATGACGGAGTTTCATGACTAAGTGCTGGTGGACCAAGGAATCAAAGGCCGAATCTGGCAGACACAGACACACACACAGACACAGAGACAGACACAGAGACAGACAGACACAGACACAGTTTTAATATATAATAGATACTTTGCGCATTCATATACAACACTTTGACCTTGGTATTCACCTCCCCTCTCACACCGCTCGCAATTGTCCCCGACCTTACTCTCTTATCAAACTTTCCTTCCCATTAATTCAAGGGTCTTTTGTAACTTTTTCTGTACTCACTTCCCCTTCAACTCCATCTTTATACTCCCAATTTGTTAATCCCTCACCCCCACTATTTAGTTTAAACCCACATGTGTAGCCCTGGCAAACCTGCCTGCCAGAACGTTGGCCCCCCCTCCAGTTAAAATGTAACCTGTCCCTTTTGTACAGGTCACCCTTACCCCAGAAGAGATCCCAGTGGTCTATAAATCTAAACCCTTGCACCCTGCACCAGCCCCTCAGCCACACATTCAGATCCCCTATCTCCCTGTTCCTGTCCGGTACGGGGTTGGTATTGATGGCACTGCCCTGAGCTGGTTCATCTCTTACCTCAAAGGTAGGAGTTTCTCGACTAACTTAGGCAACTTTCTCCTCCCCAGCTATTCTCTGCTGTGGGGTTCCACAAGGTTCCATCCTTGGCCCCATTCTCTTCTCCCTGTATATGCTCCCCTCAAGTAATTGAAAGGTACGGCATTTCCTTCCATTGCTACGCAGACGATACACAACTCTATCTCCCCCTGAGCCCAAAAACCAATCAAATCTGCTTAACCTTACCCGCTGCCTCGAGGATATAAAGTGCTGGATGGCCCAGAACTTCCTCCAATTAAATGAGAGTAAGTCTGAGGTCATCCTTCTAGGCCCCTCAGACTCAATCAAAATTATAGCAGGCAGCCTTGGAAGCCTTACCCCACTACTCAAACCTTACGTAAAAAACATTGGCATGATATTTGACTCAGCACTGAAATTTGACAAACGTCAATGCCGTGGTAAAAGCTAGCTTCTTTCAGCTTCGGACGATAGCTAAAATAAAACAATTCCTCCACTTTGATGACCTCGAAAAGATCATCCACACATTTATCTCCTCCCGCCTAGATTACTGCAACTCTCTTTACACTGGCATCAGCCAATCTTCCCTGTCCCGCCTGCAACTGGTCCAAAAGGCCGCAGCAAGACTCCTGACGGGCACCCGAAAAAGGGGCCACATCACCCCGATCCTGGCCTCTCTCCACTGGCTCCCTGTGCGGTTCCGTATACATTTCAAGACCCTCCTCTATGTCTACAATGCCCTCAATGGGCTTGCCCCCTCCTACATTAAAAGTCTTCTCACCCACCACTCCACCTCCAGGTCCCTCAGATCGGCCGACTTGGGGCTGCTGAATATCCCGCGGTCTAGGCATAAGCTTAGGGGCGACCGCACCTTTACGGTTGCAGCTCCTAGACTGTGGAACAGCATCCCCTTTCCCATCAGAACTGCCCCCTCCATCGACTCCTTTAAGTCAAGACTAAAATCTTATCTATACTCCCAAGCCTTTCCTGACGTCCACTGAACGAGGGCTATGTATATAGTTTGTTTGTTTATACTATTCTTATAACAAATGTAAAGCACTTTGGCCAACGAGAGTTGTTTTTTTATATGTGCTATATAAATAAATGTGACTTGGCTTGACTGTCCTCACTAGCACGAGGTACTGGAAGCAATCCAGAGATAACCACCCTAGAAATTCTGCTTTTCTGTCGTCTTCCTAACTCTCTGAACTCGTGTTGCAGAACCTCCTTCCTCTTCTTCCCGATGTCATTTGTGCCTACGTGCACAACTACTGGCGGCTATTCACCCTCCCTCTCGAATATGTTCTGAATTCGGCTCGTGACATCCTGAACCCTGGCACCAGGGAAACAACAGACCATCCTCACGTCTCGTCTGCCCACACAGAATCTCCTGTCCGCTCCTCAGACAATGGCGTCACCCACCACTATGGCTCTGCCCGACGTCGGTCTCGCCGGTCGAGTCCAATCCCTAGGACTGGAGCCACAGACGTGTCCACCGCTTGGACTGGAAGTGTGGTCTCCCCCGACAGTTCCCAAGAGGGCGTACCCGTTTTCATTAGGCACAGCCGCCTGGGTCTCCTACACTCCATGGTTAACACTCTTTCTCCCAGTCACACACCTTTGTTCTTACCGTATCCTTGGCGTGACAACCTCACTGTGGATCTTGTCCAGGAAATTCTCGTTTTTCCGGATGGCACCGAGCTCATCCAGCTGCTTCTCCAGTGCCCCAACACGGTCCTGCAGGAGCTGAACCTGGACACACTTGCCACAGTTGTAGCAGCCAGAGGCTCCATCTGTGTCCCTGGCCTCCCACATCCTGCAAGCCTCACACGCTCATCTTACCCGTCATGTGTTCACCATTTCCCGTCCTCTCCAGCTTTTTGCGTAGTCTCCTCTCTTCAGCCTCCTCGCCAAAGACTCACTTTTCTAGACTCTCGAGCCAAAGACTCACTTTTCTCTCAAGGCACTTCCTTCACAAGGCCACTCCCTCAGAGTAGCCTTGCTTACATTGGCTGTTAAATTACCCAATTTGCAAATCAAATTCCTCAGTTTTAAACTGTTTTTCCCCTCCGACTCGCGTTTCCCCGCGGGTTTCAGGCAATAAGCTCTTCTCCCTGCTTCTCTTTGATTACTGCTTCTCCGAGATCCACGTAATCATGCTCATCTTTCAGAAAGGTTTCTTCTCCAACAGATCCAAAATAGAAACAACTGCTTTAACCCCAGAAACTGCATTGAATCCAGATACACATTTATGTGGACCAATATCCTATTGGAATTGGACACTAGATTTATCAGGTCAAGCAGCATTGAGTCCAAATAGGCAGAGTTAATGTTTTGGGTCAAAGTCCCTTATGTGGTCAAACCCAAATGTTTCCAGCATTGTCTATAGATATTCTTAGGGGCAACACAGTGGTAGAGTTGTTGCCTTACAGCACCAGAGACACAAGTTCAATCCGGACAACAGGTGTCATCTGTACATTATCCCTGTGACTGTGGAACGGTGTTAAAGTTGTACCTAGTATGTAGGATAGTGCTAGTGTACTAGGTGAATGTTAGATGGCACAGGCTTCAGTACGCTGAAGGGCCCGTTTCCACATTGTATCGCTAATGTCTAGTCCAACTATCCTGCATATGAATGTTTTCTAATCAAACTTTCAAACTGCAATTGGTTCATAGTGTGAACATACAGAAGCTTTATGTTTTAAGCTTCACCCAGTCAATAAAAGACGTATGAAAACAGTTGAAAGTTTATTAAGATGTCATTCATTTAGACGCAACAGGGTTGTACAGATGAACATGTAAATGACAGCAAAACAGATTCAAATAAACATTTTTGAACAGCCAAAATAGCTTAATTTTGATGCACACATTAGAATTTATAATTGAAAGCTCATCTAGTGATATTTATCAAGCGTATTTTATCATTACCCACAGTACAAAAATAAAATTCAGATGCCCTGAAGAAAATTTACACATGCGTTTAGTTATGCACACAAAAACACACTTCCATTTCATCCTTCTAATTAACTGTGAAAACCTAGTGGCTGACGATAAAAGGAAAAAAACCTTCTTTTCGGCTTCAGTTTGTTCAATTTCTGCACACATGGATTTGTTAAAACTATACATTTTAAATAAAGGCATTTCGGTAGTTTGAACAAATCCTGGTCAGTTAATTTTGGCCTATAACATACAAGTGCAAAGGTTGCTTAAAAAAATCTTCAAGTATTGTTTGCTTTGTTCATTTGTCAGATAGTAAAACAGTCTAATCGTGTCTCCTAATCCAATTGGCGTTAGAGGCATGCAGGTATAAGTAGTCACATGCTAAAGTGAAGATAGACGCAAAGCTGGAGTAACTCAGTGGATCAGACAGCATCTCTGGAGAAAAGGAATAGGTGACATTTCAGGTAGAGAAGGGTCTAGACTCAAAACTTCACCCATTTCTTTTCTCCAGAGATGTTGACTGAACCGCTAAGATACTTCAGCTTTGTGTCTATCTTCGGTTTACACCAGCATCTGCAGTTTCTTCCTACACACATGTAAAAGTGTCTGGCTACTCCAGTTAAGTAACTTGATACGACCAAGTGTTCAGTGAATCAATTAAAATCTATAAATCAAAGAACTAAATGAGATTCAAGAACCAGATGTTAGTGCCACAATTAATAGAGAATCCATTCTGATAATTATTGAGAAATTTCAAATCCCACTGTGTTTAAGCAAGGAAAGTGTTATCTACAATCATCAAAACAGTATTGCACTATGACATACATAATACCAGTGCAAGGGAGTCAGTGCTAACATTCTCATTCAGGATTTTAGAAGGGGCACAACTATAGCAAATCTAATTCATTGCCGTTTGGCATTTTGTTTCCACACTAAAATAAATGATCTTCTGCAATGATTTCCATTTCATATAGACAGCATGAACCACCTGTCTCTGCTAGGCAAGTAGAATCAAGCTTTCTAAACATAGATCATGATATAGTCACAGCATACAAGCGAAAAAAGTGAATAAACCAAAATGGAATAACCTAAAAGCAACAGTAACTCAACCACAAACATTTCCATTAAGATCAGTTGTTGGCAATTAGGCATTTTCCACCATAATGTTTCAGTTCATCTTAAGGCTGGTTTTCTTTTTCAGAATGGTCATAACTTCACTCAAGTTCTGATCAAGCCGTTGATATTCAGAAGCATTTGGCCGTCCGGTTCTTCTGGGACCACCTCTCCGACACAAGGAAATAATCTAAAATGAAGTGAATACAAAAGGTTTTAGAAAATTACATGGCTATGAGTAAAACAGAGCTTTAACATGACAAAATCTAAGGTTCCAGTAACCAAGGGAATAGCTCAGAAGATATGGTTTTATATCAATAAGATTCTAATGTTCAAATTGTCAAACAACATAATCATGATCTGTTAAGTTGTTGGGTGCTAAAATAAATTTACCTCATTAATAATATTAGAAAATAAATATCCAGCTTTATGGTAACAATCAATACAGAGTTGCTGGAGATGTCGTCAGACCCATCTGTGAGAGAAAGTACCATTCAAGTCAATAAGTTGGGATGGCACAGTGACTCAGCAGTCGAGTTGCTGCCTTCCAGCATCAGAGATCCAGGTTTGATCCAGACTACAGGTGCTGTATGTATGGAGTTTGTATGTGCATCCTGTAACCACGTGGGTTTTCTCCAGGCACTGTTTCCTACCACACTACAAAGATGTACAGATTTGTAGGTTAATTGGCTTTTGTAAAAAACTTAAATGGTCCCTAGTGCATAGGAAGTGCTAGTCTAGTGGATGATCACTGGTTGGCACACTCAGTGGACCAAAAGACCCGTTTCCACACAGTTTCTCTAAAGTCCAACTTTGGGGGGAGGGGGGGGGGTGCACATGGGTGCAAATAATTACGTTGCAGAGGTGCTCATAGGGCCTAATACGACAAATAGATCCTCCAGTACTCTACTCAACTGTACCTTGGTGATTGCCAATCACCCCCCCCCCCCGGACACTCCTCCCACCAGGAAAAAAAATACTATGACTATGCACGTAAATAGATTTATTTATTGCTTATATTTATGTCGCTCTTCTAGGGAGATGCTAAATGCATTTCGTTGTCTCTGCACTGTACACTGCACAATGACAATAAAGTTGAATCTGAATCTGAATCTGAATCATTAGGGCTGGACCAGGATTGCCATGGTGATAACTTGATTAAAAATAGCGGTTAAAGAAACTAAAGGAAATGTAAAAGCTAGGTACATGCCAGGCAGTTTCTAGAGAGTGCCAAGTAGATCAGGCAGAGTAGGAGGGAGCATAACAACATTACAGATGGTTGACCAAGAGCAGATTTGGCCAGTTCCTACAGAGAAATTACCCAAATAGTCTGAAGGTCCCAACTATAAACATCAGGTATCCATGTTCTCCTGACCTGCTGGTTTACTCCAGCACTTGGAGTATTTCTGTAAAGCATCATCTGCGTTTCCGAGTTGACACCTATTGATTTTTATTTGATATCAAATCTAAATATACAAGATGAAGTGCTGCCCCTTAAACTCACATTGGGGCTTGTTGGAACAGAACAGGCAGACAAGTGGGTTAAAGTGGGAGTGAGATTGAAAAAAACCCAGTGACATTCAGGATTGTGTTTGTAGATTGAATAAAGCTGTTTTGCAGACCCAATCTGCCTTCCCCCAACAATGATTGTGAGATAGCTTTCCCTCTGCCCTAGTTGACAGATTCCATGACTGCCTCAAATATGTGCCACACCTGCAATTAGCCTTCGCTCATCCCAAGCAAAGAATAGAGACAATCGGTATTTGGTTTTGCCCATGGCGAGTACCAAATTCAATACTAGATTGGAACAATCACAGCTTGGACTTTTTGGATCTGACAACAGTGGATGAGGCAAAAGAGCTACTTCCATGGTGGCAGAGAAGAATGCCCCAAGAATGGAAGTGGTTGGTAGAGATGGAAGAGGAAGCATCTCTTAGAAATGGTGGAAGGGGAGATTTTTCCGTGCGATGAAATCCTATGATGTGTCAGATAAAGATGGACCATGTAAAGGTGGTGAAAATTGAGGTGGTAAGTTAGGAAATGTGCAAGTTCTATGTGAATTCAGGAAGCAAAAGTCAGCGTATCAGGAAAGTCTGAAGGAGGGGGTGGAGTAGAACTGAATCGGGGTTCCATATATCAAAACAAAAAGCAGAAACTGGGCTCATTCCATAGCCATTCTTTCATCTGAAGCAAATAGATTTGAAAGCGAAGGTGCATAACAACAAGCTTGCCCCTGGGTATTGGAGGAGAGGAACTGGTTCGGCCTGCTCAAGGAACAAGAGGGTTTCAGATCACCCTGGTGTGGGATGGAAGCGACGATGATTTTATATTCATATAAAGGATGAGCCAGTTGGCACAAGGAAAGTAATAGAAGGAATTCATGCAAGAGGAATTCATAGACCAGGCAGAAGAGATAGAATCAAAATAATCCACACAGTTAAGCCTGCTACCTGCACATGTCTCTTAGCCTGGTGACCAGAACTAGATATCATGTATGCACATTAAAATTAACCATTCCAGTGCTCAATTTAAATTCAGACTCAAGTTATATACCGATGCACAAATCTCTTCCTTCTCAGAGCATGTATTCAGTGCACAAGATTTACCTTCAACTAGACTAATCCATTCAGAATGCTAGGCAATATTGTTATAGCATAGAATAAAGGTTGCTTCATCCATGAAAGAACAATCCTTAATTGCTCATTTCCCTTTTGATATCCCCAATTGATCTTAGATCTCCATACTGGCAGGGCATCAGATCACTAGTTTGCCTCCCACTCAACAAAACTGCATCCCCAGTTTCTTTGTCCAGGACTCAAATCTATGCTTATTGGACGACTAACTCGTGAGACGAGTTTCACTATAATTACACAATTAAATCCTTCCTCATCTCACAGGAAACTTGAGGCATTGCAAGGTTATGGCATCAAGGAAACGTCACGTTCCAACATCAAAATGAAACTCTTCTAGAAGTGCCTGCCCAAAGGAGTAGAAGATTATCATCTAAACTGCTTTATAAATTCAAGTGTGGTGTCCAGAAATGAATGCATTTGCAGTTAAATCAGAACTGAAATCATTTTGTAGAAAGCTTAAAAACCCAGTTATTTTCCCACACCATTCATTCAGTTATCAGCCCACGATCCAGAAATGAGATGACAAAATGTTTACACTTGGATAGGATTGAGACTGATGTCCAGGGGAGTGTTTATAGAACAAAAGGGGAACGTACAGCTAAAATGGCATTGGGATAGGAACCAAATGTGGCACGGCGTGGTGGCACAGCAGTAGAGTTGCTATCTTGCAGCACCAGTAACCCAGGTTCAATCCCAACTATGGGTGCGGTCTTTATGGAATTTGTACGTTCTCACCATGACCCGTGTGGGTTTTCGCCAGGTGCTCCAGTTTCCTCCCACTCTCGAAAGTTGTACAGGTTTGTAGATTAATTGGCTTCAGTATAATTGTAAATTGTCACTAATGTGTGTAGGATTATGTTAGTGTGCAGGACCGCTGGTCGGTACAGACTTGGTGGGCCCGTTTCTGCGCTGTATAGCTCTAAACTCAAAGCAGGGAGGCAAGTGGGCGAGAAAATGCATAATAATGCAGAGGGGAATAAGAATCAGTGTCAAGCTTAAAATACAATGTCTATGTGTGCAACATTCATAGGGTGCATGAATTAAACCAAATATGTAAATAGCCATGATGTGTATTATGGAAACACAGGTACTGAAGGACCAAGGCTGAGAATTAAACAACAAGTATTCTCTGCAAGAAGGACAGAGGGTTGTGTGCGCGCATATGGAACAAGCTGCCAAAGAGAGTAGTTGAGGTACTATAACATTTAGAAGACATTCAGGCAGATACATGAACAGGAAAAGTTAAGAGGGATATTGGCCAAATGAGACTAGCTTAGATGGGTCATTTTGGTCAGCATAGACAAGTTATGCAAAAGGGCCCATGCTTGTATGAGTATGACAAAATAAACTAGGAGGGGTAGCATTACTGATTAATAGACAATAGACGCAGGAGTAGGCCATTCGACCCTTCGAGACAGCACCGCCATTCAATGTGATCATGGCTGATCATCCCCAATCAGTACCCCATCCCTGCCTTTTCCCCCCATATCCCTTGACTCCGCTATCTTTAAGAGCCCTATCCAGCTCTCTTGAAAGCATCCAGAGAACCTGCCTCCACCGCCCTCTGAGGCAGAGAATTCCACACTCACAACTCTGTGAGAAAAAGTGTTTCCTCGTCTCCGTTCTAAATGGCTTACCCCTTATTCTTAAAGACAATTGGCACAAAAGTGAGGAAGAATCTTAATTCAGGATGTGGAAAGCGCTATTCCTTAGTTTTACCCGTACAAAAAGAAAACGAATATTTAGAGTTGGTAGATCCTAAAATTGTGATGCTTACAACAAGGATAGTTATAATAATGGGTAACTTTAGCAAAGACAAATTGAGTTAACCAAATTACAGTACAGAGGAGGAATATGTAGAAGATGGTGCCAAAGAGCCAACTAGAGAGTAGACCATTCTAGCCCAAGTATTGTGCAATGAGTACGTATTGTTTAGCAATCTCATTGTACAAGGTCCCTCAGGAAGGAGCAACTGTAATAAGATTTAGATGGGAAAGAATTTTATAGTTCCTGGAACCAAGGTCCTGAATCCAGATAAATGGATTTGCAGGGGAATAAACTTATAATTGGCCAAGATAGAATAGGGAAACATCGTTTATGGGGCTAATCATGAATGATAAAAATCGAGAGCCTGGGTTTATAATAATTAGTCATTCCCATCTGGGACAAAAACTATGGATGTGGTTCCACCAATGTTAACAAACAAAATTGGGGACAGCACTTGATCCAAAGAGAAGACAAATTAATGGGTTAAAAGCATCAAACACCAGGGACAGAGAAAAGATAGAATACAAGGGAACCAAGAACTAATGATAGAAAATAGAGGGAACATCAAAATCTTCCATAAGGATGCAAAATAAAAAGTCAAATGTATGCCCCTTTCTCAAATTAATTGAAATGTACAAGGGGTGCAAATAAATGGCAGAAATTAGTAGCTGGGAAAGTAGAAGAATCCATTAAAAATACAAAGCATGTGGAAAACAACAATGGATTAATTCAAAGTCAGGAACAATTTATAAAGTCATACTAGTCAAATGTACTCATTATATTTTTAAACTATCTAGTAGAGTAGACTGGATCAGATCAGTGGATGTGGTGTATCAGTATTTCTAGAAGGTTTTTGATTATGGTGCAAATAAAGCATCTTGGATTAAGGGCAACGGTCAGACAGAACTGGCTGTCAGTGATAAAGTGGGAATAAACGAGTCTACAGTAATTACAGAGAGTTTTAAAACCCAGACTTGGGGAATAAAGAACAAACAGGTTTGAGGAGAGTTGGAAAAGATTTAATAGCAACCAGAGGGACAATATTTCCACACAGAGGGTGGTGTGTTATTGGAACAAGCTGCCAGAGGAGATGGTTGAACTAGGTACTTGAACAGCATTTAAAAGGCATTTGGACAGGTATATGGATAGGAGAATATGGGTCAATCACAGGCAGATGGGACTAATGTAGATGGGGCAACTTGGTCAGCATGGCAAGTTGGGCTGAAGGGCCTGTTTCCATTCTACATGACTCTGACAAGGATATAGAGTAGCCAATTTAAGGAAAATGTCTTCACATAAAGAGAGAACCTGTGGAATTCTGAGATGCTGGAAATGGGATGCCATCTAGGTTACATCCTAGATACCTTCTCACAATATGGCCAACCAATTCAATTATTATGCAGAAACAAACCCAGGGCTTTCGATAGATTACTGCTCCTTTGGAACATTCTACATATTAAGCCAAGGAAATTAATTGTTGATAAATTTATCAGTTTACCTTATTTTTGTTGTGGTACGTGATGTACACCAATGATACGAGCAATGATCCCAGTATTAGATAAATTATGAAGTGACCATCATCCACAGCAGGTTTTGCAGCTACCTTTTTGTCAGATTGCAAGAACTTTTTAGCAGTAGTGTCAATATTAAGTGCACTTGGTTTGGTAACATTTGCTTTAACTTTGGAAGTGAGACTGCCATCAACAGCTTGTTTTACAATGGCTGTTTGGGAAGGCAGTTCAGATCCAGTTGGCTGGGTAACACTGGCACCATTGTTGACTGCGGTTGGCATGGCTGTGGTTATCTCTTTTCCAGGTTTGTTTGCAGTGGTAGGATGGGGAACAGGTCCACTTGACTTGGAAGTCAGTTCAGATCCAGTTGGCTGGGTAACACTGGCACCATTGTTGACTGTGGTTGGCCTGGCTGTGGCTATCTCTTCTTCAGGTTTGTTTGCAGTGGTGGGATGGGGAACAGGTCCACTTGACTTGGAAGTCAGTTCAGATCCAGTTGGCTGGGTAACATCATTGACTGTGGTCGAGGTCATGTTCTCATCAGGCTTGTATACAATGGTGGATTGGGGAACAGGTCCATTTGACTGGGAAGTAACAGATGTAGTTATCTTCCTTGAAGTAAACTGAAGGTCAGGGGCAGATCCATTTTGTTGGACATTTAAATCAAAAATCTTCTTGGTTGTAGTAGAAAGCTGCTTATTTTCAGTAGAAGACGCATTTCCAGTGGAAGACATAATGGGCAAAGATATGTTTTCGTTTCCAGGAGTGTCATTGTCCGCCACAAGTGTTTTATTTAAAGGAGGAGTTTCCATGCAAGAAGTAACTGCAAAATAGAAACGTTTGTTATTCACATTACACTACTCAAAATTAATACAGGTAATAACCAAATTTAGTTGTTGTATAGTTCTTTTATAGTTGTATAACACTAATTGGTGTTATCAACAGACCCCCAAATAGTAACCCAGATGTAGGGTGTAAGTTGCAGCAGGAGTTAAAACTGGCATGTAACAAAGGTAATGCCACTGTGGTGATGGGGGATTCCAATATGCAGGTAGACTGGGAAAATCAGGTTGGTTCAGGACCCCAAGAAAGAGAGTTTGTAGAATGCCTCCGAGATGGATTCTTAGAGCAGCTTGTAATGGAGCCGACCAGAGAAAAGGCAATTCTGGATTTAGTGTTGTCTAATGAACCAGATTTGATAAGAGAACTCGAGGTAAAGGAACCACTTGGCAGTAGTGATCATAATATGATTAGTTTTAATCTGCAATTTGAGAAGAAGGTTACATCGGAAGTGGCAGTGATGCAGTTGAACAAAGGGGACTATGAAAGCCTGAGAGAGGAGCTGGCCAAGGTAGACTGGAAAGGGATCCTAGCAGGAATGACGGTGGAACGGCAATGGCAGGAATTTCTGGGCATAATTCGGAAGTCGCAGGATCATTTCATTCCAAAAAGGAAGAAAGATTCTAAGGGGAGTAGGAGGCAACCGTGGCTGACAAGAGAAGTTAGGGATAGAATAAAAATTAAAAGAAGATGTATAACGCAGCAAAGAGTCCCGGGAAGCCAGAGGATTGGGAAACTTTCATAAGACAACAGAAGGAAACAAAACGGACAATACAGGTCAAAGATGAAGTACGAGGGGAAGCTGGCCAGGAATATAAAGAAGGACAGTAAAAGCTTCTTTAGATATGTTAATGGAAAAAGAGTAGCAAAGTCAAATGTGGGTCCTTTGAAGGCAGACACGGGCGTAATTATTATGGGTAACAAGGAAATGGCAGAAGAGTTGAACGGGTACTTCGGATCTGTCTTCACTAAGGAAGACACAAACAATCTCCCAGATATACTGGAGGACAGATCTAAGGGGGTAGAGGAACTAAAATAAATTTTCATTAGGCAAGAAATATTATTGGGTAAGCTAATGGGACTGAAGGATGATAAATCCCCTAGGCCGGATGGTCTGCATCCCAGGGTCCTCAGGGAGGTGGCTCTAGAAATAGTGGACACATTGGTGATCATTTTCCAATGTTCAATAGATTCAGGATCAGTTCCTGTGGATTGGAGGATAGCTAATGTTATCCCACTTTTTAAGAAAGGAGAGAGAGAGAGAAAACAGAGAATTACTGACCAGTTAACCCGACTTCAGTGGTGGGAAAGATGCTGGAGTCAATTATTAAAGAGGTAATAATGGGGCATTTGGATAGCAGTAAAAGGATTAGTTCAAGTCAACATGGATTTATGAAAGGGAAATCATGCTTGACTAATCTTCTGGAAATTTTTGTAGATGTGACAAGTAAAATGGATGAATGGGAGACGGTGGTTGTAGAGTATCTAGACCTTCAGAAAGTCTTTGATAAGGTCCCGCATGGAAGACTGGTGACTAAAATTAGAGCACATCATAAGAGGACATTACTTCAGAATTAAGGGACAGAAGTTCAGGGGTACCATGAGGGGGAACTTCTTTACTCAGAGAGTGGTAGCGATGTGGAATGAGCTTCCAGTGGAAGTGGTGGAGGCAGGTTTCTTGGTATCATTTAAAAATAAATTGGATAGGCATATGGATGAGAAGGGAATGGAGGGTTATGGCATGAGTGCAGGCAGGTGGGACTAAGGGAAAATAATTGTTCGGCACGGACTTGTAGGGCCGAGATGGCCTGTTTCCATGCTGCAATTGTTATATGTTATATTTATATGGTATTGAGGGTTGGGTGTTGACATGGATAGAAAATTGGTTGGCAGACCAGAAGCAAAGAGTAGCAACGGGTCCTTTTCAGAATGGCAGGCAGTGGCGAGTGGAGTGCCGCAAGGCTCAGTGTTGGGGCCACAACTGCTTACCATATATATTAATGAGGTGAGAAAAAACGTTTTCACCCAGAGAGTTGTGAATTTGTGGAATTCCCCGCCACAGTGGAGGCCAAATCATTGGTTGGATTTAAGAGGGTTAGATAGAGCTCTAGGGGCTAGTGGAATCAAGGGATATGGGGAGAAGGCAGGCACAGATTATTGATTTGGGATGATCAGCCATGATCACAATGAATGGCGATGCTGGCTCGAATGGCCGAATGGCCTCCTCCTGCACCTATTTTCTATGTTTCTATGTTCAAAAGTCCAACAATCTTATAGTTGAGGGAAGATCAGAAGTAAACCCAAAATTGAAAGATCTTAATATTGGCTACTGATCATTTTCCATGAAACCCCAAACCTCTCACTTTGCAGTAACACAGGCAGATAACAAATATAAAACATCAAATTACATGGGACTAAATTAGCTGATAGTTTTCCCTGGTATTACAGGTTAAATTAAGCAATATTTAGCAGGACAGTGTACCGAGTCAAATGAACAATTTAATTTCTGAACACATAAAACACATCTTTATTTCTCGCCCACTCCCTAGATTTTTCAGCATGTTAGTGAGTGAACAATTTTTAAATGGAATATTTTTACATTTTAGACTACAATTGGTGTCAGAAATACAATCCTAGTATATGTAAATATTTATAGTCTGCAAACTCTACCTAAAGAAAATAATCATAAATCACTTTTGTGTATTTCCATGTAACATTGTAGGACATGTAAACACAATTCCAGTGATTGCACATAATGGACAACATTGGCACCTTGAACAGTAGCAAATTAGAGAATTATAGAAGGTCTTAAGGAATGGTCCTTGGGATGCCAATGTAGTCAGACGATGCAGGCAAGGTACTTAAATACTTTGCATGTGCATTCACCAGGAAGGACGTGGGGGACAGCAAAATCAGTGAAGAATACAAATATGTTATAGCAGGTTGAGATCAAGGAGGCCCTTGAAGAGCATTAAGTTGGACAAGTCCCTAGGACCTGATGGGATCTATCCTAGGTTATGGAGGGAAGCAAGAGATGAGATTACATGGGCCTTGACAAGGAATTTTGCTTTTTTTCTACCCCCTTGCAAGGTCCCAGAGTATTGGAGTTGCCAATGTTGTTAGTTTCTTTCAGGGAAGTAGAGAGAATCCAGAAAACTATAGGCAAATTAGCCCGACATCAGTGTGAGGGAAACTATCAGAGAGAATTGTGATTATAAGATTTACTCCTATTTGGAAGAGAATGGGTTAATTAGGCACAGCTACAGCACAGCTCTGTATCCAGCACAGTTATACATGGCAGGTCATGCCTTACTAACTTGAATGAGGCTTTTTTTGAAGAGGTGACAAAGACTGATGAAGGCAAGGCAGTGGATGTTGCATACATGGATATTAGCAAGGCTTTTGATAAATTCCCTCATGATAGGCTGATCCAGAAGATAGAGATGCACAGGATTCCAAATGACTTGGTCGTACGAATTCATAACTGGCTTATTCATAGAAGCCAACTGTGGTGGAAAGTAGACATTTTGGCTGGAGGTCTGTGACTAGAGTAGCTATGCAGGGATCTGTGCTGGGACCTCAGCTATTTGTATTACACAAATTATCTAGATGTAAACATAGATTAGTTGGTGACCAAGTTTGCTGATGACACCAAAACTGAAGGAGTTGCAGACAGTAAGGAATTGTGATCAGACAGAAGATAGTGGGATATAGATCAACTGCAGAAATTGGTGGTGAAGTGGCAGATAGAGTTTAACCTGAGCAAATGTCAGGTGCTGCACTTTGGGAAGTCAAATACAAGGGGAGAGTATACAGTTAATGGCAAGACCCTTAGCTACATTGTGATCTCAGAAGCCAAGTTCATGGCTCACTGAAGGTGGCAGCAGCGGTAGATAGGGTGGTAAAGGAAGTGTATTGTATACTTACCTTCATTGCTAAGGGTAGACACAAAATGCTGCTGTAACTCAGCAGAATAGGCAGCATCTCTGGAGAAAAGGAATGTGTGACGTGTTGGGTTTAGACCCTTCATTGCTAGGGGCATTGAATACAAGTCAGGAAGTCATGATGCAGCCCTATAGGACTTGGGTTAGGCAGCATTTGGAGTATTTTGTGCAGTTCTGGTCACCCCATTACAGGAAAGATGTGGAGGTTTGAGGTGGTGTACCAGACTGCTGTCTTGATTAGAGGGGTTTACAGCAGCAGGGAGAGGTTGGATAGACTTCCATTATTTTCCCTGTAACAAAGGTCGAGGAGAGACTTAAGGGCCTGTCCCACTTGTGTGTCCTTGCCACGCAAATTACGCGATCTCGTGGTCGCGTTGAGGCGCGCGGGCATCGTATGGCCGCGCGGGGCTGGTCACACTGAGAAGCGTGGAGAGGTATGTAGTTGTGCGCGACATCGCACGCGGCTCCAATAATTTTGTAGCGTACAAAATCTTCGGGCGCCAACGGCCTGTCGCGTAACTTTCGGCCAAAGTGGGACAGGCCCAAAACCCTGGCGCGATGCAACGTCTCACCTCCAACAGCAGCAGAAGCAGGCAAACGATCGCCGAACTTAGCCTGGGGCTCATGGCCGTTGAGGTCCAGATCCGCCCCCACTTCGACTCCCAGAGCGGGGCCAAGAAAATTGAAGATGGACACAAAATGCTGGAGTAACTCAGCGGGACCAGCAGCATCTCTGGAGAGAAGGAATGGATGATGTTTCAGGTCAAGACCCTTCTTTTCAGACTGAAGAAGAGTCTCGACACGAAACGTCATCCATTGCTTCTCTCCAGAGATGTTGCCGGTCCCGCTCAGTTACTCCTGCTTTGTGTCCATCTGCAAATGACGTCACGTGCTCCAGACGGCTGTGCGTACGCATAAAATCATGCGCGACCTTCTCGGCTCAACGCGACCACGAGGTCACGTAATTTGCATGCCAAGGACACGCAAGTGGGACAGGCCCTTTAAGTGTTTGTAAAATATGAAGGGCATCGATAGGGCAGATAGTCAGAACGTTTTTCTCAAGGTGGAAATGTCCAGCCCTGGAGGACTTTGCTACAAGATAAGAGGCGGGGATGTTTAATGAAGATATGCAAAGCAATTTGTTTTTTAAATTAAATTAAAAAAAAAATATATGCACTGTAGAGAGGGATTACCCGGGATTGTGGAGGCAAATTATGATAGTGGGGTTTAAGCAGCTTTTAGATGGGCACATGGGAGTGAGTGAATGGAGGATTATGGATCATGTGTAAGCAGATGAGATCAGTTAAACTTGGCATCATGTTGGGCACAGACTTTGTGGGCTGAAGGGCCTGTTCCTGTGCTGTAATGTTCCATGTTCTATGAACAATGTTAATAGTAACAACTGTGTTAATCTACAATCATCGGTTCAGTTGGTTTCTAAGCCACTAGCACCACAGGACCGCAAAAACCTTTCACAACCATGGAAAGCCCAAACTAAATATAGGCAAACCATTGGAATTACACAAGCCTCCGAAAATCTGCATTTGGATTGGTTGGAAATTAATAGTTTGCCTTGTAGGTCATCAGGCAATGCTGTCTGCATTCCTTTAAACTCGCCCAGTTCATTAAACAATCAGGTTCTTGTTCTGATAGTTCCAATCCTGCCGCTAACCATGTTATACATCTGCTCCATTCCTTCCCACCTTCTGCAGGGAACATTTGCTCCACAATTCCTTGCTCTGCTCATCCCTCCCTTTCTAATCTAACCCCCACAACTGCATGAAGTGCAACCCTACCCATTCCCCCCCTCATCCAAGGAACCGAACAACACCTCCAGGCAAGGGAAAGATTGACATGTACCTCTTCCAACATTGTCTACTGTATTTGAGGCTCCACTGGCAAAATACTGGTTGCAAGTCATTTCAATTCTCCTTCCCACACTGACCACTCCATTTTCTGTCTTCTCCACTGCCAGAGTGAGGCTCGGTGCAATGTAGAGGAACATAACTTCATATTCCACTCGTGGGTTTATAATCCAACTTGTATGAACACTAAAATATTCTAATTTGAATCAATTTTCACCTGTTGTGTTTCTTCCTCCCCTTTGGTCTACCCATTTAACCTACTTCCCATCATATCCCCATTCACCTCACCCCTAGTTCCATCCACTCATTTTACCTGCCTGCCCCTCCAGAATTTGGATCTGCTTCCACCTTTTCTCTGCTAATGGATCCTTTCAGAGATTTCAGCACTGGCAGCCATTAGACTTCTTGCTTTTCACCTTCTAGCAAACGGCTCCACCTCACGTGGCACTACCTTTTTGTCTAATTCCACTTACCTCCTAACCCTATCCTGCTCCTCTCCCGCTTGCCTGCCATCCTTCACCCCTCCTCAGTCCATCAATCACTCATTGAACCCGTCTCACCATTCTCTTTATACCAGCCACCTTCCCTCTCCACTCAGTCCTGATGCAGGGCTTCAACCTCAAATATAGACACCACAGATGTTGCTGCCATAAGACTGATTATTGCTCAAGGAATGTATTGTTTTCCTGCAGTACATCCACAACATTAAATTATAAATGTTGATGCACTAATCAGAGCAACAGTCAATAGATTAGAAAATCTGACACATGATATCCCAGAGATAAAAAGGAGATTTGTTTTCCATTCCAGCACCATTTTGAATTACATTAGGACTCAAAAGCAAAAACACTCATGGCTATTATCAGTATGTAGACAAACTGCTGCTGCTTTAAAACATGGTCTTTATACAACAACTTGAGAACTAATAATCAAAACCCAAACATAAAGTGAAAGTTACTCTTTGCACAAGAGGTCATTTACAAGTACATTTGAACAGTGTGCCATAAAAACCAGTTGACTGAGCAATAGTACATAAAGCTACAAATATTAGCATGTTCCTGGCAAGTCTTAACATACTATGACAGAAATGAACAATTAACTAGAAATTTGTTTGCAGGGTCCAGTTGCTTTCTGATACAGCTTCTATTGTAAAAGATCTGCTGTACAGTTCATAGAGTCATAGTCATACAGTGTGGAAACAAGCAACTTCAGCCTAACATGCCCCATCTACATGCCCCATACCACCTGCCTACTTTTGGCATATATCCCTCAAAATCTACCCTGTCCAGTTGTTAGCTTTTGGAGATACAACATGGAAACAGGCCCTTCAGCCCACCAATATCACGCCTATCCACACTAGTTCAGTTTTCATACTCTCTCATCCACTCCCTGCAAACTAGGGGCAATTTACAGAGGCCAATTAACCTATTAAACACACATGTCTTTATGCCATCTCACACCTCCCCATGTGTGCTTGCTGACCTGCTTTTCCCGTTTTATCTCCAGAATTTCTTTAAAATATATTGCTATAAATCATCCTATCCTGGCATTTCTGGAAATCAATCTCCGAGCCAGTGTAACTTGGAAATTCAGCAACGTTTCGGAAAGGGACCTAAAACAAAAGTGGGCGGGGTTTAGTACAGCAGAGAGGGATCGGTTAGAACTAATGTGCCCCGCAATAATAATAATTTTTTTTAAAAATCCCCCGATACTTCCAGACATATATTTAGTTTGCGTCTCATTATAGTTTGCGTCTCATTACATCTTAAGCCAACACCCCGGCCTTAAACACATGCTCAACCCAAATGTAGTGAAAGAGGAACTGTAAACGAGAGTTACAAGGCACAAAAACGAAGTCTTATCACACTTCACACGGTCAAAGTTAGACGTGCAAGGTTTACTTTTGAATCTAAAGCATAAACTCCTGTCCTGCCAGAGAGCAAAAGCTCGATTTGACCATTCTTTAACGCAAGAGCCCGACCCTTACAGAAGGAGAATTCCAAGAAGGTCTACATCTAATTGGTCCCAAAACTTTGACCACACTGAAATAGTAAAAGAACAACTCCTCCAAATCTGGACTAACTCTTAGAGAGTTGGCATAAGGTGGAGATTCCATGCACCAGGAATTTACTTTGACATTCTCTAACCGGAACTGTTTAGTATCTGAGTTTGCAATACATTGATGCGTACACCTGCGACCGCTGTAATAACCTACTGCCAAAGGCGGAAGTCCCAACTATAGCTCTAACAGGCATCAACTCAACTTTTACATTGTAACTTTAACAAAAGCTTACCACCGAAGAAGATAAGGCAAAGTCCGAAGCCAATGTTCGCCATGGTGCTTTACTGCGTGGAGTTAGTTGTGGATTAGATACAAACCGAAACTTCCAGCTTCCAAATTAAATTCCAGACCAACCCCGCCTCGCCTCTGCATCCGCTCTCAAAGCTATTTACACATTCGGCTCTGATCCCTTTGATTGGTTCAAGGCAGTCAGATAGATAATTGTATGTTAAGTCTTGTAAGTTTATTGGCTATATCTGTCTCAGTTTTCAATAAACTATTGACTGCAATTTATTATTAAACGACTAGTTGATCATTGATTGTTAAACTAACAAATAAAGATTGGTGTGCAGAAGAAACATTAAAAAAAAATAAAGAATGCAATGGGTTACTTAAATTAATCGTTCACGTTGACACAATTGCAGATTTAAAACGGACATGTCAATAATTTTAAAATGAGGCACAAATTCAAAATATGATTTACTCATTCTTAATCATCCGGATTACATCACACCCATGACTAATCTGCACAATGATTGTGGGGGTTACTTGTGCACAAAGTTGCAAGTTGAATTGGTTAATGACAAGCAAGACCAATCAGCCCACGTGTACCTTGGGTGAAAAAAAAGAATGATTATGTTTCTGCTGCAGAAATCATACCCTGGCTGGTGGACTGGACTTTGACTGAGGCAGGGAGTTATAAACTACATGCAACAACAGCTTTTCATTTTACTTCAGTGCACCTGACAATAAACTAAACTGAACAAAACTATTGAGAATCTAGATTTAAATGCTGACATTTGTTATCGTCCAACACAAAGACATTACAAACGTTAGTTAAATATTCCTAGATGTATGGAACTTTGCTGCAACTTTAGATGTGACATGGGATCAGTATAATAATAAGATTAAACGAGAACTTACCAGTTTGAAGTTTGATCTTTGTTTTATGAGGAGTTACGATGAGGGATTACGTGAAGACCCCGCCAGCACGCATGCGCGACATTCTTCAAAGCAGCGGTGTGGAATCACAGAAAACACAGTAATTGAAATAAACATAGTAAGGATAAGGAGAACTAAGATACCAGTTGACCTTAATAATTGAGGGTGGGAGCGGAGGGCACGTAATCCCTCAACGTAACTACTCATAAAATAAAGATCAAACTTCAAACTGGTAAGTTCTCGTTTAATCTTACTATTTTACTTAGGAGTCACGTGAGTGACTACGTGAAGATTTTAAAGCTCTGTGATTTCAAACCGTGTAACAGTCCATGCTTCACTCACTGCCGAAGTCATCCAAGGGAGGAAGTATGTTATCATAATTAGACATGAATCAGTTTTTTAAAACAGTAACAATGTTTATTTTAAAAAACAAAGAAAAAATAATGCTCCCCCAGGCTTAAATTATATATTTGCAGAATTTAAAATCCTCTCTGCAAATAATACAGGTTTAACAATCGGCTTATTATAGAACGTTTGGAAAATTCTTTCCGTGGACCACCCCGCAGTTGCCAGGATATGGTCTAATGGCACGTCCATATTCTTAGCCGCCGATGTAGATGCTGCCCTGGTGGAGTGAGATGTGTAAATGTCAGTATCCACCCCAATACCTGTCTGAGCCATCTAGAGATGGTTTGTACCGACACCCGACCATGTGGCTTTTTGTAGTTGACCCATAGTGCCTTTTCTCTCCCTCGGGGTTCTTTGGTTGTGTTGAGATATTGTAGCAAATGTGTCATGACACATAAACGGGGGTCAGGTGGGTACGCCCGGAATTCCATAATTAGTCCTGAAGTTCCCGGTCTGCTCTGTTTTACCAGCTCCCAGATAGTAAATGTGATTTGGTCAGCTGATATGACCATGTTGTCCAGTTTGAGAAGGTGTTGGGACTGGTCCCTTTGGGCTGAGACTAAAGCCATCAGCATTGCCGTTTTCAGGGTGAGCTGTTCCAGAGTGAGGGATCTGGCTGGTGACCATCCCCTTAGGTATGTCAGGACGACACTGATGTCCCAGATCTGGGTGTACCTTGGTCTAGGGGGGTTGGTATTAACGATGCCTTTCATTAATTTGCCAACAGCGGATGTGACCCTATGGACTGTTGTCCTGGTGCCTGCCACAGATAGGCTGACAGTGCACTCCTAGCACAATTGATTGTACTGTAACTCAGACCTTCATCATAGTGAAGGCTGGACAGGAACTCCAGTACATTCGTTATGGTTGCTGTTCTATATGTTGTCCCTGTTCTTGAACAGTATGCTTCCCACTTCCTGATGCTGGAGAGGTACTGTTTCTTGGTGGATTGTCGGTGAGATGCTGTCATCATGTCCACGGTCCTGTTTGACAGTCCCAGGTCCAATAATGGTCTTTTTAAATTCTGCAACCCAACAGATTTATTCTGTCATGGCACGGGTGACTCTTGCCTGTGACAGGGTGGACCAACAGATCTGGTCTCCTGGGAATGGTCATGGGTGGTTCAGTGACCATGTCAAGGACCACTGGGAACCATGGCTGTGTAGGCCAGTCGGGTACTACCAAAATACCTGAAGCAGAGTCCATCTGTATTTTGCGTAGTACCCGACTGTTGAGGCAGAAGGGGGGAAAGGCATAGAAAAATTGTTTTTCCCAGTTCAGCGAGAATGCGTCCATCGCTGCTGCCTCAGGGTCTGGTTCCCAAGCGACATATGTTGATACCTGGTGATTCAGTCGGGATGCAAAGAGGTCGATATCTGGTGTTCCATTTTGCTTTGTAATTTCAGCAAATACTTTGGGATTTAACATCCATTCGGTGTTATCATTGAATTTGCGTGACCTGGTGTCTGTCACTGTATTAAGCTTACCTGGTAGGTAAGTTGCTGATAGCCAAATATGTCTGTCGACACACCATTGCCAGATTGTGTTGACCAGATTATCACATGATATCGATTTTATCCCGCCCATATGATTAATATAGGCGATCACTGTGGTATTGTCAATTTGTAAGCGGACATGCAAATGGTGCATAGTTGAACAGTAAGCTTTTAGCCCATAAAACGCACCCAACATTTCCAAATAATTTATACCCAGTGTCTGTAGTAGTGATGATTCTTGTATATTCCATCTACCACCCGTACTAGATATAGTGTTAGTTGCTCCCCAGCCTTGAGCACAGCATCCGTTTGTATCATGAATGGTGGATTATTGATAACGATGGGGCTGGAACTATGCCAAATGTTCACTTTCCACCATTGTAATTCTGATATTGCTTTAGCTGGTAATTTCATGGTTCGGTCAAAATGACCTGCATGTTGTTTTAGCGCTTGCACCTTTGCGCTTTGTAAGTTTTGGTAATGCAAAGGTCCAAGCTGGGTAGCTGGAAATGCTGCTACTAATTTCCCAATTACTCTTGCCACTTGTCGAATGGTTGGTTGATTGGTGATCATTAATTTGTTGCAGGCTTGTGCCAATTCTGCTGCTTTTTCTTTTGGCAACGTTACAGACATGTGGACTGAGTTAATTGTGAATCCCAGATAGTCCATAGTTGTGGATGGCGTCAACTTAGATTTAACTTGATGTATGACAAATCCCAGAGTTTCAAATAAATGTTTGGTAGCTAATACTGCTGATTTAGCTAATTCCAGGGTTTTGCCTACTATCAAAATATCATCAAGATATGCCATGACAATATGTTTTTGTTTTCTTAGTATTGCCAGGGTCATTTTAATAACTTGGTAAATAGTCTTGGGGCTGATGTTAGACCATTAGGCAACGCTTTATACTGCCATTGTTGCCCCATCCAGTTAAACTTTAGGTATCTATGATGATCTTTATGAATGGGTACTGAATAGTATGCATCTTTTAAATCGATGCATGCCATGATGTATCCTCTGGAAATCAATTGTTTGGCAGTAACAAATGTTTCCATTTTGAAATGTATATACTTGTCAAAAGTATTCAATGTCGTTAAGTCAATGATGATGCGACATCCACCATCTCTTTTGGTTTTAGTAAAGATATTTGATACAAATTCCAAAGGGTCATGTTCCGATTTCTCTATGATTCCCTTTGTATGTAGTCTCACAAGTTCTGCCTGTCCCTCGCATTTTTCTTTTTGTGAGAGGGTAAACTCCCTGTGGGGTGCATGCTGAACTGGCGGCATACTTTTTTGAATGAATTCAATTTTGTATCCCTGAATAGTATATAATTGTCGAGAGTGATAGCCCTCCATGCTTCCAAAAACAGTTAGTAAAGGCCCTGCACCTTTTATGTTCTGGAAGGAACCAGACCCACCTACCTCCATTGTTACCGGTAGAATATTCATTTCTTGGGCTTCCGGCTCTTCATCTGTCGAGGTGGTGCTGTGTGGGGATGGCGCATCTTTCATAGGGTCCGCTCTGGGCCCTGTCCTAAAAAAGACTTCCGGGGATGATATGCGGACCCTATGCTTTCACCAGTACCATGTTGGAAACGCCTACTGGTGGATGCGTAGGGGTGCTGCCATCTGGGTTGCATGGTCTTGCTCGTTCCGGGGCCTGCCCTCAAGAGTCCGAGTGTTTTAGACGCCTCGTTCAGATCTTTTGCCAAATAGCAGGATTTGTGGTTGTGAGGTCGGCGTTTTGCACAGCCCTGCAAATTTGGGGTTGAGGGCAGGTCTTATGGCTTCTTTCCGGAGGTTAGTGATTTCATACTGTGTGTTACACAGCAGAGCCAGGGTGTCTTGTTGGTTATTGGTCATTTCGACACCGTCCACGGAACGAGCGTATGAGGTTATGGCTGACGTCAGGAGTTTCAGAATTTTTTGCAGTTTTAGTTCTTGGGTTCGGATACCCAGCCCAATGTACCGCCAGATTTGGCTATTGACGGCCGGTACATTGAGCGATATACAATTTTCTGGTGGCGTGTATAATTCCATCGCCTCATTGACTACCTGTTCTTGGAGTGGGTTAAAGGACAGGTAGTCAATGCTAGCGGCCAGTTTAGGCTGCAACGGCTGTCCCGCTCGCGGTGTTACAGTGTAGCGGTTTACCACTCCCAACAGCTCTTCCTGTTCCTGCACCCCCAGCATACTGCTGTTGTCTTCAGCCAACGACCCCTGTTCTTGACCAGCCCAGTCCTGGTCGCCAACGCTCCCCTCTGCTGAGGGAGATGCGATGGTCAGTGCTGGGTATTGCACTGTGGCGGGTGTGCTTGCACTCCCTTGGCGGGCTTGCCCCATCTCCCGGAGCAAGTCCCGCTGGAGCATTTGTTCCATTAGCCTCTCCATGTGGGCCAATCGGTCACCTCTGCCGCTCTCTGGCGGTGAGTCTTCCGTGCCGGAATCATCGGAGTAAACCGGCCGAACCGACTTCTGTTTAGCCTTGCCTCCAACCCGCTGCGGTTGTTCGAGCTGTGCAGCTTGCTACGTTGTACAGAAGTTTCGTCGGTGACTGTGGGCCGCAGCGAGTGTGGTCCAGGTGCCGCCGGTCGCCCCCCATTGCTGGAACCCTCCTGGGCCATCACAGTCGGACGGGGTGCGATCTTCTTCGTTTGTCTTCCCTTGTTCATATTTTCTATAACGATAAATCACAACAAGGGTCTTTCAAATACGACCTCAGAATAAGTTTTACTTACCTGGAGGTCCCGTTTTAAACTCTGTTGCGGGAGAGCTTGTTCTCCCGCCCGTCGCTGTTGCACTGCGTGAGACGCTATGTCGCGCATGCATGCTGGCGGGATCTTCACGTAGTCACTCACGTGATTCCGAAGTAAAATGTTCACCTGGATGTCACTTCAGCCAAGATACAATGGTTGAAAATTTCATTAAAAACAAAATGCTCTTAACATAAAATGCTCCAACAATTTTAAAAAAAGCAACATCACACCATCAGCATAATATGTTGCTCAACACAGTGTTACACAACCGGCCATAAACAGGAACCTTTAAAAAAAATAAAAGTGAGGAATTGTCCGGCCACTTGAATAAAAACAACCCAAGGTTTTCTTGAATAGCATTTACTATGCATTGCCCATTTCTATTCCAGGATAGTGGTGAGCTTGTTTCAACTCAGAGTCTATTAATATAGGTTCCCCTGTAATACTCTTAAGTAGAGGTTCTAGCATTCTGTCTCAAGTGTTTTACGACAGTGATAAATAATGAACTCAGAATGGTGTATAATAGGATTATTTAGTATTCCCATTAAAGTTTCACAGGTAGTCACGTGGTTGGGAAGTGCTGCTATACGAGTCTGAGTGAACTATGATAATAATAATAATAATAATAATAATAATAATAATAATAACAATAATAATAATAATAAGCCTTTATTGTAATTGTACTTAGAAATACAGGTACAATGAAATTAGGAGAGCTACTCCTGATCTGTGCAACCAAAACAAGTCCAAACAAGACAAAGTCACATCCAATACATTCAATATGTTATTTAAAATAGTAGAATAAAATAGTAGATAAATTATATTTATCACACCTAGGTAGAACATTGCATTAGGAGAATATTACACTTTAAAATTTAATAAATACATTAAAATAATTTAAAAAAGAAGAAATATTAGCTGTAGTCTGTTTTATACTGGAATGGATGACAGCATCTCTCATGTCGTGTGGATATTTGAGGAATTTAGAGTGTTGATGGCCCAGGGAAAGAAACTGTTCTTGAGTCTGTTTGTCCGGCTTTTGACGCACATGTACCTCCTACCAGAGGACAGGAGGTTGAACAGGTACTGTCCAGGATGGGAGGGGTCTTTGTTTATTTTCCTGGCTCCACAGAGGCACCGAGAGCTGGAGATGTCTTCCAGGGAAGGCAGAGGGCAGCCGATGATTTTCTGGGCAGTTTGTTCACTCTCTGCAGTGCTCTCCTTTCTGCTGCTGAGCAGCCGGCATAGACATAGAAACATAGAAAATAGGTGCAGGAGTAGGCCATTCGGCCCTTCAAGCCTGCACCGCCATTCAATATGATCATGGCTGATCATCCAACTCAGTATCCTGTACCTGCCTTCTCTCCATACCCCCTGATCCCTTTAGCCACAAGGGCCACATCTAACTGCCTCTTAAACATAGCCAATGAACTGGCCTCAACTACCTTCTGTGGCAGAGAATTCCAGAGATTCACCACTCTCTGTGTGAATTTTTTTTTTCTCATCTCGGTCCTAAAGGATTTCCCTCTTATCCTTAAACTGTGACCCCTTGTTCTGGACTTCCCCAACATCAGGAACAATCTTCCTGCATCTAGCCTGTCCAACCCCTTAAGAATTTTGTACGTTTGTTTTTGTGTATACCACGAGTTTGATTTTTTTTTAAACTCGGGTGAGCTCTTGAATTACCTCGTGCAGTGGGACAGACCCTTTAGCACTCTCAGGAGAAGTGCAATCACTGCTGGGTCTTTTTTTACCACTGCTGAAGTGTTGGCAGACCAGGAGAGGTCCTCCGTGATGTGCGTTCCCAGGAATTTGAAGGTGGAAACCCTCTCGACACAGAGGGGCATGGTTGATGAAGAGCGGGGCATGGTTCGCTCAGTGCCTTCTGTAGTCGATGACCATTTCCTTTGTTTTGCTGATATTAAGTGCCAGGTTGTTCACAGAACACCACTCTGACACTCTGACGCTCAACACCGGCTCAGCGGCGGCGGCGGCACCGGCTCAACACCGGCTCAGCGGCGGCGGCGGCACCGGCTCAGCGGCGGCGGCACCGGCTCAGCGGCGGCGGCAGCGGCACCGGCTCAGCGGCGGCGGTGGCACCGGCTCAGCGGCGGCGGCGGCACCGGCTCAGCGGCGGCGGCACCGGCTCAGCGGCGGCGGCAGCGGCACCGGCTCAGCGGCGGCGGTGGCACCGGCTCAGCGGCGGCGGCGGCACCGGCTCAGCGGCGGCGGCGGCACCGGCTCAACACCGGCGACGGCACCGGCTCAGCGGCGTCGGCGGCACCGGCTCAGCGGCGGCGGCGGCACCGGCTCAGCAGCGGCGGCAGGGGTGCCGGTTCGGCATCGGCGGCGGAGTTGCGCGTCTCGAGTAAGGAGGCCCGACTATGGGTGGACATGGGGATGGGACTGGACTTTGTGCCTTTCCCCACAATGGGAACCATTGTGGGGGGATGTTTTGATGTATCTATCTGAAACTATCTACTACTGTTATGTTGGATTCTTTTTTTATGTGCTGCATGGCAAAAAGAATTTCACTACACCGAAAGGTGTATGTGACAAAATAAATTTGAAATTTGAAATTTGAATTTGACAGCTTCAGGACCTCGTCTCTGTACGCTCCTGATATGAGTCCGACCACTCTGGTGTCATCCGCGAATTTAATAATGGAGTTTGGGGAGTGGATGGGATTGCAGTCGTAAGTGTACAGAGTATAGAGCAGTGGACTCAGCACACAGCCCTGTGGAGAACCAGTGCTGAGAGTGAGGGTGGAGGAGAAGTGGGGGCCCATTTTGACTATTTGTGGGCGGTTAGTGAGGAAGTCCTTTATCCAGGCGCAGATGAGAGGGGGGAAGTCTACAGCTTGTTGACTAGTATGTCTGGGATGATCGTATTAAAAGCTGGGCTATAGTCAATAAAAAGAATGCTTACATAGTTCCAGTCTATTTCAGTTCCAATCTATTTCAGTGTATCCGTTAGATAATTAATTTATTGAAAGATACGGCATGGAAACAGGCCCACACTGACCATGGATCACCGGTGCACACTAGTTCTGTTATCATAAGGTTATAAGTGATAGGAGCAAAACTAGGCCATTCAGCCCATCATGTCTACGCCATTCAATCATGGTTGATTTATCTCTCCTAACCCCAGTCTCCTGCCTTCTCCCCATAACCACTGACACCCGTACTAATCAAGAATCTATCTTTCTGCTTTAAAAATATTAATTGATGGCCTCCACAGCTTCTGTGGCAAAGAATTTCACAGATTCACCACCCTCTGACTAAATAAATTACTTCTCATTTTCCTAAAGGAACATCCTTTAATTATGAGGATATGACCTCTAGTCCTAGACTCCTACTAGTGGAAACATCCTCTTCACATCCACTCTATCCATGCCTTTCACTATTCAGTACATTTCAATGAAGGCCCTTCTCATTCTTCTAAACTCATGTGAGTACAGGCCCACTGTCATCAAACGCTCATCATATGTCATCATATTCCTGGGAACATTCTTGTAAACCATCTCTGGACCCTCTTCAGAGCCAGCACATCCTTCCTCAGATATGGTGCCCAAAATTGCTCACAATAATCCAAATGCGGCCTGACCAGTGCCTTATAGAGTCTCAGCATTACATCCCTGTTTTTGTATTCTCGCCCTCTTGAAATTAATGCTAGCATTGCATTTGTTTCTTTACAAATGATTTGATTTGCAGATTATCTTTTTGGGAATCCTGCACCAGCACTCCCAAGTCCCTTTGCAACTCTGATTTCTGGATTCTCTCCCCATTTAGAAAATAGTCTATGCCTTTATTCTTAGTACCAAAATGCATGACTCCACACTTTACGATATATTCCATCTGCCTCTTCTCTGCCACTCTCCCAACCTGTCCAAGTCCTTCTGCAGAATCCCTGCTATCTCTGCACTACCTGCCCCTCCGCCTATTTTTGTATCATCCGAAAACCTGGCCAAAAAGCCTTCAATCCCCTCATCCAAATCATGAATATACAATGTGAAGAATAGCGGCCCCAGCACCGACCCGTGCAGAACTCCGCTAGTTACTGGCAGTCTCTCCAGTAGTCACTGCTGGTCACTCTGTTTATCCCACTTTCTCATCCACTTCCTACACACTAGGGGCAATTTAACCTACAACCTGCATGTCTTTGGGATGTGGAAGGAAACCGGAGCACCCGGGGAAACACACGTAGTCACAGGGAGAACATGCAAACTCCTCACAGGCAGCACCCAGGGTCAGGATCGAACCCAGGTGTCTGATGCTGAGATACAGCAGCTCTACCAAATATGCAACTGTGCTGCCCTAATTCATTATGTAGACATTGGGTAATGGTGATGGAGGATATAGCTATTTAGACTGTTTTTTTAATTAACTTTCAGGATCTAGGTATCATTGGCAAGGCCAGCATTTATTGTCCATTCCTATCTGCCCTTGAGAAGGTGGTGATTAATCAGTTTTGTGAATGGCAACAATAATTTTGGTGAAGGTGCTTCAACACTGCGGTTGAGTTGCAATGGGTGATATGTGATTCAGGCACTGTTTCATCCCAAATTATGGCAATCTATGTGTTTACTGCAATCACTCTCATTTATACTCTTTAATATCAACTCATTGGCAATAAACATGTTGGATTTCACTTTTTTTTTCCCGGAGTAGGTTGACTTCTTTAGTCTCCAGGCAACATGTGGAATAGGCAGTGGCAACGCCCTTATGGTTTGTTTGGTTATTGAGTACAAGGAAGGTAAATGGGATACAATTCAGAACATTTGACTAATTCAAATTGGATGGTAATGTATATTTTAGGATAAACATGCTTGGGAAAATATTTTTTTAATGTGAGTTAAAGCTTGCCTTCAGTGATCCATGGAACTACTGCAGAAGTTACTTGGCTTTCTGCACTATATGATTCTCAACATTTCAAATGTTTCTAGCAAACCTCAAGCACCAGTCCCCAACAATCCAAGGTTCCTCTAGCTAGGGTGACTAACAATGTAATTCCGTGAGCTTCAATGGTGATAAGTATTCTTCCATTGGCAATGCTCCCTGCTTCCAAGATTGAGACATGTTTTTAAAGTAACCTGAGTGAGTTTTTATAGATGGTATACAATGCAGCCAAGGACTATGTTGATTGTGGAAGGTATGAATCTTTAAGGTGGTAAATAGCGAGCCACCAAATAGGGTGCGTTTGCCTCAATTGGTTGGGGTGGGGGAAGATGGGGAGGGAGTATGGGAGGGGGGGGGCAGGTAGGGTTGGACCACAATGTTTAGTTTGGTTTAGCTTTGTTTAGAGATACAGTGCGGAAACAGGCATTTTGACGCACCGAGTCTACGCCGACCAGCAATCACCAGTACACTAACTATCCTACACACAAGGGACAATTTACAAACCTGCACATCAACCCCCTGTTCAGTCATCAAGGATGATTCTAAGCTTCCAGTCATCTGTCTCTTTAACTCTCAACCTGACCCCCACGCAGAAAATGGCGTTGCTCTGTGTTTGGTCTCCTACACAGTGCTGAGCTTGATGCTCAGAATAATCTTGAGGAACTCTGTACCATCTTTGAACTGAACACATTGTAACCTTTAGGGCTCAATATTGAATTCAACAATTTCAGATAATCAGTTGTGTCAGGGCTGGTCAGTTTTGATGCAAGATTATCTATCTGTAATGTTAATTCACGTTTTCTCTTCTCACAGAGGGTAATTGAACTACTGAGTATTTGTTTTTGTTTTTTAAATTTAACATAGTTTATTATTGTCACGTGCACAGTCTACTTGTTTTTTTATTCTCAAACTGCCTTTATTTATCTTTCTTCACCTGCATTCTGCCAAATACATCATTCTCTGATTAAATGGCCCCAAAAGCAATAGTGTTACTTGGATGACCAGATAAACTCAATCTCCACACTATCACAAACATTCCCTTTGTTCTCTCCATCGCTTAACCTGTTTTTACACCATAAACCATGCTTGTTTTCTTACTTTTCCAGTTCTGCAATAGGGTCATCAACCTGAAGCATCTGTTTCTCTCTTCACAGACGTTGCCTGACCTGCTGAGTATATCCAGCATTTTGTGTTTTATTTCAGTTTTATCATGAAGATAGACACAAAAAGCTGGAGTAACTCAGCGGGTCAGGCAGCATTTCTAGTGCGAAGGGATGGGTGACATTTTGGGTCGAGACCCTTCTTCAGATGCCAAAACATTGTCAGATTGTCGCTGGAATTCAGTTATTCTGTCTTTGGACTAAGGCTGAAATAAAGTCTGGAAATGAATAGTGCTGCCAAATTTAACTGAGCGTTTGAGAGCAGGTTATTCATGAATAAGTGCCCAATGCCCATACAGTTCACATGACACTAGCTCAATTAAATCATATTCTGTAAATTACTACATGCTCCCTGTTAAGTCATATGCTACACAGGCTGGAATTTTTACTCATTTGTAATTCTTATTATTTTAGGTCAATGGTTGTTTTAATGTATGCAAAGTGGATTGGTGTAATAAAAGTTAAAAGAACATATTAATTTTCTAAAATCACTATCATTAGAAACAAATCTAAGTTGATCTATGCACACCGTACAATTATGGTAGACACTTAATGTGTAAACTCATTCTAGGGACTGATTATATCATGAAACATGAATGTTAATCCTAAATGAATCATGGATAGCATGACAGTTTTATTAATCACTTCCCAGTTCTACAGAAGAATGAACCCCGTTAAAATAGTGGAAGGATTGAAGTGTGTAAATTGGGTAACACCAATGCAGAATACATGCAGCGATTTAACAATGTTTTCTTGGAGATGAAAGAAAACAACAAGAAATTCATTCATTTAAAAAAAGTTGAATTTGAAATATGCTATTTAGTTACTGATTTGTTCTTGTTCCTTTAAACTCCATTGTTTTGAAAGAGGTCATGTTGTAATGATAAGTTGAGGTGAATACTATCATCCAATGTTTCTATTGACACTGGCTGATTAACTGAGTTGCTATAAGAATAATCATATGGTTTATTCCTCGTATGTTGCAAAACATACTTGGCGAATATAGTGCGATTCTGATTCTGATTCTGATTCTGATAATGTTCACTTGATAAGTAAAAGATGATTCAATAATTCACTTACTGAACAATTGGACGATTTTGAAGCGTTTTGAAAGCAAATTCACAGGAAACTGAATAGTACTCAAGAGCGTATTCAAGAGAGAGTTAGATTTAGCTCTTAGGGTTAACGGAATCGAGGGATATGGGGAGAAAGAACGGTCTCGACCCGAAATATCATCCATTCCTCTCCAGAGATGCTGCCTGTCCCGCTGAGTTACTCCAGCTTTTTGTGTCTATCTTAAGCAAGAACGTGGTGCTGATTTTGGATGATCAGCCATGATCATATTGAATGGCGGTGCTGGCTCAAAGGGCCGAATAGCCTACTCCTAGAAACCTATTTTCTATGTTTCTATGTACTCCAAAATATGGACCTTATTTATCTGATTTTTACTGTGCCCGTAAAATGTTGTCAGTTCCCTTCTGCGTGGGGTTGACGTCAAATTGTATTTAGCAACATATCACTCCATCCTATTTTGGGACGAGACATTCATGAGGAACAGTCACTCTCCCGACTTAAACCTGATACAATTCGCACATGTGAGCGCCTTGTGGTTGGCAGCTCTGGTGACCACACACAAGCCACATACTGGAGATCAGGGGCCGGCAACGGGCAGCTTCAACCAATAGGCGAGGAACGGGGGACGAGGCAGTCCCAGCTGTGAAATAAAGCAGTTGACTGCCAGCAACAGGTTCGAGCACAGAGGAAGGATAAAGGTCGGGACACACGAAGCACAACTCAGGGGAAAGGGAAAGCTTTTTCGTTGTCCCATTAACCCACAATCAAAATGAACACATCATGCGCCCGCTGTGGATTCGGGGTTTATCCCGCAGAGAAGTTAGTTTGCTTGGATCAGGTAAGTGAAGATTGCCAGACTTTTGTTGAAGTGTCATTATCAACTCAGTTTGTGGACAGTTAATACAATGTTTACTTTCGCTATCTACAGACATGGCACAAGTCTTGCTTTCATTGTGAGGTCTGCAAAATGATCCTGACAGTAAATAATTTTATCAGCCATGAGAAGAAGCCTTATTGCCATGCGTAAGTCATTTTTGATATTAGTGATGGCATCTGTGGCCTATTGATATTTACCAACGTTTATATGTTATTAATGTATCTTTAAAAGATGGCAAATACATGGAAAACATAAAATTAGAAGTACAATGTCATCATTAAACTGTTAAACAAGTCTATTTTTGTTGTTACTGTGTATACTAACAGTCTCGCAGCTATTCTAATTTTAGATATTTATACCACCGGAATTCTTCAATCTATTAATAGTAAGAATAGATTGTATGATTTTGAGAATCTTGCCTGGGTAACTTTAGGTGAAATTGCTCGGCAAAGCTATTGACTCAATTTTCTAAATTACGTGCAATGTTTTTTCCCCCCTTTAATTCGCAGGCACAACCCCAAACTGAACAAGTTCACGAGTATACTTGACACTCCGTTGAACATGAACGTGAAGAAACAAAGTGAGTCAAGTGAGGTGGGTACATATGACTATAAAAGGACAATAAAACATTTTAATCTTAAAGATCATCCAAGATTGAAATCATTTAAACAACTCGAAATAATTTGCAAGAATGGGTTCTGTTTCAATTGAAAACAACAAAGCAGTTATTAAATCGTAAGTAACTAATTATCAGATGACTGAGTATGTCACGTTGCACAGGTTTTGTGGTGAATTCAGAAAACTTTTTCTCTTGCTTTCGGTGACATGCAAATCTTCCAATGAATCTGTGTTAGAGCAGCATCTATTTCTGGATGGCAACTGTGGCATGAAACCTTCGCCTTCAAGCAAAGGTTAAAATCATAGACTCAGCTATACTTATCGTTATTTATTCCTCCTCATGATGTTTTGCTGCTATCAACCACAAATCACCAATCTGGTCCAGAAATACTAAATGAATTGTGCATGACTTTGCATAATGAAACAGATTCTTATTACGTTGGTGTTGTAGACTTGAAAGGAAAATCACGATAACTTTGTCTGGAACATATTCTGCCTTGTGTACAACAAAAACGTTCGCGATCACCTTAGCATGTCCTTTACCATTAATGTTTATTGGTATAACATTATTTTTAACCACTAATATCTTATACTACAGTTGAACTTTAGTTCTGGTATAGTTGAAATTGTTCTCTAGTAATTGGAATCTGAATTTTAATTCTTAACTGAGTATAGTCTATTTTCCTTCCGTTTTAATAAGACCACATCTCTTTTGTGTTAACTTACAAACAAATGAATAAAAATCATCTAATACTTTCCAATATACTTTCTGACTGATACCAGTAACTGAATATCATAGGAACAAGAATTGTGCTTTAAAAAATGAATTAATTGAGATCAGGAAATTTGTTTTTGAAATAGTAATCTTTCTTTAATGCTCGCCTAAAACCAGCGCTGTCAATACAGACTTGTGTGTTTAAAGTTGAATGTTATCAATATGAGGCCATTTATTGGAAGTGAAATTCCGTTTTTTCCTTTGTTAATTTGTGACTTTAGCTACATTGTTTCATCTGCTCTCTATTAAATCTATTGTGTTTCTTGCGCTTCTAATGTGAGTTTGCTTGTAAGGGTCTCCTGGCGCTGATCTTCATCTTTCATAGCAGAATTATTTGAAAGGAAGTGTTTGACTCAATCTACGCAATTTAAGTGATATAATTTACCTGTTACTCTGAAGCTAACAATACTTAACTTTGATAGACACAAAATGCAGGTGTAACTCAGCGGGTGAGGCAGCATCTCTGAAGAAAATGGACATTTCAGGTCAGGACCCTTCTTCAGATCTGCAGCATTACTCCAGCATTTGTGTCTATCTTTGGTATAAACCAGCATCTGCAGTTCCTTATTATTACATTTTAATACTTAACTTTGAACAGCTCTACAAGAAGATGTGGCACGCATCAGAGCTATTACAAATAATTTATATTAAAACGTTTTTTTCCCTTCATTTAGCATGTGTGAACATTACCAGCATGTACTGCTCATCTCTAATTGCTCGGTAGAGCTGCCTCCTCAAACTGTTGCAGTCCATGTAAGAAGGAGGTCTCAATGTGGTATTGCAGGATGTAGATTCCATAATAATATAAGACCAGAGAGAGAATTCTAAGTCAGGCCAGGTCTCATCACGGGAAGGAAACTAGGAGATATCTCATGCATTTACAGTGCTTGATTTTCTTGGTGCTAGAGATGGCTGGCTTGGGGGAAACGCTGTTGAGGAAACCTTGGCAATCTGTGGCAACACGTTCTCTAGATGGCATAACTGCAGATGTGGTCCTTTGTAGTAGAGGCACTGAAATTTTAGAATAGCTGATGGAGTGCCAATCCATTGTGATGCCTTGGATGGTTTTCTGCTTCTTGAATGGTGTTGGAACTGCATTTTACCAGCAAGTGGGGATTATTTAGATAGAAGATAGTGGAAAGGCTTTGGTGAGTTGGGAGGCGAGTCGGGAGAGTACCACAATGGTACTGCCACACAGTTCCAGCCATCCAAGTTCGATCCTGGGCTCTGCTTCTGTTTGTGTGGAGATAGCACCTTTACAGTGTGGTCATGTGAGATTTCTCCAGTACTGCAGCTTCCACCCACATGCCAAGTGCTTGTAGGTAAGTTAATTGACTGCTGTCAATCAACCCTAATGTCGCTGGAAGGTATGTGACTCAGGCAGAGTTGATGGAGTTAGAGAGAGAGAGAATAGATTGCAGGAACTAAATGGGGGAGTGGGCTAGATAACTTCACTCTGAGAGCCAGCATTGACTCGATGGGCCAGGTGGCCTCCTGTTACTAGAAATGAGGGTCTCCAGTCAGTGACTTGATCGATTAGCAATAATGGCTAATCCAGTAATGATTTTGGTCAATGGTGGATCCCAGGATATTGATGGAATGGGGATTAATGATGGTGCCGGTGAATCATTGATACATGATGGCAAAGCCATTGATTGGCAAGGATAACGACTCTTTTGTGATGAAATGAAGATAAATTGTGACAAGAACATTACTATGGTGAGGATCCTTAAAAGACATTGTAAAATTCATTATCATAAACTGTCTGCTGAATTTTTGTATTTAGATTAAGTATCGTGAAGATGCCGAAAAATACAAATCAGTTTTTCAGTGGGATATAAGATCGAAGCAACTAGAGCATGCCTGTACTGTTGGACGACTCGCCAGTAAGGTACGTGACTTGATCCAATTGTCTATTGTGGGCATCATAACTAGGCTTTAATTACACGATGCCACAACTTGGTTAGAATCCATCACACAACCTAAGTGAGTTCCTGGGATGGTGTGTAAGGTAGTGCCTCGACCTATCCCTTCAAAGCAATTCATTTTGAGTTTCCACATTAAAAGCCTCCCTTTATTGAGATGCAGGGTAAAGACGGTGCAGTTATTTCAGATGGCACCAAGTACTTTCTTATTGTGGATAGACACAAAATGCTGGAGTAACTCAGCGGGTCAGGCAGTATCTCTGGAGAACATGGATGATAGGCTATGTTTCTGTCCAGAACCCTTCTTCAGACTTGGGCAATGCTAGGCGTTGGAACCTTTCTTCAGACTCGTGATCCTTGTTCTCAGGGGATGCTGCCTGCCCCACTGAGTTACTGCAGCATTTTGTGTCTATCATTGGTATAAACCAGCAGTTCCCTGTTATTCCATTCTTCCTTACCACAGTCATTTTAGTCGTCGAGTGGGGTACGATGAAGGGTCTTCTCACTGAGCGCATGAACCTTAATGCAATCTGCAGCAGAGATGTGGACAGGCATTGCCCCAGTAGAATGTTAGAACCTGTGTGGTCAATAGTAATAAAACATTGGAGAGATGTAAAATGGGCTTCTCACTAATTATCATCGATTTTAAACTATTGATCAAAATCATATATTATCACCTGACATTTGCAACAATTGATTTGAGATTTTAGTTTAATTTAGAGATACAGCGCGGAAACAGGCCCTTCAGCCTACCGAGTCTGCACCTACCAGCGATCGCTGCATATTAACATTATCCTACACACACTAGGGGCAATTTTTACATTTACCAAGCCAATTAACCTAAAAAACCTGTACGTCTTTGGAGTGTAAAAGGAAACCGAATCTCAGATAAAACCCACGCGGTCACGGGGAGAACGTACAAACTCCCTACAGACAGCACCCGTAGTCAGGATCAAACCCGTGTCCGCAGTGTTGCAAGCGCTGTAAGACACCAACTCTACCGGTGCACCACCGTGCCGTCCTAAAATCTAAAGCAAAAGAGGAGGCCTGTCCTTTCTTTTGCAATTTTGCTGGCAAGTTTATTAAAATGTGGGGCTCAAGGTTGAGGCTTGAATATAGACTCTCAACCCTAGAGCTTCAGTGTCTGTACTCAAGCACTAAAGGTTGAAAATCGGATGTGACCCCTGCAATGTTTCAATGTTCAGTGTTTCCCCTTTTATTTCTGTGGACTTGTTTACACATTAAAACAAATATGAACGAGCTTTTAAAAATACTCTGGTTTGCAGGTGCAATACACTAAAGAATGGGATGAAACAAAGGAGTCCTATCACCTCCCACCAGGCATTCTCCAAGCCCAGAAAAATATGAATCTTATCAGTGAGGTAACATATGACTACTTGCTCTTTTTAAGTTAATTACATTTTTATGTTGTACATTTTAAGATTTGTCACATTATAAATCAAGTGATTTTCTCATTTTTCTAACATTACAGAATGCTTATCAGTCTACTTATGGAGGAGATAACAGTTGGTATTCTACTAGTCTTATGAGCCCAGAGGTTGTACAAGTTGCCCAGAAGCAAAAAGCTATCAGTGACGTAAGTGAAGGGGGATTTATTTAGTTTATATTTTCAGCATTAAGAAATTTGTGTAATGCCCTGTTGTACCCAGAGATCTTTTTAAATTATGCTTTAAGGCTCAGATCAGCAGCCTAATTATTTTTTCCCTGCGGGGATTTTCTCTGAGTGCTCCAGTTTCCTCCCACACTCTAAAGATGCACAGATGTGTAGGTTAATTGCCTTTGGTAAAATTGTAAATTGTCCCTAGTGTGTGTGTGTGTGTGTAGGCTAGTGTTAGTGGGCGTGGATCGCTAGTCGGCGTGGAGTCGGTGGGCCGAAGAGCCTGTTCCCACGCTTTATCTCTAAACTAAACTAAAACAATTATAGGCCGCTTACTGCTAAATGATAAGGATTTAATTTATATACAGAATATAGTTCACTCGTGAGTGATGCAGGACAATATATATAAAGAATATACTTGCGCCTCATAACAATATGGATTGATATTCATTCTTGCACTGTTGTAACAGTTTGGTCGTTTAATTATTGAATAGATGGTAATAATTTTATCTGACTGCCAGAGTGAACTAAACTGTAATGGAACAAGCATTTGAGCCAGTTATCCAAAACCCGACACACAAACATGGAGCTGTGGCAATCAATGGAGTGCAGTAACAGGCAACCAGTGGACATAGGCTGGCAGAATGGATAGATAAATGGCCAATAACATTTGATGAAGTGTGAAATGATACACTTTGTTGGAAAGAATAAGGACGGATGAATGGCTTAGTCTTGAGGAAGAACAATCAGAGCTTCTATGTCTGTAAATCTTTGAACATGCCACAGCATACTGAGGGAACTGGTAGTACAACACATAGGATACAGCACTTCTTAAATAAAGGCAAGGAATATATGACTGGAGTATTCCTTTCAATTCTGGTCTCTACACTACAGGCTCTGTAGATCCTAGCATGGCTGCAGAAAATATGTTTCATAAAACATAGAACATAGAACTGTACAGCACAGGATCAGGCACTTCAACAATGCCAGTGCCGAATATAATGCCCAGTTAAACTAATCTTCTCCGCTTGCACATAATCCATATCCCGCTATTCCCGCATATCCATGTGTCTAAAAGCCTCCTAAATGCCACTGTCATATCTGTTTCCACCACAACCCGTGGCAATGCCTTCCAGGCACCTCTCATTTACTATGTAATGAAAACATGCCCTGTACATCTCCTTTAAACTTCGCCCCTCTTACCTCAAAGCTATGCCCTCCAGCTTTTAACATCTAACCCTGGGAAAAAGGTTATCACTGTCTACCCTATCCATGCCTCTCACAATTTTATGTGCTTCTATCAGGTCTCCCCGCAGCCTTCAACACTCCATAGAAAATAATACAAGTTTGTCCAAACTTTCTTTATAGCTAATAGTCTCTAATCCAAGCAGCATTAAGGAAAACCTCTTCTGAGCCCTTCTGAAAGCCTTCACACCCTTCTTGTAATAGGCGACCAGAACTGTGTACAATACTCCAAATGCAGCCCAACCAAAGTCCCCCATAGTGGTAACATGACTTCCTGACTCTTAAACTCAATGCCCTGACTGAAAAATGCAAGCATACCATCCACCTTCTTCATCACTCTATCTACCTGTGTGTTGCCACATTCGGGGAGTTATGGACTTGGACCCCAAGATCCCTCCATACATCAATGCTTTTAAGGGTCTTGCCATTCACTTTCCCCTGATATTCAACCTCCCAAAGTGCAGCACATCACACTTGCTCTGTCATTTCTCCTCCCATTTCTGTAGCTGATACTTTGCCAATCTTCTTCTCTATTCACAGCTCCATCAATTTTGGCAAAGTCTGCAAACCTACTAACCAACCCATTGTGATTATTGTCCAACACATCTACATATTTGACCAGTTTTAGGGATGAGACTAATTTCCTGAATACATGTCCAAATTAAACTAGGCTAACCACATTAACATGGCCTGGCGTGATGCATTTTGGTTTGCTGATCTTCCATTCAGAAGTCTAAGCAGAGTTCTTGACAATCAGCCAAACTTGGACAGGGTTGCTGTCAAATAGTTAATTGAAAGTAATGTTTTTTTATGGAGAATCTAGGATGCTACTAAATAGTATTTTCAGAAGATGGAAATGATTTTAATTGTTGAAGTTGAGCACAATGAATTCCTTTGTAATCCTTTTGGCGATACAGTGTTACAGTTGGTGGAAATGCTGCCTTATGGTGCCAGAGACTCGGGTTCGATCCTGACCTCAGGTGCTGTCTGTATGGAGTTTGAACATTATCCCTGTGACTGTGTAGGTTTACATCGGGTGCTCCGGTTTCCTCCAACATCCCAAAGACGTGCGGGTTCATAGGTTAATTGGCCTCTGTAAATTGCCCCTAGTGTGTTGGGAGTGGATGAAAGCACGATAACGTCGAACTAGTGTGAACAGGCGATCGATGGTTGGTGGATACTCGTGGCCCAAAGGGACTGTCTACAGGCTGCATCTTTCAATCAATTCAATTTCCTGACTGAAATATATGCATGGAATTGAATAGCATCTTTCTTAATATTCTCCTCACTTACACATCTAGTCAGAGAGTTCTATCATAATCTCTTGCGGATGTTATGTAGTCCAAACTGCATGTTTTGTTTCAGTATTTCTTATCAATGTTTTTAAAAATTTTTTGCTGTGACAACAGTTTGCAGTGAATAACAGGATATTTTGTATAATGTGTTCCAGGAGCATTATGGTTGTAATGTCTAATCCTGAGTTGAGCAGAATATGAAAGATGGTGCAAGATTTGATTGAGTATATTAAGTTTTCAGATGTTCATGTAAATCTTAGTTGTCCATTTTTAATGTTTTATAGAATTTCCACTTGTACATCTTCAATAGGGTGGCACAGTGGTGCTGCTGGTAGAGCTACTATGCCACAGCGCCAGAGACCCGGGTTCAATCCTGACCTCGGTTGCTGTCTGTGTGAAGTTGGCATGTTCTCCTTGTGTCATCTTGGGTTAATTGGCCACTAAATTGTCCCTACAGTGTGGGAAGTGAACGTGCAAGTGGGATGATGTAGAATTAGTGTGAATGGTTGATGGATGTTCAGCATACACTCGATAGGCCGAAGGACATGTTTCCACGCCGTATCTATCAATCAATTCGATCAATTTTATGTTACATTTGCACCAGGGCATTAGATTTAGTTAGTTTACCATACTCTGTTCAAGGCAATGCCTTTAACATTTGTTTACATAAGTGGTTTCCTAAGTATATGCACTTTATTTGTTGCACTCTATTTTTTATCATGGTCAGTTCCTTTGTTTACTGCAGTAATTTTCTTTGAGCCCGTTTGGTCACAATCTCCCAGCTTCAATAACTGCAACTTAAACGGGATTAATGCTAAGTTGACAATAAAATAAATTGCAGATGTTGGAAATCTGAAATTATAATAATAGGAAATGCTGGAAATACCTAGCAAGGCAGGTAGCATCTGTGGAGAAGAAAACCAAGTTAACATTTCAGGATAGACAGATAGATGGTCTGAAGAAGGGTCTCGACCCGAAATGTCACCCATTCCTTTTATCCAGAGATGCTACCTGTCCCGCTGAATTACTCCATCATTTTGTGTCTATCTTCGGTGTAAACTAGCATCTGCAGTTCCTTCCTTAACATTTCAGGTTGATGGTCTTTCATTGGGACAAGAACAAGTTATAAAACTAGCATGCTTTTAATTTCCAGAAGAAGGGCAGAACTATGGGGAAATAAATGATAGAGTAGAGAGTTAGAGAGACCAAATGTATGTTGCAATCTTTGGCTAAAGTCCATTTCAGATTTGGAAACATCAGTGTGGAAAGATTCGCTTCAGGCCACCGAGTCCACACCAACCATCGATCACCCATACACTAGTTCCGTGTTATTCCACTTTCGAAGGCTACACACCAGGGGCAATTTACATAAGCCAATTAACCTGCAGACCTGCACGTCTTTGGAATGTGTAGAGGGGTGGGGTGGGGGGGGGGGGGGGGGGGGAACCCACCAGGTCACATGGGGAACATACAAACCCCGCACAAACAGCACCTGTAGTGAGGATTGAACCTTGGCCTCTGGTGCTGTGATACCAAATATTAATCTCTCTTTTCCCCTTGTGGCCTTATTCTCTGTGAGTGCGTAGGGTAATTTAAGGAATTTTTCAAAAACAATTTCAAACTTCGTTTTATGGTATTAGCACTGAATTTGGCAATTGAACACAATATTACAATCAGTTATTGCTTGTCAGTCTGAGAATTTTCAGATCATAACAGTTAGTATAGCACTATAAATAATATTATAGTGCTATTGTAGATTCATAATAAGTATGTATAAAAAATTATTAGTTATGCTGTGAACTGCAGATCTCTTGTCACTTCTTTAGATCTAACTTAAAGGATAATTATTCTCTTTAAACATAAAAAATATTTGTTTTTAAGTAAGATCTCATTTGATGTATTGATGTATATATAATGGTTCAAAGTTAGCATTTTATGTGGGAGAATGTTGTGACATAATGACAACATGACTTGTATCTTAAGACAAATTACCACAGTGGTGAAATTATGTTATTTTTTTGCTTTCATGAATGTGGCGGATGCTAACCACTTGAACTGAAGTGATAAGAAAGCTACACAAACTTTACTTTGAAGTGTAGAATTCTCATTTTTCTCTGTTCCACTTCTTTTAAGTTATTTCTCAATCTTGCACCCGGCTCAATGATGAGACTTGTATTCAGATTTTCACCTTCTGTAATGATACTAAACCATCATTGAAAGTACTTTGAATTTCTGCAAAGAGCGAAATGCATTGTGAAAATCTAAACTTATTAATTAAAAAAAAATCATTTCATTTTACTCCTGAGTGGCTATCAAGAATTTTAACACAAAGATGCCTATATTTCTTAGCGAACAGGGATCTAAGTGAAAGTACTGTAAAAGCTGCAGTTAAGAGGCAAATTTCACAACCAAAGAGTACTTGATGTGCATTGCAAGCTATGACATAGTTTCAAAGAATGGTCACGGTTGTAAAGTAGAAAATATCGCAGCTGATCTGATCACAGCAAGATCCTATAAACAGCAGTAATAATGAGAAGGCAGTGGATGATGATTGAAGGGTAAGTACCGGCCTTGACAAGAAGGTTAATGGCCCTTTACAGAATCTACATAATCTATGAGAAGCTTTGCCTTAATGTTTCATATGGAGGACTTCACTCTCATAGTCCCACATCCTTTCAGTGATGGGGAATGCAAAAGGGGCCATTTTTATTTCTCTATACTGAGGCCTAATATTTTGCCCACTTGTTTCTAAATGTTATATGTGTCCCAATATTAATTTAAAAAACTGTACACTTTAAACAGTAGGTAATCTAATGCTAAACCCCATGGGGAAAATTGTCATGTTTTAAAGATTTTTTTAAAAGCAATTAAAGGGGACATTTATCTGAAGTTGTTTGGTGTTAATAAAATCTGATAGTTTTGTTTGTTTATTCTGCTTTAAAATTGGGAAAGGTTATGTTAATGTGTTTAAAAAAAATGTTTGTTCAGTTTTGAATTAGCATTTATAATACCTATTTGTTTCTAATTAATATTTCATTGTAAAGAAGCCCATCAATAAATGGCAACGTTAATCAATGAGTGGCTTATGTTATTGGCAGAAACAGAATTTATGACTATAATACTTCATTGATAATTCTCTGTTGGATCTGCAGTATTTTTGATGGCATGTATTTGGTGCCTAAATTATGTGTTGGATTATGGGAAATTTGCTGCTTATAGTGTGGCATAGCCAATTTTAGGAAGTTCGTTCTCCAACTTGAGTTCACTATGCATGTTTCTGGAATGCGATAATGATGGACTCAGTTTCATCTGCTAATGAGCCATGTTGGCTTGGGTGCAGTGAAGAGGTCTAGGTGTGTGCCTGAGAGGTGCCAATTACCTCTGCCAATCTGGATCTGAATATCTGTTTCTGGCCATTTACCAGACTGGATTGTGGCTAACTGCAATTTGCACTGCAGTCAGTTTTCTTTTCCAGGTTCTGAGCAAGAAGCCAAGTGTGCATAAAGGATCTTTACAGACTGCCTCCAAAAGGCTAATTAAAACATACTTGACATGAGCTGGAGTCAGGAGGAGAAGTAGCAAATACAGTTGGCCAAATGCAGTGTCCCCATCTGATGGCTTCTTCCATTAATGCGAGCATTGTCTTAAACCAGAGCCACAGTTCACCATTCTGGCTGTTTCAGGTTACTGGGGCTGGGAACGATGCTGTGACTGCCCAACAAACAAATGGGTCTGGCAGACTACTTTTGTACACTTATTATACCAGCTTACCCATAATAAGTGCACAAAAGGCACGTCCAATTTGCAGCTAGATGAATCCAAATCAATCTGAAAAGCAAGCACAACCTATCAAGTACCGTTTAATTTAATAAGTAATATAAAGTTAAAATATTTTCCCACTTTAGCAGTAGAGGTGAGCATCAGAAGAAAAGCAAACCTGAAATCTGGTGAAATGTTATTGATTTCCCCAGTGTTTATAGCATTGTGTGTTTTTATTTAAGTCAGCATTCAATACTTTTGCTCATCACCTTTTAAATTTTGCATCCCAGTTTCAACATAGGGATGAGAAGGACATTGAAGAAAAATGGAGCCAAGCAGCAGGTGCTGAATTAGCCATGAGGAGAGAGAATTCAGTAAAGTACACCCAGGTTGGTTAGACAACGAGAGGCAATGTTGGTACTCAAACATCGCACTCCTCTGTAATTTCTTGATCATTTGAATAATTTAACTGTTCTTAATAAAAAGTACTTGTGATGAGCCAGCCAATAATATGTGAAGATCGATTGACAGTGATAATCTATTTATATTTATATTTTATAATTTTATTTATGCCTCATCCACATTTAGTAGTACTTAAATTCTGTTTACCATTATATCAATGATATTTCTGTACAACAAGCATCTAATGCAATCAAAGATAGACATAAAATGTTGGAGTAACTCAGCGGGTCAGGCAGCATGACTGGGGAGAATAAATAAGTGACGCTTTCGGTTGAGACCTTTCTTCAGACAGAGTCAGGGGAGAGGGAAACTAGAGGTATGAAGAGCTACAGAACAGATCAGAGCTGGCACCAATGGGCAAAGAGCCCACAATAGTCCATTGTTGGCTGTGGAGCAGATGGGGGGGACACAAACAGTAAAACTAGCAGGACGACTAGGGTGGGGAGGGGCGGAGAGAGAGGGCTGCATTATCCAGCCTATTACTGTTAAAAGTTGTGTTTACAAGACTAACTGCTGATCATGCTTGATTCAGCGCACACCTTGTATTCATCCCCCCCCCCCCCCCCCCTCACACGCGTTTCATCTCGCCAACTATCCTCACGACTACTATAAATGTTACCTCTGACCGGTTTAAGATATAGTTTAGCTGCCATTGCTATCCCATGAAGTACAGGGGACAGAGGTATTAAAACAATTAAATGAATTAAAATAATGAAAACGTTTTAAACTCAATAAATGGAAAAACACACACATCTTAATTATAAACATTAATAACTAAAAGAAAGAAACGAATTCCAAACCATTTACTGATATGAATTGGGTCAACAACTCCATTCCAGTACCAGTTCCTTCGGACACCTGTCCAGTAGATAGAGCTCTTAAAGATAGAGGAGTCAAGGGAGATGGGGAGAAGGCAGGAACAGGGTACTGATTGTGAATGATCAGCCATGATCACAGTGAATGGCGGTGCTGGCTCGAAGGACCGAATGGCCTACTCCTGTATCTATTGTCTATTGTCTATTGTCTATAGTAAGTGGAGTTGTGCCGCATGGATGGCTGGAGTAGAAGTGAAGGATTAGACATGAAGTGTGTTTGCTTCTCAGTGCACTATAACTAGGCACTCTTCCATCATCATTGGCAAGTCAAGTAGCAGAGAGGCACCTGACAACGCGGTCAAGTGACAGAGAGGCATCTGATCTCCAGCACCTTCTTCACTTTCGCGTTTCAATCCACAGTCACTGTCGGACAGTGGCAGAGGTCAGAAATGCCTAATGCCGTTAGCCAGTGGATCTCTACAGAAATGCAATCTACTGTTTGGTATCATCCTGATCATTTATCTTACATGGAGTCATACAGCACGGAAACAGGCCCTTCAGCCCAACTCGTCCATGCTGACCAACATGTCCCATCAAAGCTAGCCCCAATTACCTACATTTGGCCCATATGCTTTTCCGACTATGTATCTGTGCAAATGTCTTTTAAATGTTGACATTGTAACTGCCTTAACACCGTTCTCTGGCAGTTCGCTCCATGTACCCACCTGTGTGAAATAACTTCCCCTCAAATTTCTGTGAAATCTTTGTCCCCCTCACTTTAAAACTACATTAATATTTTTCAGGGCAAGGAAGTAGTAATTCTAAGGTAGACAAAAATGCTGGAGAAACTCAGCGGGTGCAGCAGCATCTATGGAGCGAAGGAAATAGGCGACGTTTCAGACTGAGGAAGGGTTTCGGCCCGAAACATCGCCTATTTCCTTCGCTCCATAGATGCTGCTGCACCCGCTGAGTTTCTCCAGCATTTTTGTGTACCTTCGATCTTCCAGCATCTGCAGTTCCTTCTTGAACAAGTAGTAATTCTATCTTGCTGTGGTTACTTGATGGAGGTAATCTGATGGGATCAGACACATTTTAGAGGATCAACACACTGTCCACAGTGCTTACTTAAAATAGTTCCTGCTGATACTGGGCTGAGCAGTTTTCTTTCAAGTGATAGTTGGCTGACACAGGGCACAGTTTTTTTTAATGTTGTATAAATGCTGACAATGTGGCCTATTTTAATAGCTCATGCCCAGTTGGATATGGGAGGGTGCAACAGAAGCAGGGCCTGCTCCATTCGGGATTCTTAAGCAGCCTCTGCAACCGAAACAGTGACTGCCACCAAAACACACAATTATATACAAAAAAGCAAACTTAAAACCAAACATGCCCAGGTTCAATCCCACTCCACAATACACGATTAACCCAAAGGACATTATCATTCCAATCCCCTAATTAAGACTGTGGCACCATGACGCAGTGGAAGAGTTGCTGCCTTACAGTGCCAGAGACCCAGGTTCAATCCTGACTATGGGTGCTATCTGCACAGAGTTTGTATGTTCTCCCTATGAGATTTGTGGGTTTTTTCTGGGTGCTCCAGTTTCCTCCCACACTCCAAAGACCTTCAAGTTTGTAGGTTAATTGGCTTCGGTAAATATTGTAAAATGATCCAAAGTGTGTAGAATAATGTTAGTGTACGGGGTGATTGCTAGTTGGTGCAGACTCGGTGGGCTGATGGGCCGGTTTAAACTAGAAATAAAACAAAAATTCAAACCATAATGATCCTCAGTATGTGTTCTCTTCTTTGGGAACTTGATTTGGATGAAAAAGCTTTGGCTCTTAATTGAGCTTAACTAATTTGCATATTTTACTTAATGAATATTGAGGCATCAGTTAGAAATGTAAGATTTCTTACACGTGTCAAATTTTGAGGATTTACTGCTGTTATTGGTGTATATCAGTGAAGTGTCAGATAAAATTGCCTTTGAATGGAATTGTCAATATGTATTTTTCTCCTCCTTTGGCAGCCTGAGTTTTCTGCAGATTTTGAGGATGGTAGGGGGAAAGGAAGTTTCCCTGCAATGATCACACCAGCGTACAACAACGCTAAGAGAGCCAACGATCTTGCAAGTGATGTAAGTATTTGGTGAAGAAAAGCAAGTACAGTAAACACTCGTTATTACAGACCTCTTTATAATGGATTTTGTTTATAGCAGACTGCAGGCTGCTAGTTACATCGCGGAGGCTATTAAAATTGACAAGGCATTGAAATTGACAAGCAATTGGTTCAATGGGCACTTACCTCCATGAAACAATGTAACAAACAGCCTTTAGCATTTGGCATTTTTCGTTTGCAGTACCAAAAATACATTTTTTGCCTTTAAAAAGACCTAGCAGGTGAGGGTCTAGAAGGAGAAATGGAGTTAACGTTAAAGATTGATGTCTTTTCATCCTGGACTCTGGGCGGGAAGCTGGTTGAGGGAATCTCACGAAATGGGACAGGGTTTCCTCACTCCACTACATTGCCACCACAATGCCCAGGACCTCCCGCTTTGCTCTCAATCTCTGAATGCGGATATCAGCGGCGGGGGCAGTGGTTATTGCCGTTCCCCTGCCACGCTGTACAAGGTGATTCCGGGCGGCCATCTTGGGCCGCTGCTCTCCGTGTGGTGAGAGAGATCCCACTGGGTTCTCAGTGACGGGGCTCCAAGATTCTGACCCGGTGCCCGGGCTGTGATGTCAATGGCGGACAAACCCTTACTCGGTTAGAGTGGACAACCGGCAATAATGGACACCATTACCTTCCCCACAGTCTGTTATAACAAGGTTTTACTGTTTTTCATTGCAATCCCACTGCCAAAATTAAACTAGTCCAGATCTAAAAGCTGTGGAATATTTTCCTTTCATGTTGCTCTGGCAATCTTCATGCTTTTGTTCATCAAAGCCAAAGCCCTGAATACTCTTGACCTCTTTGAAAAGTTGTGCTCTAAACTGCACCACTGCCCTTCATTCTCATTCTGTAATAGAGTATAGAAATTATGTGCAGAAAATTATTCTTGAGGATGTATTTTAAGCAGAGTAAATATAAGAAAACATAAAAAGTACAGCACAAGAACAGGCCCTTTGGACCACAATGTCTCGAACATAATGCGAAGATAAACTAATCTCATCTACCTGCACATGATCCATATCCCTTCATTCCCTGCAAATCCATGCACCTATCCACAGGCCTCTTAAACATGGCTATCGTATTTATCACCAGCACCACCACTGACAATACATTCCAGGCACCCAGCACCCTCTGTTGACGAAAAAGAACATCCCCCACGTATCCTTAAAGTTTGCCCCTCTAACCTTGATGCCCTCTAGTTTTTGACATTTCCACCCCGGGAAAAAAGTTTTGATTGTCTACCATGTTTACGCCTCTCATCATTTTAATTTACTTCTACCAGGTCTCTCCTTAACCTTTGGCAATGCTGTTGATGTGCTTGTTGTGAATAAGTGCTTGTTGCTGTTTTTGTATCATCAATGCACATGATTAAGACCTTGCTTAAGAGCCAATTTTTTCATGATTATAGATAAAATATAAGAAAGACTATACAATGATGAAAGGATCAGCCCAATACCACACAATGACAGCTGATGAGAACTTAACCATGAAGCGGGCCCAGGAAGTTAACAAGCTTGTTAGTGAGGTAAAGGAGCTTAATTACTCGTGATTTTCATAACTATTGGCAAAAAAATTAGAACAGCCCTACGGGAAGTCAACAGTAACATTGCCAAAAACATTCAGCCAATTTGTGTGGAGAAGTTATCAGTTGGGAAAATTACTGGCCACCAAGTCTGTGTCACCCGTACACTAGTTCTATCCTACACACTCGGGACAATTTACAGAAGCTAATTAACCTCTCAACTTGCACGTCTTTGTAATGTGGGAGGAAACCGGAGCACCCGGAGAAAACCCATCCGGTCACAGGGATAACGTACAAACTCTGTACAGACAACACCCAAGATCAAACCTGGGTCTCTGGTGTGTAAGGTGGCAACTCCACCATTGTGTCACTGTGACACTCCATCTCTGGACACCATGAAAGATTCTCCAATTGACATTAAACTGAAGTGTTTTTATGTTGCTTGCAATATTTACATAAAGGCTATGAATACTAGACGTTTTAAATATTATCCTATTGTAGTTGAAAAGGTGCATTTATATAAGATATACAAGATATTTTGTTTGAAAATGATAGAAAAAATGTTGATGTTTTTGACCAAAACCTACCTCATATTCCCATTAATTATTTATTTTACTGATAACCTTTTCAGATAGGGTACAAAAAGGACCTAGACAAATCGAAAGGTTACAGCATTAACTACTGCGAAACACCTCAGTTCAAGAATATTGCAAAATTATCAAAATTTACAAGCAACGTGAGTCGTTTCAACTTTGTGCTACTTTTGAAGCTAAAATTATTGCTGCTGAGACCAATGATTGGAGGATTGTTATATTTATTTTATTATGAATGATATTAGAAATGAAATACGTACATTTATTCTTTGGCATAATTTTAATTCCACCCTGGATATGGTTTATTGAATCTTTTCACTAATCCCTCCTTTGTTATCCTGAAATGGTACTTCCAGATCTTTGTTCTTACTGCTATTTTCAGTTGCTCTTTTCCGGTGATAATGCAGGTGAATAATCTAGCTAGATGCAGTATAAAGTACCATCTGAAGAAGGGTCCCGACCCGAAACGTCACCTATCCATGTTCTCCAGAGATGCTGCCTGACCCGCTGGCTGAGCTACTCCAGCGCTTTGTGTCTTTTTTTTGTAAACCGGCACCTGCAGTTCCTTGCTTCTACCATTTACTTTACTCTGCTTGTGGCCTATTCTATGATTTAAAAAAAAATGATGGTTTAAACCGCTGGTTCCCAGCCTCTGGCCAAGGTCCAGCATTGGCCACAATGGATTGAAACTGGACCGTGACATGGTCCAAAATTCTCATTTAAAGATGAACTTAACAATAGCTATTCCATGCTTTAATTTTGTTTATAATTAATTTGATTTTTATTTATTGCTTTAATTTTATGCTTAGTAAGCTGCAAAGCATATAAAAATATAACATAGAAGCAGAATTAAGCCATTCAGCCTATCAAGTCTGCTCTGCCTTTCGATCATGGCTGATCTATTATTCCCTCTCATCCGTATTGTCCTGACTCCTCCCATAACCTTTGACACCTTTACTAATCAAGAACCTATTAATCTCCATAGCCGTCGGTGGCAGTGAATTGCCCAGATTCACCATCCTCTGGCTAAAGAAAGTGTCAAACTTTAGGACATGTTCAGTTATCTTGAGATATCACGATAAATTAACTGATAGTTCTGTCAAAATTATGTGAGTAATGGGGAACAAAGAAATGATGGATGAACTGAGTACGTTTTACCGTCAGTCTTCACAATGGGAGACACCAGCAACGTGCCAGAAATTGAAGAGAGTCAGGGGACAGAAGTGCGTGCAGTCGCTATTACGTATAAGGTGCTGGGGTAGCTGAATGTTCTGAATCACCTGGACCAGATAGATTACACCCCAGGGTTCAAAAGAGGTAGCTGTTGAGATTGTGGAGGCATTAGTAGTGATCTTTCAAACAGTTGAAAAGCAAAAAAAAGCTTTGTTTAGTGTAGAAATCTGAAATAAAGACACAAAATCTTGGAAATACTCAGCAGGTCAGGGTACCTCAATTGAATCCAATTGCATTGCTTTTCATTAAAATGGAGAATCCTTAGAAAACAAATATACTTTAAGTTTCAAAGAAGTGAGATGTCTACAGGGAATATAGAGAAGTTGTGTTAGCATTGAGGCAAAGTAGACGGAATGACACTGTGATTCTGGTGCCAGTTGAGAGGGGGATAAATGGGCAATTATCCGTCTGGACGATATAGAAATGGATGATTGATTAAATAAAGGGAGACAAAAAGATGCAATTGCTGGAACTGATCTTTTATGACACAAACTAGTACAGCTGGAGATATCTGAAGTTGCTTTCTCTCTCCGACATTATCATTGCCCATTTTCATTTTTTCCTGACAGATCAACTGATGTTAACAAACCATACACTACCATTGCTCAGCCAACACCACCAACACTGGTGTCACCCAGTCTCTCATGCATATGAAAGATATCCCCTTATTCCCCCCCCTCTCTATAACTTGAAGCATGGTCATTTACCAAGATTTTGTTGGTTCAGATGGAAGGTCATCAACCTGAAATGCTAACCACATTTTTCTCTCTCCATAGATTTTGGAATATTTCCAGTGTTCTCAGATATTATATTAGCTGTTATGTACAGTAATGCCATCATTGTAGCATAAATTGAGTTCTAACGTTTTGTGGCATTAGACCATTCAGAGCCACTTATGCTGGTTAAGTAGTTTGTGATTGTATGTCTGAAACATGAGGTAAATGTGTAATGTTGTTCTATTCTTTGTGTAGCTCAAATACAAAGAAAACTACCAAAATCAAGTGAAAGGTCACTACGAAGGTGTCGGCATGGATAGGCACACAATACATTGTATGAAAGCTGGAAGTTTGGCAAGTGATGTGAGTATGAATACAAATAGCTAGTGTTAAGTTAATCTTTAAATTAATTGACCAGATATCTTAGGAGTGATAGCCCACTTGCACCCATTGCTCTCATGCACACTCTGGGGACAATCTTTTAGTGGCAACTTGAAACATAATGTTCTAGACCTACTCAACAGTAGGGCACCCTGTATTATGACAACTGGCTAAGCTGTGCCTCAGGTTTGTCAGCTATTAAAACTATCAACATTTTAAGGGCCTAAATATCTGACATTTCTGAACATGCAAGAACTGTTTTTCAAAGTATACTCAATTTTAAGAAAATAACAAAATATGGGAACTTTAAAGTGCTATTAGTCACCTTCACATTAATCAATACAAAAATACTAACTATCTACAACCTATAATTAAATTAAAGAAAATAATGAAATTTGGGAACTTTAAAAAGCAATTAACGTATACATTAATCGATACCAAAATACTATCCACAACGTAAATAATTTAAAGAAAATAAAGAAATTTGGAAAAGTCAAGAAATAATTAATTACCTTTACACTAATTGATACAAAAATAGCATTTTAGTATTGTTGTATCAATTAGTGTAAAGGTAATTAATTATTTCTTGACTTTTCCAAATTTCTTTATTTTCTTTAAATTACTCACAAGTTGTAGATAGTATTTTTGTATCGATAGTCTCCATCTTAGCTTGGTCCTTCACAGACGCTTTTCTCTATGAAATTAATGAACTCATTAAATCTGCATTACATTTAACCTGATGCAGTACAACTGCTGGGAAACTGCAACAAACTGGCATCCCATAATGCCAGAGCACACCATTAGAATTACAGCGGGGAGGCACTTTAGGAAGTTTGAGACACCTACAATCCTATACACTAAAGGGCCTGTCCCACTTTCATGACCTAATTCACAACTCTGCCGAGTTTGCCCTTGATTCATACTCGCAGCATGGTCGTCACAAGGTCGTAGGAGGTCGTAGGTAGGCCGTAGTTAGGCCGTGATGCTAGTCGTAGGTACTCGTGGCATCAAGTAGGTCGGGGCGTCTTTTCAACATGATGAAAAATGTCCACGAGTAAAAAAAGTCGTGAATTAGGTCGTGAAAATGGGTCAGGCCCTTAACTTGTGAGTCCTGAACTTCTTGGTGTTTAAATGAGGAAATGCCAGCAGTAACAAGCAGTTGTGCCAGCATTTCTCAGGAATTCCTCATCTGTTACAGTGTAACTTATTTCCAGTAACTAATTCATAATTATTACAGCTCTATTCTTTATAAATAATAGCAATGATAATAAATTGGACCGATTACAAATATTCATATTATGTGAAATAAAATGTTCGCCTATGCTGAATACCCTTTCAAAAGCTGTAAAGTATTTTATAGTAAGTAATTGATATACGAAGGGACGCTTTATATAATTTTCTAGGTGTACATGTGCAATCTATTATACTATGCAAAAAACTAGAAGTGACATGACAAGCTTTCATGACAAGATAGCATTTGATTTGATTTAGACACAAAATGCTGGAGTAACTCAGCAGGTCAGGCAGCATCTCTGGAGAGAAGGAATGATTTGATTTGTTTGAAATCAGTTTACAGAGTTGAATGTAATCTCAAATGTTATAATATCGCTATTTGCTTGGGTGCAGTAAATATGTCTTTGATTCAGAATAGATTGCAAATAAATCTATCCTGGTTTTTATTTGTTTATATTTTAAAGAAAGGTACTAAATGTGCATGGAAATCATATTCTAGAAACAATAATTTGATATTGATACAATATCTTGAAATTCCAGGCCTGTACTCTTAATTTCAAATGACCAAGCAACAGATCAAATCCAGTTTACCCAAGTTAGCATTTATCTAACACATAGACACTGTTAAGTGCAGGTTTCTGGTACAAAGGGCATTTTACTTGTGTTTGAAAAACTCAAAGTTCATATAGTAGAAGAGAGGCAAACCAAATGTGTAACTAAAGGTGCAAAAAAGTAGATGATCAATTATCCCAAGAGGCAAAATTGCAGGTTTAATATTAAGAATATGACCATCAAGGAAAACTTACAAATCGGAAAGATCAGCTCTGAAGTCGCTCAAACTATTTCCTTTTGATTTATTCAACATTGCTTTGTTTCTGTAGTTTGCCTGTTGCATATAAGATGAAAGCAAAACTTGTCAGATCATAGTCTCCAAGAAATATTTCAATCTACTATTAAATTACATCTAGGCTAATCCTCCCAGTAAGTTTGTTTCCATGAAGCCTGATCCCAACTAAGCTGCTTGGGCTTGTGTTTGGCTTAGAGGTTCTTTGGGTCTGGAGTGGCTGCTTCCTGGCATGCTCACGGAGTCCTAATCAACACATTGTAAGCTTGATTTCCTCATCTACAATTTCCCAATCTGCACAATCCAAACATGTCCTGGTTTTGTTTAGTATTTTCACATGTGGCATCTTATCCAACATCCACTGACTCTCCTTTGTCTATCCTGTTTGTTACTTCCTCAAACAATTTCTATAGACTTGTCAGGCAAGATCTCTCCTTGATGAGTCAGAAGCTATGGTTTGCCTTGGAAATGAATAATTTGACAATGGTGTTATGATTTGATGAGGTCAATGTCGATTGGATATTTTGGCTGGTGAGCTGGACGAGAACTAGGGGATAAATGTAAGATAATCATTCATTAAACCAGTAAGGAATTCAGGAATAACTTCTTCACCCAGAGTTGTGATAAGCATGTAGATGTTCATCCCATAAATTGTGTAAGTGGAGTCAGAGAAGAAGTTAGATAGGAACATGAGGGAAATTAAAATAGAAGAATTTATTGATGGGATTATTTCAACCTGAACTTCTTTAAGGTTTGACTGTGGAGATACAATGACAAAGATTTAAAGACCGCATGGATGAACTCCAAAAATTGTTTATCCCTGTCTGGTGAAAAAATAAAATGGGGAAGGCGGCTCAACCGTGGCTAACGAGGGAAATCAAGCATAGTGTTAAATCCAAAGAAAAGGCATATCAATTGGCCAGAGGAAGCAGCAAACCAGAGGACTGGGTGAAATTTAGAACTCAGCAGAGGAAGACAAAGGGGTTAATTAAGAGGGGGAAAAACAGCATGAAAGAAAGCTTGCAGGGAATATAAAAACTGACTGTAAAATCTTCTTTAGATATGTAAAAATGAAATGATTAGTGAAGACAAATGTAGGTCCCTTACAATCTGAGACAGGTAGATTTATAATGGGAAACAAGGAAATGGCAGACCAGTTGAACGAGTACTTTGGTTCTGTCTTTACTAAGGAAGACACAAAAAATCTCCCAGATATACTAAGGGACCGAGGATCTAGTGGGAGGGAGAAACTGAAGGGAATTCACATTAATCAGGAAATTATGTTAGGTAAACTATTGGGACTGAAGGCAGATAAATCCACAGGGCCTGATGGTCTGCATCCAGAGTACTCAAGGAGGTGGCCCTAGTAATCGTGGATGCATTGCCGATCATTTTCCAATGTTTTCTTGACTCTGGATTAGTTCCTGTGGATTGCAGGGTAGCCAATATAACTCCACTTTTTAAGAAAGGAGGGAGAGAGAAAAGGGGGAATTATAGACGAGTTAGCCTTACATCGGTAGTGGGGAAGTTGCTTGATTGTTAAAGATGTTATAGCAGTGCATTTGGAAAACAGTGACAGGATCAGTCAAAGTCAGCATGGAGGGGAAATAATGCTTGACTGATCTATAATTTTTTGAGAATGTAACAAGTAGAATTGATAAGGGAGAGCCAGTGCATGTGGTGTTTCTGGACTTTCTAAAAGCCTTTGACAAGGTCCCACACAAGAGATTAGTGTGCAAAATTAGAGCACGTGGTATTGGGGGCAGGGTATTGACATGGATAGAGAACTGGTTGGCAGACAGGAAGCAAAGAGAAGGAATTAACGGGTCCTTTCCAAAATGGCAGGCAGTGATTAGTGGGGTGCCGCAAGGCTCGGTGCTGGGACCCCAGTTATTTACAATATATATTAATGATTTAGTCGAGGGAATTAAATGTGACTTCTCCAACTTTGTGGATGAAACAAAGCTGGGTGGCAGTGTGGGCTGCGATGAGGATACTATGAGACTGCAGGGTGACTTGGATAGGTTGGGTGAGTGGGCAGATGCATGGCAGATGCAGTATAATGTGGATAAATGTGATCTTATACACTTTGGTGGCAAGAACAGGAAGGCAGATTATTATCTGAATGGTGTCAGATTAGGAAAAGGGGAGGTGCAATGACACCTGCGTGTGTTTGTACATCTGTCACTGAAAGTAAGCACGCAGATACTGCAGGCAGTGGAGAAAGCAAATGGCATGTTGCCCTTCATTGCGAGAGGATTTGAGTTTAGAATCCAAGGAGGTCCTACTGCAGTTTACAGGGTCCCGGTGAGACCGCACCTGGAGTATTGTGTGCATTTCTGGTATCTGAATTTGAGGAAGGACATTGTTGCTATTGAGGGAGTGCAGCGTAGGTTCACCAGGTTAATTCCCGGGATGGTGGGACTGACATATGATGAAAGAATGGGTCGACTGAGCTTGTATTCACTGGAATTTGGAAGGATGAGAGGAGATCTTATAAACATATAAAAATTCCTGAGGGATTGGACAGGCTAGATGCAAGAAAAATGTTCCCGATGTTGGGGGAGTCCAGAACCAGGGGTTACAGTTTAAGAATAAAGGGTAGGCCATTTAGGACTGAGATGAGGAATTTTTTTTTCACTCGGAGAGTTGTGAATCTGCGGAATTCTCTGCCACAGAAGACAGTTGCGGCCAATTTACTGGATATTTTAAAGAGAGAGTTAAATTTAGCTCTTAGGGCTAAAGGAATCAAGGGATATGGGGAAAAAGCAGGAATGGGGTACTGATTTTAGATGATCAGCCATGATCATATTGAATGGCGGTGCTGTTTCAATGGGCCGAATGTCCTACTCCTGCACCTATTTTTCTATGTTTCTAGGTTTCTTTAACTGTCTCTCCTCCATACCTGCGCACTAACTATTTCACCAGCACCACACTACCTAGATTTCCCTCAGTGGTTGACCATGTGAAGGGTTCCTTGCCATTTGTGAGGTTGATCCTGTGTACTGGAGCCCTGCCACATTTTCCAATAAACAAAACAACGAGGTTCCCAACCCAAAATGTTGCCTGTCCATCCCCTCCACTGATCCCATCTTGTCAGTGGGTGGCACTGTGTTGCAGCTGGTAGAGCTGCTGCCTCACAGCACCAAAGAACTGTGTTCAATCCTGACTTTAGACTTTAGATTTTTAGACTTTAGAGAAACAGCGGGAAATGGGCCCTTCGGCCCAACTAGTCCATGCTGACCAGCGATCACCTTGTACACTGACACTATCCTACATATTAGGGACAATGTTTTACAACTTACTGAAGCCATTTAACTTACAAACCTGTACGCCTTTGGAGTGTGGGAGGAAACCGCAGCACTCGGGGAAAACCCACGCAGTCACAGGGAGAACGTACAAACTCCATACAGGTAGCACCCGTAGTCAGGATTGGTGGCAAAAACAGGAAAGCAGACTATTATCTAAATGGTGGCCGACTAGGAAAAGGGGAGATGCAGCGAGACCTGGGTGTCATGGTACACCAGTCATTGAAAGTGGGCATGCAGGTGCAGCAGGCAGTGAAGAAAGCGAATGGTATGTTAGCTTTCATAGCAAAAGGATTTGAGTATAGGAGCAGGGAGGTTCTACTGCAGTTGTACAGGGTCTTGGTGAGACCACATCTGGAGTATTGCGTACAGTTTTGGTCTCCAAATCTGAGGAAGGACATTATTGCCATAGAGGGAGTGCAGAGAAGGTTCACCAGACTGATTCCTGGGATGTCAGGACTGTCTTATGAAGAAAGACTGGATAGACTTGGTTTATACTCTCTAGAATTTAGGAGATTGAGAGGGGATCTTATAGAAACTTACAAAATTCTTAAGGGGTTGGACAGGCTAGATGTAGGAAGATTGCTCCCGATGTTGGGGAAGTCCAGGACAAGGGGTCACAGCTTAAGGATAAGGGGGAAATCCTTTAAAACCGAGATGAGAAGAACTTTTTTCACACAGAGAGTGGTGAATCTCTGGAACTCTCTGCCACAGAGGGTAGTCGAGGCCAGTTCATTGGCTATATTTA